>NC_065874.1:6120000-6745000 GCF_933775445.1 Argentina anserina
TAATTCCTGAACTACTTAACTCTATTAGACATTGATGGAGCCTATTTCGGAAGTACATTTCCTCACCTGTTCCTGATGTCATACGGGCACCTGAAGCCACAGAAGCCATCACAGAGCTATGTTCCGAGAGTGTTCGGCTTTAAGCTTCATAAGCCATGATGCTAAAATTTCAAGTTTCAGCTGGTTTCATACAAAACTTCCTTCCCTCTGTCAGCAGTGCTCTAGAGAATTCAGGGCAGGGTAACTCGGACATAAAGTTTTTCCTTTCATGTGAGAACTATCAATTTGCAGCCATACCGAGCTTCATTTTCCATTTTAGCTGCCTCTCGGTGAGCGCTTTTATAAAACTTATCTGGTTGGTTTTAGTATTAATAATTGCTTTTCAGTGGTTTTCTGCCGACTCTTTGCTTCATTTCCGTGTTAGCTCAGCTGGGGATTATTGGCACTTTATGAATAGCCACCTCATCCCTATCTTATAAATTCAGATTGTATCCTGTAGTCCTTTGATATTCCTGTCCAAATTATTCTAGTTTCATCTGTTAAAGTCAGCTGTAGGTTGTATGCACTTAATTATTGGAATATATATATCATCATATATACACCATCTATGGTTCTACCTGCAGAAATTTTCTGTCTTTTATATCATTTTTCATAGTTGAGTGAATTTCTTACAGGAAAATATAGTTCTTTTAAAAATTCTTGAATGAAATATAAAAATATAAAGGTTGAACTGTCAAGATGGTAAGATTCGCATGCTGTTCCAGAGGACATGGGACGAGTCCAAACCAAAAGCGGCCTACATGTCCCAATGCTACGAGCTAGTAATCTGAATCAGCTTAGAGCTTAACTTTCTTGTGTGAAACCAAAAGATCTAGTCTTCCAAATTTTGGGTTGAGAATATTGAGATCAATGTAAGAGTCTTCACCAATGGCGTTGTAGGATGATGACCTTTGGCTTTTCAATATGTAGCACAGTGCCCAGAGTAGCACCAACACAACCTTTCAATTCCTCTCGACCGCCGGAGCACGAGACCCGTTCTTCATTTAGGGTTCACAAATGAGAGCAATATGACTTAGATAGATGATCGTAGTACACTCTGAACCTCTAACGTGCAAGTTTGATAACAAACCCCCAGGCCAACTCATGCTTTTGTTACATATAATGCAAACAATATATTTATTCAATTGTTTCTTCCGATAGAACAAAAACAGAAAGTGATCAAATTAACGGCCTCCTTATCTCTAGTCTCTTCTTTTTCTTCGTTCTTCATCAAATTAACACCAGATTCATCATCTAATCATCCTTACTCAATTGTGAGTACCATAGATTCCATTTTTAAATCAGCATCATGTAGTGATTCTAGTCATCCTCGATCATCGCCAACATCACTGATTTCTTCTTTCTTCTTTCTCTTCTGGGGTTTTCACATTCTTCTCCAATTCTCCCTCAGATCTGCACCTCTTCTGAATTATGGTCGTGTAGAGTTGAATCATTCTCTACAGTTGACATCTAAGTCCGTGTAGAGCACATAACCATGGCCAAAAAACACAAAGCTTCACATCTTTGATTCTCCCTCCTGGACTAGTACACTTAAATAGTTAAATTTCTTTCCGAGCTCATCTCTATAATCCAACACCACATAGATCCTCTCTCGTTCCATACTGACTTTAGCTCCTACCCAAAACTCTATATTATATTATTTATATATGAAAACCAGAGCATATAAATTGAAAGCCAAAATATCAGAGAAGCGAATTAAGTAAGCATCACCTGCAATTCCCCAATAAACCCTAGTTCTTTCATTTAAAGTCGATATGAATCTCAATTCCATCTAATAGCATAGGTGCAGTGCACATGACGGTTGCAGTAAACAAATTTTAACCTTGTATCTCATATCATATACACTAGACTTACCATACGTTCTACGAATGAACAAGTATTACGTTTCGTAATTACCAAACTACCATCAACCTGTCAGACGTCGACACATGTAAATTTAACTTCGGTATATGAATACCGTGGTACAAACTAGAATCACTCCACATAGGCATATACACAAGATGAAAGAACTAGTCTTCAAATTTCATGATGATGAATTGTTATAAAAAAAAAGATTGACACGAGAGAAAATGGAAGTTAAAATTAAGCTCTCAGTCCAAGACGTTTATGTTTATCAATACGTTTATTTATATACGACGTAGCTTCTACCGTCCACATGAATAGAGAAAATGAAATTAAAATTACTAAAATATTAAGGTTGCAAAGTTTGACCGTATAAATATGAATCTCATGCACTGAATCATCAATCATAGCGAGGCTAATTAATTTCTTTTCTCGACAACTTAACTAGCTAGCTAATTTCTGGTTTAATAAGCTTGAAACTTTTGCACACAGAATGCAACATGCTAGTGGGACATGTATATAACTGTCCGCTTCATCATTGCAAAGAAAACAACACGAGATAAAGTATAAATTACGTAATTGCATGTAGAAAAAGAGATGGATTTGGTTGCTATAGTGACCTGGGTATTTGGGTAACAATGCTTTTGTTTTCTTTATTTTGTTTGATAAATGTACGCACCTGTAGTTTGTTTTATAGCAAGCTCCCCATGCATTATAACAGATTTAAAATGTGTTCATGATTCATGTTTAACACATGCTAAATAATTTCATGGTTCAAAGCTTCGGACTAAGTACGTACAGTAGATCTCATATATATGGTAATAATGTTAGGTCCATAATGTTATAAAGAATTTACTGTATAGAAACTACCAAATCCGATCCATGCTTGAAAATTTTAGCAAGAATACAAGTACGCACATACCATTATATGCAAATGTTTTTTTTAGAATTGAAACGCAAGAAGATTGGAAATTAAAAGTGAACGGAAGAGTGTGAAGTGTTATATCGTTATTGATCTCCAGTCAATGGACGGATCGTTCATTCGTTTGATGCGTAAAGCTCATGCAATTGAGGTTCCAATATGTCTGCTTGACTGAAACTGGAAGTCTATGGCATCGGGGATCTAGTTCCTCGATCAAAGCGGAGATTTCATGGCAACAACCAAAGTGAACCAATCAACCAAATGCATGGTGAAAGCTGATGTTTATACAAATGCTACAGGAAATCTATAAATCTTGGTACCCAAGTTCTTCGTCTGAGTGACACATGACGTTAATTAGTAGCCATACTTTTTTGTTATATACCTCAAAGAGGTTGGGTCAGCTCTAGCTATCTAGAACTATTGATTGGCCTGAACTTCGATATCCCTATGCCTCGGTATGGGAAAACATGAGTATGAGGTATACCAATATTGTAAAAGTGCTGAAGAAAATGAGTAATGTTGTAAATGTAATTATTAGGGGTGGGCACGGGACGGGATGGGACGGGACGGGGCTCATCCTACGTCCCGTCTCACTCATTTGAATCGGGACGGGATCGGGACGGGACGAGGGATTTTAAGAATGCATCTCACTCGGGATTAATCCCGGTTGGGACGGGACGGGATCGGGACGGGACGGGACGGGACAAATTCCACCTTCCTATGAAATTAAATAAAAACATATATTTTTACTTTTTCATTAACAAAGTAACATTTAATAATGAAATTTTAACAAAAAAAATGCATATTATGTTCAAAATATTATAATTTACCATTAATATTTGAGTTGATATAATTTTAGAGTTATTAAAAACATAATTAGTTTTATTTTGATATAAATATATAAGAATTTTTAAGTTTTTATTAAAGGTGGGACGGGACGGGACGAAACGAGATATAAATTATTCGTCTCACGTCCCGTCCCACTATTATGAAACGAGACGGGAGCGGGACGGGACGGATATTTTTAGATCTCCGTCCCGTTCCGTCCCTATGAATTTCGGGACGGAATCGGGACGAGATCGGAATTTTCGGTTTTTATGCCCACCCCTGGTAATTATAGTATGGCTATTCACATAATAGGTTCAGACAATTTCACAAAGTTACACCAATGATTTTATGAGTACCAGACAAGTTAACTTGTGTGCATTTACCAAGTTGTGAGTGATCATCAATCAATTGTAAGTGCCACCAAGTAATTAGAGTGGTCACCAAGTCTTGCATCCCTATATAAAAGGGCCAATGAAGAGTAAAACAACACATCACATTTCCTCTCATATATTCTTTCTTCTTATTTTTTATTTTCTAGCAAGTAAATTCTCTCATAATAGTCCTACTCTCTCAATCAAGCAAGCAAGCTTCTTCCTGCTTCATTTTATAACAAGTAATTAGTTCATGTTTTATGTCCTGTGCCGGTAGATTCCATAATTTGGCACAACTAAGTAATGACGATCATGGTGTTAAACTGTTAATCTTTCAGTTTGTTGGTAACATCGTGATGCTGAGTTTACCACTACAAAAAGACGGAACAATTTGGCAGTACATGTTTGGAGAAGAGCCCACAGACATTTTCATTGAACTAATGACCAGCAGTGACTCTTGACTGGTTGGTGAGGAGAATCACATGCCTTTGAATAAGATGAAGACAAGCCTAGGCATAATCGATTGTTAAAGTAGGTCCTCATCTCTAAGGTGTAAGAACTAAAATTTCGGCGAATTGAAAATTAGATTCAATTTAAAAATAATTAAGTAAATGGATAACATTTTATATAAAAATATAGAAATTTTGAATGAAATTTTGAAAAATGTTTATTTGATCAATTATCTATTATATGTCATAAAAAATTATAATATAACTATTAATTTATAGTGAGTTATAGTAACTTAAGTTGAAATAATCGTCAAACATTATTAAAAATTTACATAATATATGTATATATTTACTCAAATAGAGGGTAGGTCATCACGTCTTATTTACATATGATACATTTAGAACCACATAAAAGATCTATGAAGTACAAAATTTTCACTATCTTCATCATGTCTTTGAGTAAAACCTGAGTATATTGTAAAAATAGTTATTAAATGATATCGTCCTTTTATAATTTTGTATATACTGACTTATATGTCAACTGTATGGGTCGTGAGTGATTGACTGTGGGTTGTCATACTAGTAGTTCTCGTTCGGATCAAACATTTCTTAACTTTGACCTAACCATAGCTATGTGAAGATTGTGCATCAGATTGTGTTCATATGTTTTCACTTGATTGCATCTCATTAGATAATAAATATGATGGATAAGACATGTTGAATTTCCCCCATAAGAGTAAAGTTTATCATTGCTTCCTCCTGGACCAAAGGGGTTCAATTCCCCTCAACAACTAGTTCGGTTTTATTTTAATTTTAGGTGAATGTTGAGACATGAAATGCAATATATAATAAAAAAAATCATATATAACAATAAGTTGATGTAGTACAGATATAACTTTGTGCTTACAAAAAGATGAATTAGATGTTCGATTGACCTAATCAGTAATTTTATATTTTATTTAAAATTGACATGACACGTGACGATATATAAATTTTCATAATCAAAATATATTTAGTACGTAACAGATATATTCAAATAAAAAAAATAAAAACTTCGGCGAAATTATTAAGAAAATTATGTATATTTCCGCCGTCGTTGATCCATAAATTACAATAACTATTATAACACATCTGTAAAATTCCAAGCCGTCAAGTCAAAGTATCTGCAACTTGTTGTTAGAAAAAAAAAACTATTTCCACTCCTGAAATTCAACAATGACGACTTTAAATATTGGCGTGCTACCATCTGGAATTTAACCCTTTATAAACCCCAGTTTCGAAGCTGGCTAATCATCACTGCATTTCTCAGTTTCAGCTAGAAATTCAATCTTGAATTCTCGATCATATCAGCACCAACCATGGAGACCCTATACCTCGTTCTATCTTTAGGCGCTGCTCTTTTCGCCTTTGCTCTATTTGCATTCAAATCCGAAGATGGCAAGAACCTCCCACCAGGCAGCATGGGGTGGCCTATTGTTGGAGAGACTCTCGAGTTTCTTTTTGGCAAGCCGGAAAACTTTGTGTTCAAGAGGATGAAGAGGTACTCCCCTGACATCTTCAAGACTAAGATCCTTGGGGAGAAAACCGCTGTCATTTGTGGACCAAATGGTCACAAGTTTCTCTTCAGCAATGAACAGAAGTACTTCACTGCATTCCGACCACACTCCATGCAGATGATGTTCAGGTCATACAAGGCTACTGCTGCTGTTCCTCCAAAGCAGCCTGCTCGCGACGAAGAGGCGAAAGTACTTAGGTCACCGGGGTTCCTCAAGCCGGAAGCATTGATGAGGTACTTGGGGAAAATGGACTCAATCACCCAAGAACAGATGAAGGTCTACTGGGAAGGCAAGAACCAGGTCTTGGCCTACCCTCTGGCCAAGACTTTGACTCTCAGTCTTGCCTGCAGATTCTTCTTGGGGATTGATGAGCCGGAGAGGATTGCTAGGCTGGTGGAGAACTTTGATGATGTGACTGTGGGGATGCACTCACTCATTGTGAACTTCCCAGGAACCATTTTCTACAAAGCAACAAAAGCAGCTGATGCAATCAGGAAGGAGTTGAAGGCTGTGATCCAGGAGAAGAAAGCTGCAATGGCATCAGGAGCACCAATGATGGATATTTTGACACATATGATTGTGGCAAGTGATCCATCTGGGCAACACATGCCTGAGGCTGAGATTGCTGATAAGATGATGGGTCTGTTGACTGCAGGGTACAGCACGGTGGCTACTGCTATGACTTTCTTCATGAAGTATGTGGGAGAAAGGCCTGACATCTATGCCAAGGTCTTAGCAGGTAATTCACCTCACAACTTCATAACCCAGTTCATCAAAGTTTTCTCTTTCTAATTTTATGCTAACTGAGTTTTTGAGTTGGAAACAGAACAAATGGAGGTTGCAGAGTCGAAGAAGCCAGGACAACTTTTGGAATGGGAAGACTTGAATAAGATGAAGTACTCATGGAATGTCATATATGAGGTCATGAGATTCACTCCACCACTTCAGGGAACATTCAGAGAGGCTTTGACCGACTTTGAGTATGCCGGTTACACTATTCCCAAGGGCTGGAAGGTATAAACATTGTCCATCATCTTAGTTTTTGATTTAAAAGGAGCATCCCTGGTTAAGACTAAGTAGCTAACCAAGTCATGTTTTGTTGCAGGTATACTGGACTGTTAGCACAACAAACATGAACCCAGAATTCTTCCCCAACCCAGAAAAGTTCGACCCCTCAAGATACAATGACTTGAGCGTATTCCCACCATTCACATTTGTTCCATTTGGAGGAGGACCAAGAATGTGCCCAGGGAAAGAGTATGCCAGGCTCGCAATACTCACTTTTGTTCACAATGTGGTCAAGAGGTTCAAGTGGGAAGTGGTGTTTCCTAAGGAAAAGATCACAGGTGA
This sequence comes from Argentina anserina, assembly GCF_933775445.1. Lineage (NCBI taxonomy): Eukaryota > Viridiplantae > Streptophyta > Magnoliopsida > Rosales > Rosaceae > Argentina > Argentina anserina. The sequence goes on from NC_065874.1 coordinate 6,127,379, forward strand.
TATGATGCCTACCCCAGAAAAAGGACTTCCAATTCGCCTCACATGTCACTAGGCATCAAATTTCTCTGTTCTGAGAATTCACTTCCACTACTCTCAACAGCAAAAGTGGTTGGTAACACCAAACAGAATTGGAGGAGGAATTTTTGTTTTCTTTTCTTACTCGTACTGAAATTGCCGTATCATGTGATTACCTCAGAATCAAATTACATAGCCTTTCCTCTATTTGCATTGTTTTTCTTCTCCTCCACTGATATTACATGGGTCAGTTGGCCATTGCTTTCTGTATAAATTGAGTCAAATCTAATAACTTGAGAAGTGAACAAGTTATATATGGATACACTACTATTGTATTCGCCTGAGGCTAGTTACTACTTACTAGTTACTTAGTCCAGAAATGAACTGAAACTAGTTGCTTAATCTTGAAATGAACTGTACTAAAACTCTTTCTGCAACAAACTCAAAACATCAAACAATTTTGTAGTTTGGCCAAGGTTGGACTGCTTATATTGGCTCTCAGGGCCTACTAAGGTCGACTGTCAGCTTGGCCATCTGATACTTTTAATATAGGACTGGTATAAGAGAAAAGGGAGGTTGTTAAAATAGAAAAAGAACAAATGGTACTACCCCAATCATTCACATTTTGAAACTTGGGAATCAACACTAAGATCACCAACTTGGGGGTAGGGAAATTTTGCACATATAAAGACTAACATAAAGGAAATTGGTAGTTTTCAAACAAACGGACAAGGGCTAAGACAACCTTACTCCAACAAACGAATATATAAACAGAAGAAACTGTGTACTAAAGACTTTGGTCAGTATCACACGGAGAACCCTCAATTAGAACTTTGATTCTTATTTCTTTCCTTAAGTTCCGTGTTTTCGAATTACATTTCCCCTCAATTTAGACAATCTAAGGGTAATCCTCAATTAGAACTTTGATTCTTATTTCTTTCTTTAAGTTCCGTGTTTTCGAATTACATTTCCCCTCAATTTAGACAATCTAAGGGTAATCCTCAAGCTAAAACGTTTGTGTTTTCATGCCTTTAAGGACCTCACACCTAAACAAGTTTTGAGAAGGCGAGGTCAATAACAGTTCACTCCCTCAAATTGTACAGATAATAGTAAATAATGGTAGGAGCATATTCACAAATAACCAACACCTATGTACTAGAAACATGTTTCAACTTTCAACTAATTATTAATATTAACTTATTGAGAAAATAGCATCATGTCCACAAGCTCTACTAACTGGGTTGCTAAAAGGCAGACTTTTCAAAGTACTAAAAACATATTAAGAACCCTACTATTACAATACTCTTCTTTATGTTACTTGCTTTGTAATTTGACAGATTTACATGAACATACGTACTAGGATGTGCCACATGCATGAAATGGTTGAGATCATATGCGTCGCAGAGAGGCCAATCTCTTCTCAAGATCCTCAACATCAGGAGATTCAGAACTGCATCAGTTAAAACAGTTTTGTTAGAACACTAACACTCTCAGTAGTGAACTAAAGAAGTTCATTGTAGAAAACTTGATCTTGGTTCTTCACAGAATTTACAAGAACAAGAGAACGGTCATTGTATGCAACTCAGTTTATCTCTTTCCATGAAAGAAGATAATGTGAGGTGCTTCATGAGTGTTAATGAAACATAATAGAATTTATGCTGATAATGCCAGAGATTCTTGGCTTAAACAAGGAAAAACAATTTTGTAATTTTGGATGAACATTAGTTAGTACTAGTAGTACACTAAACAAACAATTTCCAATATGGAACAGATAAGAGTATTGTCTGATTACTACCAAACATTCTTATTGTCTGAGTTAAACAAGAACCTCTTATGCTGATCCTTCCGTATAGCCAGATAAACATTAGTTAGTATTAGTAATCACTAATCAGATTATTTTATATATGGAATAGATGAGAGTTTATGCCGATCATGCCAAAGGTTCTTGGGTTAAACAGGGTATTTCATTCCCTACTGTAACATTAGTTAGTCTATTAGTAATCAGACAATTTCAGAAAAGGCTAAACCCATAAAATTCTTTCATCAAGACGTACCTCTTTGGAACAACACTTGCAGCATTCCTTGGTGCAACATTTCCACCATTCCTTGATCCAATCTTGCCTTTTGGAGCTGAAGATAACTGTTAGGCAACAAGAATCAAAATTAAAATATTTATTCTATAAAACAATAGCCAACCAAGCAAACTCATGGGAGCTATTTTAAAGCACCAACCTGGGAAGCAATATCAACACCAATCTCATCAAGAACCTGAGAAGTAAAACATGCAAATTTTAAACAAATAAGATGAAGGTGTCGACATATACAAGAAAACAAAACTACAATCAGGCTGCCAATAATCCACCTGGTTAGTGAGCTCCTCTGTTTCCTCTTCAGCCTCATCTTTGTCTAAGGTCTCATCAATGGACTCTGACATCATTTCAATCTGCAAAAAGAACAATATTAGTTACATATTTGATGAGATTATTACTATTCCTTTGTTTTGATTCATATTTTAAGATTAGTACATATTTGATGAGATTATTTACTATCCGTTTGTCTTGATTCATATTTGAAGTGTCCATTTGAATAAAATCAGCATGTGGATAACAATTATGAAAACTCTTGACATCGATATTATGCTGCAAAATCCTTTAGTGGTATTACCGTCATGTCCATTTGTGCTGACTGCTTCTGGAATTCCCTGATCACTTTAATTTGTTTTGCAGGTTGCATTTCCTGAAATGAAAAACAGATATTGATGATCAACACTTTATCAATCAAAGATCATGATAGAAATAATAAATTTGATGGCTATACTGGTCCAGATCATGTATTTATAAATAATAGAGCTGACCCAACATTTATCTTCCAAATTGCCTCTTCAAATGCATACCTTGTTCATTGCCACCATTGCTTTAGTTGCGCCTTTCATGCCTGTGGAAATTGAAGTGCTTGCATATAATGCCTGCAAATAGACCAACAATCAATAATCTGCTGGGCACTTACTATCATAAAGGTTCAACTGAATTTCAAATAATAACATGGTGACCTGTGTATGAGTAGCTACGCCTCTTATTTGGGCCCGGCTTCCTTGCAAGTTGGTAATCTGTTGACGTAACCTAACAAGTTGGCGAGCTAGGATTTTTGTGGCAGCCTAAATAGAGTATATACATATATTATTTCAAATATAGAATATTAAGACAAAGTAATTGGCTTCAATAACATTATTGAAACCCTATAAAGTTTGTTTAAACTTGTTACATACACCATTCAATATGACCAAACAATATGTGAATGCAACAATCATCCATCAATACCACACACAATGTTTTATCCGGTATAAATTACTTATACATTTGGAGTTCCCTTTTGCATGTCTTACACAGTTTTTTTTTGTTCAAGGAGCCCCATCTTGTAAGATATTGAATTTCAAGACATTACCAGTAGAAAATATGTCTATTCAGTGACCTATCGGTAATGATTATGTTACTTCCTCCCATGTTTCCATGATATCTGACAATCATATACTCCCACTCTCCCACACTAACAAACAGGCCAAGCTCTTCTTGTCCTGCAGCTCAGTTTCTTCTTTCATATCCCATTAATATTTTAAACGAGATATGACATGACTAGAGGATAAACAATAATTTCATGTCTTCCTCCTATCTTCTCATAATATATGAAGAATTATTCACTCACGCACTAAGAAACAAGCCTAGCTCTTCCTGTGGTGCAGTAACCAGCTTATTTACATCTTCTTTCATATCCCATTAATATTTTAAATGAGATATGACATGACTAGAAGGATAAACAATAATTTCATGTCTTCCTCCTATCTTCTCATAATATATGAATAAATCATTCACTCACGCACTAAGAAACAAGCCTAGCTCTTCCTGTGGTGCAGTAACCAGCTTATTTACATCTTCTTTCATATCCCATTAATATTTTAAATGAGATATGACATGACTAGAAGGATAAACAATAATTTCATGTCTTCCTCCTATCTTCTCATAATATATGAAGAATCATTCACTCACGCACTAAGAAACAAGCCTAGCTCTTCCTGTGGTGCAGTAACCAGCTTATTTACATCTTCTAAACCCCACTAGTACTGTAACTGAAACATGACATGACTTCCCTGTGTGCATGTAATCATTTTCACAACTGGATGTTGCAATAGAAGAAAATTGCAGATTAATAAACATGGTAATGTAAATCTACGGATGAAATCATTAAAGCAGAGACCAAACGAAAGTAAAGTTGCACGTCAATTATCATGTTTTCAGGTTTCTTAAGAACACATTCTTTCATGCTAACTAAGGATTCTCACAACTGCTGACTCCCCAATGACTCCCCAATCATTTGGTATGCATGCCTTCAGTAACACTCACTACTAGAGCAGAATATCGTCTGGTGCTGTAAATTTCAGCAAATGAGAGACCTAAACACCTTACCAAGCACTACGAAAGGTACGTGTCAACTATTAGGTACCGTGCCATTAAGTCTTTCTATTTTGCAGAACATTATTAAATAATTTATATCTGTTTATTGCATTTGACCTCAGGTTATAACTTATGCACAATATAACAGTTGAAGCAGGAGAGAAATTTAAGCAGATGACTAGATAAGTAAACTTGCCTCATTTCCAGTTTTAGCCGTTTTCTTGATTTCTGCCACCAATTTCTTTTCCTGAAATGTGCAAACAATCAGAACAATTGAAAAAAGGCACTTGATAACATAATCATTCAGAAAGCGTTCCTGAAATGGTGACATATACCTCCAATTGAAGAGATGAAATCTCACGTTCAATGCCTGCAAAGAAAGGTAACGAATCAGAAACACAGATAGGAAGGCCAAAGCTCCAAAATTGTAGCTGCAAACAGGTGCAATATAATCTTAGTAGCAGTAAGCAGCACAATGTCGAACTCTCGATCAATGATTCTTTAGTTTTCAGAATATCACAAAAGAAATCAGCTTCAGTATCAAAGAAAGCAGTCAATGCTATAGAGCATACACCCACCTCTGGTAGCAACAGCCATGTCTCTTTTGCTGGACCTCAAAGCCTCTGTTCAAACAAACAACAAATTTAACAATCTCATTCACAATTCATCAAATAGAAAACTCAGAAAGCTTCAAAATCTGGAAAAATCCTTAAGCTTACAATTCAATCTAAACATTGGATTCTGATAAAATCATAAGAACCACAAAAGGAATGAACTTTGCACTGTCAAACTGTACCCTTTAACAATTGAAAGAAACCCATTTGGTTTTCAACAGTTCCTTATCCTATTCAGTAAAATTATAAGAACCCCAGAAATGCAGAAAACCTTAAGGAGAAGGAAAAGATTGAACCTTTGGGGGAGGTCTTCTTCTTGAAGATGTTCAAGTTCATGGTGACACAAAATCTCTCGAAGCTTGAAGCTTTCAGAGTCTGAGGGAGACAAAACCACTGGTCTTCTGTTCTTCTTCTTATTATTGTGCTTCTGCTTCTGCTTCCAAGGGAGAGAGACACGGGAAGTGAGTGTGAGTGTGAGTGTGAGCTGTGCTGAGCGTGCTGCTTTGTTTCCGGTTCGCACGTGCCAACAACGGCTGAATATTTCCAACTAGCCGTTATGAGTTCGGCCATGACTGGATTTATTGGGATAATAATAGACCAGAACTTCCAATGTAGTATTGAATCCTTTTTCCAATTCAATATTATCTATCCTACATTGCTTCGAAGATTCATACCATAAAATCATGAATTAAATGAGAGGGGCAAAAATGCAGCTGAAACATAATTAAGGGTGCCAATATGCATAATTAACTCAAGAATGAGTGCGCAATAAGGCTACATTAACAAGAAGAAAACCATAATTCCATAAACATTTGAGACTGATGTCACCCTTAGGCCACCTCCAATAAGGGAGGGCTATATTGGGGCACGGCTATAATTTAGCCTCCTAAAATATTATTTTTTATTAAAAAACCAATACATCATCTCCAATAAGAAAGAATTAAAATTTAGTCCTTTCAAATATTTTACGAATTTGTAAACTTATTATAAAATGATTTAATTCAAATTATATTGAATTTGTGTTAAACTAATTTTTAAGGTGTATGTATGGTTGAGTATACCTATATGGTTTCATTGATAGCATTTTGACATGATGATATCAAACAAAAAATAATAATTGATTATTTTGATCGTTGAAGATTTTATTAAAATTTCGAATAGTTTGAAAAGTTAGCTATTTGATTTTAGACCGAAAATAATAATAACATAAGCATACATTGGTCATATTCAATATCCAAGCTATACATATAATTATGTATAATGACAATGTTTTTACAAATTATATTTGTAAATAGAAATTTAGGTCATTAATATCATAACACTTGTCTTTATATACACAACATAATTGTACATGTTTTTTTTTATCTGATTTGGGACCACTAATTGGTTTGGCCTGGGCTAGCCAAAGTGTTAGGGGCCGCACTTGTAAGGCCGCAAGCAACCTTGTCCAAGGTCATGAGTCATGCCTATGGCCGGTTGCTTGCGTGCTAGTGGCAGTATTGTAATTTATATTTTCTGTAATTTCCTTTTTTAAGTTGGTTCATGGTGGGAAGGTTCCATGTTTCCCCCTGCCAAGTCTAGTTTTGCAAAATATGCTATTATAGGGAGGGGTTCCTAGGCGGCGACGGTTGGCCTACGGAACTAGTATAGGTAAGCACATGTACTTGCGCCTCCCTTAACGTCTTACCATCAATAAAGAGAGGAATTATTCAATTATCTGCGCCCCGTGAGATCATTCTTGTTGCCTATTAAATTGTTCATGAGATTGCCCAACAACTATATAAACCGTGTTCTTGCTTGCCGCTAACACTATACTAATATCGTGTGCTTTCCATTGTCCCTTGCAAGGTACTCACTTGGCTTACTTGTTACTCGTTCATCGATTAGCAAGTGCCGCACGGTCCGCCTTTTACTCTACAAAAGTCGGCCCGTGACAGCTGGTATCAGAGCCGGCTTGCCGGCTGTGCTTAAGACTCATACGATGGTGGGAAACATGACGAACGCGCAACGGTTCGATTTCTATGATCAACAACTCGGTGAACTTGCGGGAGTCCCTGATAGATTGATTGATATTACCTCCTTGTTGGATCGTGTCGATCTAGAGAAGTTGGCGACACGAGTGGAAGACCTTGAGGAGTTAAGGGACCGAGTGGTGGCCCTAGAGAAGGCAGAAGCTCCCAGGGGAGGAGCAGGGCCTAAGAAGGAACTTGAAAAGCTGAAGGACCGAGTTTCGGCCCTAGAGAAAACAAGAGCTCCCGAGGGGGGAGGACATGATGATGAAGATAGAGGAGGTGCCTCGTTAGAGCAGTTGGGGGCCATGAGTGATGCCCTTGACACATTACATGTGACTATGGACACCCTCGCTGAGGATGTCCGAGCCACCATTGATGCGTTCAAAACCGAGCTGTTGGAGATGAACACCAAGCTCAATCTTGTTGTTCGAGCGATGTCAAACCAACCTGTGACGGACTACAGGAAGGTCAAAATACCGGAACCTCAAGCTTACGGAGGGGCACGGGATGCCAAGGAGCTTGAGAACTTTCTATTTGATATGGAACAATACTTTCGAGCAGTAAAGCCTGATTCGGAAGAAGCGAAGGTAAACATGGCGACTATGTACTTGTCAGGAGATGCCAAGTTATGGTGGAGGACTAAATACAATGATATTCAAAGGAATGTTTGCTGCATTGAGACATGGGAGGATCTCAAGAAGGAACTCAAAACCCAATTCTTTCCTGAGAATGTCGATTATATTGCAAGAAGGCAATTGAGGGAGTTGAAACACACCAACAACATTAGAGATTTTGTGAGCAAATTCTCTATGATCATGCTCGACCTCCCCGATATGTCAGAGAAAGATCGGCTATTCTACTTCCTTGAAGGATTGAAGCCATGGGCTAGAACTGAGCTCCAAAGACAAAGGGTCCAAGATTTAGCCTCGGCCCAAGCAGCGGCAGAAAGGCTGACTGATTACACATTCGAAGAGAACTCTGCGAGGAAAACCTCTTCCTTTTCGAATGTGAATATCAATAGAAATGCCAGACCGGGTCCGAGTAGAAGTGGGGGAGGAGAGTCAAGGTCCTCGAATTTTGGAGGGGGGGATAGAAGGGTTATTGGTGTCAGGGACACTGCCTCCTCCAAGCCAGCAGCCTCCACTGGGGTGTTTACTCCACGCCCGTTCAGTTATACAGGCTTCACCCCAAGACCCATATCGTGCTTTCTATGCAAGGGACCTCATAGCCCAAGACACAAAGGGCTAAATTTGGCTCTTTTGATGGTTATTTGGCTCTTTTATGACACTTTGGCCCTTTGACTTTTATGTTGTTGGAGATCAGAATAAAATCATAATTTAGGATTTAGCCCTTTAGACCCCTTTACTGGAGATGGCCTTTAAGCCTTTGAATAACTCCGCTCCTGGCCTCAACTTGCGCCAATCATATCGGACGACCGCTGCTGCAACCTCAGTGTCTATTCTATCTAAATCTGGCCCCTGTATTACACAAAAATTGATGACTAGACTCTTAACACTTCTACCATTACATTGCTCATAAATCTGGTCCCTGTATTATATTTCTTCATTCACTCATAATGCATTAATGCCTAGAGTCTACAAGCAAGTAGTCACAAAGAGTCCTTTAAAAAAATCACAAAAGATCAAAGTGCAAAGTTCATTCCTTTTGTGGTTCTTATGATTTTATCAAAGTTCAATTGTTAAAGGGTACAAAGCAATAGGTATAAGTGAACAGTGTCATAAGGGCTAAAACAGAAGCCTTCACACCGTTACTATTTATGAAACCGTAAAGTATAATGGAAACATTCATAACTATTATAAATGGACGACCAACAAATTCCTCCAGTCCTGGTAATCCACTTGATACGTGATATAGGACAACATTCGATGAGAAAACGTCCAACTTATTCTTGGTATTGACTTCTTACCAAAGAGAAATTTTATCCAAAGAGAATCGTTTTGGTAACAATTATTATACCATAAACAACGTCTATTTAATTACTTCCCATGCATGAAGCCGGGTTTGTTAAAGTTTGCTGGTACAACCACGTGACACTGTTATGTGATGTACCTAGCCAATCATATTACGTCATGATATAATTAACATACAAGCGGTGAAAATGATAAAAGTTTATTTATATATAAAAACCAATCAGAAATAATCACAATAAAAAATGAACTAATAACATTAAGATGGTACGTCACGTAAGATATGTAGCGAGTATATATAATAATTTATCCAAAATTTAATACCCACATGTGGGAGGGGGGAGGCGGGTCATTACCCCCACTCAAATTTTATGGTTTTTTTTCCTACATGGTGAGTTTTTGAACTCAATTTTTTTATAATTGACGAATCTAATACTCTAACTTCCCTACTTAATTTATTTTATTATTATTTTTTGAAATGGGTTATTAGCTTTGTTCTAAATATCCTCATATATCAGTAAAATTTAGAAAACGATACGATATTCTCCATATCCTTTCAAGTTATCAGTCAATGATAATTTCATGGTCAAAATCTGATATATCGGATCAACCCGATTTTGACCCAATATATCGGACATTTTTTATTTTATTTCAAAAAATAATGTTATCATTTTACTTTTGCGAGAAAACAAAAAGGTGTAAACTTAAAATTGAGACAAGTTGTGCCTTAAATCAGTAAAAAACTTCATTTTCTTAGAACGCAAAAACTTCATATTCATATTCGAATGCCGAAACCTTAATCAAGAAAGAAAAAAACATCATCAGGCGAAACCTCCAACTTTATATGTGAGCCAAACTACTACTCGTCTGCCTCAATCCTTATTTAGACACATCTTTTTATTATTTAAAACTATTTGTGTATTTTTATTTGGTACTTGTTCGTAGTGAAATTTATAAATATATTAAATTTAACTAAAAATTAGCAAATCCGATAAATCCAATATATTTTTTCAAAACCGATACGATGTCGATAAGTGATATTTAGATCATTGGCTATTGGCTATCCTCACACCGTATCCATTAATGAAACCGTATAATACAAGGGAGAGACATTGAGCCTAAACCCCATATTGTATGAACATCCCGAAATAATATCAGACGTCACTACATAACCTATGCATTCTAGTGATGAACACATTTTAGCAAGGTGTGCACCATTAGCACAACCATTTGCTTTACAAATTTGGCCACGAAAAAATCTAAAATCTTATATTTTTATCCTCTTTATTATGTTGGATTTTTATGTTTTAGTGTAAACTAGTTTGGTTTTTGAATTCATGATTTGTTATTTATATAAATTTACAGTTGTGAAATAGAGAGATTTTATAAATAAACATCAGGCGAAAAATATCATCTTCTCTTATACAGTAATGAAAGATCAAAATAGAGACGTGTAGAAATTAATTTGAAAAAACTTCATTCTGATGACAAATATCAATATATTTAATTTAAGAATAACATAGTAAAAACAAAATTGCGCCTTTCAGCCATTATTAATACCATTGACAAAAGGTAATCCGCCTGGCATTGTTCTTTAGTGCATGATAGTGATGATACGAGAAGTTTGGTGGATGAACTTCACAATCATACTCCGCAAAAAACTAATAGGCATGCCTCATGTACAATATTCATACTCATTTAAGAATCGTGGAAAAAAAAATTAACAACGTTTATCCAAAGAGAACCAATCAAGCTTTTGGATAAAATTTCCCTTGGGAAATAGTCGTCTCTTTTGGTAACAGGTTTAACACCATTAACAAGGTTTATTTCCTTTCTTAATTAGTGAAGGCTAATTACCAGAGCTAAAGCGAAGCATGTAATGTCGCCAGCCATATGCTAATCACCTGCGTGGGACCACGTCTAATTAGTATATAAACTCATTTCTATCCCGCCTATTGATCTTTATCCTTCATTTCCTCCCGATTCAAAGTCCACACCCATTACATAGAGCTATATATAAAACCAGTATCTATCTCATTATCCTTCAGTTCCTCCCAACTATGCAAACTCATCACAAAGTATACCAATTACAGGATCAAATGGAAAGAAACCGATCAAAATCCACACGAAAGGCCACAATCCATCATCTTCTACTACTCTTCCTCGTCTATATCTTCTTCTCTCTTGAATGCTTAGTTGCCCAAGAGTTAGTTGGGTATGGATATAAAGTCGCGTCCGTCCATAGTTCTGATTTCTCGGGGAAGACATTGACTGTTAACCTTGGTCTCATCAACAGCTCCTCAGTTTATGGACCTGACATCTCAAATCTCACCCTCTACGTCAGGTATATATATAGGCACCTTCTTCCCTTCCATAATTTTCAAGAACTATTTTGTTCATTGTCCATATCATCCCACAGTTCATCACTTGTTGCATCAATATCATGCATCCTTCTTATATTATGTTGATATCGTCGATTAATATATACAATGTGTGTTACTTGTCTAATGATATTGATTGGAACATTGTCACAACTTATGACTTCTTAGTTCTTACATCCAGTATTCTAATGTTATGGTTGTCAATCAGAACGTAGATGAAAAGGTTTAATGATATATGATCAGATCACATATGGACACGCATGGTATACATATCAATGTATGTTAATGACTAGTTAATGCTTCAAATATTGTATTGAACAGCTACGAGACTAAGAACCGTCTAAGAGTTCGAATAACGGATTCAACGCAAGAAAGATGGGAGATCCCACAAGACATTCTTCCCCGGCAAAACCAAACTTCACAGAACTTTTCCGTCACCGACAACGATCTCATTTTCACCCTCCGCAACACCACCCCCTTCGGCTTTACCATAACCCGCCGCTCCAACAATGACACCGTCTTCGACACCACTCCAAACCCTTCGGATCCCAACACCACCTTCATCTTCAAGGACCAATTAATACATCCAGCTCTCCTCCTCTCTCCCCAACAACAGGTCTTCCCTGTACGGCCTAGGAGAACACACCAAGAGCACATTCAAGCTCCTCGCCAATCAGACGCTGACACTCTGGAGCGCCGACATCGCCAGCATAAATCCCGATCTCAATCTCTATGGCTCCCACCCCTTCTACATGGACGTCAGGTCGCCGTCCGGTGACGGCAAGGTCAAGGCGGGAACCACTCATGGTGTGCTGCTCTTAAATAGCAATGGCATGGATGTAAATTACACCGGGGACAGGGTTACTTACAACGTGATTGGCGGGGTTGTGGACTTGTATTTCTTTTCGGGTCCTACACCCGAATTGGTAATGGAGCAGTACACGGAGCTCATCGGTCGACCCGCCCCGATGCCATATTGGTCTTTCGGTAAGTTGTAAATTTCATTTCTCTAATGGTTACATTTGAAAGTAAATTTCATTTCTCTAGTTCTTCATTGTGATGCTAAAACAAAACACCTCATGATATATTTTAACAAATTAATGAAGACTTGTAGCATTGTACATGTTACATAATATGGATAAACTAATATAACAAGTTTGATTTTTGTTTTTTACTATTGTAGGATTCCACCAGTGTAAATATGGTTACAAGAATGTTTCTGATCTTGAGGGGGTTGTTGCTGGTTATGCAAATGCTAGCATCCCACTTGAAGTTATGTGGACAGACATTGACCACATGGATGCTTACAAGGATTTTACTCTTGATCCCATCAACTTTCCTCTAGACAAGATGAAGAACTTTACCAACAACCTTCACCAAAATGGCCAGAAATATGTGATCATCCTGGATCCCGGTATGCCAAAGCATAGTTCCTTTTTCAGGCCGTTTAAGCTTTTTTAAATTCTCTTAATTAGATGGCTTGGTATGTTATGTTATTAGTATGCCGATATTAGATATTTACTTATAACATCAAATTATTGGTATAATACTTGAGCTCTTTTTATATATGATTCCGGCCACTTTTACAGGTATTAGTATCAATGAGAGCTATGGAACCTACACTAGAGGGATGGAAGCCGATATTTACATTAAACGTGATGGAAAACCTTACCAGGGAAATGTTTGGCCTGGTGATGTTTACTTTCCTGATTTTGTACATCCACAAAGTGAACCATACTGGCAAAATGAGATTAAACTATTTCTAGACCAGCTACCTGTTGATGGCCTTTGGATTGATATGAATGAAGTATCAAATTTCCAAACTTCTTCTCCAACTCCTAATTCTACACTTGATGTTCCACCTTACAAGATCAATGATTCCGGTGGCCACCGCCCGATCCTCAGTAAGACTATTCCAGGATCAGCTCTCCACTTTGGTAATGTTACAGAGTACAATGTGCATAACATGTATGGGATGTTACAAGCCAAAGCAACAAACAAGGCCTTGACCAATGTGACTGGTAAGAGACCGTTCGTACTCTCTAGATCAACTTTTGTAAGCTCTGGTAAGTACGCAGCACACTGGACTGGAGACAATGGTGCAAAATGGAATGATTTGGCATACTCAATTCCGGGCATTTTGAACTTTGGTATATTTGGAGTTCCAATGGTTGGAGCTGATATCTGTGGTTTCATTGGGGATACTAACGAAGAACTCTGCCGTCGTTGGATTCAGGTAACTCACTGATCATAAGCCTCTTTACTTTGAAGCTTGAACACTTCGGACAAATTTATACCACATTATTTTGATTTCCCTAGAAGTTGAAATATTGACACTTGATTTTTGCTTATTATATGTGACTAACTTATCTATTAACTATTGTCTATATGCAGGTAGGAGCCTTTTACCCCTTTTCAAGAGACCACTCCGACAAGAGTTCAATCCGGCAAGAGCTGTATGTTTGGGAGTCAGTGGCTGCATCAGCAAAGAAGGTGCTGGGGCTGCGTTACCGGTTGCTCCCCTTGTACTACACATCAATGTATCAAGCACACAAACGGGACCCCAATTGCAAGGCCCCTATTCTTCTCATTTCCTGAAGACACCAATACATACGGCGTCAGTTCACAGTTTCTGATTGGTAAAGGTGTAATGGTGTCACCTGTGTTGCAGCAAGGAGCAACTTCAGTCGAGGCATATTTTCCTGCAGGAAATTGGTTTGATCTTTTCAACTACACATCCCTTAGTGTAGATACTGGAAAGAATGTTACGTTGGATGCACCTCCTGATCACATCAACGTGCATGTACATGAAGGAAACATATTGGCCTTGCAAGGAGAAGCCTTGACAACTCAAGCAGCCCGAAACACTTCCTTCGAACTTCTGGTGGTCGTTGGTAGCAGCAACGAAAGTATCGGAGAAGTGTTCTTGGACGATGGAAAGGAGATTGAAATGGGAGGAGAGGGAGGGAAGTGGAGTTTCCTGAGGTTTCATTCTGCACGAGCACAAAATGGAAGCCTAATTCTGAGCTCAAAGGTCGAAAATGGAGACTTTGCATTAAGCCAAGGTTGGATCATTGATAAAATTACTGTCATTGGGTTGGACAAAGTTAATGCAACACAAGGGTTTACGTTGAGCGTTAATATGGGAGCAAAATTGGAAGGAAACACAGATGTTAACGTCAACTGTCAAAGTAATGAGCGTTTTGTCAAGGTAGAGTCCAGTGTGTCCCTTCCTATAGGAAAGGAGTTCGAGTTGGAGCTAAAGCCTAATCAGACAGCGGCGAGAAAACTCTTAAGCTAGAGATCAATTGCTTAGAAAACTATCCAAGTTTATTTGGGATAAATGATCAGTTCATTCAGTTGTATAATAAATAAAAAAGATTTGGAATTTGTGTTTATACACCTTAGTTTGCTTATTTACCTGTTTATTTGAAGCAAGTCGTTCATTTGAATCATTTCTGTACGTTATGCAGAACTAATCCGCATAAAACTAACCCAGATCAAATGATCTAGACATAGATGTAACTTGCTTATAGAAAGAGAGATTTGTCTATGGTGCAACGTTGTACACCATGCAGCACATAATCATCACTATTTAAATCTAAAATTCTAAAATTATTTAGTTCTTATGACATCTTGAGATTAATTTTTTGATTGATTTTTTTTCACATGCACATAGAACGTTAGCATTGCCTGCATAATAGAATTTTCCATAGAAAGAGTGTAGGTTGCCTCACCAAATTATTGTATGCATTTATTGGGATATAGGCATATAGCTTAACAACGTACAATATGGTATGTAGCCACTAGCAAGGCCGCTCCACCTATAATCTACCCAAAGTCCCAAATTATAGATGTGTAGCATTATTACTTAGTACGTGACTCTCTTCAAATAATTGCATGAACTAATAAATTTTCTTACAGCTCTTGTATTTTACTCGGTTTCTGAAAAAAAATTATTATATATACCTGCTACATATACCATATGACGTATTCCATTAATGTTATTGGTCTATTTTTTATTGTGTTTGTTTCCGATTGGTTACTTATATGTAAATGAATTTTTGTTATTTTCACCGCATGCATGTTAATTATAGGGCAAACGTTTATTTAGTCCCTATATTTTTGGTTGGTCATCTATTAAGTCCTTAAAATTTCATTTTCATCTGAATAGTCATTGAACTTACAATTCTAATCTGAAAAGTCTATTCCCTCAATTGGTAGTTAAAGTTTCTCAAAAAATAAATGTACAATTACTGAAAATATCCTTATATTTAAAGTTTATATTTATATTCATCAATACATATTTTTTTTCATTGTTTTCCCTTTATTTTTAAGAGATGTGAATGCTTTTATTGAACCAAGTAATTTTTCCATATTTCTTTATATATGTACAATATAAATGTAACAAAAAAACGAAAGCCATAACTATTCTATAATTAATTAAAGAAAATAAAAGAAAATACTAATCTAGGAGTATTTTGGTAATTACAATTTTTTAAAAATTATCACCTCATTACTTTAATTGAAGAATTGACATAATGAATTTTTCATATTAAAAGTTGTAATTTTGAGGACTATTTAAATGAAAATAAAATTTTAAGGACTGAATAGATGACCGACCAAAAATACAGAGACTAAACCAATGTTAGTCCTTAATTATACCATATCGTAATATGATTAGTTAGGTACAACACATGATAATCTCACGTAGTGTGACATGTATATAAAATAACTACTCGGTTTCTGAATAAAACACACCAAATTTTATAAGATGTCCCCGAAAGGGACAATAAAACACACCAAAACCCTAAAAAGATCCGGTTTCTATTGTAGTGTAGTGAATTTTTTTTTTTAGAATAAGATAGTAGGGTTGAGTTTAGGAAACAAACCAGATTGCTTCAAGCCAAAATCCGAAGCTCCATTGATTCTTCCCAGAAAAGACAGAGTATAGCATATCCTTATGCTTGTTTATTATTTTCAGTAAAAATCCGAAGCTCCATTGATTCTTCCCAGAAAAGACAGAGTATAGCATATCCTTATGCTTGTTTATTATTTTCAGTAAAAATTTGATGCTACACTTTGGCACTTTGCTACGATACACCACATGTGTTTGTTGAGAATATACATTATGCATTGAGAATTGAGATTTAACATGTGAGTCTATTAGAGTTTGGATCACTCTATCCATTATCAATTGATTTTGGATGTGAACCCAGACTGTGTCTCAATTCCCAATGTGTGATGTATATTATCAACACGCTCACGTACGTGTGGTGAATTTTCAAGTCATACACGTAGATAATTTTGGGTAACATGGAGTGCGTGTGGTCATTTGGGCCACACGTGGACGTGAGTAAACTGCTCTTATACTATAATAAAGTGATATGAGATTCATATCCAAAATTAATTGACAATAGATACAATGATCTAAACTTTTATAAATTCTCTGAATATGTCTCATTTTCTCTCATGAGAGATGTATATTCTCAACAGTATTCGCTCCATTGGTTGATATATAGTTGTACACAACTCAAGGACTGCAGCATCAGTTGATCAGAAACAGAACAGAGCCTCTTTGATCAGTCTTCTTTCTTCTTCTGGTAACTAAGTGAGATTTAAAAGGCAAGATAGAGATATCGACCTATACGTTCTCGCTTAGATTAAGACTAGTGAAACTATAGGTAAGCAGTGATATTTGAAAATTGACAAACACGTGTGTGGTAGGTACCACGTACGAAAGCTATGTATATTCAATTCCCATTTCTATCTTATTAATATTATCCTTGAACTCCTTCTAATTCAACATCCACTATAAAACCCAGCTCAAGTGCTCTACACTTCTCTGTCTTCTATCACCATTGTTTCACCAAATTATAAGAAGTTACAAGCATGGAAAGAAACAGATCAAACTATACACCAAAAGCAATAGTGTTTCTTCATCTGCTACCATTCTTCTTCATCTTTTCTCTGGATTGTTTAGTTGCAGAAGAGCCAATAGGATATGGATATAAAGTCGAGTCTGTGAATTCTGATCACTTCGGGAAGACATTGACGGCTAATCTTGGCCTGATCAAGAGCTCTTTGGTCTATGGACCTGACATCCCAAATCTCAAGCTTTCTGCCAGGTACACCTCTACTGATCAACCATTAATATTATATATTTATTAGCTCATTTTAGCTGAATGATCTTCATGTACTTGGTTGCTTTCTGGGATTGAACAAAGATCGATCGGGATTATTTTTGGGGGTTGACTACAAGAACATGGAAGATTTGATATGAACTAATATTCTTTTGGAAAGGAGAACATCTGAGCCGTCCATAGTAATGATAGACGGCATTCAGATCAGACTAGTGGGTTGGAAACTTGGAATGTAGGATGAAGTTAAGCAGCAATCTTTTTTTTTTTTTTTCCATTACCAAAAAAGATTGCTGCCTCTAGTTTTCTTCCAAGTAATTCCAACAATACATGCTAAATATCTAGTCCTTTTTTTAAGTGTGATTACTTAAGTGTAAATTAGCACCAAAATAGTTTAACTCGACCAGACTCATCTGCATATTATTCCATTACATAGTACATACAACAATAGATGATCAGTAATTCAGTATATCACTAGCTATATATAACTTCGTTAAGAAGTTGGAACATGACATGATATGTTTTTGAAGCAATACTCTCCAACATAATTTGTAGGGAAAATTTTGGCACTGAGTACATTAATTATGGACCGCTATTAATTTCAGTACACCAAATTTTAAAACATAAGTTTTGGTACATAAGACTTCAAGTCCAACCGAATAAACATACACATCGTTATTAACGACGTTAGTTTAGTGACATATGCCATATTTTAGAAGCAATTTAATCTCATCACTTTTTCCCCTCTTTTTTTATTCTGACTTCTCTCGTCACTTAATTAAGCAACTCAGATCTCATCTCTCTCTTGGCACAATCTCTATATTGATTACCTACTTGCACCACCACCCTCCCAACATATATCCTCCAAAACACAAGAGACAACCAAAGCCCCAAGAACTTGACCATACCCAAACCTCAACGCTGCCTATGGTCAGTTCCAGAAGCTCTATTGTCGGCAGCTTGACCCACCTTGGTTGACCAATGCTCTGAGATGTACAAGCAGCTACGGCGGTAGGTTCGGGGGTGGTGAGGGACAACATTGATGGCAAAGATGGTGATGGTGATGTAGGAGAGCAGGGTGAAGAGTGAGTTGATGGCAAGGATGGAGAAGATTGTAGAGATCGACAGTGTGCCGATGCAAATCTCATGGAACATCAATATTTGGCGTTTGGAAATCGGCATTAGTGATGACCATGAGCCATTCAGGAGACGATAATTGATCATGTTTCATTGGAGGCAACAACACCGTTGGAATTCGTGGGTGAATGAGATTTATAGTGGATGCAGAGTTGATCTTGTGTAGAGTGTGAGTGGCGTGTAAATGAGAGAATAAGAAAGAGACATAAACATGAATTACTGCATTACTCTTTGATAACGAATTAATGGCATAGTTAACATTGTTATTGACGCATGTACTGCTCGTGTAACAAACTTCTTAGTTTGTGTGTTAGAGTTTATAATTTATAACTTGATGTATCGATATTAATAGTGTACTAAATTTCATGTAATATTTGTAAAAAAATTCCTAATTTGTAATATGATTATATGAAACAGCTATGAAACCAAAGAGAGACTACGAATTAGAATAACGGACTCAAATAACCAAAGATGGGAAATCCCACAAGACCTTCTCCCCCGCCAAACTCCACAAACATCCCACCATTCCATCTCCGACAATGATCTCATTTTCACCCTCCGCAAAACCACCCCATTCGGCTTCACCGTCACCCGCCGCTCCTCCAACGATGTCGTTTTCGACGCCACCCCAAACCCCTCCGACCCTTCCTCTATCTTCGTCTTCAAGGACCAGTACATCCAGCTTTCCTCGTCTCTCCCGGAAACCCGGTCCTCCCTCTACGGCCTTGGTGAACACACCAAACCCTCCTTCAAGGTCCAACCCAACCAGACTCTCACGCTCTGGGCCGCCGACATTGGCAGCGCCAACGTCGACGTCAACCTCTATGGGTCCCACCCCTTCTACATGGACGTGAGGTCACCGTCCGGCGATGGGAATGTTACCGCGGGAGCTACTCATGGAGTGTTGATGTTGAATAGTAATGGCATGGATGTAAATTATGGCGGAGACAGGGTTACTTATAAGGTGATTGGCGGAGTTGTTGACTTGTATTTCTTTTCCGGCCCGACGCCGGAATTGGTGATGGAGCAGTACACGGAGCTCATTGGCCGACCTGCCCCCATGCCTTACTGGTCTTTTGGTAAGTAGTGAATTCTAAATCCTACCTTGGTAATTTGTAAATTTCATTTTGGAGTATTGATATATAGTTTGTTCAAACTGAAATTCATATATAATGTAGTGTATACACTAGAAGCGTAATGTTAACCAAACAAAAAGAATTTACCGGCGTAATGTGAATACTAGTGTCACAATATGTTAGACCGACTGCGAAAGGTCATCTCTACATGCATTATACACATGAAATTGAGGAGATCAAGCTGATACCGAGGGGTAAATTTACTTACCATTGTTTCGATATTCTACCAGGATTCCACCAGTGTAGATATGGTTACAAGGATGTAGATGATCTTGAGGGGGTGGTTGCTGGTTATGCAAATGCTAGCATCCCTCTTGAAGTTATGTGGACAGATATTGACTACATGGATGCTTACAAGGATTTCACTCTTGATCCTATCAACTTTCCACTGGATAAAATGCAGACCTTTACAAACGCCCTCCACCAAAATGGCCAGAAATATGTGCTCATCTTGGACCCTGGTGAGCCGCAATAGACACTAATTGCATTTTTATTATTTCTTGCATCCGCTTGTGAGTTTTCTTTTCATATTGTCGGTATGTTATGTTATCAGACTGTCAATCTGAACTGTTAAGATTAGGCTTTGAGGAAACAAAGCATAAGTAGAACCGAACATTGTTGCTAAATGTTTCTCTACCATATGATTCGGCTCTTGCAGGTATCAGCATAAATGAGAGCTATGCAACTTATATCAGAGGGAAGGAAGCAGATGTTTACATAAAACGTGATGGCATTCCTTACCAGGGAAATGTATGGCCTGGTGATGTTTACTACCCTGATTTTGTACATCCACAAAGTGAACAATATTGGGCTAATGAGATCAAACTATTTCAAGACCAACTGGCTTTTGATGGTCTCTGGATTGATATGAATGAGCTATCCAACTTTATAACATCTCCTCCCTCTCCGAATTCCACACTTGATGATCCACCTTACAAAATCAATGATTCCGGAGTTCAGCGCCCGATCATTAGTAAAACCGTTCCGGCATCAGCTCTACACTTTGGTAATGTGACAGAGTATAATGTTCACAACATGTATGGGTTCTTGGAATCTAAAGCAACACACCAGGGGTTGATCAATGCTACTGGTAAGAGACCATTTGTACTTTCTAGATCAACCTTTGTAAGCTCTGGTAAGTACACAGCACACTGGACCGGAGACAATGCAGCTAGATGGAGTGACTTGGCCTACACAATTCCAGGCATTTTGAATTTTGGACTATTTGGAGTTCCGATGGTTGGAGCTGATATATGTGGTTTCTCTCAGAATACTACTGAAGAACTCTGCCGGCGATGGATTCAGGTAACTGAGCATCAGCCTTTAGCTTGAACATTGAATACTTGCAGGCGTTGCAGCAGAGTTACACCACATTGTCTTCATTTATCACTTTTGCATAAGCAATTTTACTAACTTTATTGTCTTAATGTCTTATTGATCTGTCTACATGCAGCTGGGGGCCTTTTATCCGTTTTCTAGAGATCATTCAGAGAAGTTTACTATCCGCCAAGAGCTCTATGTTTGGGAATCAGTAGCTGCATCAGCAAGGAAGGTACTAGGCCTCCGTTACCGGTTGCTCCCCTTGTTCTACACATCTATGTATCAGGCACACAAAAAAGGGACCCCCATTGCAAGGCCCCTCTTCTTCTCTTTTCCTGAAGATACCAATACATACGACATCAGTTCACAGTTCCTGATTGGTAAAGGTGTAATGGTGTCACCTGTGTTGCAGCAAGGAGCAACTTCAGTCGAGGCGTATTTTCCAACTGGAAACTGGTTTGATCTCTTCAACTACTCCCGATCAGTGAGTGTAGACTCGGGAGAGCATGTTATATTGGACGCACCAGCTGATCATATAAATGTACATGTCCGCGAAGGTAACATTTTGGCCTTGCAAGGAGAGGCATTGACAACACAAGCTGCTCGAAAGACTGCATTTGAACTCTTGGTGGTCTTCAGTGGTAGCGGAGAGAGCACTGGAGAAGTATTCTTGGATGATGGAGAGGAAGTTGAAATGGGAGGAGTGGGAGGGAAGTGGAGCTTAGTCAAATTCTATAGTGGAGCAGCAAATGGAATTGTGTTTTTGAGCTCAAAGGTTAAAAATGGAGGATTTGCTTTGAGCCAGAAATGGATCATTGATAAAATTACCTTCATTGGGTTGGAAAAAGTTGATGGATCAGAAGGGTTTGCAGTCAACATTACTAAGGGAACAAATTTGAAAGGAAAGTCGGTTGTCAAGACCAATATTCACACTGATGAGCGTTTTGCCATGGTAGAAGTATCCAGTGTATCCATTCTTATAGGAAAAAAGTTTGGGTTGGAGCTGAGGCTAAAGCATGACACCAATACTCTTTAACTGGACAGTTAGTTACACACGTAAATTTATGGCATCCAAACCATAGACATGAGACTTGTAATAAGTATTGGAAGCAGCGGTAAGAGAAAAGATGCAACTTAGACTCAGTATTCTGATATTCCGACAAAAATATTTGTAGGCCCAAGTGCTAAGGAATTGGATAATCACCATCCCTTTCAATTTCAGCAGCCAGAATATATTATATCTTACATCATATTGTTCCACAAAATGTATCATCACTTTTCTTAATCACATACTCGAGAACTGTACTGCATAATTGACTGGGTGATCAATTCAGATTAGCCTTTTGAATTCCCACCAAATTCTTCCAAGAGCCGCTCGATGGTCTTTCTTGATGTCATCTTGTCAATCTCAAAAGCTCGCATCTGCTCTGGGAGACCTACATGGCCATCATACAAAATTGCAACTAATCATGGAAACTTCGAAGCTAAAATGTGTGCAATCATCAACAAACGACAACTTATATGCATTTCAGACAATCATCATACTGAGGTATGAGTTTCTGTCTTTTCGATGTACTCTTTCAAAATTTAAGTAGGATATAAATGCAATTTTGCCAACCATAAGAAACTGAAGTTCATGTTCTGCAGAGTTTTAAAGCGATTCATACCTGGCTTGGGGATAGCTTTCAGGGGTAGTTTGGAAGCACTCAAGTTCAAGAAAGACAGCAGATTCCTCATGAGCTCCACTGACTGAGCGGAGACTAGGATCTCTCTCTAAAGTAGACCAAAGATAAAGTGATGTCACTCCATATTTACCAACTAGAAAAAAAAAATGAAAGTGCTCTTTGGAATATGCATGGTCAGTAGCAGGGAATTAATAATATTTTAATATTGCTCATCTAGTTTTTTTTTCCTGGGTAACATAAAGCTGTATGATCATAATTCTTTAGCATGGCATGAACATAAAATCGAAGCATCTGTCTTACCTTGAAGGTCTTTTTCAAATCATAATACCCAGAAACAATCATGAGAAGACGAAGTTTCTCCATCTCTGAAATCACACATTAAATTATAAAAATTGAACAAAAAAAAAGAAGAAGACGGGAACATAATTACATATGAATGAATGAATATGTTGCTTGGAGTCTTAATGTGTTAATAATCCAGAAATAATTTGAAGAGGTCATCTTAATATTGCACTGGTAGGGGAAATCCACAAAAAGAATATAATTACAAGTCGGGCAATGAAAATAAACACTGCATTAAATATGATAAAGACCAACATACATCATGATACTTCCATTATAATTCGCATAAATAGGAAGAAATAACTTAAATGTGCTTGGACTAAAGCACAACACATGGATTATAAATTTAGGATTTACTACCCTTAACTTTAGGTCATTTATCAGGTGTGTCCCTTTTCTTTTATTTCAATCATGTGTGCCCTTGTACTTTTGAATTTCAATCAGACTAATAAAAGTCTTCAAATTTCCTTCAAACTTATGCCATCAAAATAATGAGATAGATATCTATAAGATGTTTTTGTGCTTCATAAAGGGTCATAAACTGAATGATGGTTCATTATTCTCTCATTCACATCTAGATCTTGACGTCATCGTAGGCTCAAATTAAAATTGTATCCGGTTGTTAAGGTTTTTAAAAACTTTAGGAGCACACATGATTGAAAGAAAAGAAAAGGGGCACACCTGATAAAGGACCTAAAGTTCAGGGTAGTAAATTGAAATTAATCCAATTTAGGATTAATCCAATTTATCATCTAGTACACATATGGTTCACCAAATATACTGCATAATCCCACTTGGATTTAATAGTAAATGCTTTTTGTTTCTTGTGAAACAGAACCACTTTATGCTTAATCGAGAATTTATCAAACACCAATGAGGAAATGGGTTTATTTCTCAGGAAAAAAAGAAAAAGAGAAGTTCTCATAGAAACGACAACCTGATGCGTGAAATGATGTGTGCAAGCTATATAACAATGTTCGTGAGATAGCTCATCTTTCATCCACGAAGATACAATACCTATTCAAGAAATTACAATAGGTGATAACAATGAGATAAAGTACACTTACGCTGAAAATATTTTATTTCACGCACTGTGGAATCCTCATTATCAAGAAATTCTGCTATAGACGTCCCAATAGAACTCATTCCAATATGTGATACTGTCAATCTAGAGCCAGCATTGTCCTGATTACCTATTTCAACATTTCCAAGTCATTGGAAACAATTGTTCATGATATAAGACAAAAAAAAAAATTCCTATGCCAAAGCATGGAATATCCGAATATCATAAAACTAAATTATCAGTCTGATGTCATTGGTTCTACTGGTTTTATATTGTGCCAGTAGTGACCGCAGATGACTGGTCACACCAATTTATAGAACACTCAATCTTTAGAGATATATACATAGCATTATGCAGGCCCGAGATGCACCATTAAGTGAAAATTAAGGGTTGGTTCAAGTTTCTACCTACGCGTGTCCACTTTTTGAAATCCTTGCGCAATACATCATCTACTCTGAGACCAGTTACATCATACATTTTGTATCTCACTGAAATCAAGAAAACAATTTAATTATTGAAAATGAAAAATTGAGAGCTAGAAAGTAAGTGTAAGTGGAGGACCAGGTACATACATAATTGGTAAAGACCATTGTATCCAAAGCGACCAGCACCATGGATTAGCATTGTAGCCATGTATTTATCTTTGATGGAACAATTAGAACTGCTCAGGTTTGCAGAATCTAATAGGATGGCAGCCAACTGCAGGCAATCAGGAATATTGTTTTGTTAATCAATAATAGGAGGTGTGAGTAAACTCTAAACAATTAGGTGATATTATTTTATAGTTTTTTTTTCTTCATAAAATTATATGCAAATCGACAGTATTTTATAGTAAAATCACACTTCTCAGAGCAATATGGCATCCTCCCCTGGAGGGTCTAGAATCATGAAATAACTACGCATTGTATAACAAGATAAGGGGTGAAAAGGAAGCTACCAAAACTCGACTGAATCCATGTCCAGCCAAAATCTCAGGTGAAAGCAGTGCAAACTTCTCAGCGATTGGAGTACAGCATGAACTGTCCTGTTTGGTATAACAAGGCAACCAGCATAGTGTTCAGAAAAAATAGTGATAATGTCAGCATGCTTACGCTCGTATAGACATTTTATTTGTATATACATATGTAAAATGCATTAAAAAGGAGCCAAATATTCAAACAAAAAGATAATATTTGGCTCAAGCAAATCGTACAATAATTTAAAGATAGAAACAACAAATTGCAAAAAGCACTGTATCAAACCATTCAGACTTTACTGCACAAATAATTTTCAGTTCTTCATAAGTTGTGTACTAACTGAAAAGAAACAGTCCATTCATACTTGTAAAAAAACAGACCTCTCCTACAGTAACAGTATCAACCCAGGGGTATACAGGGTCACCCTGCAAAATGAAAAGAAATCTTTAAATAGCTGATTTAAATTGAAGGTTCCTCGAAGATGTAAGGTAACCTAGTAAAGTAAACATAATTCAACAATCACCTTTCCGCAATTGAAAATTTCAACTACTGCATCTTTCAATGCCTGTTTTAGGAAGACACAATAATCAATAAATTCCTGAGGTTAAGAACACAAGTGTATCCAGATTTCAAATGTAAGTACCTCTTGCTTTGTTGGGAGCTTGTAGCCATTTAGTAAAACCAGTTTAAGACTCCCAAATAGATCATAATATGACAGATCGATCTGCTCAATATTCCATAATCAAGAGGAAGCATATAAGTTGAACAGGCATGTCACAAATGACCGGACTTGTTTGCTCTTATGCATTGTTCTATCCAGGTGGAAGACCATAACAGAACTTGACAAGAAATAAGCAACTTGCAAGCATTTCTGTTGCAAGTAGAACATACCTCATCTACAAAGATTAAGGACTTTTGATCAATTTGACAGGAATCAAGCAACCATTTGACTTCGGCTTGAGAGCTTATCTCAGACCTTTTCATGTTGATCACAGGAACCGTGCATAGATGGTCAGTTTTATGTGTTTCATTCAGGTAGAAAGCATACATTATGGTTGAGGCAACAGATCCGACATCTGTAAATTGTGATATAATGATTACAAGAACCTCAAATCAGTCACAGAATTGATGCCCACATAGGCCAAATGCACTCTGCATGCCTGACTATAGATGAGCATGGACATTGGACAACGAAAATCCTTAGAATGACAATGTGGTTAAAAGTATCAGTAGAAATGATAAAAATAGAAATCAATCAAGATAAAGACTAGGTAACAAATTTAAAATGTTAATAACAAACTTTTCGCCTTTTTAGGGCACATCAGATATATAAAAGATAGTGTGAGCATATTGTAGCCTCCTCTTGTTGTGTAGGAGAAGTTTCAAAGGCAATGATACAGATATAACACAGAAGAAAGATAGGCATTTACCAGGAACATCTTGAGCTATTACTGCATGTAAGAATCTTCCAGGGACACCAGCATTAACTTCATTTTTTGTCGCTTTTAGGAACAGATTAAGCCTCTTAATGCTTGGACATGACTCAGCAATTTCGAACAGCGGTGAGTTTCCGTTGTAAAATGAAGCTGCAGACTGAGGAAGTGGAACTGCAGACAGGTCTTCCTTCCTTCTATTAACACAAAACACTTTCTCAACTGTGGGACTCATATCACTAGATACAATCTCATGCTGCTGATTATTATTTTCAGCAGCCAAGTTAAAGCTACACACAGTCTGAACATTTGTGAATTCGAAGGCCTCTACTTTCACATTTTCTGGCCATTCAAATTTCTTTTCTGGACTATGCTCAAAAGGGTTCTTTTTTAAACTAAGTGAAGAGTGTTTTTTCTTTGGGGTAATTTGATCATAGGGTTTTTCATTTGGACTGAACTGATCAAACACATTTAATACGGCTTCTTGCTGCGGTCTAAGACCAATATCTGACACAGACCGAGCAATGTTCTTGCCGGGACTTGCATTAAAATCAACCGGTGGGGGAGGGCCATCTATCAGCCCATTAAAAAATGGGTTCTTTCTTGCACGTCTATAAGTGTCCTGAAAATGCAATTGAGGCACAGTTTAAATGCAATTCAATGATATAATGAAAAGGGTAACCAAGAAATGAGTTAAAGATTGAAGCTTGCCACAAGTTTCAAACAATTCCAAGATCAAATCAAAAGGGTAGGCAGCAAGTGAGTTGATGATTCAACCTCTCGGCACAATTTACAATACAATCCAACAATGAAATCAAAAGGGTAAGCTGCAAATTAGTTAAAGGCTGAACTTCTCAAAATTTTATGACAACTAAACAGTGAAACACAAATGGTAAGGAGCAAATAAGTTAAAGTTAGAACCTGCCACAATTTTCAATACAATTCAACAGTAAGCAGCTTATGAGTTAAACATTAAACTTTGGCACAATTTCATTACACTTCAACAAAGAAATTAAAAGGGTAAAGCAACAAATTGCAATTGACTTAAACACTGAGGCACAGATTCAATACAATTCAACGATTCAATGAGAAAACGACATGGGTAACTTAAAAACTGAATCTTGGCAAACTATCAACGCAATTCTAATATCAAACGATAAAGGATAAGCAGAAAAGTGAGTTAAAAGAGCGAAACCTTGAGAGGCTGAGCAAGTGCTCTTGGTTTTGGGCTTGTTGGAGACCTCATGATGATGAAGACGAAGAAGAAGAAAAGAAGAAAGGCCAAGAGTAATGCAAAGGAGGAAGCTTTGAAGGCATTGGAAGGCGGCAGAGTCCATGAGTCAAACAAGAGCACAAAAGGCCACTGTGAGCTTTGTGATACCCGCCATATTGAGTCTGGAGCAAAATATAGGAAACAAGTACCTTTCAGAACTCAAAAAGTATCCAACTTTTTTAACCGTGCCTCCACCTTTTAACTTGAAGTAAAAAAAACCTTTTAACTTGAAGTAAAACGAACCTTTTAACTTTGATCCCATAGTAAAACACTTGGCTTTCAACTTTCAAGTTTCAAAAGCCACATATCACAAAAGATCAGAAGTCTTCCAGTTTTACTTAGCTTGGAGCTTGGGTTGGAGGAGATTTGTTCTCAAAAAGGGTATTGATTTTTCAATTAATTAGTCTGGGTTTAGCTTATTTGCGTTTCATAGTCTTTGGGTATCTTTCGATTGTAATCTTGTTAATGCTTGATTATGCTGTATTTGGCTGGTACGAGAGTGTTAGATTTGGATGGAAGTTCTTGTTTTTTCATTGTGGGTTTTCGTGCTGTAGATTTGTTTAGCTTGTGAAATCAACAGGGTTGGGCAGATAGAAAGGCTGTTAGAGACTTAATACACCCAGTAGGTTGGGGTTAATTTTATCTGTGAAAACAAGAGATACAGTTGTTTGATTTGTTCTTTTTATTGATTATACCAGGTGTCATGGATATCCCTCTGCCTCTTACTAAATTGGCTATGCATTTGGTTAATCTCGACGACAAGTAAGTTTTTTACCTTGTCTGGTTTATATCACTGCCTGTGGTTTTGTTTGTTGCTAAGGGAATGAACGGATATGTTGGCGTTCACAAACTAGATTTAAACAGAAATTTAATACAATGAGGAATTGCATAGACAACATAATGTTTAGTAAAGTACTGTATTTCTATGTTTCAGTCTCCTAATTTTATCTACCTTTAAGCTCAGTATATTTTTAGTTTGCAGCAGGACCGTGTTTATTTGTGAATTTTCAATGAGGATTGTTCAAGTTCATAAAAATATAAGGTGTAAATTTGTTGAGAAGATATTGACTCTCTCTCTCTATCTGTCAGGGACAAGGAATATGTAGTTCTAGTAGCAACTGGAAGTTTCAATCCTCCTACTTACATGCATTTGCGAATGATGGGTGAGTTATTCCACCATTATTATAATTTTCGCATTCACTGGAAGTTTCAGTCCTCTTACCTACATGCATTTACGGATGTTGGATAAGTTACACCTGCATTATTATCATCTTTCATAATCGATTACTAAATTTTGGATCTACATATTAGAAGGCTGTACTCTATATTGTATTGGGTTATAGACTCATAGGTTTCTGGTATAAGGAATTATGATGATGAGATGAGGATTTCCTGTTCAGTTATGGTTGAGAAACTTTTATCTAAAGTGCTGATATTGTCGTACTGATATGTTTTCATCAAAGTGACACGATGTTGCAACTCAATCATGAAATCATAGTCATGGTTAATAGACAAATATCTTTTAAAACTGATAAGCGGTGGGATGAGATGATATATATGATGTAGCTTCTGCTAAGTTTTGGCGTTCTCATCGATGAGACTACTAGTTATGTCATCTTTCTCTTAGATGGGTTAGGGTCAAGCATATGAGTTTCCTTGATATGTTGTAATATAAGAAATGGATCTTTGAAGTTGAAAAGAATCAGGTATGCAGTATACTTGTTTTTTGAGGTCAAATTTATACTGTTTTAACTGTTTTTAAGATGTAAATAAGGCACAGCTACAGTAAAAATAATGAAATGCCTACTTGTTTAAACCATGTAATAAAATGCCTACCTGGTTAAACCATGTTATCGATGGGCTCATTCTTATCTTTTTGGGTTTCAAACTTTTGCTATGTTGATTAGTGTCTTAAGTTAGTAATCTTTTGTCGAGAATGGTTTTCTTATATTCTTATTATTCCGTACAAGTATACAATATATAAACTTATTGTAATCTAGTTGAATGAACAGTTACAAAACCAGTGAATACAAATGATTACATGTCTGCTGTATTTCGATTATTTGCTTTTTTTTTTTTGTGTGCACAGAACTAGCAAGGGATGCATTGAATTCTGAAGGCTTTTGTGTGATTGGAGGTTATATTTCACCTGTTAATGATGCATACAACAAGAAGGTATGGAACCTGTAATAATTTTTCTGTAGGTTTGAGTAGAGAGAGCTTGCATAAGCACAATGGATTGCTTGGATCAGTTTGTTAATGCTTGCTTATGTGGTTACCTATTTCTGCCTTGTACAATTTTGTAGCTAAGTGACTAAGTCATAAGATCAGGTACTCAGATATCACACAGCCATGTATAGCATTCATTGTCTGACAAAGTACTAAGTCATCTGCTCTACAGGGACTTCTATCTGCTGACCATCGTATACAGTTGTGTCATTTAGCCTGCAAAAGTTCAGAGTTTGTAATGGTTGACCCATGGGAGGTAACTCTCTCTCTCTCTCTCTCTCTCTCTCTCTCTCTCTCTCTCTCATGTCATTCTTTGGTTCTGCGGTACAGTCTATATCTTGGTATAATTGTTGTGTACTTATGTATGTTAGTTTTAAACAATTTTTACAGGCAAGACAAAGTACCTTCCAACGAAGTTTAACAGTACTGTCTAGAGTTAAGGGTTTCTTGTCTGCATCTGGGCTGATACCTAGTGGTAAGTTGGCGAAATTATGAACCAGTTTTTGCTTCTAAGCATTTGAACTGAATAGTTAGAATTTTATCATCTCACAGATTGTTTCTTTGTTATATGTATGCATATAAATAGGAATTCCAAGCACATGTGCATATTCTTGCCCAAAAGCTGTATGGCTATAATGTTATAGGAAGTTTGTCAGGAATGTTTTGCTGCTTGAATTTTCTGCTCTTGCTAAGCTTTAGGATCTAGCTCACTTCATTTATCACATATATCATCAAGGACTTTGATTAATCAATTTAATCCATGAGAACTTGAACCTGAAATTTATACTCCTTCATTAGAAGCATGACAAGTTATTTGTTATTCTACTCTTATTAGAATCCCTGAAGTGCATGCTTGTCTGTGGTTCTGATCTACTCCACTCTTTTAGCATTCCTGGAGTTTGGATTCCAGACCAGGTATGTCTGTAATATTGTTTATTCTCATCTTCCTGTATTTACTACGCTACCTCTTGTGGAAAATTTTATTAGTTCAAAAACTTAATAATTATAAAGAGTTATTTACATCAAAATGTGATATATTATCGATGATTTGCTCATTACTTCTGAGAACGTTATCTGTCATAACTCCTTGTCCTTGTTTATCATCAGATCAGGGGCATATGTAGAGATTATGGTGTGGTTTGCATTCGCAGGGAGGGACAAGATATTGACAAGATAATGTCAAATGATGATATTTTGAGGGAGAATAGGGTAACTCCATTAATATTTCCAGTTTTCTGTCAGTCTCTTCTTAATTTGACCAAACTCACCTAGGTGGTTTAAAACTCTGGAATTTGCTTAGCTGCACGTTTAGTTAATTATTAACCAACAACTAGGAATCAGATGAAGTTTTCTCCAGGGTCTTCTTGGGTCATGCCTATATAACTGTATAGTAACACTCACGTGCGCACGCTAGCGTGTGTGATGCAAATCTTTTAGTCTGAATGAAAAGATTAGGATTTCATCACGATTCTTGGGTCATGCATATATAACTGTATAGTGAACATACATGTGCGGCCGCGTGTGTCATGCAAATCATTTAGTCTGAATGAAAAGACTAGGATTTCATCATGGTTTTGTTTCGGGGATTTATAACCTTTTTCTTAGATTGTTTTCAAACCTTTTATGGCCTCAAAGAGTAAAACCTTCTGTCCTGGATATGTTTTGATGAAATCGTCTTTACAGTCAATTGCTTTGTGGTTCATTAATGCTTGTTAACTCTACTAAATGTCATCTTTATTACAGGGTAACATAAGAATTGTGGATGAGCTTGTACCAAACCAAATAAGCTCAACAAGAATAAGGTAATGTGATATGTTGTTGACTTGTTGTCTTGTTGAGAAGATTATTAAGAAGAATTATGAACTGACGATTTACTGTTTAACTCAGGGATTGCATCTCAAGAGGATTGTCGATAAAGTATCTGACTGCAGATGAAGTAATTGATTATATTAAAGAGCATCATCTCTATTTGAACTCAGAATGACAAATGACGATCATGATTTTCCATTGATCGAAGTCCCACATGTATATCAGATCATTGTGTAGAAACCAATTGTCGATCGATCAATGGAAGTACATAATTTTGACAATGTCCACTGTTTAAAGCATTCTGATTTTTTTACCAAACGGTTGGTATCTTTAATATGTCGTTTCCCTTCAATCTTGTTCCAGTGATTGCCACTGTTTCAAACTTTGGTCTAACGAGGTTGATGAGCTCTATTCTCCACCAATCCTTTAAACTCAAATCACTCTTTTACTTGGAAAATATGTAAGGAAGATCTAGACATGACTGACAAATGATCTATTCACCCAACAACATAATTCTCAAAATCTCATTAGTGGATTCATGATCCATGGAGTCAAAAGATATGAAAGGATAACAACTTTGTTATTACTAATTATTGGGATACAGTCATTCAAGAACAACATAGTATAATCTCATCACTTGGTACCATTTTCCCTAATGTCATATATATGAGATTAATTCTTCATCTATAGGTCTGTTCTGCATAGACTATAACACACTTTGTTTGAACAAAAATTACATATGCATACAACTGATTTCTTCTTATCAGGGGAATAAGGCCCCAACTCTTTGATGAGTGGAATGGGATTAAGAAAGGTTTGTTTACTCTTATTGTTTTGAAGCACACCAACCAGTAATTGAACGTTTTTTTGGAACTGATGTATGAATGGATCAGCTCTAGTTGAGTCAGAGAAAGAGAAAAGGCAATACCTTAAAATTGAAGAAAAAAGAAGATGACAATCAGATCATGAGAAAAAGTAAAGCAATTCCACTTCCAATTTTCCTTCATCGGCGCAAATGGAGCTTATGTTAGAAGAATTGGTCCTACATAGTGTATGATATTGTCCATTTGTGCTGGTTGAACTGTGGAGAAAATGAATGTGTGGGTTATTCATATAGAGATTTGAGGAACCATAGTCATCATCATGTTAGCTGCCTAGGCTTGATCTTTGACCAACAAAAAGTTGGATCAATAGTGCATGCATGGTCTATTATCATTATGCACATGGCCCTGGCAGGATATAATGAAGAAACTTTCACATGATTTTATTTGTTATGGCAACAACCTCTTCAAACTTATGGTTGATTTAAATTTCCCTCCTTGGCTTAATTTTCTTTCTATTTTCGACAACTTCATTACTAAATGCTTGAGTGGAGCCGCGCAAATCTTTTATTATAAATATATATATATATAATATACGATAAAACGCACATAATTAAATTTAAAAACTAAAGAAAAAAAACTTGATATCGTCATAACAATCGACTCCCTTGTGTAGTGATATATCAGCAGCGTGAAGTCTTTTGCCTGTTGACATTTTTCAGAGAATAGTTT
The DNA here is from genome assembly GCF_933775445.1 of Argentina anserina. Taxonomy (NCBI): domain Eukaryota; kingdom Viridiplantae; phylum Streptophyta; class Magnoliopsida; order Rosales; family Rosaceae; genus Argentina; species Argentina anserina. The sequence goes on from NC_065874.1 coordinate 6,160,850, forward strand.
AGCGAATATAACGTGATGAAATGTCTTGTGGATAGCTTTTCAAGGTCTAATTGTCTAATCTCTAAGAGCATCTCTAACAACTCCTATTAAAATTCTCTATTATGGAGGATGAAAACACAAAATCTCAACAACAAAAATAACTCTCAACTCCAACAACTCATTTATCCTATTGTATAAAATTAAATGCAAATGTGTATAATTAAATAAAAATAAATTGAATCTCATAATATCATCATTTATACCAAAGCCCGAGAATGAATGATAAATTATTTATTTCTTCTTTTTTTGTTATTTTTAGGATAAATAGTGAATTTATTTTGGTAAGTAATAAAGTTTAGAGATTGTTTTGAAATTTATAGAGATTTTGAAAATTCTACAAATCTAGATATTTTATTTCTCTCTCTTTTCACTTTATCTATTATATAGGACGGTTTAGAGGAATTGTTAGAGCTAAAAATTGATATTTTTTCTCTATAATAAAGATTATTTGGGTGTTAGAGAAACTGTTAAAGATGCTATAATGAAATGTCTCAAAGATAATTATGCATAGTATTTTTAACCAAGACAAATCGATCTCCTGCTCTATCATTGTCCTTCTCGTTACGCAAGAAATCCCAGAGGAAAAAAATGGAAAAATTACTCACAAGCACGATAGTTACTCCTAGCTTCTGATCTGTACGTACGATGGTCACAGATAACAAATCTTATGTAACATATAGGAGCTAGATATTGTTCTCTATGAAGTTAGAAGGCAAGGGAACCATTGCTGGTAGGCATGGCAGGTCGATCGAGAAAGTTGGAGAAGAGAGAAAGAAGAATCCTGGAGTACCTCCAAGCGAACCCGACAAAGAAAAGCATGCAAAATTACTCATTATCGGGCGGCCCCCGAAAGCATAATTCACATTACTTTGGCCCCCTTCTCAAAACCATTATTCATATTTCGATTTAAAGCTAGCTGCTGCTGTATATCTGATAGCTATTGAGCTAATTGCTAGCTTAGCTTTGTTAAGAAAAGCTTCCAAACGTCAGTGTAACTTTACATTTTTACGTGTATGCTTCAGAGTTGAGAGAGAAGAGAGAGAGAGAGAGAGAGGGGGGGGGGGGGGGGGGGACTAGGGACTCTAACTTGAATCTTATGAGAAGTATATGGCACAGGGCTAATTTGGTAGGAATGCAATCATAAATCGCTGATATAGCAGTGTTTGTACGTAGATAGATGCATTTGCATGGGATAGAGAAACTAAATTATGCATATACCACCTTTTTCATTTTTATTTTTCTTTTCGATTAGAAATAGTAGTGAAATACCATCTTTTTCATCAATATTAATTGGAAGTTCCACTTGGATTTGCAACTAGAAATACCATCTCTTTTTTATTTTAAATAACATGATCGATCTACATTCACGCAATGTCGCACGAATGGAGTTATGACTCGTCAAACATGAGTGATAAATTTTTACAAGTTTTTTTTTAATCAAAGAAGACATCACGTTTACTAATGCAAGAAGAAGATTACAAGCATCAATCTTGAACGGACATTATTAGCGAGGTTCAAAATTTCTCTGATATTTTCGATATATCCTCCGATATCTCCCTTAAAAAACCGATATATCTTAGGGGTAAATATCTTTATTTTTTTTTCGTATCTACGATATTTATCCGATAACATAAAATATCTCTGATATTTACAATTTATCTGATATATCTTCGATGTTTTAGAGAAATATCCGAAAAAAATTATTAATTTTTTTATCTCAACTTGAGGATGTCTCAAACTCTCAGAGATGAGTTTTTGATTAATTAATCACCTCAAACCTCGAGATATATCCAAAAGAAAATTAGAAGAGTAGTCCCTCAATCAGCTAATTTTTAATTTTTCGTAAAAGAAATCTGAATGAGTAAAAGTTCAAGTTTTAACGCTTAAGAGTCAAACCATATCAGTGACAAACGCTCTCCTTGACCTCGATGATGAAATTGGCAACCCTCCTCCACACGTTGTAGAAAAGACAACTGATTTTGGAATTTATGTAAACAATGTATTATCTGATGAAGTTGGAGACCCAGAAAATGATTATGATAATGCTAGTGTGAGGTGGCTTAGCAACTCCAGATAGTTCATATGATGATGATAGTGGTGGTGGTGTGGTGGTGGTAGTGATGGAAGTCACAAGGTGGTGGAGATACAAGATTTGAATGTGGACAATCTTATGTAGGTGGAGGATTTGAGCAGTTTACTTGTGAAAATAATTTTGATCATGCTACTTGAGATGAGATTCATGGATCTATAGCAGGTGGTCGTAGTGCGCAACAACATAATAGGTGCGGGAGGAGGACAAGAGGAGTAATTGATAATCAAAGTATTATATCTGATGTTACTTTAGTTGTCTTAAGTTTTGATTCTATATTGATAAAGCACAAAACATAGTGGGACGTCAAACGAATCACATGAAGTTAAACTATCAATCTAGTTTTCATATTTACGATTATAGTCAGTTTAGAGAAGTATATGATTAATTATCAAGTTGGATTTATCCTTACTATCTCATTTTCGGAGAAACTGTCGGCAGTTCGAAGGAGATATATGTATATCATGTTAACCACTACAATTCGTACTATATAACTGGATTCCTCACAGAAAATTAATGACATTTGGTGATTTAGTCCCGTTATAATAAATAAAATGAAATTTGGGTGAAATAAATAATTCAATTGCTAAAACTTGTCGTTTCACCATCCCCCACATATTAAAGGAAAACTATGTCTACCCAAATAGTATTGGATTAAATTTGGTTTCAATGTAATATTTACCGTATCGAATTATTATTTATCGATGATTTTCACCAAAAATGGTATCTTGAAAAGTTATTTTGATATTGAATATCTAGGGAGAAATGAAGTGACAAGACATAAAAGAGTCGTACCATTTTTACGCATCTTCAATTAATCACATTCTGGAAAACATTATGCTGCTATCTGCAATGAAATTTTGGATAGTTTATTCACTAAACCAATGTAAGATAACGTTAGTATTCTGACACGAGTGAGAGTGTGAGACCAAATTATGCCTGGCGCCTAGTGTGGCGGTGATGAAGGCAGAATGGCAGATATAGCTAAATTTCCATTATCCCCTCAAGGATTTAGAGTGATTTAGTTTTTAAAAAACGAATCCCTCAAAAAATAGAAATGTGTATTAACTTAATTAAACTACATGCACAAGTCAAGCAAATTCTCTTCTAGGGCCCCCAAAACCTCTTTAAATAGTCTCCAAACCTTCGACCACTTCAGTCTTGGCGACTCCCTCTATCTTCTGCTTCCTCTCTCTCTCTCTCTCTCTCTCTCTCTCTCTCTCTCTCTCTCTCTCTCTCTCTCTCTGTGAACAGAAGTAGTGAAGGTGCTTTCGATCTATTCAAGGCCGGAGGCGCCGGCGATGAGAAGAACGTACTGATCGAAGGTTTTAATTATAATAACAGTACGTGAAAGGTGAAGTAGTGGGTTTGTGCCTGGCTCCCTGTATGCCACAAGCAGAAGCCAACCTCTTGTTGCTTGGTTTTTGTGGGTGGCGTATGAGGAGCCAAGCATATCTCTCTTATTCTCTCTTTTGATTTCTTTCGTTATGTATTTTTTCCCTGCATCTGCAAATATGTGTGTATGTAGATAGCAGCTAATTTGCTTCGTACTGCATATATGTAAAGGTTCGTGGATAACAATGATGGAAGAGAAGGATTTCCCCAAGAGGGTCTAAAAAGAAGTAATAATACCCATATCGATCATCTTACCATATTCTTATTACATGTTATAATAACTAAATTCCATTCACCTATTGTCATGAACTTCTGTTTATTGTCTTGATTTTGTTCTCTCTTATTTAGTTGAAGATATAGATCTTAAGTGACTTAATTTTGAATTCAGTTAATTGACATGCAATATTATCTTTTGTATAAAGCATTCTCACAGCATATGTATATGCTAATTTAAATATCTGTAACTTAGTTTTTTTTTTGTTCTTGATTCCCATCCAGATGTTAAGTTTTATACATAGGTCTCGTACATTTACATAATGAAAAGGTAAAATGTGATTTTTTTTAAATAAAGAAATAAATTTGTCTATATTGTAGTTCAATATAACATATAGATTACCAATGAAATAAATTACTTAATAAACTACTCTTTCTTTCTCGGTTTAGCAATATTTGAACTTTTCATCCGAGAGGGAAGTAACGAATTATTCCCCTTGATCGTCAATATAAGTATGTGTACAAGTATGTAGTGCATGGTTAGTTTAAATTGTTGATTTACATGCTGGAAATGAAAACATTTTGACTTTTAGAGTTTAAGGGTGTCTCTTTTTATCCTATGCAGTCCACAGCTCCACATGCAACATATATATTAGCGCAGTGGCGATCCAGCCCGGGGCTCGGAGCCCATGACAGAAGAAGAAAAAGATGGTGAGATGGACTGATTTTTGTATGTGACTAGGGTGAATGGGTGATCCACCTTCTTCACATTCACTCTCATTTTTCAGGTACGCTATCGCCTCCTATTTGCCGCTATTTCAATTTTAATTTGATTGATTCCAAAGTTCATATGAATTAGTTTTTGTAGTTGTGTATAACTTATTGCATCGAATTGAAATTTGAAGTTTGTTTACATTATTTATGATTTAGTTTTGACAATCATGAGATAAAGTTTTGTGTACATTGTATGGTTGAATCTCATCTTTTATGTAAATTGTCAAAAAAATAATTTTACCTTCGGTCAAATTTGAAACCCTCCCTAGATTCTAATCTTAGGTATCATCACCAATGTTGGTCGTATTGATGGATAGTGCACCATTAATTGCTTGCCTATATTCTCATTCTACTACTCATGACTTGCTCTAATGCAGGATACAATTGATCGATCGAGCAATTGCTAATTGTAGCGTGTAAATGTTCTCGGCCAACACTGTATTGTTGCACGATAAAATTCTTGCCATTGGACATTTCTCCTTAATTATAAATAAATGCATTTTCTTATTTTGTAATTGCGATTGTGTATAATGGGGTAACAGTAAGGCAAGTAATGCCTAATTCTCTTGATTCACAGGTTGACTTTGACAGCTTTTTGGCCGTCAAACTCAGAAGCCGAAATGAGTTTTGTTAACTTTCCAAACCAATCAAGGAGGCAGCACCAACAGCAGCAGCCAGCACCACTACAGCTTTAGACTTTTAGGATTTGATTCTTATTCAAATGAATATGTACCCGACATTAACTATGCGCGCCTCTGCTTGCTAAATAAAACAACGACCCTCGTCGACTTCTGGCATGTAATCTAACCAGGGTAATTAGAGGAAATGAGGAATGGTTAGACATAAAAGTGGCGGATCTATTCAAAGACCAAAGGTTTGGCTTGTATATATATTTTTATTTATGAAAGTCGATACAAATGAATTCATGGGTTATTAAAACTAATGGCACCCCCATAACTAGTTATATGCACACATTATTCTCTAGTAGCTAAAGCCCTCTTAGAGCATCTTTAATAATACTAGGGATATTTTAATTAATTTCATCAAAATAGCTTAAAAGTCATTTTAGTTAGTTAATTTAGAAATTTTGGCTACATCAATTTCTCTATTTTAGCTTTATTTGAATTTAAAATATTTATTACATGCCTAAAAATATTTTTAATTTGTTCATAAATTAAACTATCTCGCTAGCAAGGATGGATCTACTCAGTAGGCTGTATGAGCTTAAGTCCAGACGAAAATATTTTGGTATAATTACTTTATGTGCATAAGTTACAATCATCTTTGTTGGCTCAGTTGGTTGAGTACTTGTATAACAAACCTGGTGGCCTGGGTTCAATTCCGGCCATTCTTCTCTTTTTAAAAAAAAAAATTTATTTTGATTTCTTACCATATCTTCAACAGTATTCTTACTTTTCTTCTTATTTTCTTTCCATTTTCTTCTCCATCCTATGAAATATGATTTTAATGAGAATATTCAAAATTCCTTAATTGTAAGTTTATCATTTGATTTCAAATATACAAAATTGACAAAAACGTTATTGCATTAGCAACTCTTATTAGCCTAGACGAAAATCTAATCATAGATCCATCACTGCTCATTAGACAAATTTATTGAGTAAGATAGCTTAAAGTTGAAACAAAGTTATAATAGAGAGTGGTACAACCATTAATTTTTATAAAAAATTAAACATGCTCTTTAAAGATGTTGTTAACCATAACTCTTTACCCGTTGTGCATGCGGATTTCTTGCTATATAGTTCGCAAGAAATTTATCATGTTTTCTGGACAAATAACTACACCTACTCAACTCACAAGCGATTCTCATCCTAATATAATTAGGGAGGTGCCACAATTCCCTCTCCAAATGAAAGTTGTGTGCGTGGTGGAGATGGTGCTTTGATTAGCAAAGAAATCACCAAGAAGACGGGGAGACTGTCTCTGTCTCAAGGGAGAGAATGATGGTCGATCAGTACGTGGGCAGTGGCACGTAAGAAGCCCTAACCCTTAATTATGAGGCCATATTCTTATCACAAGGGGAGACTCTCCCATCGATTGTTGACAAATTCGCCATCTCGGTAATTCTAGAACATTCTCTGATATAATTTTTTCTTTTTCGATTCTGATTGGGAATTCTAGTAGTTGTAGATTCACTTGGCTGAACAGAAAACACTTTCCTTGTTGTACAAGGTATGTAAACCCTATAAATACCCGTCTAATACGAGAGAAAATTATATAGATCTTGGTTACTGATCGAGCTGCACACTAAGGCACAAGCTTATCATCGATCATGGCCTCGAAGCGCATCCTGAAGGAACTCAAGGATTTAGAGAGGGATCCTCCGACTAATTGCAGCGCCGGTCCGTTGGCGGCAGACAACATGTTTAATTGGCAAGCGACGATTATAGGACCCGCTGATAGCCCATATGCCAATGGTGTATTCCAGGTTACCATAAACTTCCCTCCTGATTATCCTTTCAAACCTCCCAAGGTTGCATTCAAGACGAAGGTCTTCCACCCCAATGTCAATAACAACGGAAGCATATGCCTTGATATTCTTAAAGAACAATGGAGTCCAGCCTTAACGGTCTCTAAGGTGTTGCTATCGATCTGCTCCTTGTTGACGGATCCTAATCCTGATGACCCCCTCGTGCCGGATATCGCCCATATGTATAAAACCGATCGAGCCAAGTACGAAGCGACTGCCCGTAGCTATACTCAGAAGTACGCAGTTTAGTTACATATTATATATTGGGGGAATCCGCCTTTTCTCTTTTATAGGAATTTATTCATACTCTTTCTATGTTTTCGTTACATTCTGAAAGGACTGAATAGGTCTGAATTAGTAATGTTGGTGTTATTCTTTTGCTTTGATGATGTTGGTTAAACAGTGTTCAGTGTTGTAGTATTTTTCATACTGCAATAGCAAATTTTACATTTACACTTGCGTCTCCTATTTCTGTTCTTTTTTGTTCGGATGAGAGGAATTTTTTCATTCAAAGGTTGGCTTGAAATTAATAGATGTCCAAAGCGATTCTGTCATTCTTATTACTAGTTCCAAACTTCCAATAGAGAGGAGCTAATTTCTTGAAGTTGAGCTATATATGGATGATTATAAGGAGTATTATCTATTGAATATAGCTCACCATTGAGACATGAGTCATCATCGGTGTGGAGACTGGGGTGGCCACAAATTCGGGGGTGATGCTTCATAGCAAAGGGTGTGTTTACGTTGATGAATAAGATGCTGAAATACCCAGTTTAATTGGGCCTAGAACGTGCCCAAATCATATCGTTTTTTCTTTTTTATATCTTGCCCAAAAAGTTTTGCAGACATAACCGCCTTAACCGGAGACGTGCAAAGAATGCCATGTACAAATTCACTGCGCACTTCCTCGCTACTCAGTAGGGCCGGGCTCATTATTTAGTATGGTCAAATATATTTTTAATAGTTTTATTCGTTAAAAATTACTAGTACGTGAAATAATATATTATTTAATTTCATTTATAATATATCGTACACCATATTTTTCATATGCTTAATCGAATTCAGAGATAAAGTTGATAGTAAGTATACGATGAAAATAGTAATAAAAATGATAGTGTAAAGATAAAAAGAGTGTAAAGTTAGAAAACATAAAGAAAAATTAAAAAATAGAATGAAATAAAAAATAAAACACATAGATGTAATTGTGTTTAAACACAATATCACCAAAATATATATTATAAAATCCTCTTTTTCATTACAATAATTACACATTCATTGAGTAAGAGAATTTATAAGCTATTTATTTAATAATTTTAACCGGGATTTAATTTTTTTGGGGCGAATATGGGGGCTCTGGGCACAAGCCTACTAGGCCTATAGGCTATGCCAAGGCCGGGTCCTCAGTTTTACCAATGGAGACGAAACTCTAATTAGGTTAATTTGTCTTTATCGACCTAGCATTAAATTTCTTTGTGTTCTTAAAATTTTCAAAGTTGTATGCTCACTTCTATAGTACTATGTGAGTGTGATCGAGTTCGATCAGACATATACCCCATCTATTCTCTATGTACTTTGTTGGTGTATTGATCACGAAGTTTTGATATATCTTTTAAGTTTGCGTCATACTGTAACTATTTTGGTATGAGTTTGATATATGTACGTGAGTATCACAACTAAAAAAGAGTAAAGCACCACTCTATATATCCATCCTTGACATCGGTAAAACCGATTTCAACTTATGACCTCTACTATTTGGTTGTACCAGCTAACTAACAAGTCGCAGTTCATCGTCATCAGGTCATAATTAAGCGACCAAAGTTAACAGGTAACTGAATCCTACAGTTCCTACAAGGCGATTGTCTTGTCAAAGAAAAACTCTTTCATTAAGAGAAAGGCTTTCCGAGACAAAGATGCGCAAGGCGGGGATGGTATGCAACTATTAAGGCATGTAGGCACATTGATCTATCTCCCTTGTGTAGTGCCGCAATCGAAGCTTTTTCTCGAGCTAATTACGTTCTTTGAGTCAATAATGAGACATTTGTGGACAATTTTAATTAACATCATACTCAGCATGCTAGCTATCTAATATTGCTAAGCGTCTTAACGAACATCTAATAATGAGTCGGCGAAGTCAGCAAAAATCACATACAGTCGGTTTAGAGAATCATCACTTGCCGGTTTGCCTCGCTTGTGTCTCCAATGGTGGCCCTTAAGAAGTCGCCAACCATCCATGCACGCAGCGATTGGCCGGTATTAGAGGCCAAAACCTACATCAGCCTTCAATCCCAATTCCTTCATTTTGTTTTTCTTTGACATCTTGTCTATTCCACATGTACGTGTCGATCTGGTAAACCACCTTTCCTCAAACACAAATTATAATTAGTTGTAAATTAAACGAAACGAACTAATTAAACAAACACCAACCTCCATGCATGGTCTAAAATTAGCCCTAACTACTATCTAATTAATAAAGTAGCATACAAGATGGCTATACTTGCACACTAGAAGAATAAATTGGAGTACTAATTTTTAAGGAGTCTGGCTACACTCTGTCGGTTCTTGTCTTCAAAGTATTTCATCAAATTTTCAATCGAAATTGTTGATTATTTATAAGAAACACTAATCACCATTTCGATCATAAGTGTTCAATTCCTATGGAAATATATTCCGCTACATTGTACATATTTAGATTTTCAATCAAACGTAATTGTCACATAAAATATAAGGGTTGTGTTTACTTTTGACACCCTTAGTAACCACCCTTCATAATAGTTTTAAAGGGATAGGATTGTTTTTGGACTACTGATCATTCCAATTAGATAAATAAATTTAGCGCAGACATGCTAGATTTGTTTATATTTGGCAAATTTGTCTTACTCTACTCATACGTGTCAATCTAATACCGAGTATAATCACCGCCGTTCTCCAAGACCCAAAATTAACAAACACCAAACACATTAGCATTACTAAACAAAACCCTAATTAATTATCTTAATGTATGCATATATACCAGATGACATATAGTACTGAGTAGAAGAATTAATAATACGAAACGGTCGAAACCCTTGCTTAAAGATTATTCCTCTCTATCCACACCATCAGACAAAACAGACTATTTTAAAATCATAAAACCACGATTCCCATACTCGAATGATGTGGTATCAAACAGTGCACTGTTATTAAACAACACTAACGCTAATGATTAAAGTAGTAATTAGATTAAACACATAATTAGAGCACCAATCTCTTTGTCGGGGTTGGTCATCAAAGTAATAAAATTAGAGTGAGGTCAAAGAATTGGAGCAAATCTAGCTGAGGAGGGGACAAGGACAACAATGACTGAGTGGTGAACAATGTTCATCACGATCATATTGTCTTTGTTTATTACTTTTCTTTCTCAGAAGTTTTTTGGCACAAAATCGATCTACAGCTTCCACCTACCGATTTCATTTGGCGGTGTCCCCACTGGGCGAGGCAAAAAATATCAGCTGGGATTTCGTTCGTGCATCTATTCCAAGTACGAAACTTGTTAATGAGAAAACAAATGGAATACTTGGGTTTATAAAGATTGATGCAACCTTATTAGCTAGCTGAGCGTCGGTGGTAGCGAAATTATGTTTGAGGAAGAGGAGAGGAAAGTGAAGCATTGTCATAGATCGATCGGGAGCAGAGTAATGCCACCCGGAAAAGCAATAAGAAAACCTTTTCTTTGTATTGTTTGATTTGGATGAACATATATATGTTGGGACAATGAACATGGATGACTAGCTTGATTGGCGGTCCACAAGTTCATATAGCAATAATAGAAGACTGTTGTTCAGCTATGGAATAGAGGACTGCTGTTGCTGCAGTCAAACACCGGAAATAATAATACTCCACTGACATGTTATATAAGGGATTAATTGTACGTAGTTCTAAGTATATGTTATTTTAGTTGTATTAGAATTTTGAGTATTGATCAGTTCGTGCATGTAATACTCGGCCGGTAAGGTACATATCCTCTACAAGCAAGTATTGAAGTATATCATGTTTATGAGATCGGTAATCAAAATCCGTTTGTTAAGTACCAGAAAATTGAAGTGTTTGATGAGATGCTTGAAGGAGAGTTAAGTAGTGAAAGTAGTATCGATCAAGCTAAAAGAAATAATTAGTGTGTGAGTTTCTTAATCTTCAATCTTTTAAACTGTAGAAAACATTCATTTTACTCATCAAACTAAATTTAGTAGCTAATCGTCAAATCCTCAATCATATTTTGCTTAAAGATTTGGGGCACATTGCCTAACAAAGTTGTTGAAAGCAAGCAAACATTGAATTGATTCTTCGTCTCCCCGTAGAAAATAATTCTTCAGAAACATTATCCTATTAATCAAAACATGCATAAAAAAGAATATGAACAGTTGAAGACTATGGGAGGGAACTCGTGCGGCAATAAAGAAGCGAAAGTAGTATTGGTAGTACTACTTTGAACTTGGAAAGAAAGCAGAGGGAATAGAGCATACGTACATAGACTATTAGCAAGCATCTGTGGGATGAGAGGAGCCAACCATTGGTACTTAATTACTCTAGTGCTGGACAATATATATTGCACACATGACTTTATGAATTAGGTCAAAAGGAGGCTTGCCGGGCCATCGTTCTAACCAATTGCTGGGAACACTTCATTAGCTAATAGCTAATAAAAAAATCTCTATAGGTTGTTGGAGGAGGTCAATCGTTTTTCCATATATGTTAGCAAAATTAATATCATATCAAAATGTTTTGTCAATTCCATGATTATTAAGAACAGATTGATATTTGAATTTAATTTAGCGTCGGTACGTGAAATTCTAATATAGGTATGAGGACTCTAAATACATATATAAGCTCTTGGTAACTTGACCATCTGTACGTGATGTTTACATATATGTACTTGAATTGGTACCACAATGCTTGATATCTACAACTCAAGTAAGGTATTTAAATGACGAGAGTGATAATTATTGCCTTTTGAGATTTGAATCAATAATTTGACGAGTCTAACTCTTACAGATATATCAGCCCGTACATGTACAACTCAGTTGCTACTAGCTAAGTTGGGTACGTACGTGACCCGGCCAACTGTAATTGATAACATCAACACAGTGTCAGCTATCATATCTCACTTGAATGCGTACCCATATCTGTATAGATATACATATTTAGTCACACATGAATCACGACAAGTCGACCTTCCATAGTTTTCTCTTAGAGAGATGAAGTAACTCTCGTTGAGTGCCTGATAGGTTCACGAGTAAAAAGAATGATTGAACGTTGAGTGCATGCTGACATTTACGTTCACTCGCGCGCCCTAGACTCCTAGGATTTGCAGGTGAATGCGGTTGGTTCAAATATGTAAACCGAGCTAGCTAGTTTCACCGATCGAGTAATAATATTGTTTGATCGATCTCGTATCGAATAGTCTTAACTGTAAACCGATCTGTGTAGTCTGACATCATAACACTCATTTGGTCGGTTTCATTTACCTGATCATGCATGTTTGAATGGTTGATAGATGAATCTCCGAACCTTTATTCAATTTATAGTGGTGAAATACTATGCACACTAATTGTCGGCTGGTACTGTAAACCTTACATGCAGTTGCAGGATCGATTGTGGTTGATTAAGAAGGCGAAAGAAAATTGAAAGATTCGATCATACGAACACCCACATGTTATGAGACCCTACAAAAGATTTTCAGGTTTAACCATCACAGGATTAAGATTCACGTCTGCCTGATATCAGATATGTGAATTAATTGTACGTACTTTCTGAACCATATATAGTACGTATAATTACAATTCCTTGCAACTTGATATTCATCAAAGATCGAGGAAATTAATGCTTTGGATCAATCACCGGGTCATAGTACTTTTAATTAGGCTCCACGAGATATATGACGGTCCAATATCTATAATCTAAAATTGCCCTACACAACTAAATCAATTTAAGTTAGTTCGTTGATCTTAATTTCGTTAAGGGGCTATAGTTAGGGTTTCAACTTTCAAACTTTGAATAAAATATGTAAAAGCTAGATATAGCTGGTGTGAAATTTGAAAGAAACACGGCGCTTAGAAGTAGATGTACTTCTGGGGAGTGTTTTCACTTATGTAAAGGGACAATGAGAAAGGAAGGAAAGATGGAGATGCACTGGAAGGTTCAAACATGTAAAGCGCTATAATTGTGATGGGGATTAGTTGTTATAGAACAGGTGCCATCCCTTCATGAATTGAAGAAGATTTTCTAATTCGATCTCTATCTTTCCTCTTATTCGAGCTAGCTGTCATCTGAGAGGTGAGGTAGTAAGGTACCATGTACAATTTGGTACAAGGCATCATGATAAGATAATTTATGGCTACGTACCTCTGGCAAGTACCTCCAATAATTTCTCGAACTGTTTTTTTTTTCCTCCCATAGTTCCATGATTGAGTCAACTTTCTTGAGGTTATTCTATGCATAGTTAAAATGTTTAATAAGTGATGTTTTTCTAAAATAGAGATCTACATTTAGCTAGAGACCATGTCGTTGATGTTTGCGATTAGGTTTTCACTTCTATATTCGAACATGGTCTTAATATAGAGGGACAGGACTTGGCAGATCCTCGCCTAAGCGATTCGATCCCATTCTAATCTACATGAGCCTTTCATTAGACTCGTGGTAAATAAGACTCTATTTTACTCATGTGAGTACATAACATTATCATAATCGTGATTTCTTTCGTAACCTGAAAATTCACATTCATCGTATTCAGATAGATGTCATACCTATAATTATCGATCGATAGTTGGCTGAATCACTTCTAACTTCCATTACCAGAAACTTAAACATACTGTCATTTTATCTACACCGAAGTCGTTCTATTAAAAAGGTCTAGGGTCTGACCTCTATTAATTCCCTTACTTTGACTTCGTTCCACAATGACCATAAACCTGATATTCTAATTAACATGCATATAAATTTGGGTTGCCTTCAAATGTACCTTGTCTATTGCTTAAATGATGAGAAGGACATTCTCAGATTGTCAACTTCTGGTCCCGAAATGTGAAAGTCACTGCTCTCCCTCGAGTGTACATCATAATTTGATTTACAAATTCACCATACGTAGGGTTGATCTTGAACTCCCTTTTAGTCAACTGAAGCTAGTTTTACCTCTTACAAAAAGCCAAGACCCCTCCCCAACATTTCCTGCTATGCAAATCCAAATCGATGGCAGATTATTATTTTTGAACAGTTTTGGCGCTATCCTACCTCTTTCTCCTGCACCCAGCAGCATCTTTTCCTTTTCTTTCTCCCCAATAAAAAAAAACTCCCTTTGTCGCCTGCATTAGCTCCCGATTAATCGCCCACCTAAGAATGTTCCGCGATCCTCACCGCAAAATTGGTCTTATAGAGTAATTATTTTGTGTACGTATTACGTTATGATATAATGAAAATGTACATAGTGAAAATGACAAAAATTTATTTACATATAAAAATCAATAAAAAATAATCACAAGAAAAAATGAGCTAATAACATTAAAAGGGTAGGACACGTGAGATATGTGGCGGGTATATATAATAATTTCTCTGATCGTAAAAAATGTTTAATTTATTATACATCAATGTATATTATATATTTCACATCCGACAATTAATATATATATATTATTTTTCTAAACTTACTCACAAAATAAACATTATTCTCCTCCATTCCCCCTCCTATATAAAACCTTCATATAGTGCTTCTCTACCCATCATCTTCATCAACAATCTTCAACTACAACAAATTCAACTCTCACCTACTACTAAACAAAAACCAAAGCTCTAGCTCCAGTAGTACTTCTATTTCGTACGGTTAAATCCCATTGAATTGTGTGCAATGGCGGCAGCAGCAGCAGCATTATCCACATCTTCACTGTTCAACATCGACTCCGACTCCGTCGACGTCGACAAGCTCAGCCACGAGATCTTCTCCATTCTCGAGAACAAGTTTCTCTTCGGCTACGACACTACCACTGCCACCACTCCTCTTCATCACATGAAATCTAGCAAGCACGTCACCGGCAAGGTCAGAATCTTGACAATCGACGGTTCTGGAGCCACCGACGGTATTTTGGCCGCCAGGTCTCTTGTCCACCTCGAGTCCTGTATCCGCCGCAAGTCCGGCGACTGCAACGCCGCTGTTTCTGACTACTTTGATGTTGTTTCTGGCTCTGGCCCTGGCGGCATTCTTGCGGCTCTACTGTTTACTAAAGCAGCAGATGGATCTGGCCGGCCGGTGTTCACTGCTCAGGAAGCACTGAACTTCCTCTTAGAAAACCGAAGTAAGATTTTCAAGTCATCATCCCAGGCGGGTATATTCCGGCGAGTTTTCCGGCCGGTGAAGGCGGAGAAGGAGAGAGAGAGGCTCTTCCGCAAGACGTTCGGCGATCAGCTTACTCTGAAGGACACCCTTAAGGCGGTGTTAATTCCCTGCTACGACATGTCATCCCGCGCGCCGTTTCTGTTTTCGCGCGCCGACGCGGTGGAAATGGACGGCTACGACTTCCAAATGAAGGACGTGTGCACCGCCACGTGCGCGCATCCCGCCGCAGTGGGCGCCGTAGATGTCAAGTCAGTCGACGGGAGGACGAAGATCATGGCCGTCGACGGCGGAATTGCCATGAACAACCCTACGGCCGCGGCTATTACGCACGTGTTGAATAACAAGCAAGAGTTTCCGTTCTGTTCTGGAGTGGAGGATCTCTTGGTGGTGTCACTCGGAAATGGAGAGTCGGAGTTCGGAAACTTGTCGCCTTCTGGCTGCCTAAGAATCGCCGGAGAAGGAGCTTCCGACTTGGTAAGACTTCTTAATATTTAATGATGTGCATTTTCTCTTGATTTTACTTTTACTTTGATTGAATCTTAAAAGCTTCAAATGTCAATATATGGCTCTTAACCTAAAATCTATAAAAGAGAGAATACGAGGGTTAGATACACTGTTTACTATGGTTTGATTCTTGTACTTACATGTATGGTGGTTAGGGTGGGCATGATAATTGTGGTACCTAATTATAATTGCTCGAAGTTCTTTCCATAACTTTTTTGTTAAAATAAGAGGTCCTTTTGTCCTTAATTTGGTGCAATATATATTCTCAAAGCATATTTGGCGCGCTATGATTTTAAATTTATCTTTTATGATCGAGTAGGTATGCTAACCAATTATTACTTGTAAACTTGTAGGTTGATCAAGCTGTTTCAATGGCATTTGGGGATTCCCGGACCAGCAATTATGTTCGCGTGCAAGCCACCGGCAACATAGCCAAAAGCGCTGCGCGTATGGACCACTCTAACAACAGCAACAAGAACAACACCAACAGAGACATATTGGCTTTGACAGATGAAATGTTGGCACAGAGGAACGTCGAGTCGACTTTATTCGAGGGGAAGAAAATTGTGGAGAGCACGAACTTGAAGAAGTTGGAGTTGTTCGCCGGAGAGGTGATCAAGGAAGAAGAGAGGAGAAAGACGAGCATTTTGCCGACGGTAGCTTTGAAGCAGACGTCAGGATCGCCAGCCAGAACTTCGTCTGCTACTACCCTATCGAGTTTGTCGTCGTCGTGTTGATTGATCAGTCTAGTGTTTGAGTTATTGAACCGGAGTTTGTATGTAATTCGCAGCCGCTCGCGGTGGTGATTAAGGAAATCAGGCATCCGAGTCTGAGCTGCAAGAGTGCGTTTGAGCTATGTAAACTTATGATAGAGTGGTGTATAAGGAAATTAAATTAGCATGAGGGTAACTAGCTAGTAGTGCAGAGATGATTTTAATTGAAGCTTGGAGAGGTTTCGATGTAGTATATGTATTTGATCCTACGATTGGGGTCCTTATTGTATTATATCACACAATTAATTTGTTATTGAACAGCTTTGGCTTTCGGTAGATGGATGAGGCTATACGTTCGACGTAATTGAAAAATTGTCTGCTATTTGCTAAACATTATTACACAACCAATATATTCAGATTCCACAATATGCGGTTCAGAACTAAGCAAAGTATATTTGAAACAATTCGTGGTGTGATAAAGCCTTAGCTTTGTGAGGTATGTCGGTCTAATTAGTTGCTACGATTCAACTTTAGTTTAGTGCTTATCTTCATTTTGGGTTAGATTTTTGTCCAACGAATCTTATTATCAGGAAAGGACATAAACAGAGGGATTGGGCGACAGAGTGTGACAAGTTTAAAACCACCTCTTCCTGTCCAATCTTGTTAGCAAGTGAGGCTTGTGTCATATAAATATAAAATGGGTGTTGCAAAATGTAACCAGTAAAATTTTACGCACACCCAACAATTATAAAATTAAACTTAAATTTTTGATTTTACCACTAATACCAAACGCACCTAGCAATAATATTTGAGTTGAGATTATACTTCAACCCTGGCTCCATCTACAAATTTGCAACCATTACCCGTAAACGCATATTTATATGGCTTAGGAGAAGCAAGGCTACACCAAAACCAATCAAGTTCCTTGTTTGATATCTATTTTCATATTCACTTATTACATGCAATCATATATATTAGTGTGGAAACCCCAAATAAAACCTAATTGGATGATCTTTGCAACTAATTTAGTAGATTGAATAAGCACGTACGAGGGACCCTAATTGGATGATCTTTGCAACTAATTTAGCAGATTGAAGAAGCATGAGGGATGGGGTCATTTGAATGACCCAAGCTGTTCATATCTAGAGGAAGAAAAGAAACATGAAGCAATAAAAAGAACTAACGGTTACTACTATAATGAAAACAAATAGATTAATATAGGGAATAAGAGATTGAGAATGGGCAGCAGTAGTGTCGATGCCTAATAAACAAATCTTGGCCATCCATTGTGAATTAACAACCAAGTTGAGCTAAATTGTTAAACGTTCTCCTACCCATCTCCCACACAATTCTCTCTCTTTCTCTCTCTCTCCTCCTATGAGCCCCAACAACTTTATTTTCTGCAAAATTAGATCGAGTGCTCTTTGTCTTCCATCCCCATCGCGTTGCCGCCACCTACATTCCCATCACTGCCGCCGATCTCTTCTTTTCACCATGAAAATATTGAGTGTTGGCGTGTTAATTACATGAACAACAAACTAATTACATGAATAACATGGTAAACACATCAATTACTTGCATATACCATTACAATGCTTTGTATAATTTGATTTTGAAGAAAGACTAAACTTCTTGACGGAAAAAAGAAGAAAGACTGCAGCTCCAACTAAACCTAACCATAACGTCAAAGCTATCTAGAAAGATTGGCTTTTCTCTAGTTCGATTGTCCCACTGCTCCTCTGATCTTTGTCCTTGTATTTATCACTCAAAGTTCCAGCATAACTGCATCGCTCATGAAAAATAGAGATCGGCGGCAACAACGACCAGGGTGGGGGGAGGGGGGGGGGGGGGGTAGGTGGCGGCGGCAACGATGGGGATGGAAGACAGAGAGGAGTAGATGACGGATCTAATTTTGCAGAAAATAAAAGTTAGGGCTGAGAGGGTAAAAAGAGAAAGAGGGAATTGGGTGAGAGAGAGGTAGGATAAATTTTTAACAATTTGGCTCATCTTGACTGTTGATTCATAATGAATGGCCACGATTTGTTTATTAGGTAATATTAGAAAAATCTTCATTAGGAGAGAATCCCGGTCCGTACTTTTACGCCCTTAAATAACATTTTTGGTATAACATAGCCCTTTATTGGATATGAGTTTGTTTTCACCTTTTGGATAATAATTCAATTGTAGCTAGATGAAGCCCAAATCAAATTAGTCTAGTTCCAATTCAAGTTTGAAGACATATTTTTGGCAAAATTGTCAAAATACACTCTAAATTTGGCTAAAACTGTCAATTTACACCATAAATTTGTATTTGAGTCAATTTACCTCCTAAACTTGGTAAAAATTGCTGATTTGCACCCCATCCGTTAAATTTAACTGTTTTATCCAATTTTGCGTGAAATGTCATGCACATGAGAGGTAATGTTGTCATTTTATATTTATATTTTTCTTAAAAACAAATACAAATATTCTTTAAAAGGAGGATTATTTTTTAATCAAATTATTTATTTACATCTTTTTTCTACATACTCAACCCTACTTCGAATTATATATTCAACATACCCACTCATTCAAATATAGTGTGTTATATATATATACACATTGTTAAAGGAGGAACGAAACGAGAATAATAACGACGTAATGGAACAAAACGTAACTACTTAATTATTGACAATGGGGCCTATATATATGCATTACCTAACTACAATCCCGTAGAATTCGGAGTCCTAATCTATTACAGAGATGCGAATATATCTCTAACAGGAAACCTAATAAGGCTAAGACACGCACAATGGTAGAATAGTAATTCTTCCAGAACACACATTTATTTTTAATTTTCAATATATTTATTTATATTTTTTAAATATATTTTAACATACTATATCACATAAAATAATAAATATATAAATCAATAACATATTTCGAAAAAAAATTGTAACAAGTGTTCATCTTAAGTAATTTTATTAATTTATTTCATTATTAAATATGAATAAATATATAATGACAATATTGCCCCTCAAATGCATGACATGTGACTTAAAATTGGATGGAAAACATTAAATTTAACGAATAGGGTGCAAATCATTAATTTTTACCAAATTTAGGAGGTAAATTGATCCAAATGCAAGTTCAGTGTGCAAATTGACAATTATGACCAAATTTGGAATGTAAATCGGTATTTTATCAAGTAAATAACTTAAATATTATATATGAATCTTACGTAAGTCAAACTCATAACCTCTCACTTAATAAAAGAAGACTATGTCACTAGACCAATACCGGAAATTGTTGTACTAATTGTTGTACTACTGTATATTGATAAGGATTATCAAGAAAAGATTATGTTCGGAACTAGCTTTAATACTTATATGAAGTAGAGTTGATCGAAATTTTCATTTTGCGTATCATTTAGGCTCAGAACGGAGTCAGGACCCATCTTCATATTTTGGGTCTAGTTTCCAATGTGAAGCCCAATTCAACTTTTATACAGAGCAGAAAGTGAAAGAAGCCCAAATTCCTGAAAAATTCAAACCAAACTGAACAGAACGAACCAAAATTAGGTCGGTTCGGGAAATGTTCTATTCGGTCGCCGACAAACTCACTTTCACATACGTATAAATTCATTTCCGCCAAATAGAATCTGATATTCGATCCGAAGACCCCAAACTGAAAACAGATCAAGGAAGAAGAACGGAGCATCAGACAAGGAGGGAAGGAAGGGAGTTAACGTTATGGCATTTCCAAAGCGATCCGGAACAAAGCGAAAACTGCATGCAGATGATAAAAGTTAGAGCTTGCTCTGAAACTTGTCTACTTTTTATTATATTTGATTTGTTCTGATTGTCTGAACCAATTGTTTCAAAGTTTCAGGTGCATCAGAATCTGAAAGTGATGATGTTTCAGAAAGCCTCTCTGACATTGACGATGCCGAGGTATGACTAGTGTAGCTTCTTTTGATGTGTTCCGAGTTGTTTTGATTGAATGGTTGTCGTCCATTTTGGCTAAGTAGATAGAAATGATGATATGAGTTCAGTTTTGTTTAAATTTGATTGCCCTGGAGTTTCTCATGGGCAAAGCTTTGTGCTTTTGTCATGGTTATGGCAATTGATTGAGATTTTGTGTCTGAAAGTTAGAGGGAAACATATAATGAAAGACAAATGCAGTGATTACAGTTCCCCGTCAGCTTTCTTCAAGATCGCTTGCCCCATAGCTGCTTGGTATATTGCTCGGTCCAAACTTGCTTGTTGCTAACATTTCTTCTTTTTGAGATTTGTAAATGGCTGGTTCATTGGTTTTTCTGATGTATGAAATTTCACATTGGAGGCATTTGTGTGATTTGCAGATTGCTCCCTACCTTAACAGCAAGAAGGAAGCATTCTATAAGCGCATCATTTGGGAAGCAATGAACAATGATTCTGTGAAGGTAATTCCCTTGCACTTACATGGATTCTCCATGTTTGTTTTGCAGGTCCTGTACTTTCTTTTTATTGATGGTTTTTGTCATGATCTATGTTTTAGCCTTTTTTTTGTACTTATTGTATTTGACTAAATGAGAGATAATAATCTAGTAGTAGTTGAGTGCAAGAAACATGTTCGCTCTATTGCACAGCATGTCTACGTTTTTAGTTGGCATTCTACCTGAGTCCTAATATCTGGTTTGTCTAAGCTTTAAGTCCCCAAAATCTTGAATTATGAAGCTTCTCTCTTCCTAATTCCAAGCAATCATTTGTCTCTTGAATGTAATGTTATTAACAAATTTGAACTTCTCTCGAAATCCTGATATTCACCTAATTATGAATCGTAAAGCTCCACTACATAAGTTATTACTGATTTCCTATTATGTTCATTCATCTTGTAATCAGTCTATGAGTCATATGACTAGGTTTGGTACCTAAATTATAATTTAATATGTGTTTATATCTGTATGGTTAGCCTCTCATGTGTGGATTGTGCTCCGAAGCATATGCTTGGAAGTCCTGATCAGCCTATTTGTGATTCTGTAAATACCTACGTAATTGTGAAATGTAATAGTTGTAATGATACGTTGGTGCTGCATTTGATTATTATCTAGTTATGCTCTTTACTATCTGGTAGACCTCTAGCATTGAATTTATTGATTTTTATAAACAATTATTAATCTGACAGGGAAAGGGAAAACAAGCACGAAAACCCCAGAAAACTTCTTCCCCAAACAAAGCAGTCAAAATTTCTGCTGAGATGGATGATGGAAAGGTGAGTTAGTAAGGTGGCTGAAAGTTATTTGCTGCTTTCATATTTGTGTGGTGCATTGTAACTTTTGAAGAAAATTGGTCTCTTCTTCTTTCTGCTCATACCTATTCCTTTTTCCTCAGGGTTGCATCTCCTCAATATTGGATATACTAATGTGGCTATTTTGTTCATGCAGAAGCGGAGTTCAAAAATCAACTATGAGATACTGAAGAATTCAAATGAAGAGGATGTAAGTCTCGTTTTGCTGGCTTATATATATGTAACCACTGTTGCTTTTTATGGCTATGTAAATTTATACCACATCTTCTCCGCTTAACTGCATGCTTAAAGTTGCAACATCTAATATTTTCACTGTAAAACTCAGGTTAACCATGCCCCTGACTTTGAAGAGAGCAGCCATGGTGATGTGGAGCACTCAAATGACAAATTCAATAGTGAAGCACAAAGTTTTGGAGACACTTGTGAAGATGAGTTTGATAATGAAAATGCATTTAGTGAGGAGGCTGAAGGCAGACAAGGCTATGAAGATGATGATACATATTTTGCAAATGATGATTATAACGAATATGGCTATGAGGACGAGTATGGTTTTGACTGATACTGACTCGGTTTTGTCAAGTGTTTTTTGCAATGATTCAATGTTTTCTTTCCTGGTTGTGTTGCATTATGTACCAAACCTAAAGCATTTTTTTCTCCTTAAACAAATTGTTGATGTACTGGGATCCCTAGCAATTTTGTCTCCTGCTCAAACAAATTGTTGAGATGTACTGGGATTCCTAGTCTGGAAAGAAATTCAAGCGAGAATTGAGCATATATTTTATACGGGGCTATTATTAATTTGAAGCTGTTTGATACAAAGCAAGGAGCAGTTTGAATGAACATTGCCTTCAGTTCAATTCACATGCTCTGACTGAATTATGCATAGGTTCTAATTTTCAACACCACTCACAGTTTGCTAGCGAGGGCAAGGTACTTGGTATGGCGGCCCTGAGCAATGATCTTCCCTGTCTTCTTCCTGAACTCAACACTAACAACAGCAACAGCTTTCCCAACCCTCAAAGTCTTGGCCTCAATCTCAATTTCTTCCCCAGCATATGCAGAATCCAAGTACGAAATATTGATCTCCACTGACACTCCAACAGTGGGAGCTCCAACAGTAAAGATTGCAGCCGACCCGATCAAATCCACAAGGGTTGCTGTGGCTCCCCCGTGCAGGAAACCACCCCCGTTCAGCAACCTTGGGGGCACTTTAAAGGTGCAGACAATTGTGCCGCGTTCAATGCGATCAACTTGAATGCCCTTCATGATAAAAGGCTCAAAGAACTTATCCGGCAGCGTATCCATGGAGGCTGCAGTTTCACCTTCCTTCTCCAAGTACCTCCTTGCCGCGTCCATATCTATTAGCACCTCGCCGCCCTTTGTGGCCTTCATTTCAGTTGCCATTCTGGGGATTTCTCGCTGCAATTGTGGTCAATGAGGTTGGTGTCTTCCTAAATATGCAAGAGGGACTTTGTCAATCACAGTCTCAGCAAATACAACAATGCAATTCTCAATGTATATAAGCCAAGTATTCCAATCACTAGCAGCAGAATTCAACTAAATTTCCCATCTTTTCCAAACTAGATACATCATTACTCAAATTATAAACATCAAAATCATTCCTTTCCATTCGCAGAAACACAATCAAGATAGAAGAGCTTCCTAACCATGAGAAAGAGATACAACCGCTTCATCCCTTGATATATTTTCATCTTAAGAGATGCAATTGGTTAATCCCACATGAAAGAACTGAACTTACATGTAAAGGAAGCAGATATATAACACATTCAAGCTGAAATTCCCAAACAGAACAGAAGTTCCCAATTATTAGGAAACAAGTCCAAATACTCTTTATAACTAAAACCCAGATCAGATCAATTGAAATAGCGGATTCCTGCTCTTGATTCAAAACCCAATTTAGGGGGATAGAGAGAGATCCAAACCTTGGGGTTGTCAGTGGTGGTCTTCCTCACTCGGACTCGGCCTCGCGCGACTGTGGGAGCTTAGCTGACAAACGTGAGAGATGAGAGATTATTATACTGAGAAACCGATACGGGTGTAAATGAATGAATGGTTAAAATAGATGTACCGCCGCACTGGTGAATATTACATGTAAAAGTGACAAAGAGTAGACCGTGTGCTTGGACGTTGTGTGTTTTCATCCTAAAAGTTGATATAATTTATTTATGAAATGCATAACACTATAATATGAGTCAAACAAAGAACTTACTATCGATGAGTATGGTAGTAGTTTTAATTTATCATATTTTGATGCTTTTGAACCGGATACAAATATCGTCACTGATCGTACGTGCTATGTCTTGATGTTGGTAGCAATGTATTGTTATACTCGGAATAGGGTAACCTTGATCGTAAGCCGAGGGCGATTGAGGGTATGAGCATAAAGATTGGTTCAAGAACTTGTGCCGTAATGCTAAAGTCAAAACTTTGCTTAAGTTTGTTAATGATTTTCTTGTGCTGCTAGATTTATTATTAGAGATTTCTCTAGTCATCCTATTTGCTACAGTGTTAGAAGGCTTTTCAACGCCTCATATCAAATTGACGTAGGTTCTAGTGTTCTACTATAAAAGATATATGGTGTGCTGGCTGCTAGAGAGTTTAATCTCTCGTGATCAGTTTACTAACATGTCCATTCTCTGGAAGCTGAAATCCATCATCAGGGATGTTAAAGTGAAAGGGTTGATTGGATTCTTCGACAAAGTCTCTATTTCAGATGTCTACAAATAGGGGAACTTCATTGCGGATGTACTTGCTTCTTTTTTAACCGTTCTCTTCTAGAGTCGAGAAAAGATGGACACCATCTTTTCCCTCCCTCCTCCAACGCACGCTAACATAATTCTGGTTCTCTATTCTTCTTTTGTTGGTTTCAGAGACGACTCACTGTAATCTCATTTTCTTTATTTATTTATTTTCAAAATTTTTATTTTTTAAGTATAGATCATACCATAAGAGTGATAAGACTGGGCCTTCTATTGAAATCCGTGATACATAAACGAATGTGAGTCGGACAGAAAAATCCATACCAAGCAAAGTGCTGGTTTTAACCCCCTAAAAAGAGTGCTAGTTCTAAGAGCATCTGCTCGGTAAGCTGCGGATGAAGCAATCGCGATCGTCTCTTCCTTACTATATATATGATTCTACCTGATATATCTGAGTTGTTTCTGGTTTCATGTTACCATGGCTCAAAGCCTGTACTTGGTAGAGTTTTTTGGCTCCGGTGATTATAAGCTAAGCCACTCAAAGTATTTGGTAAGTTGATTTCTTCCTTCTGGCTTCCAAAAACCTTCACTTTTTCCTCGACTTATAAAAGTTGGTTCCCCTACTTTTAGACACCAGAAGCCTAGAAAACACGGAGCTTTTGCAATTGCGAATTAATGAAACTTTTAAAATAACATTGGACACCCTCTTAAACATTTACAAATTATAAGATTGTTTTGCAAAACCAAAACGAGACAGTGAGAGACGTCGGCCTCTCTCTCTCTCTCTCTCTCTCTCTCTCTCAGTTGAGCTTGTTCCAGGGGTGAGATTCTAATTAGGATATGAATTTCTTATGTAGTGGTTGCGTATTGGCTTTTCTCATGAAGATTATATTGTTTACCTATAGTGAAGTCTTATGAGATTCTGAATGAGACATATCGTTGAAGGAACAAAAGGTGTTGCTGGATCACGAGAAGGTTTGGGTGGAGCATGTGAAGAGTTGTGTTCATACAATTTTGGGAGTTAATGGACCTCAATCACCATTTTGGGTTGAAGAATCAAAATCAAGCAACATGTCTTGGCATTCTAATTCAAGGTTAGTCTTTTAGCAATCTCAATTCCAAATTTCTCTAATTACGTCGTAAATTTGGCTACAAGTTTGTTCTGGGTTGTATGAATTTGGGATATGAGTGGTATACATGTTTATGATTTGTATGTTATTCTGTAATATGTGTATGAATGAATCATGATTTTTGTTTCTAGATCCGATCATTGAGTCTCCATATCTGATATGGCGGCGGGGTCAGGGTGTCATGTTTTGGCGCAGGCTTGGCGGCGTGTGGTGGCGGTGTGGTGATTCTGGCAAGGTGGTTCTACGATGATTATGTTCTGGTCGCAGGTGGAGATCTCTCTTCTCTCCTTAATCTGGGTTTGGGCCATATTGGGCTGGGCTTGGATTAAGGAATTAAGCCCATCTAGGGGCAACTATATTTTTACTGTTTTGTTATTTTTTGCTAGTAGGTTTTACGTTGTTGTTTTCAATAAACAGAAGTGGGCTTGGTCCCGGGGTTTGCACTCATTGTGTCTGGTTTATCCTAAGTAGGCGGCGAGTTCCTTACTTGGTCAAATGGTCGCAGCCTCCTAGTGGTAGGATGAAGCTTGAGGTTGCTGGTATGTTTCAGTGGCCGCATAGTGGGAAAGCTGATAGATATAGTAATTTATGGCTCTTTCCGGTATGTGCGACGAATTTGTAAAGCAAACGGAGCCGCCAATGTTGCGCTCCTTGCTAACTAGTGCTTGTTAGAATGCATAGGTTATGTGGAGAGATCTGATATTATTTTAGAGCGTTCTTGTAGTATGGGGTTTAAGCTCAATGTCCCCTCTTGTATTCTACGGTTTCATTAATGGATACGTTATGAGGGCATCCGCTCATTTCAAAAATTTGTATATTAATGTGATTAGTAATTGGTCTATGAACGTATTCAAGATATTGGCACATGCAATGAACAAATTGATGAGCAAGCAGTAGAGTACATTCATCATTATGAGGTTATAATAACTCTGGGAAGTTCATGCATGATCAATACTGCTACAAAGGAGAAAAGATAAGATTATTGGTTACAAACTTGAAGAGGGAGCTCGAAATAAGGCAATCTTCTTGCAGATTAATTGTTACTGTTGTTAGAGTATATTTATATAACGAAAGTGGTTGTTTTTTAGAATGAGACCAATGATTCATGTCCAGATTCATATTCACACATATGTATTGGATAAATCTTGAATCAATATTATTCATTATTCATTGCCAATTTTCCCATTATTCATTGTTTTTTTTTTCAGATAGAAATTGCTAGCTTGTACATCTGGTCTAATTGAAAGCTAAAAGAAATTATCATATATGTATTGGAATATGATCAATGCAAGTTTGTAAAAATTCTGAATATATATAGCAATATAATTACATGATACAAACTATATATAGCATGAGTCCCGAAACTCTTGTGGTAAGATCAAAGTGTACCCAAGCTGTGGTAATTTTAGTACACAAACTGATTATTATGTAGGGTTACACGATCAAAACCAACTTGTAATGTTAAGAATATATTGAATTAAAAAATTAAAAAACCATCCAATATTAATCATATGAAATACTACTTTACAATAAAATCAAATTAAAATTATCTTATAAGTCCAAATTGGATATTTGACAAATTAAAAACATAAGTTAGTTCGAGTTTACCAAACGCTATGTTATGACTTATGCTACTAACAACCACTTATATAATCTAGTTTACCAAACAGCCAGCTATTTCACTTATCAGCCACTTATTTTCAGAAATCAACATAAGCCAACTTTCTTTATAAGCCAAACTGTATCAAACACAGCTAAAAAAATCAAAATGCTACTACGTACCCATCTAAAGGCAGTACTATCGAGAAAAAAAAAAGAAAAGAAAAAAAAGAGCTTCTATTCATACCGCCCAAAACAACACGTAAATCTCTATTTTTTTTCTAAGTTAGTGTTGATTTTGTCAACTGATGTGAAATTACTAGTATGGAGTATGGACAAATGTAAGAATAAACAAAAAACACAAATATTTTCAACACCATACATTTGTTTTCTCATTTATTTTCATATAATAATAATTTCAAACGGCTTTCATCTATCTAAACTATGATATTATCATTTTAAATAATTCATATACATCTTAGCATAAAATATTATTCTCACTTTATAGACGTTTATTTTTATTTACTTTTTTATTTTTCTAGTTTATTATAATACACTCGTCTAAATGCACTTTATTGTTATGAATTGTCGATAAATTTTATTTGCCAATTGTACTGTGATTTTGTTCAAGCTTTGAGAGACTGATATACTTATAATAGGTTTGAATCAATTGAAAAAAAATTAATGTAAAAAATAGATTTATTGATTTTATTGGACTATGGGCATTTTGAGAAAATTAGAGAGATTTAAATAATATTTTGATTGTTTGTCAAACTGAATTAGTGGTCTAATTACTAAGAAAGTGCAAATGCCGATTTTAGAGATATGAATATAAGCACTACGGGAAAAAAAAAAAAAAAAAGGCAGAACTGGAGGTACACTGAACTTGACCTTGCTCCGGTCATCTCGTATAGAAAAACTTAAAACTATAAGTCTTGCATGGTTATACTGGATCATAAAGTCTTCGATTGTGTGTGCGATGACTTAGCTTACGTGATACAGATCAAAATCATATATCTTTAGAATTGATTCTCCGATTTGGACTGAACTGATAAAAAGAAAAAAAAAAGGCAGAACTGGAGGTAGTCGAGGTACACTGAACTTGACCTTGCTCTGGTCATCTCGTATAAAAAGACTTAAAACTGTAAGTCTTGCATGGTTATACTGGATCATAAAGTCTTCGATTGTGTGTGCGATGACTTAGCTTATGTGATACAGATCAAAATCACATATGTTTAGAATTGATTCTCCGATTTGGACTGAACTGATAAAATAATATAGGACTCGGTTGTTGACTGGTTGTACATTTTTACGGCCTGGATTACCAGTCAACATAGCAATCAAGCTTTTGGATTGGCAATAACAGTCGTATAATTGGGACATCAGTTAGGTGACGAAAGGGGTCTAGACAACCGATGCAATGCGTTTGATGGGTCTTAAACAGTAGTTAATGATAAATTGATCTTGCTCATCTTATTCTCTAATCAACCACTAAAGTCATATGTTTTTGAGAAGTCGTGACGGTAGAGGTTCAAGAATTGCAACTCATATATCTGCTTAAAGCGATTAAAGAATTTATTTAGAATTGACTAAGTGCTTGATGGCCAAGGATTATTCTTCAACTTGAAATTTATAGTGCAACATACAATACAGAGAACAAGTTGGATGAGAAAGGGTGACACCAAAAATAAAATAAAAAATAGATAAGTACTGCTGGTATGATTTCACCCACACAAAATAGATTATTAGATCTAGTGATCATGGCATGACTGATACATGACTGATATCATGCATATATATATATATATATATGTAGTTATTTATACATTTGCAGACTAGCTAGCTTCTTGTTTAGCTGCCTCCCAGTTGTCTTATGTTCATCATCATTCTTCTTTAATAGATGAAAATGAAGCAAATAGCTGCCTTCACTTTCGCTAGAATCTGTGATGCATCCTTCTATCTTATTTTCTGCTTCCTGGGTCGCTTCTGGTTCTATTCTTCCACTGCCCAAAATGCTACTACGGACCCAACCGAAGGTACTCCCTCTACTACTGTTAGTCCATAACAGCATTATATTTCGGGAAATCGGAAATCTTTGCATGTATATACATACATATATATATATATATATATATAGGTTATTGTTATGTATACATATGCCTATAATATGCATACAAACATGTCTATATAGCTAGATAAATGTGTGA
This sequence comes from Argentina anserina, assembly GCF_933775445.1. Classification (NCBI taxonomy): domain Eukaryota; kingdom Viridiplantae; phylum Streptophyta; class Magnoliopsida; order Rosales; family Rosaceae; genus Argentina; species Argentina anserina. Next base: position 6,190,348 of record NC_065874.1, read on the forward strand.
ATGATTTACTGGGTGGTGTTCACTGTTCAGTGGCTGCATTGAACTCGATGTTACTGCAATGGGACGCGCCGGCGGGGACTCTGTGGAATATCAGTGGAGAGCCATGCAGTGGATTGGCGCTCGATTCCTCCCAATTTGAGGCAAACGGCCTCAACAACCCTGCCATCATATGCGACTGTAGTTTCAACAGTAGCACCGTCTGCCATATCACTCACTTGTATGTTACTCTGTCTCTCTCTCTGTAGCTAACTCTGTTGCTTGAACTACGTCTACTTGTGATTGTAATGAAGAAGTAATCTTTACTTATTGCAGTCGATCTGTTTCTGGTTTCTTTTCAGGAGAGTTTATGCTCTGGACAAAACGGGGGTGCTACTAGAAGAGCTTGTGGCTTTGAAATATCTTACCTTTTTGTATGAACACTGTTGTTTGGATTACTAAAGATTTGAATTTGATGACCATTTCAGTTTGGACTTAAAATTGCTGTTGGCAATTGCAATTTTTCTGTAGTAAAATCGATCAGAACTTTTTCACCGGTTCCTTACCAGCATGGATTGGCAATATGTCTGAGTTGAATATGTTGTAAGTTTAGTAGATCCTTTTGCTACTTCCCTTTTGGTTTTTACAATTTTCAGACTCTCTGCCATTGTGTTGTTGCATTTTACTTTTATATCAGGGTGGCCAGTGTCTAATAAAAGACGGCCATTTTCCTACTTCAGCAGCTTAAGTTGTTGATCTTAGACCCAATTCAAGACTAGAATATACTATTCGTCTTCAATCCAAAGATGATAAACTATCTGTCTGCATTTGTTTGAGACTTAGAGCGTCCCTATATTTACAGAACAGTGGTCCCTATATGGCAATAACTTTAATTGATTTTAAATTCTTCTTACAGGTCAATTGCCCACAATGCATTCTTTGGTCCCATACCAAAGGAGCTTGGGAACCTTAAGAAACTAAATCTGCTGTAAGTCTTGATATATGTCTCTGAATTGTAGGATATGATAGTAATGATGTACTCTCCTGATGTAGTCAACTGAGGAAACCATATGATACAGAAACATGCATTAGAATGTAACATAACCAGAGTACTATATTTACTGTGTATATTCTGTGTAAGAATTTAGCTTTTCTTTCCTAAAAAAAAAAAAGAAGAAGAAAGAAGTTTAGCTTTTCTGTTTTCAATTCTGTTAGTGAAATAATTATCAAGAAGAATTACAGACTGAAAGTTTATGATAGGACTTGAGATGGATGGTTATATCTGAAAACTACATGTTAAACACAGCACCTGGTGCAACTTAGGAGAATACATGTGAACACACTGTATGTGTATCTCTCCCAGATTATTTGTGTTTGTCATCAAGTAATTTTATGCCTATTCATCATGACTTTGAAGGTCCTTTGGAATAAACAATTTCTCTGGGACACTGCCTCCAGAACTTGGTAATTTAGAGAATCTCGAAGAGCTGTAAGTTCTTTGCTTAGTTAATCAGAGTTCATTTATGTGTCTCTAATACTTTCTTTTGATCAGCAATCTATTCACAAGAAATGGTGGTGATTAAATTTTGATTGTCACAGTTACATAAACAGCTGTGGACTTGGTGGTGAAATTCCTAAAACATTTGCTAATCTTGAAAAAATGCGAATTCTGTAAGAATATTGTGTTTTAGCTTACCAATTGTTCCCTACAACTTTTGTAAATGTTGGTGAATAGATTTATACAATGAGCTGATTTTTACCATTGTCAATGGGTGGAATTTTAGAGGGGCATCAGATAGTCCTTTCTCAGGAAAGATACCAGATTTCATAGGGAATTGGACAAAGCTAACTTCCTTGTAAGTGTGAAAATATTTTCCTTTGTGAAGGGAGACCGTATGGCTAAGATTGCCTTTTTTTTTTTCCCCTCATGAGCCTCTTAATTGTGTTTTAGGAGATTTCAAGGGAATTCTTTTGAAGGCCCAATACCAAGCAGTTTTTCTCAGTTGACCTCAATGAATTCTCTGTAAGTACAAAAGCTTACTACAATTTTTTCATTCTCTTTCACAAAAGTAACTTAAGTTATGTTAAGTTTGGTTTAATTAATGATGCAGGCGAATTAGTGATATCTACAATGTGAGCTCCTCTCTTGACTTCATAAGGAATTTGAAGAACTTGACTGATTTGTAAGTAGCGGACACACTCATCATCTCATATATTGCAATATAAGTTTCTTCCAATAATGTTATTTGATACTCCATGTGCTCATCTGCTTTTTATTTGTCATATTAATTTGTGTCCTGATAGATCCCTCCGAAATGCACTAGTCACCGGACGCATCCCATCTGATATTAGAGAATATCAAAGTCTAAATATACTGTATGTTCCAAAAAACAGAAACATTAATTTGGTCTCAAGTAAATGAATTCATCTTGTTTCTATCCAACCGTTCCACTTGGTCACCAAAATTCATGTTTCAGGGATTTGGGTTTCAACAATATATCAGGACAACTTCCAAGTGACTTGTTCAACATGAGTTTACTCACGTCCTTGTAAGAACCTTCACAATCAGTTTTAATATTTGTTTGTTTTGTAGATCTAAATGTTCGGTTTTGGTTGAGATCTTAACTAAAGCACAAGATTTCATTCCCAGATACTTCGTGATATTTGACATCTAATCTTTACTTTTCTGGGATGCCTTCAACTATCATTGGAATTGCAGATTTCTTGGAAACAATAGTTTGTCTGGAGTTTTGCCTAGCCAAAAGAGTGATATTCTTCAAACCATGTAAGTCATGATGTCATGAAGTATTATTGGCACCCTCAGAAATCTAAATTTGTGTGCATCTGCATTTGCACCAATGCTGAGGATTTATAGAGTTTCTGTTAGCTGAAGCCTGAAGTGTTCTTTTATTTCTTTACAATAGCATATTCTATCTTGCATAGAATCCTCTGTCAAATGTCTCATTCCATTTTTAGAAGTATGATTTCTTCTGACTACTGGGATCTCTCCTGTCTTTCCCTTAAATGGAAAAATTTAACCAATATATGTTCAGCACATAACCCAATCATAGCCATACTAATGGGATGCAATAAATTCTGAGTCAGGACCTTTCAGTTTCCAATTGACTGTTTAAAGCAATACATTCCATTTTATTTTTCAAAATCATAACTTCCATACATCTTGCAACTCCTCATTCTTTCTCTTATGTGCAGAGATTTATCTTACAACTATTTATCAGGAAGTCTTCCCCCATGGGTAACCACAATATCACAACTGTATGTCGCTTTATTTTCATCTCCATTTACAGTATAAAATCACCAGATTCTACTTTAACAAAGTATCTTACCTTGTCCTATTGTATCTGTGTGTAAGATACTAAAATGATTTTGCAGAAAAAATGAGTGAACAATGATGTCTAAACCACCCCCTGTCAGTGTTTTAAATTTCTCTTGTTTGCATCCTTGTAACTTGTAAGTGCCATCAAATTGTATGTGATTGGTTGATAAACTCAATGCAGGAACTTGGTGGTCAACAACTTCACTTTTAACGAAAGTTCAGAAACAGCGTGAGTTGAGGTTCCTCTTACCCATTTTTATACCATTAATAGCATCACACATCAAACACATTTTTTTTATCAAAGGAAACACATCAAACACATCACCTGCATATATGATAAACAAAGTGATTGATGTCACAATTCTGCAGTTCAGTAAATTTTTCCATTTTCATGTGGACATAAATAAACATTAGTTCTCTGTATTTGCAGGCTTCCTGGATTGAATTGCCTTCAAAGAAATTTTCCATGCAATAGAAATCCTCCGCGCTGTAATAATCTTTTATTTGACTCATCATTTAGTGTTTCATTTATGACGCGATAGAAAAATCAAATTGCTTGCCAAAGTATATGAGCAAGCGATGCATTTTAAGAGAAAACATACTGTTAAGACAAGTAATGACACCCTTACTCCGGCTTGATTGGATGATGAGGCAGTTTTAATAGGAGCTTATAACTAATCAGTAAGCCAACCAAGACATGCTAAATATAGTACTGGAGATATTGTACATATTATGAAGCATTTCGAGATTAATGGTGTTTTTGCAAGTTCAGAACCAATTTAGTTTCCTTCAATTCTGATATCGGCCTGCTTGAAGTTCAACAATTATAGGGAACAATGAATAAACAAACCTGGTTAACAAAAAAACATCAATATGAGTCTTCTGTGTTCAGTTTGTGTTATTGTTGTGACTTGTGCTAGTATATGTACCTAACTTTACAGATGCAAACTTCTCAATCAAGTGTGGAGGACCAGACATGAGAGGAAGTGATGGCATCTTGTATGAGGCAGATAACTCAACTCTTGGCCCAGCAACATATAACGTAACTAGTACAGAGAAATGGGCTGTTAGCAATGTGGGATTGTTTGCAGAGAAGAAGAATCCAAGCTATCTGCTAACCACCCTGGATCAGGTCACTGGGTCTGATGTGACCCCAGAGCTTTTCCAAACTTCAAGATTGTCTCCAGGATCACTAAGATACTATGGCTTGGGTCTTGAGAATGGACCTTATACTGTAAAGTTACAATTTGCAGAAATGGTGTTCGATGATCGTGCATCAGAAACTTGGAAAAGTTTAGGGCGGCGAGTATTTGATATCTATATTCAGGTAAAATTAGTAGAGAAAAAGAACTTTAGGATGCTATATATGTATTATACATAATTTCATAAGACTAAAAGAGTAAAAGCATGTAATTAACATTGCTTCATTTTCATCTTAGGGCCATCTAGAAGTGAAGGACTTTGACATATCCAAGGAGGCAGGTGGAGTTTTAAGAGTAGTTGTTAGAAACTTCAATGTAAATGTGTCGGAGAATTACATTGAAATTCACTTGTTCTGGGCTGGTAAGGGGACCTGCTGCATACCTAACCAAGGTGATTATGGTCCTCTGATAGCCGCGGTGAATGCTATCCCAGGTATATAATGTTAAGTTACAAAAATTTGACATGCATGTGTCGTCTGATGTAAATGTTTGCGTACAGACACTGAAATTCTGCTCTTTTTGTAAGATTTTGAACCTTCTGTTTCTGGGATTCCACCAATTACTCGAGGAAAGAAGAGGATGACAGGGGTGATTGTTGGGGTTGCAGCCTCGGTTGGAGTTGTGAGCGTGCTACTAATATTTGTTGTTTTATATATGAGGAGAAAAATACCAGACAGGGATGATGATGAAGGTAAGAGCACCATATAAGTAGCATTCAAGGTTCTTTCTGATATTTGAGAATTACACATGCAACTTTGATAGTTGATATGCTGTGCAACAAGTGCAAATGATGCTCTTTTAGAAAATACTTGTGTTGTGACATTAACAGAAGTTCTGAAATAGCATGCACCTATGATCTATTGTTTCTGAAATTGGATTCTCCCTTTTGCATATGTAGAACTTCAAGGACTAGACCCTCGACCAAATACTTTCAGTTACAGCGAGTTAAAAGCTGCAACTGGAGATTTTAATCTTTCAAATAAACTAGGGGAGGGAGGCTATGGCGCTGTTTACAAGGTATTTATTTGTACTTTGGCATCATTATGATGGGGTGCATGTATTGTACATTGAGTGTATTTTCACATCAAGTTGACCAGTTCAATTCACATGTAGTATGTCCATTCAATGGTAAACTAACACGGCATGATCTTGAGCAGGTGTACTGTTGTAAGGAGTTGCACTAAATTTGATGTGCCAATTCGTTGTATTGAAATAAATCAAAGTTACATCTACAGAAAACATAAAGAAAGCTTTTACTTTCAATCATTTTTTTTGGCATTTAAATTGTACTACTGTATAGGGCATACTTTCCGAAGCAAGGTTAGTAGCTGTGAAGCAACTTTCCGTAGCATCTCACCAAGGGAAGAGTCAATTTGCAGCAGAAATTGCTGCCATATCTGCTGTGCAACATCGCAATCTGGTGAAATTGTACGGATGCTGTATTGAAGGAAACCAGAGAATTGTGGTATATGAATATCTTGAAAACAAGAGCCTTGATCAGGCACTATTTGGTACATATAATTCTATCATTTACTTCCTTTCATCTACATTCTACACAGTACATTTCTATGCTTTCCTCTGTTTTCAGAGATTGCAGACTGCAGACTGAAGGTAAAAGGCAATTGTGTGAAAATTAAGAAATTACAAACCTGCTTGGAGGTCTTCAAACAAAAATCAAATTGCTGCTGCTTATAGTTTACTTGCGCTATGTGTAATACTGTCATTACTGTGGATCAATTGTTTGTTAAACAATATAAGAGTCCACTTTGGTGTTTCAAACTTGCCCAAGACTCATTTTATTTTATTTCTGTTGGGTTTTGTTATTAATCTTACTAATAGCTTGCATTGCATTTCCTCATGCCTAAGTTTGATTTTGTCATATTTTTCGCATAGTAATATTTTCCAACTTGATTAAAAGGGTTGTACTTCAGGAAATGACTTGCATCTTGACTGGCTTACCCGATTCAATATCTTGTTGGGAACAGCCAGAGGACTGGCCTATCTTCATGAGGAGTCAAGGCCAAGGATTGTACATAGAGATGTCAAAGCCAGTAATATTTTGCTTGATGCAGAGCTCTGCCCAAAAATATCAGATTTTGGACTGGCAAAACTTTTTGATGATAAGAAAACACACATCAGCACCCGGGTTGCAGGGACAATGTAAGCTGCTGTCTTTTTCATAGCTGCTTTCCTGTACATTATACTCTGTTTTCTGCTACACCTGTTAATATGTACCAGCTTGTTGACATCTTGTTCTGTTTGAAGACTATTTACATATGTACCAAAGTATTCTTCCACATTGTTGATGATGGAAATGAGTTCATTTTCGTAGTAGCTGATGAATTTTAGATGCACTCATGCATATATAGCATATGTGGCATGCTATTATGTTGATAATGACTAAAACCATACAGCATTCAGTAACCAACTTCATTATCATGTAGAGGCTATCTGGCACCAGAGTATGCAATGCGGGGACATCTAACTGAGAAGGCTGATGTATTCGGTTTTGGGGTTGTCATTTTTGAGACTCTTAGTGGGAGACCGAACACTGACAATTACTTGGACGCTGGAGAGATTTATCTCCTTGATTGGGTTGGATTTATATTCCCTCTTGTTATTTCTTTATTGTGAAAGATCTTTATCCCTTTTAACCTTGTCATAAAAAAATTTCAGGCATGGACTCTGCATGAAAAAAATTGTGGTTTGGGGCTTATGGATCCAAGACTGACCGAGTTTGATGAAGATGAAGCAAATAGATTGATAAGAGTAGCTCTCCTGTGTACTCAGGCATCGCCATTGGTGCGACCATCTATGTCTCGTGTGGTGGGCATGCTTGCCGGAGATATTGAAGTAGGTACAGTAACGTCAAAGCCAAGTTATCTGACAGACTGGGACTTCGAAGATGTAACTGGTAGCTTCTTGATTGATGGTGAAACCCCCTCAACTGATGATATAACTCTCCCCAAAAATCAGCCTACTGGCAGCACAACCAGTCCTAGCACCGGAGTTGACCTGATCCAGTCTCCAGTAAATCCTAATCATCCATTGCTCACTGGGATGGCAGGAGAAGGAAGGTGATGACAGTATCTTAATAGAAGAAATCCAACGTTCTGTTACTTATTCAACAGTTTCTAATCCTGAATGCACTGTGATGTTTTAAATTTACTATTCTAATGTAAGTTTGTTACCTTTGAAAACCTTGAAACTACACATATAGTTTGGATAGTCAAGATTACATTATTGTTTATAAGTACACCTTGGTCTCATACGTAAATGGCTAAAAATTGCGTTGTATACAAGAATTGCGTTGGATAGTCAAGACATTTTATGCGTTGTATACATTATTGTTTGTAAGTACACCTTGGTCTCACACGGCCATGCATAAAAGAATTTTAAGCGAAAGAGCAAAGAGAAACGAAAACCTAAGTCCCAAAATGTCTCTCTCCGGCGAAAACACAGGCACGGTCAAACCCTATGGTACCGAGGCCGTGCCTCCCCGTTTCACCTTTACGCGAATGAAACCAGGAGAACTAGACCGTCTTTTCCCACTACGACGTCCCGTTGATACTGGTAAGCTCCCACCACCAGAAAGGAGTGCGTACCGATGCCCGTCTGTTCCTTGGACAAACACCCTTCAACTATATGCCCGTATTTCAGGTCTCACGTCCCGAAGAACGCAATTGTTGGTAAATTATCTGGTGTGTTTTGTAAGGTTTGTGGCAGTGTGTTTTCAGGGCGTTGTTGTGATCAAGATGTATGTTATGCTGGGCTCAAGGTTTGTGGACGCTGTTTCATGTATGGCGATCACTGGTCCCATGAGTGCACTACTGATCTGGATTCTGTTAATACATCTTTGGGTTGTCATCCCTTAAATCTAACTGACCGTAGCAGTATATTCAAGTGAAACCAGTGTTGTGTAATCTGGCTTGCTTCAGCTGTGCTGTGATAAGAAAATTTATGTGTTTTCATACCATGCGGAATAGTACTAATGTGTAGGATTTTCTTTTCATAACCAAAACTTTGTTGCTGTGAAAAAAAAAATGAAGGAGAGGGAGATGAGATTTCTTCTGACCAATCTGAACACTCTTCTTCTTCAGAGCAACAACAACAACAACAAATGGAACAAGAACAACCCAACTCAAGTTCAATCCGTAGATTCTAAGTGAGAACTCACTATCTAGATAGCTATAACTTCCTGATTCTTTACTTTTTTTGTGCTTCTTATTTTATTGTTGGTAGTTAAAGATTAAGAGTTTGTGGATACTGGTTTCTTCATGATCATTGATTGGACTTGATTTTTTGGAGTGTGGACTCTTTATGTTGGATTTGGATTCATAGAGATGAAAATATTAGCTGCACTTAATGGGTTTTAGTTGTTCAGTGCAATGCATTTGGATGTTTGACTGCGTATTGGAAGAATTTGGTTCTATATACGACTAGAAGTTTTGTTCTTGTGTTGATATCGGTTTATTCTTTATAGTTTTGTTCTATATAGGACTGAGGACTCAGCTCTTGGCTCAGCAGTCTAATCTTCAGATATATAGGCTGTTAGCAATGTGGGTTTTTTTGCTGACAGAAAGAATCCAAGCCTTGTGGTAAGTACCTAGGCACAAGTCACTGGCACAGATGTGACCGCAGAGCTATTCCAGACTTCAAGGTTGTCACAAGGATCACTGAGCTACTATGGCCTGCATGCGTCTCCAGAATGGACCTTATACTGTAACATTGCAATTGCAGAAACAACTTTTGATCATCGTGCCTTGCATTGCAAACTGTCTAGGACGGGGTATCACTCCATTCAGGTAAGAAGACTAGTAAAGAAACAACCTCACTAGGCAGGTTTATAAAGCTAGTTTTCAACCAATGTCATCGGCTACATTTCTAACTATCTCTTCAGTTTGTTCCTAGGGTACGTTGTTTTGGAGGACGTGGACATATCGAAGGAGGCAGGAGGGTCTTTTTAGAGCAGTTGTTTAATGTTTCAGAGAACTACATAGAAAATTCATGCATGTATTCTGGGCTGGTATGTGCTGCACACTTGATCGAGGTCATTTATGTCCACTAATAGCTGCTGTGCTTGTTGCTTCAGGTTCGTATGTGTTAAGTTATAAACATTTCACCATTGCTATAAATAATTCAGCAGCTACATGTCCTACATCAAATAACACCAAAACTCCAACAGGAGCCAGAATACCCTATTAGAAGCTTAAATGTGTGACAGAGTATGTACATGGTTTTATTTGGAAGCATGTACCCATCTAGATCACATATGGCCATATACTTCCTCTCTATTGGCGCAGAAAAAGTGACCGTTTGAAATATGAACGTTAAGGTCCCCCTCTTTCCTTTTCTAACATTATAAAATCGTTGCATTGCTATTCTGGAAAGAATCAGAAACCTCCAGATTACATCCCCCTTGTTTCGGTTGGATATAGTCATATATATTCTCCCCCGGTCTCATCACTTGGTGCCATTTCTTCTATCTCCTGCTCTCTTCAGTCTTCTTCTGAAATTAGATAGCTAGCAATTTGGTTTGAAACAAGAGAAAAGAAAAGATGGGAATGGTGGTGGTGATCTCTCTGCCTTTTATTCTCTTCACCATACTGCTTGGTTTCGGGTGTTACTTCTTCGGAAGGGCGAGAGGCCGAAAGGAGGCGATGACGAGTCCTCAAGTTTATGGGGTGCCAACTCCACCTCCAGGAGCAGCTAATACCACTTCACACCCTTCATCTCCTCAGACACATCCTTATTTCAAGCCAGACAACTCCGCCAATGTTTAAACCTTCCTTTGTTCTTCATCAAGCTATAGTATACCTTGTGCAGCCCATATTGTGTGGTTTTTGTTGTTAATATATTATGTGTGAATTTTGAGCTATGATAGGAAGAGGGTAAATCCCCCAATTGAGAATGTGGCCGGATAAGTGGCTTGGTGTATATTTATTTGTTGCGACTTGAATCAATAACTGTTGGAAAATTTATTCTTTCTTGTGTGGTAGTGTCAACTTGGATTTGTTTTAAATTGGCATAGTGCGGCCTTGAAGGGAACCTTTATCTAAGCTTAATATTAATATGTACATGAGATTTGCGATATAAATTCTGCGTCATAGGCACCAAGAATCATGAGGTTGACCTGATTTTAACTTGATTTAGTGATTGACCGACCAGCTATCCCACTTGATCATGATGGAAGGCATATAAGAATAATTTAGGAGCTGATGCTATCAATCATGAGTTTACTAACAGTGTGGTTGCTCTCTCTTCCTCACATGCTCTGATGTGTTGAAACATGAAACTAGCTAAACTTCATTAACAGCTTGATATATATGTTACTGTCCAAACAATACAAACTGCCTAACATTATGCACAGGGCAGATTAAAGGGCAAGAGCAACTGCATGTGCCTGATCTTCTGTGTGTTAGAACATCTGAGAACGGCTGCTTAGGTAAGGGAACTATTTAGCGAGAACGCAAGATGAATCGAAGATATGAAGATCAGATGCTAGATGAATTGCCTATACTTTAGGCAATTGAAACACATAGTATACATGTACTTAGAGCACACACCACTACACCAGTATACTTTGAAACACAAAGTATACATGTGCTTAGAGATCATTTTCAGTTTGGTTATTAAGAACCTTCCTCCTGCTTTCCATACTGTTTTGGCCATCTTTCTCACGCGGTTCACCCCATAAAACCTCCTCAACTCCCTCTTCTAACACCATTCAGCAGTACCTGGTTCCTCACAACTCTGAAAGATCAAAGCTCGGCCTCCCTCCTCTAAAATGGAGCAAGAAGCTCGAGCGCTACGCTTCCTGGTGGGCACGCCAACGGCGAGAAGACTGCTCATTGATTCATTCAAACAGCAAATATGGGGAGAACCTCTTCTGGGGGAGTGGACATGACTGGAAGCCAAGTGATGCAGTTAAAGCATGGGCAAAAGAGAGCTTCTATTACAACCACAAGACTAACTCTTGTGATCAGAACAAGGATTGCTTGCATTATACTCAAATAGTTTGGAGGCAGAGCTCAAAGATTGGTTGTGCTAAGATTATATGTAAGAGTGGGGATACAATTTTTGCTTGTGTTTATGATCCTCCAGGTAATGTCATAGGTGAAAAGCCATTTTGAACAGTGTTCATGTTTCAGAACGAATGTTCTTTCAATTGTAAATGTTTATAATGGCTAGTTCTGCATGTTCAGATTCCTAACAACTATTATAGAGTTATGGTCCTTCTATAAAGTCATGACATTCAAACTCATGCGTATGTGTAGAAATTGATTTTCATTGATTCCATAGAGTTTACAGTATACTGATATATATAGCCTATACATAAGCTACGGTTACAAAAGCATATAAAGAGCTTTAAATACAATTGATACAGAATATCAAAACTGAGCTATAATCACTCAATCAGTTTTGATTGTGCTGAGCTATAATCACTCAATCAGTTTTGATTGTGGAGAGGGAATCTCTCTAACACCCTCCCTCAAACTTGGCGGTCCTTGACGGACAAGTCTGCAAGTAAGCAAGACATGACGATGCTTATGAAGAGGCTTGGTCAGAAGATCTGCTGGTTGGTCAACAGAGGGAACGAAACAGACTCGATGACTACCAAGGGCGACCTTCTCACGAACAAAGTGATAATCAAGTTCAATGTGTTTAGTGCGAGCATGAAACACTGGATTAGAGGCCACATATGTAGCACTGAGATTATCACAATACAAGTGAATAGGATACTGAATGTTAGCGCCGAGTTCATAGAGTAAGAATGCTAACCAAGTCGACTCAGCACTAGCATGAGACAATGAGCGATACACCGACTCGGCACTGGATCGAGCAATGGTAGGCTGCTTCTTAGAGCACCAAGAGACCAAGTTGGTGCCAAGGTAGACTAGATATCCGGATGTGGACCGGTGAGAATCTGGACAGCCAGCCCAATCCGCATCAGCATAGGCAGCAAGAAAAGTGGGTTGATGTTGAGGACCAAAGAACAAGACATGATCAAGTGTGGCTTTGATATAGCGTAGTATACGTTTTGCAGCAATCAAATGAGGAGTGCGGGGCTGACTCATGAACTGAGAAATTGAGTTGACTGCAAATGCAATGTCAGGACGTGTAATGGTCAAGTACTGCAATGAACCAACAATTTCCCGAAAGGTGGAGGGATTGGAGAGGAAGTCCCCTTCTGTGGCAGTGAGAACTGCTTTGGATGACATGGGGGTGCTAACTGGCTTACTAAGTAGCATGTCGTGCTTCACAAGGAGATCATATGTATACTTCAGTTGACTAATATGAATGCCTTTATCCTGCGGTGTGACTTGTAAACCAAGGAAGTAATGAAGAGACCCAAGGTCTTTGATGTCAAAACCACGACCCAAGGCATCAATAAAACTCTGTAAGAGGCCATCATCACTGCCGGTAACCACAATGTCATCAACATATAGTAGGAAAAAAAATAGTATGGTGACCAAGGCGATAAATGAACAGAGAAGAATCATACACACTCTGAACAAAACCAGCAGCCAATAAGAAGCAAGACATTTGATGAAACCACGCACGAGGGGCTTGCTTGAGGCCATAGAGAGCTTTGTTGAGCTTGCAAACGTGAGAATGCCTGGATGGATCAATGAAACTTGGTGGTTGTGTCATAAATACATCTTACTGAAGAATGCCATGTAGAAAGGCATTCTTGACATCCAATTAACGAAGAGACCAGCCTCTAGACACATCAATAGATAACACAACACGGATGGTAGCAGGTTTAATCACAGGACTGAAGGTTTCAGTGTAGTCAATACCAGGTTGTTGATGAAATCCTTTGGCTACAAGACGAGCTTTATGACATTCTATTGTGCCATCTGCCTTGTGTTTTATCCGAAACACCCATTTGCAACCAACAAGATTCTGTGAGGGAGATGGAGGAACCAGAGTCCATGTATTATTTTTCAGCAAGGCATTGATTTCCTCAACCATCGCAGCACGCCACACTTCATGTTTCGAGGCCTGGGAATAGCAAGTTGGTTTAGCCGATTCAATCGCAGTAAGGAGAGCACAAGGAATCGGGTATTTGACTATGCCATCGGTACGAATGCGAGGCTTGACTATACCGTTTTGGAGCTGGGTCCTTGGGGGAGGTGGTGGGGCAGCTGGAGGTACTAGGGCAGCAGTAGGAGGAGGCAGGGCTGCTGGTGCTAGAAGAGGAGGATCTTCGGGAATGGCAGCAGGGGCCGGCTCGGAGGAGGCAGCGGGGGCTGGTGCGAGCTCCGCACGGGCCGGAGCGGAAGAGGAGAGTGAGGGTGAAGGTGGCGGTAATGGAGGGTCGGAGGTAGGCAGATCTGTGGTGGTGGGAGGTGGAGGATGGCGACGGGTATAAAAGTGAAGAAGAGGAGTGGGTAGAGCTGTGATGGGTGATGAGTTGGGTGTAGCTTGTGGCGTCAAAGGAGTATGGGATTGGGTGTTGACGCCGAGGTATGGAGAAGGAAAGGTGATCGTGGTTGCTGAAGTGGAGTGTGTAGGAGTTGAGGACACATCAACTAAACATGATTGATTTGGCTGCCCTAGGGATGGGCCAGAGTGAGAAGTTGGGCCCAAGGCAATATGTGGTGGATCCGGCCTGGTGGTGACAGTTGGAATGGGACTGGATAATAAAGTGAACTCCAACGGGCCAGAGTGAGAAGTTGGGCCCAAGGAAATATGTGGTGGATCCGGCCTGGTGGTGACAATTGGAATGGGACTGGATAATAAAGTGAACTCCAACGGGCCTGAGTTTGTCACCTGCAAATGCTTGTAGGGAAAATTTGTTTCGTCAAATAAAACATCCCTAGACACATAGACACGATTAGTGTTTGGATCAAGACAACGATAACCTTTGTGTTGGGGACTATACCCTATAAATACACACTCAACACTACGACTCAAAATTTTATCAGAGACATAAGACCCAAGATGGGGAAAACAAGAGCAACCGAAGACGCGAAGAGAAGAGTAAGAGGGTGGACTACCATAAAGGCGAGTATGTGGGGTATCCCAAGTAAGGGTGGAGGTAGGAAGAAGATTAATAAGATAAACAGAGGTCAAGACAGCTTCAACCCAAAGATGATGGGGTGTCCCAGAGTTAAGAAGAAGACTGCGAGTGACGGTGACAATATGACGATGTTTACGCTCGGCAAGACCATTTTGTTGTGGTGTATGGGGACAAGAAAATCTTTGTTGAATGCCCAAGGATCTGCAATAATGAGAGAAAGCATGATTGACATATTCAGTCCCATTGTCACTTTGGAGAAATTTAATGGTATGGTGAAAAATATTCTGAATCATTGCAACTAGAGTCTGAAAATGAGTCAAGACTTCACTTTTGCGGCGCATAGGATAAATCCAAGTGTAATGAGAGAATTCATCTGTAAAAAGGATATAATACTTGAAGCCACTAGCAGACAAAGTAGAGCATGACCATACATCACTATGAATAATATGAAAGGGAGTACTGGCAGTCTCGTGATGCAAAGTATAAGGCAATTGGTGAGATTTACTAAGAGCACAAGTTTGACAAAAAGAAGTAAAAGACAACTTAGAACCAAGAGCAGAACTCACACGCGCTAGAACGGTTGAGGATGGATGACCTAAACGATTGTGCCAAAGAGAAGAATGAATGGAGGCAAGAGCATGAGGAGTAGTGGATACATCTGAAAAATTGAGTGGATAGAGACCATTTTTACAGGGACCCTGAAACAAGAGGCAACCAGTACGTAGACAATAGATTTGATAAAAATCTGGAGCAAATAAGAAGAAAACAAGGTTGTCTTTAGTGAAACGAGCGACAGAGAGAAGATTCTTATGAATGGAGGGAATATGAAACACATTGTGTAAAGAAAATTTAGAAGAGCCTACTGACAAAGGAATGTTACCGGTGTGGGAAACGGACATTGAGTCACCATTACCTATAAAAACATTATGCGGCCCTCGATAGGGTAGGGGATTATTCACAGGCAGAGCGGTCATATGGTGGGTAGCTCCGGTGTCGGGATACCAAGTCGGGTCAACAGTAGAGTGGACACCAGCAAAAGGAGCGACAATATCAGGGCCGAAATATCTGTGGGGGCATTGGGAAATCCCATGATGATTAGAATGACAATTAGGACACCATCGTGAAGTAAGAGTGTTTAATCCATTAGAGCCAGTGTGCGCTACCCATGCGGGAGAAGGGAAGGGGCCATGCGCATGCTGTTGGTTCAAGAGAGATGGAAGCATGGTGGTGCAGTGAGTCCGGCCGGTAGAAAGATGGTGAGCACTGTAAGTGGAGGAGGAACCGTAACGGAGTGGTGTGGGATCCATTAAGTGAAGAAGAGACAGCGGATAAGATGGGGAATGACTGAATTGGGGAATATGTCTGGAATTTGAAAAGGCAAAGTGCATCAGCGGAAGAAACCTAAACTACTGATACCACGTAGAAATTGATTTTCATTGATTCCATAGAGTTTACAGTATACTGATATATATAGCCGATACATAAGCTACGGTTACAAAAGCATATAAAGAGCTTTAAATACAATTGATACAGAATATCAAAATTGAGCTATAATCACTCAATCAGTTTTGATTGTGGAGAGGGAATCTCTCTGACAATATGCCAATTTACATCTATGGTTGAACCGAAAATGGTGTATTTTAAGCATGTGTGGTACATGACGTAATTTTTTATCCTTTTTTTTTAGAAGGAGAGGAAAATATATCATACAACTCATTTACTATGACTCTTCGTTTTGCTTATTACTTTGTTTTGGTTATTGTGTTTTACCATACAACATGCTCTTATAATTATCCAATTTTAGGTCAGATATAACTCATTGTTCTGGGAGAATTACTATTCTACCCTTAGGTGTGTCTTAGCCTAATAGATTTCCTGTTAGGAGATAGATTAGCATCTCCGTAATAGATTAGGACTCCGAATCCTACGGGATTGTGGTTTTGTAAATGCCTATATATAGGCCACCATATCATTTAATAATACACAATTATTTTCATCATGCATCACGTTATCACGCACTTTGCCCTAAAACCCTGAACTTTTAGAGCCATAAATTTTTTTTCTCTCTCTTCTCCTCCGCCGGCCGCCGTCGATTCCAAGCTCCGGCATCTCCTCGCCGGCGCACCTCCTGCTCGCCGCCCCTGCAGCCGCCGCATCGCTGCCCCTGCCTCCCTGCAGCCCCCTCCCCGCAGCCCCTGTACGCTGCCCCTGCAGCCCATGCCCGCAGCCCTGCACGCGGCCCAGCCCCTGCAGCCAGCCCCTGCACGCTGCCCCTGCAGCCCTGCACGCGGCCCAGCCCCTGCAGCCAGCCCCGCAGCCCCGCAGCACCGCAGGGTCTCCTCCGCATTTGCTCCGGAAAAACATCTTTTTACCCCGCAAGTCCCCGCATCAAAGCATTCAAAATTGCTCCTCCCGCATATTCACGCAAGAGACGTGAAATTCACAAGCAAGGACTTCGCTCAAGAGAAGCTACTCCCGTATACTACAAACCTTTAAAGGTAAATTTTTCATAAACGTTCCCGCTTTTGAACGTATAGATATATTATATCAGGCGCTATTAGCCTTCTTCTTGTCTTAATTCCGGCCTTTCTTGTAACGCCGATGAGACTATAGAGGGATGAGTTTCCCCTCTTGGTCGATGTTTTCTGTGTGACGGTCCTGGGGGAGTCACGATTGTTTTGAAAAGGAAGTTAATCGATTTTCGTGTGGTCGCCTGAGTGCACCGCTGTTTTGGGTGCGATCATGAGTATCGCCGCTTGCATCGATTTTTTCTTGTGACCATATACGTCACCCCTTCTAATTCCTATTACACTTGAATCTAATCGATTCCGTATTCGTTTTGTAGATGTCATCGCCATCTCGACCGGAATTTGGCCTTCTTGATCTAGAAGGAAAGGAATAGCACCGCTGGGTTTCCGACATGGAACTCGCTTTCGAGAGCCGAGGGATTGAAGGCATGTTTGCCGACCCTCCTGCTGATTTCCCACCCATGGCTAAGACTCAGACTCTCATCTTCATGAGACGTCACATCTATGCAACTCTCAAGAGGCAATACTTGAACGTAAAAGATCCTAAAGAATTATGGGACAAACTACGCTTGTGGTACAACAACGTTCATGATAAGCTTCTTCCTGAATTGACTGTTAGATGGGATAACATCCGTCTATTGGACTATAAGAGAGTGGATGATTTCAATCAGGATATGCTATGCTTGCAATCCGATCTTGGCACCGTTGGTGTCATCAAGACCGACCTAGATCTTCTCAATAAGACATTGGACACGTTTCCAATCAACTATGAGGTTCAAGCTTATACGTACCGCACTCATGTAGAGGAAGGGAAGATCCGGTCTTTTGCCGACTTAATGGCACTCTTGGCTAAGAATGAGAGACATTCTGAGATTCTCCTCAAAAACAACAATAGACCTGTTGGCACTAAAAGAATTTCTACGCCACAGTCTAACTATGGGAAAGCTCCTAAGCAAAAAAATCAATTAAGGAACGCTCCATATCAGCACCAAAATAACAACTCTCGTGGTGGGAGACAACAAGGCCGATCTCGGCCTCGGTCCAATACTTGGACCCGTGATGGTGGCGGCGCCGCACCCTTTGGGGGAGGCCGTCCCCGTCCCAAACTCCAAGGAGGCCGTGCGCCTCCTAATGCCTCCACTTCCGGTAATGGCAAGTCTCCATGCTTCAAATATGGCTCCTTCAAGCACTTTAATCACGATTGTCGCGCTAGCGAAGAGATGATCAAGGCTTACTCCGCCTACAAGAAGTTTCTACAACCCGAATCGAATCATGTGGATGAGGACCATGAGATCGAGACTCACCATATCTCCATGAAGCCCGAGCCCCTTGCTTCTAAGGCTAGGCCTCCGGTTGCTACCATGGATACTCCCGACTTTGATTAGTCATTTTAGCTTCTTTAGCTTTATGATTCAAGTATTGTTATGGCCGACCGCCATTGTTATTTTCATTGACTTTGTAATAGTCTTTTGACTTTGGAATTAGAAGTTCATGTGTGATGTATTAAAGATTGGCATTCAATAAAATTTCTCATTTCTTGCTTACAAGACGATCTCTTTGAGAATTTTATTTACCTGACACTTAGCATGATGATCAACGTGTGCAACTCACGTGGTTTTTAAATTGGACGCTTTTGGGTCACATGAGACCCCAATATCACTACATTGTGAATTTGGAACTTAAAATTCGGAAAACGAACCTCAGAATGTCGAAAACGACGTCGTTTTGCCTTGGCCGGACCCGGTTACTATTCCAGCATTTTCGGCACGTTTTGCCGGCGTATTCGCCGTCTACCGGCCATTTCCCGGCGTTTCCGGCACCGCCACCCGGTTCCTGTCGGCGTCCCCTGTCGGACCTGAAGTTCCGGCCTCCATACCGGCCAGTTCCGACCGCCGCCGGCCGGTTTTCCGACAATTGGTGCCGCCGGTTTTCCAACGAGTTTTTCGATGATTTTTTCCATCGTTTCTCGTCATTTTTCCGGCATATTGCAGCAGTCCCTACTGCCACGTTTTGCTCGTCCAAAATTCACCCGGTTTTGAGTTCTTTTGACATGGTTTTCCGGTTTGTTTTTCCGGTTTTCTCCAAGTCCGTTATATGCACTCACCGGTACTCTTTGTGTGTGTCTTCCACACCATTTTTGGATGGTTTATACCACCCTAGTTTACTGTTTGGTATTTCACTGCTTCAATACCATGATTTCCAACTCTTTAGTTGAAGAATGTAGTACTATTGCCATGTGATACATTCGATGGGATCGACCTTTGTTCCGATTCCCATTCTTACAATATTCTATGGCATATTGTATAGAATTGTTCCCGTGTCGCTGACTCTCTTAATTGTCATTTTGTAGATATCCCGCGGTGAAATCGAATGTCTAGCTGATTGCGGAACCACCCACACTGTCCTACGGCACAAGCAGTTGTTCACAGATCTAGTGTTTTCGACTTCTTCGATGACTACAATGATTGGCTCGAAATCCATCATTCAAGGAAGAGGCACAGCTTCTTTCTTGTTGCCTAATGGTACGACTCTTAACGTCGTAGACGCTCTTTATGCGCCGAAGTCTCCCCGCACCTTGCTAAGTTTTAAGGACATACGTGCCAATGGTTTTCACCTCGATACTTATGTTGAGAATGGAGAGGAATATCTTTGTGTTACCTCTGAGAAAGCAGGCCATCGCCGCATCTTAGAGAAGATGAAGAGTCTTGGGAATGGTTTGTATCTTACTTCCATTCGGATCTTTGAATCATATGCGGTTGAACGCAACTTTTGTGATTCTGACTCTTATATGCTTTGGCATGCCCGTCTCGGGCACCTTGGACGTGATATGATGATTATAATTCTTAAGAATTCACATGGTCATCCATTTTTCAAGTCCCGGAAGCGATTGGAGGATCACCTCACCCGTGCTCCGCACGGTGAGGCCGTGCCTACCCATGGACCACATGGTGTGGCCGAGCATGCCTCACTCGGCAGCTCCACGGCTTTCATGCCGTCGGTGGCGGCATCCCCTCCTTCACAGGAGCTTGTGATGCCTCCCGTGCTTTCAAATGCCTCCATGGCAATTTCTGATGCCCATCGCTCATTTTGCAAAGCTTGTTCTCTTGCTAAATTTCAAAGAAGTCCTTCTTTTGCTAAGGCTTCAACCGATAACATTCCATTCTTACAACGTATCCAAGGTGACATTTGTGGACCTATTCAACCAGAATGCGGACCTTTTCGATATTTTATGGTATTGGTTGATGCATCGACGCGTTGGTCACACGTCGCTTTGCTATCCACAAGGAATGCTGCATTTGCCAAGTTATTAGCTGAGATCATCAAACTTCGGGCTCACCACCCCGATTATCCTATCAAATCCATTCGTTTGGATAATGCTGGAGAATTCACCTCCAAAACTTTTGATGATTACTGCATGTCTATTGGGATCGAAGTTGAACATCCCGTTCCTCATGTTCATTCACAGAACGGTCTAGCAGAGGCTACTATCAAGCGTATTCAGCTTGTTGCTCGGGCAATGGTTATGGGTACTAACCTGCCGGTCTCTGCGTGGGGATATGCAGTGTTGCATGCAGCGACACTTATTCGTTTCCGACCCGCGGCTAACCAAGCGTTTAGTGCGTACCAGATGGTAACTGGTTACGAACCCAATATTTCACACTTACGCATCTTTGGTTGCGCCGTTTATGTGCCTATTACGCCTCCGCTGCATACTAAGATGGGTCCTCAGAGACGATTAGGTATCTATGTTGGCTATAATTCCCCAACGATTGCCCGCTACTTTTAACCAACCACCGAAGATCTCTTTACTGCAAGATTTGTAGATTGTCACTTTGATGAGACATGCTTCCCATCGTTAGGGGGAGATGAGAATGTTATCATTCCAAATGAACGTCAGGAATTGACGTGGTGTGTCCCCACTATGTCTCATTATGATCCCCGCACTGCTCAAAGCGAGTTAGAAGTGCAACGCATTATCGACCTCCAGAAAGTCACGGATTCGATGCCCGACGGCTTTGTAGATATTGCTAAAGTGACGAGATCAAACATACCCGCTGCGAACGTACCGGCACGGTTGGATGTCCCGAAATACGGGCGTGGAAGACAAGCTCCTGGACCTAACAACATTGGCACCGCCCCTGACAGTGGGACGGAGGCCGGCGGCGGCACCACCATACGTCGTGGTGTTGCCGGCGCCCCTTGTGGCGACGATGCCGAGATGGCCCGGCATGGAGCAGCTTCGGCCTTGGCTCCTCAAAGAAAAAGGGGGAGACCGATAAACTCTAGGGATTCAAAACCTAGAAAGAAGCGAATGACTAAGGCACAGCGCATCATCAACGATGAATCACCATCGTATGAAGTTGTCTCTGATTACAGCTATGTCCATGAATCAACTCAAGTGTTACCGTGGGATGCTATGGAACCTTGTTTGATGCCAGAGAATAACGAAATCTCAGTGAACTACACAAGTGAGCAGTCGGTCCGAAACCGAGCCACTACATGCATTGATGACGCTTTCGCTTATTCCGTCGCACATGAGATCATATCTGAAGACGACGTTGAACCTCGCTCTGTAGCGGAATGCGAACGCAGAGCAGATTGGCCGAAGTGGAAGGAAGCAATCCAGGTAGAACTTGACTCATTAGCGAAGCGAGAAGTCTTCGGAAAGGTTGAATTGACTCCAAGAGATGTCAAACCTGTTGGACATAAATGGGTCTTCGTTCGTAAGCGTAATGAGATGAACGAGATCGTGCGCTATAAGGCAAGACTCGTGGCGCAAGGATTCTCACAACGATCTGGTATTGACTATGAAGAGACTTATTCTCCTGTTATGGACATCATTACCTTCCGCTACCTTATTAGTCTGGTAGTGTCCGAAAGACTAAACATGCAGCTTATGGATGTGGTCACAGCTTATCTCTATGGCGATCTTGACGCAAAGATATACATGAAAGCTCCAGAGGGACTACCTTTACCTCCATCAAGTGCCTCCAGACCACGGAGTGCTCATGCAGTCAGATTACGTCGTTCATTGTACGGGTTAAAGCAATCTGGAAGAATGTGGTACAATCGGTTGCATCAATACTTGGTGAGAAGGGGTTACAAGAATGATGAATTATGCCCATGCGTGTTCATACGAAAGACAAATTCTGGATTCGTCATCGTTGCGGTCTACGTTGATGACATGAACATAATCGGTACTCTTGATGAGATTGAAGAGACCGTGTCTTATTTGAAGTCGAAATTTGAGATGAAAGACCTAGGGAGGACGAAATTCTGTCTTGGCCTTGAGCTTGTGCATATGGCCGACGACATCTTAGGGCATCAGTCAAATTACACGCAGAAGATGCTTCGACGTTTCAATATGGATCTATGCAGTCCATTGTCTACTCCCATGGTCGTCCGAAGTCTAGATATCAAGAAGGATCCCTTCCGTCCTAAAGAGGATGATGAAGAAGTTCTTGGTCTTGAAGTTCCATACCTTAGTGTGATTGGGGCACTATTGTATCTTGCTCAATGCACTAGACCGGACATATCTTTCGCAGTGAACTTATTAGCTAAATTTAGCTCCGCGCCTACGCTACGTCATTGGAATGGAATCAAGCATTTGTTTCGATACTTGAAAGGTTCCCTTGACATGGGATTGTTCTACCCCTATTGCAGAGAGAACACCGCCACGGTATCTCCCCACACCACCGCCGACCCCGGCCTTGCCGCCATACGCCGCAGCGACGCCGCCGGCCGCTGGCCGCCATGACGTGGAGACCGTGCGCGGCCCCGATGCAAAGACTCCAAACAACTTGTTAGTTGGTTATGCCGACGCAGGGTACCTCTCTGACCCTCACAAGGCTCGTTCTCAAACCGGTTATGTGTTCACTATTGGGAATACGGCGATATCTTGGAGATCCACAAAGCAAACTCTTGTTGCTACTTCTTCGAATCACGCGGAGATCATCTCTCTCCATGAAGCAGTTAAAGAATGTGTTTGGCTACGATCACTAGTTCGCCATATTCGTGATTCTTGTGGATTAGTCTCTACAATTGATCAACCTACGTGCATTTATGAAGATAACGCTGCTTGCATAGAGCAGACAAAGTTAGGTTTCATCAAGGGAGACAACACCAAGCATATTTCGCCTAAGTTCTTCTACAACGTTCAACAACAGAAGTTCTTGAATGTTCAGATCAATCAAGTGAGTTCATAATCCAATGTTGCAGATTTGTTCACCAAGTCTTTACCTAAATCTACTTTTGTGAAACATGTGAAGAGCATTGGCATGCGTCGTTTATCGGAACACTAGAGTTTGGTAGACTTCAGGGGGAGTCTACATCACATGTTAAGATCCTTAAGTAGTTGGTGCGTTGTGCTCTTTTTCCCTTCGATCAAGCTTTTGTTTTACCCAAGAGGTTTTTGTTTTGCTTGACAAGGTTTTTACCGAGGCAACGATATATGCACCATGCAACCTAGGCATGCGACACAAGGGGGAGTGTTCCGGGAGAATTACTATTCTACCCTTATGTGTGTCTTAGCCTAATAGGTTTCCTGTTAGGAGATAGATTAGCATCTCCGTAATAGATTAGGACTCCGAATCCTACGGGATTGTGGTTTTGTAAATGCCTATATATAGGCCACCATATCATTCAATAATACACAATTATTTTCATCCTGCATCACTCATATATATATAAGGTCGATTCTTGTTGTACTGATTCATATAAGCGTAATTCTGCTGTAGATATTGTGTGTGTGTTTTTCTTTTCGGGTTTCTTTCTTTGGATCTAGTGAAATTCGTTTCATATAAAGCCTTTTTTCTATTGTAATTCTTGAGAATTGGTGAGCAGTGTTTAGATGAGTGAACTTTTACCAACCAGACTTTGTTTTTGGGCAGAATTTATGCGGCATTTGCTTTAGAAATATAAGAACAGAGGACGGTGATGTCGACTTCACTGCTCAGTGTAGACATGAATTCCATTTTATGTTGCTGCCCATCTGTGGATCATATTGGGAGGACCAAGTTCCTTCTCCAATACAATTTCGACATCAGCAGCCTCCTCCTCTGAACCCATTTACTCAGAACCTACACCAGCAGATCCTATCCCAACGGCTATCCCAAAGTCCATCAGGAACCTGCTAGCTACTCTGATGATGAACCTCTCCTATCCACCTCATCCACTCAATCCTCGGGAACCGAGCATGTTGTAATACCCTGGAAATTCTTATCTAATTTCCAATGAGTTCCATGATATTATTAAGTTGGTCATTGTCCAATTTTATTAGACGAGGATGAAAACGAAAGAGTCCGAAAGATTAATTGTTCGGAAACGTTCAATTTGACGAGTCTAAGAATTGACTTTTGACTCATGGGGTTTCTTAGAAAACTTCTTACATGAAAGTCGTAGAACTCGTCGATACGAATTCGTAGACACGTGGCACACCTAAATCAGAGTTCGTATGAAGAAGTTACGAATCAAAAGGTATTTGGATATTTTTGGAAAATAATATAAATAGGAGAATTAAAGAGAAAAATGAGGAGAAAAATCAGAAATTCGGATCGGTACTGTTCACGGGTACTGTTCACCACAAAAAATATGAAAATTCTCTCTCCCGAATAGCCGACTTTGAGCCGCCGGATCTCCGCCGTCCAGCCACCATAGAGCGGCGCACTGGTCACGTTTGAAAGGTTGCTGCGTCCCCTGTCGATTGGTGGCAGCACCACCCGTCATCTCGCCACCGTTTAGGAGCAGTGAAGCCCGGAAGTTCTCTCGAAAAAGCATATTTCGTCGAACTTCGACTCGTCAGATCTCCCTCCTCCGGCAACCAATCGGTAAAATTCTTGTCCCATCTTGAAGGTCTCCTTCCATACTACAAACCCTCCAAAAGATTTAACTCAAAACGTTGTGTGCTAAGAGAATCGAAGAAAAGAAATCCTAGGTTTTAATTTGAGACTTTTCGGTTTTTGTTAAATTGAAGTGTTTAGGCTCAAAATTAGACTTTGTGGTAAACTAGAAAGTTGTTAGGAATATCAAGTAGATTGTGGTGGTGAAATTTGGTGGTCATTGATATCTGTTGGTGAACAGTGTTCATGAATAGCCCTGTGAACATTGTGCATGAACAGTACTCGACAAACAGTAAATATGAACAGTACTCTGTGAACAGGCAATGTAAAAATAGTAAATTTGAAAAGTGTTTAGTAAAACAATAAAACATGAACAATTATGTGAACAATGTTTTATGAACATCATTTAACTGTACTGGAAATTGTCACTTGATATTTTACGTATCATTTTCTAAGCATTTTATCATGCTATTAGGTGACTGATGAAACGAGTGAGGAAATTACTTTCAGTGTCGTGGAAGTTGCACGCAGGAAATAAGGTGAGTAAACCTCACAATGATCATTATGATCGAAGTAATATTATAATTATGAATTTAGTTGAGTTGTCACCATAGTCGTTGCATCACTAGTTTATAAAAATTATTAAAAAAAAATATGTTTTAGTTTAAATTACATGAACTTGATCGTCTACGGTTCATGCGTAAGTGAAATGCTATTTTAATAAATGATTTTGAAAAAGTTTTTGTGATTATGGAGTATGGTGAATGTGAGTAAATCTCACTATAACGAGCCAACCCTTGGTGGTGACTCATATTTACGTTTTCTTAAAAAGATCGAACTATGACATGTATATAATATAATGGGTTATGTATGAGTATAAAATAGTAAATACGATACATATATATGAGTTGCTATTTTATATACTGTTACGTTCTTATTTTCAAATGAATTATATTGTGGAAACTATATTTATTTTATTTAAGCAAGAGTTGTTTGTTGTAGTACAATAACATGAGTGTATTGTTATTGTACGTGGTTTTAACATTGAGTTTTGTTAAAACGTTTTCTGTCTTCGAACGTGTTGGCATGTCGGAACCTAGTCTTGGCCGAGCGAAAGTTACGATACAATTAGAGCTCTAGTCTGTCTGCCGGTATACTGGCATGAGAGGTAACAAATGAGTTACCGGCTTATGAGTACCCATATTTTTTTGGATATTGGGTAGCAAGTGGTTGCCCAATGTCTGGCGGCGTACTACATGAGGGGTAACAGATGAGTACCAGCGCTCATGAGTACACGTATTATAAATGTATTTGGGTAAACAGAGGGGTTGCCCGATTTCTCATGAGCACGCATATTTTCAGATATTATTGGACAACCAGATGGGCCGTCCAATGACTCATGAGTACATTTTATAATTAAATGTTTTCAGTATTTTCTTTTGTGTTTATATGCGAGTTATATTGGTTTACTCATACGAGGTGCAAAGCTTACTGGGTTTGTGTTTACAATCCCGGTGCACCTATTCGATGGTGTAGGGGATAGTTATGCATGTGTGGATTAACAGAATTAGAGAGTTTTCGTTGAAGATTGTCGAAGATTTCTTTATGCTGTTTGTGGTGAGGATTGAGTGAATTTTACATTTCCATTGGTTATAATATTGAGGTATAAACTGGTTATATATTATTCAAGTCGACTGAGTCATGTTGTGGATTCATTTTCAATACACTGTTATGATAAGATGATTTCAATATATTTGAGATTGTTTTAGAGTTTTCATGGCTTCGAAATCGAATTTTTAATATTGAAATTTCGGGGCTGTGACAAAGGGTGACGCAGCATTCTCGTTTCTAAATATGTTCTAACTGTGTTTTTTAAACACCTGCTTTGGTCATGGTAGAAAAATCACAGAAGAAGAATGAACCTGCGCCAGACCAAGTCTAACTCCCCTCTCTAAGTCTAGCTACACTCTATTTGGACTTCTAAGACTTCTGGCAGAATTAGGTACTTGTTTTAATTTGGTCTAGCATGCTTGTGTGAATTCGCATACAATGTTCTTCAGTGATGTTTGGGTTTCTGTATATGCTAGATTTTGGTTAATTCCTACGGTTAATGGAAGATCGTGAATTTTTCTTGGTGTTAAATACTTAAGCTTGCTCTTTGCATAATGTCGGAACATTTCTTCCCCCGGCCACTAAGATTAAGACTGAATTATATTCCGTTGAAGTTTGATGGGTTCTAATTCTGGGTGTGGTGGGTCACATTCAACATAGACTTTGTCGAACAAAATTTCAAAAGAAAATCCTTATATGATATCTATCACGTTAGACACCAATAACAAACATCCGATATCCAACACGTAAAGTCACATTACGTAAAACACAAAGAGAACAAAATTAGATAGCATTATATATAAGCCCTTAAATAGGTATCAGGTTCTGAAATGGACCAGTAGTGAGCACCATGCTCCATTTAAGGATGGTTCGCTGGAGCACCTGCATGAGTTACCACATTCCCTGCTGCAGCAGATGAAGCTACGTCGCTGCAAAAACTTGATTTCACATGAGATTGATTCCTCAACGTGGAAATGGAGAAGGAAATAAAGATAATATGATTCAATATCTAACCATCAAGGAGTCAAGGTCAGTCTTATCCCTTCATGTCTTCATTGTTAATTACTATGATTGCTACCATTGCTTTTGTCCTTTGGAACATCACTTGCAATTGTAGTCTTGTGTATTTATATCTATGTTTGATCAACTTTGCCATCGTTTTTTTGTTTGTATCATATATGTGTTCGTTTTGTTGCCGCTGGAGGCATCTACCTGTTGTTTTCGCTAAGAAAGACGAACCTACCGCTGCCCCCTGCTCTGCATCTTTGTTTTTATGCAAAGATTTAGTACGTTCTTTTCAGTTTACGTATGTATATACGTACTGAAGAATACTTAAGAAATTGGAAATTAAGCTTGATCACTCGGTTATCATATATTACATTGTTATTTTAATCGGTGATGATTGCAATGGGAAATTATCATATCTTGGAGGTGAAGGAAAATCTTAAAAGTCTCTCACATATAACGATGCATTTCTTCAAAGAATATAATACCTTGTGAAGCTGTAGTTCAGAGTCCTTACCCTCTGCTCTAGTGTTTGGTCATTTTGGTGCGTAAAGACTTGCTAGACCAACCCAGACATGGATTTAACTGAGGCTGCATCTGATCAGGTTAGTAATTGTGTGATATATCTAGTCAAAACTTTGGTATCTACTAGGAATATGGTTAAAGAACCAGTCTTTTGATTAAGGTTCTACGAATGTTTATACATAATTGATTAGTCTTGTGAGGTTTATGAATTTTCTTATAGACAGAATATAGTGTCATGACTTGTAACTTGTGAGGCTTTTTCTTATAGACAGATGCTAACAAAATAATGTTTGAACAGCTTTTAGATTTTTGTTTTTGAGTAAGTTTTACTGGTGGATCTGGTTGATAATTGTTTAAAATTCTTATTTTCCTATACAGAACAATTGTGGCATTTGCAGGACTAGCCTGAGAAGAGGGCTAAGCGAAGCCATCTTCACTGCTGAATGCTTGCACATTTTCCACTATCATTGCATTCTCAACAATGCAAATCTTGGAAACCTTTGCTGCCCTGTCTGTTTGGCGAAGTGGAATAAGGATAATGTACCTTTCCAGGTTCCTCCTCCTCAAAACAACAACAAGGGCACAATCCCTCTTCACTTTCCATACTTGTCGCAACAACTACCCTGTTGGCAATCTATGCATGAACCCCCTGAGCCACCAACCTTTTCTGACGATGAACCTCTCCCACAGTGTACCTCATCCATTCAATCCTTTTCCCCTCAAAGTATAACAGTCAAGACTTATGCTGAGTTCTCTGCTATTTCTTCTGCCGAAACTGTGTCCGGATTTCCTGTTCTTGTCAGCATTGTTGCACCTTCCCTTCAAGATTCTGAGGGCCATGGCCGTACGCCAATTGACCTTGTAACAGTTCTAGACGTAAGTGGTAGCATGGAAGGCACAAAGCTTTCCCTTCTCAAGCAAGCTGTCACTTTTGTCATAGAAAACTTGGGGCCTTTGGATAGACTTTCTATAGTTTCATTCTCATCTAGTTCTAAACGAGTCCTTCCTCTCCAGAGAATGTCTATTGATGGCCGTGAAAGTGCCATTTCAGCCATCCAGTCTCTTAGAGCAGATGGTGGAACTAACATTGCAGAAGGACTGAAGAAAGGAACTAAAGTCCTTGAAGATCGCAGGGAAAGAAACCCAGTTTCAAGTATCATCCTCTTATCTGATGGCAAAGATACCTACAATATAACTGCAAGTCGACTGTTAAACCAGTTACCTAATTCGCTTCGTTCTAGAGACATGCAACAAGAAATTTCAGTCCATGCATTTGGATTTGGTTTAGATCATGATCCGAAAATTATGCATTCTATATCTGATGTTTCAGGTGGCACTTTTTCGTTCATTGAATCAGTTGGAATGATACAAGACTCATTTGCTCTGTGTATTGGTGGTCTTCTCAGTGTTGTAGCGCAAGAAGTTCGCCTAACAGTAAAGTCTGCCTCGCCTGGGGTCAAGATTTTAGTGATACCATCAGGGAGATATGTGAATGAGATCTCTGATGAGGATCAGCACGGTGTTATTCATCTTGGAAATATGTATGCTCAAGAGGGGAAACAATTTTTGGTCTACCTCTTAGTTCCAGAATCCTCAGCTTCACATACTAAGATGTCATTGCTAGATGTGTTATGCATGTACAAAGATCTAGCTTCAAATGAGCTGATGGAGGTGCAAGGTGAGAAAATAGAGATACTGAGACCTGAGGTTTGTTCCCCTGCTGAAAAGATAGTCTCTTTGGAGGTTGATCGACAGCGGAACAGAATTATGGTGGCTGAAGCCATTGTTGAGGCCCAAAGGTTGGCTGAGGTGGGAAATCTGGAGGCTGCACATGCGCTTTTGGCTCATCGTAAAGAAATGCTCTTAACATCTCCAGCATCTCAAGCTGGGGATTACCACAGTAATTTGTTTGAAACTGAGCTTAGAGAAATCATGGAGAAAATGTCATCTATGCAGTTGTATAAACAATCCGGGCACGCTTACGTCCTTGCAGGAATTAGTTCCCATATGTCACAAAGGGCCACTACTAGGGGTGACACAAGAGCCTCCTGTCTCAATGCAGGTTCAGTTGGCTCTAGGAGGAGGGGTCCTCGCAGTCGCAGTAGCTACAGGTTTCCAAATGCTGCTCCAAGTGAGATGTGTCAACCACCTGCAGCGGTTGGTGTTTTCGAAACACCTTCTATGGTCAGAATGGTACGAAGATCACAGAAGAGAAATCAACCTGCAGGGGCATACTAATACTAGTGATAATTCTGCATAGGTGGTCTTCAGACCGGCGTGTGTAAATACATCGTTATAATGCCTTCTGTTTGTGCTGTTTGGAACTTTGGATTACCTTTGTTTGAAGCTGTGTCTTATGTTTTGTATCTTCCTTTGATTAAAATATTTTGTACAGTTCAGTAAATGCCTTCCATTTTCATTGGTAATTTCTTTATCTTTATCAAGAGTTCTTTGGTTATTCCATTTGGATTTCTGAATCTCCAATAGGGACTTGTTGACTGTTGGCTTTCCTTGATCAGGGTAATACTAAAGTAGTCTGCTATACTTTGTTCTACTCAATAGCTCTCAAAATCATCAACTCCCAATTTCTAATCCCCCATGTATCCATCAAAATATGACAGTGCGTTGCAACATTTACCGGAACATACGGGTATGAAGCTCATCCATCATTGCGGAATTCGCACGATTTTCAAAGAACTAGAATGAAAATTTGAAACTTTAGATGTGCTTTGTTATATGTGTGTTAGTGTGTGTGTATATATATCTTCGTATAGACTATAGAGCACGCGACGTCTGACATATATTTAAATTTCTTTGTCAAAAAAAAAAAACATATATTTAAATTTCAGAGATAAAATGAGGAGGTTGGTCATTTTTATTTAAACAAAAACAAAAAAAAGAAAGAAGAAAACGCTGGAGGACATATATAGGAATTGACGGTCTTCCCCAAACAAAAAACCAAAAAGGGAGCCAGAAATCAAAAAATTCCAAGTCCGGCGAGTCACTGAGTCCACAGCTCAGAAGCACCGTCTGAACTCTGTTCACTTCCGGCGATCACTCACAGCTTACCGAGTACGACTCCTCTCTTCAATTTCCTATCTTTTATACTCTCTTCTGCTTCGATATCCAATTCGATCAGTACATAGATTACCCCAAGCTCAATTCTTTAGTGATTCTCAAAACCAATTTGGTCCGATTCAATGCACAATGAATCGGTTTTACGGTTTTACTCTAGTTCTAGAATCGTCTCTGCACATTTTTGCTGCTGTAAATTTGACTGTGTGTTTGTGCTTTACAAATTTTTAGGGCTTAGGAAACAAGATTGAACAATGCTTTAGGATTGTTGTTTATCACTGTAATGAGATTCAGTTTCACCTTGAAATTTGACTAGTAGCTGTAAAGATAGTTTACTATGTTATCATTTTCGTATGCTTAGGATTGTGATTGGTTTTGGATTTGCTTGAAATTTCAGGTTGTGTGGTGTTTTTTATGGTAGGGCATTAGAATTCGATACTTTTTAGGGGTTTACATGGCGAAGCCTGAGCCGAGGGCTCGCACTGTTATTGAGCCATTGTCATACTTCAACCTCTCTGAGCAGTCTCGTGCGCCGGTTAGGTCCCTTGCTATATTGAATGTCTCGGATTCGGAGTGTTTAATCTACCTTGGGACTCAGTTTGGAGGGCTGTTTTTGTTCTCTCTAGACCCTAAGGATCTCAATGCTTCGTCTGCGTCCGATCCTTCGGGCAGCCCTTTGGTCACGCAGAATATTAAGTTTGTGAGGAACATTTTGGTTGGGAGTTCCTCGGTGGATTATTTGCATGTGTTTGGCGAGATTGGGAAGGTTTTAGTGCTCTTGGATGGCTTTTTGTATTTGGTTGATTCACTTCTGCTGCAGCCGGTGAAGAAGTTGAGTTTCCTGAGAGGAATATCTGTCATTACAAGGAGGTTGAAAAGTAGTGAATCAGAGTGTTCGAATTTGTCAGAAGGTGCTGGCAGTTCAACAGAGTCTACGAGTACAAGTCAGCGTTTTTTGAAAAAGTTGGGAGGTGGGATAAGAGCAAATGGATTGAAAGTGAAGGAATCAGTGCAACACCAGGTGGGCAATTATGTATTTTCTGTCGTGATCGGTAAAAGATTGATATTGATAGAGTTTGTTTTGAGTAATAGATTGGGTAAAAGTGACGAAGACGTCAATGATGGGTCTTTTGTCATTCTTAAAGAAATTCAATGTATTGATGGGGTTATGGCCATGGTATGGCTCAATGATTCAATAATTGTGAGCACACTCAGTGGATATACTTTGTTCTCATGTGTCACTGGACAAAGTGGTGTAATATTCTCGTTGCCAGATGTTTCTTGCCCACCACGGCTTAAATTGTTGTATAAAGAATGGAATGTTCTCTTGTTGGTGGATAATGTGGGCATCATAGCAAATGCCCATGGACAGCCAGTTGGTGGGAGCCTGGTGTTCCATCGTGACCCAGATTCTATTGGAGAGATATCTTCATATGTGGTTGTTGCAAGGGATGGAAAGATGGAACTCTATCATAAGAAAACAGGTAGGTGTGTTCAGATGGTCACCTTTGGTGGTGAAGGGGTTGGAGGGCCTTGCATTGTTGCAGATGAGGAAGATGGATGTGGAAAACTCATTGTTGTTGCGACGCCCACCAAGGTATGAAACATGTAATCTTTCAGAGTTTTTAATAAGTATTCATCTTTTTTTTTTCCTGATTTTATCAAATCTTCATGGTTTCCACTAGATGAAGACGATTGTACTTTTATGTTACCTAGAATGCTGCTGGGAAATCTTGTTCTCGTATTTGATTAGAGCTAAACCATTTATTACAATCACTTATTCTATATAGATGACGATATCTTCTCTTCTGTCATTGCTGATAAAAAAATTCCGGAGTGTCTTTCTTGAAACATGTGTTCATAGAGTAACGAAGATCTGTTGAATCGTATGCTTTCCTTTGACATGTTGCCATGTGCCACTGTAGCTTGTTCTAGTCAACTTGATACATGATTGCTAACCATTAGAAATTGACAGTGATACTTATCCTTTTCCTGATTAAAGAGTTGATTGTTCAGAGTTTTTTTACATCTCATCCTCTTCATGTTGCAAAATTCTAGGTTATTTGCTACCAGAAGTTACCTTCTGAAGAACAGATAAAAGATCTGTTGAGGAAAAAAAATTTCAAGGAAGCCATCTCCTTAGTGGAGGAACTAGAGTGTGAAGGCGAATTATCTAAAGATATGCTGTCATTCGTTCATGCTCAAGTGGGTTTCCTCTTACTTTTTGACTTGCATTTTGAGGAAGCAGTAAATCACTTTTTGCAGTCTGAGACATTGCAGCCTTCCGAAGTATTTCCATTTATAATGAGGGATCCAAATCGATGGTCACTGCTGGTATGTTCTTGGACACTCTGGTAGTTCACTCTTATGCATACTTTTTACATTCACAGACACTGAACCTTAAATTACTAGTGTTTTTTAATCATTAGCTTTTGAACTTGCACTCTTAGGTTCCTCGAAACCGTTATTGGGGTTTGCATCCTCCCCCTGCACCTCTGGAAGATGTTGTAGATGATGGATTGATGGCGATCCAAAGAGCAATCTTTCTGAGGAAAGCAGGTGTAGAGACTGTGGTAGATGATGCATTTCTTCTTAATCTGCCAAGCCGAGATGATCTTTTGGAGTCGGCGATCAAGTCAATTACTAGGTCTGTACTTTATTCTGGTTATATATATATATATAATTATATATATATATATATATATTACCCATGAAATTGCTATGCTTGTTCTTTAGGAAAGGGTAGGGGTGGAAATGATATTATGTAGCTTTTAATTTCTTGATATTGCTAAAATTTGGATAATCATTTGTTTAATTATTGGCAGTTACTTGTACATGTTTCTGAATTCTTTCTTGTCACAGGTATTTGGAGCTTTCCCGTGATAAGAAGTTGACTCCATCAGTGAAGGAGGGAGTTGACACATTATTAATGTACTTGTACAGAGCTTTAAATAATATCAGTGAAATGGAGAAGCTAGTATCTTCTGCAAATTCTTGTGTTGTGGTATGTTTTCTTATCCTTCCTTTTTCCTCAAAGTTTTTTCTGTTCATGTGCTGCTTCCTAATACATCATTTTACAATGCTGAAGGATCTTTCTTTTGTTTCCATTCTGGAGTATATTACTTCTAAAGAATCCCGATCTAGTGGAAAACCATAAAATGGGAGGAAAGTGGATATGTTATATAGTCTTAGGTAAAACAGAATTGAAAAACCAGAGTATATGCACTTTTACGAATAATAAGAAACATAGGCAGTGCTTTTGTAGACCCAATTTGTTCAGTTGATCTCACCATTCTAGAAAATATTATATTTCCATTTATGTTAAAATTTTGATCAGATAAAATGTATTAGTGTTGTGAGAGAAAAAAAAAATGAGATAGGTTGGCTAATTGTGTAGTTGAAAGAAAAGAGTCAGACACTCCACAAACCTGACCACAGTAATATTCAGCCCTCATATTTTTGGGGTTCTGGAACCCATTATTGTATCTGTAATTTACTTTTAGATGACAGTTTTGGATTTTAACCAACTAGAAAGGGAAATCTGTCCTAGATTACTGTCTTGAATTCATTTCATTTATGTCTGATTTTGGAATCAAGAGAAGCATATTAAATGGGCCTCAAGACAATGCATTTTGTGGATGTTGATTAATTGTGAAATTCTACCATCCTAATGCATTCAAAATGGCTATTTATCTGGAGCCTTTGAAAGATAATTGAAGAACTTGCTTGGGTGGTGCAGGAGGAGTTGGAAAGTCTATTAGATGACTCGGGGCATTTGCGTACGCTTGCCTTTCTGTATTCAAGTAAAGGAATGAGCGCAAAAGCTCTTGCCATCTGGCGCATTTTGGCAAGAAATTATTCATCTGGCCTTTGGAAGGATCCTTCTCCGGAAAGTGGCTCACACAGAGTTAGTAATATTATCTCTGGTAAGGAGATTGCTGCAGCTGAGGCATCAAAGATTCTTCAGGAGTCATCTGTTTCACAGCTGGTTCTACAACATCTTGGATGGGTATGTTAGTTGTTCTGTAAACTTGTTTCTATATTGTTGTGAGTGGTCTGAATTATTTCTACATTGTCCGCGATTATAGAGAATGTAATGCTTCACAAATCTAATGTTGAATCACCAACTGGTTGGTGTTGTTAGGTTGCAGATATCAATCAGGTCTTTGCAGTTCAGATTTTGACATCGGAGCAAAGAGACAATCAGCTTCCACCAGGTGTGATTTTATCATCTCCTAGTAAATTTGGTTCTGATGTTGACTTCATTGATCATATGCCTATGATGTCAAGGTTAAACAAATGTTAAGTCAGTATAAGATTGGGGTTATGATTCTGGGCCTATGATGTCAAGGTTAAACAAATGTTAAGTCAGTATAAGATTGGGGTTATGATTCTGGGATTTTTTTTCACATTCTTTCTAACTTGGTAAGATCTGGTTGTCTTTTGAAAAGGATGTGGAAGTTTAACAAACTTTTATATTCTTTTGGGTCTGCCAGCTTCCCATGGGTAATAGTCCAAATTTCCCGGTGGAATATTGTAAACTGTGACAGATGTCACTTGTTATCTTAAAACCTTGAGATTCAGTATATTGATTCTATTTAGGTTAAGCAATGTAAAGTCATTATGTGTTTGTTTTTTAAAAAGAGCAGAAACCTCAAACGTATAATCTTCTTTTCACATTCAACCTATAAAATAATCTTTGTTTTGTGGCTTTTCTGAACTATTTTACATCTAGGTACCTAATGTTTATTGATTGAGCACTCTAGCGGTTCAGTCTATTAAAGGAATCTATACTTGATCCTTAGATAATGTTTGTTTTGACTGCAGAGGAAGTAATTGCAGCTATTGATCCAAAGAAAGTTGAAATACTTCAAAGGTATGTCATTATGTTACTGCACTAAACACCCTTTCTGTGTCAGTAAAATTCTGCTGGTGTGTGCTCAGTAATTTTTAAGAAATGTAAAAACTGGGTTGTTTTATGCTATCTTGAGTGCAATTGAACTGGAGATGAGAGGTACTCAGCTAACAAACTGCACCAGATTAGGTTGATAACTCTTCTATG
The DNA here is from genome assembly GCF_933775445.1 of Argentina anserina. NCBI lineage: Eukaryota > Viridiplantae > Streptophyta > Magnoliopsida > Rosales > Rosaceae > Argentina > Argentina anserina. Next base: position 6,226,537 of record NC_065874.1, read on the forward strand.
TAATAGAAAGAAAAAGAGGAGGGAGAAAGAGAATCATATATAATTATTACTTGATCAATTATACATACATACATACAGATAAATATATATATATATATATATATATATATATATATATATATATATCATTATTGTGTTATATGGTTTTCACATTGAGGTCCTTTAACCGGACAGGTACCTTCAGTGGTTGATTGAAGACCAAGATTCTATTGATACTCAGTTCCACACAATATATGCGCTCTCACTTGCTAAGTCAGCCATTGAATCATTCGTAGCAGAAATTGCCTCCGAACTCCCTGATCCTGTAAGGAGAGAGGAGACGGGCATTTCTGAATATAACACGAGTGCAATATTTCAAAGTCCTGTGCGGGAACGGCTCCAGATATTTTTACTGTCTTCAGACTTGTATGACCCAGAGGAGATTCTTGACTTGATTGAAGGATCAGAATTATGGTCAGAGAAGGTCTGTCATAGTTTTTTAAAACCTTGCCTTTTCAACCACATTTTGAACAATTGCAAGCTGGTTATGCTGATTATACACGATAAGGCCATGGAAAATTAATATAATTTAGCTTTTAGGCCAGCCTTATTCATCCCTAATATTGATGATGCCAATTAGCCAATATGGTTAGTAATCCTTGAATTATATTGCTACTGCTGGTCTCTGATTCTGGATTTATTCAACAGGCTATTCTATACAAAAAATTAGGGCAAGAGGCACTAGTACTCCAAATTTTGGCCTTGTAAGTTTCCTCTTTGTAAGGTCTTTGAAAGGTTATTGTAACAAGTTCACAGTTCACTGGTTCTCATATTTGCATGTGATTGTGCATCATCTGTTGTTTATTTATCTAGTTTACTCATTTATTTTAAATCTATAATACAATTTAGTATTATCTTCATTATGGTGTTTGATTTGTGAATTTGTTAAATCGCATCCTGTACATTTTGATATCTATGTTGAGTAATTTCCTGCATTTCATGGATTTATGACTAGCAATAACAGGAAGAAATTAGGTTATCAAAATGAGATTAATGAAAAAGTACATGTATTCTATTGCTCTACAGAACTGAATCTTGTTCTTTGGTTTCATTGCATTCCAGTGCACATTGAAACGTATTTTCCATTGGGCACTGTAATTGAGTCCACACGCTGAAAATGTGAAATAATTATTTCAAAGATGAAAACTGCATTGGTGCAATGTTTCAGAATATTTGTACTAATGTACATTGGTCTTTTAGGAAGCTAGAAGACAGTGAAGCTGCAGAGCAATATTGTGCTGAGATTGGCAGACCAGATGTCTATATGCAGTTGGTTCTCTCTCCCTCTGTCTTCCTCACTCAACACTTGCGTACACACACGCAAAGGAAACGCCTAAAAACACGTGCTGGCATGCGTACTTGAAGTATGCTTGTGATGAACTAATTATAGCTTCCCTAATTTTTCTTTTTGTTTATTTTGTGATAACTCAGGTTACTTGATATGTATTTGGATCCACAAGATGGGAAGGAGCCTATGTTTAAAGCTGCTGTTTGCCTACTCCACAATCATGGGGAATCACTAGATCCTTTGCAAGTTTTAGAGGTAGCCAATTCTCTTCTCTTTTGTTTTTTGAAATTTAAGAAAGAAAAAAAAAAGAGAATACTGGAACTTTGTACGATCTACCGGCTTTTCTTCAGTTGGTTCAAGTAGAAGTCTATTGTTGAGGAATCTTGGGTTTCATGTTGCAGAGATTGTCGCCAGATATGCCCCTTCAACTTGCTTCTGAGACTATATTAAGAATGTTGAGAGCCAGACTTCATCATCATCGTCAAGGACGTGTAAGCTTTTCATTTGGTATTTCATCAGAGATTTTGGTTTTCATCAGGACGTGTGACTTTGCACGATCAATGAAGAATTGTACAAAAGTTCTTAACTGGAATTAGTTAACCTCTGTATTTTGTTGGAAGTTGTTGTTAGCATTATGTCATTCAGCCTTTGCACCTGGCCCCATTTTTGAGTGATTTTCATTCCATATTAAGCCATTCGTTGATTCCTTTTCAGATTGTGCATAATCTGGCCCGTGCCTTGGATACTGATGCAAGTTTAGCAATATTAGAGGAGAGATCAAGGCATGTGCAGATAAATGATGAAAGCCTTTGCGACTCTTGTCATGCACGTCTGGGAACTAAACTTTTTGCTATGTACCCTGATGACACCATCGTCTGTTATAAGGTTGGCAATGTTAACCTTTACTCATTTAATGATTTTTTTATCGTTTTTGGATCCTCATTAGTGAGACATTCGTTGCTTATTTATGAATTCAGACAAAAATGAGAAAAAAAAACTTTATTTCTAAAACCTTCACTAGACAACCTGACTGTCTTTTCTATTGTAGTTATTACATTTGGTCTTTGTGTTTGTAGCAAAAACAGGCATTTTACTGCTGTAGAGATTTATACCATTAGTTGAAGTAACCATTACTAATAGTGCTTTTACACTAAAAAAATAGTTAGAATACTTTCATATCAATCAGAGGACTTAAATTTGCACGACTTGAGGAAAACTTTAATATATTTAAATATTATAAAAATGTCTTTATACCAGTTCATACTGTACAAAATGAGCAAGGAAAGTAAGGCATAGCATTCCTAAAGTGAGTAATCTTACTGGTGATAAAAAAATTACTGATCTTGAGGACATATAATGAACCTTTCTTTTGCAGTGTTTTCGTCGTCAGGGTGAGTCTACTTCAGTCACTGGTCGCAACTTTAAACAAGATGTCCTAGTGAAACCTGGCTGGCTTGTGACCCGGTAATCCATTGAAACTTGATGTGACATTGACTGAAGATTGAGGCTGCACGGTCTGATTATGTTGTATCTTGAGGCAGAGGATCAGAACTTTCAGGTAGTGGATTGCTGAAGCTCTTACGGGGACAATTCAGACACTTTTCTTGTTAGATACAAGTGACTGAGTCCCAACTTTCTAGCTTATCATTCCATAGAGGAAGACAATCTATCCGGATAGTACGTCTTCGTTGTTCAGTTGTTTTATCCTCACCAGTCCCAGCTTTTTCAATAACTGCAAGCACGGTTACTGGGTTCAGTTGTGACCTGATTGAAGCTCTATTCAGAAAGTTGAGATCCTGCTAACCGTTCTTGCTCTCTATGGTCGCTTACAGCTCGAGATCAGAAAAAAGAACCTGTGAGTTTTGATAACTTGAGTCGTGTTGTTATGTTGACCAAAATACTGCATGTATGATTGAAGTTGGAGGGATCAGGAATCCTGATTCAGGATTCTGCATTGCTCAGTCTTGTAGATACACCGAGCATCGATCTTCTTGTCTACACTGTCGTCAGAGTTCAAGTCCCCATCACCAGAGGTTAAATAGGGATGTTGTACATTCAAAATTTTGACAGATTTTTGTACTTGTATGCAATCATTGTTGTTCAGACCAAAAAAAGAATGCAATCATTGTTAATTTTCGAGATTAGGAAGGTATCGTCCACTGATTGAATTCTTCAACATGGCAGAACTCGTAGGCTGTTCATATAATCCAACCACAGATGATTACGTAGGCTCTTCATATTCATATTTGAATTGTTTATTTTTACGGTTTCCACTTTCCAGTCTATGCAGAAGATATGAAACTCAAAATCGAACCTTAAATGGTTTCTTGTGGACATTGAAGAGGCTAAATGATGTCATTTAAGTTTGGTTAATCCATCTTTGATCCTTTTTTTTTGGGGGGGGGGGGGGTAAGGGCCAATGAGGCAGTCCTCAATCAATCATCGGATACAAGGGGGATATGAAGCTTAAATCTTTAATTATAAAAGTCTGAAATAATATCAGACATTTTTATAAATAAATATCTAACAAAGCACTAATTAGTAAATAGTACTATCCTTAATTATAAAATTCTGAAATAATATCAGACATCTCTACAAACAAGTATTCAACAAAACCCTAGGAAAGAGTACTACGAGCATGGTAGACCACTCTGGCTCTTTATCCACAGATAGCTTCAATAGCAGGATGGATAAACAGAATCGAAGTGAGCCACCAGTTTAGCCCTAAGCCAATGACAACCTTCCAACTCAGCCTTCTTACTTCCTCCACCTTATCCCTCTCTTCCTTCTTCCCTACACCACCAATCTTCTACTCCAAGAATCTAAAACCCTGTCCTCCACACTCTCCCTTTCAGATCTTCCTCTTCTTCCTCTTCTCTACTCTTCATCACAATCCTCACAAACACACAACACAACCCAAAAAAGAGGGGGAGAAGTAATCAAGATGTCTCTCACTATTCCCACAAACCTCTCCATGTTGAAGCCTAATCTCAGCTCTCCCTTAGCCCTAAAGCCAAGGGCCATGGCCACTGTGTGCTCAGCCACCCCAAACCCCGAGAAGATATCCACTGCTTCAGCAATGCAGACTTTCTCTGCTGCCCTAGCACTCTCCTCCATCATCTTGGGGGCAGCTCCCATCCCAGCCATGGCTGACATCTCAGGGCTAACCCCATGCAAAGACTCCAAGCAGTTTGCCAAGCGCGAGAAGCAATCGATCAAGAAGCTTGAGTCTTCCCTGAAGCTGTACGCACCGGACAGCGCACCTGCCTTGGCCATCAAGGCAACCGTAGAGAAAACCAAGAGAAGGTTTGACAACTATGGCAAGCAGGGTTTGCTGTGTGGAGCTGACGGGCTCCCTCATTTGATTGTGAGCGGTGACCAGAGGCACTGGGGTGAGTTCATCACCCCCGGGATTCTGTTCCTTTACATTTCTGGGTGGATCGGGTGGGTTGGAAGGAGCTACTTGATTGCCATTAGGGATGAAAAGAAGCCAACACAGAAGGAGATCATCATTGATGTACCTTTGGCTACTGGCTTGGTTTTCAGAGGCTTCAGCTGGCCCATTGCTGCTTACAGAGAGTTCTTGAATGGTGAACTCGTTGCCAAGGACGTGTAAACTTAGCTTTTTAGGTCATTTTGGGGTTTGATTTGTTTTAATTTCTTGTATAATATGTAAAACTTATCTCAATATGTGTATGAAATGCTTTTGTTCGAAACTGATCTATCCAGCAACTTTGACATGGCTACCTTTGTTGCCCAGCACAATTAACAGTAGTCATTATTTATAAAATTATAGATAATTAATTAGATATAGTGTTTGTGTGTGTTGCTTACTTTAATTAGGGTGTGTGATCGATGTACTAGTAACAAATTAACAAATTAACAAATAGTTTAAGATCCGGTGAACTTGAAAATTTAGTTTTGAAAAGTGGCACACATGAAGGATATGATACAAATATATAGGTAGTGGTTCAAGAAATTAATGGGTACGTTGAAAAACAAAGAATGCATCGAAGAGTAAATTATGCATTCTTAAACATTCGTCTCAGAAAACCCTCGAGTTCTAATCGTTGATACCATATGATCGTATGAGCATCCATAGAGTTCTAGCTGTTCATAATCATATTTCTCATTTAAGAGTGTACCACAGTACGAGTCATCCACGATGATCGGAGTGTGTGTGAAATACACATAATAACCTAGAGTTGTTCATGCATTGAAGTTCACTTTGATAACTTGTGCGTGCTTACTATGCAACAAATGGCACTAATGGATGTGAATATTGGATAAGATATATTACGCAAAGCTTGAAAATTTGACAGCTTCCATTTCAGGAGGTAATGCAACGACAAACAAACCATTATGTTAACTGTCAAACAAGGTTCTTCAATTATATTTTGAGGTTAAATACGTACTCCATCATATACGTTTAACAAATATATGTTAGAAAGCAGATATATTATATCTTTCTCATTTAGGTTCGATTGATTTGTATTCTAGATGTATATCAGTTGTGATAGCTTACCTTTTATGTTCCTTAGATAGTGCACATGTTCCTGACGTGTAGGAACTGATTGTAATCACACTTGTATAAAGGAATGTCTCTGTATCAATGAAAAATATATTCAGCCAAAAATCTTCTCTTTTATGGTATAAGAGAAGAGTAAGATTAATGTTTTAAAAAGCGAAGGCGTACCTCAAGGCGTTTTCTTGAGAGTCTTTGAGCCTTAAAACTTGAAGCGCATAAGGCGTAAGCCTTATGTTATAAAAAAAAAATAGTAGTTATATATAATTATACACATACAAAAAAAACAAATATACATAAGAACTTACTAATTTATTGCATTTAGATATAATAAAATTAATAATCCAAACGTTTTAGATAGTTTTTCTTAAATTAAACACATTATATAAAAAGATACTTAAAAAGATTATTTTCGAAGGCGTAGTAAAATGCGTAAAAACGTAACATAAGGCATAAAAGGCGAGTCTCGGTGTCCAGACCGAAAAACAGAGACGTTATGTAAATAACTTTAAACTTTTTAAGCCTCAAACGAGCCTTGAGACGAGTTTTTTTTAAACATTGAGTAAGATCATGACTCTATCATCTTGATCGGATGGTTCAATGGTCACAAGGTATGTGAATTTTGTCTATCAACTTGTCGATGTTCTTGCTAAACCTTTGAGGAAATAAATCTTTGTTCCTATGATTCGCAAGTTAAGAGTCCAAGACATCCACTCTCCAACTTGTGCAGCCCTCTCACCTTGATCGGATGGTTCAATGGTCACAAGGTATGTGAATTCTGTCTATCAACTTGCTGATGTTCTTGCTAAACCTATGAGGAAATAAATCTTTGTTCCTATGATTCGCAAGTTAGGAGTCCAAGACATCGATTCTCAAACTTGAGTGAGAATGTTAGAAAGCAGTTCTATCATATATTTCTCATTTAAGTTTGACTGATTTGTATTATATATGTATATTAGCTGTGATAGCTTACCTTTTATGTTCCTTAGATAGTGCACACGTTCCTGACTTGTAGGAGCTTGTAATCACACTTTTATAAAAGAATGTCTCTGTATCAATGAAATATATATTCACCCAAACATCATCTCTTTTAATATATGCATGCCCGGCCCGCCTCCTATACCATATATTCTTCGGTCAGCTTTGTTGCAAAATGGAACTCTTAAGTACGTTTAAACTACATGCATTGATTGAACATATAGTTTAGGCAATAGAACTACAAACTACAATTCTATTGAACTCTTATACAGGACTGCAGAAACCAATCATATCAAAGCCAACAACAAATTAAAGGATACAATGTACACTATCAGGCCATATAAGTTGCAACGCTTATACTGCCTAAGTTTGCAACGTTCTCCTCTTCGATCTTCTTCTTCTTCCTTATACCATCTATTTATCTATATATATCATGCACATGGATCGTTGGATGTGAGAAACAAAAATGCTAGTCGGCACCGTAAAACATCCCATCAATCAAAAACATGCAATTCACAAAGAACATCTTGTTTCATAAGTAGCGAACCGGAAAACATTCAAACATTGAGACCACAATAAGAGATTAGAGTCATGGCTCTCATCTCAACGTACACTATCCCCTTTCCTCTTTCAAATACTGTGCCCAACTCTACTTCCGAACCCATCTAAAAATGTTGGTGTGTTCAAAGTCATCAACCACTCGAAGCAAATTACAATACCAAAGTCATAAAGTCACTTACTTCATAATGAAAATAAGTCCCACAAGCCAATATATGATTACCCAATATATGAAAAGTTAAAACTATATTTACAATCTAGCAACTCGTAGAAACCGGGCGAATCACCTTAGTCAGTACCGTCACTGTCTCCGCCGCCTCCGCTTTCACCGTCACTAGACTTTACTCCGTGTGTAGTAAGGAACTAATGGTACATAAGCAAAATTAAGCAGGATCAATTACTCTAGAATATACTAGAGTGAACGATAATTAGCGTTCCTTGTGTAGTAATTAAGCTCGATCAGCACCACATGGGAGAGTCCAAGCTGCTATGGTCCATCATCATATCCATGTCGAAAATGGGCCGAGCCTGTGAACCAATGAACCTCGACGACGGCGAGCCGCTATTACTTGGGCTTGAGGGGCTCAGCCCATTGTTGGAGATGGAGGCGGTCTGCCTAACCCTAAGGTGCACCACCTCAGCTTGAGCCAGAGCCAGCTGGGTTTGAAGTACATCAATCTGTTGTTGTAGAGATGATATGGCCCCTACGCAACCGTAAACCGGGTCCCTAACCCTTGCATTTGCTTCATACACCATGCTGCTCACCGCATCTCCTCTCTGGTGCTCCGGTAGCTCCTGAAAATGTCACAATGTACTTGGACTCAGAACCGTAACCTTGATTTATCTCTCTCATTGTGTATAACAGATTAATCGACGGAACTAATCTCCGACGAGCTACGTAGGGTTGATGTAATGGTTACATCACTCTGTGATGATCTTTACGGAAGCTTAATCACGCGTCATTATTTATGTATATGCATGCTTATCTGCCTGAACAGAATTACTCATGGTCCCAAATAAGGTCATTCCTCTCTATGAGGTATCATTGCCTTACCCTTACTTCCTGACCCTAGAAAGAAAATCATTTTTTTGGATGGTACTGGAGTTTGGTATCTTTCTTTTTTTATCACACCTGATATGTCCAAATCAAAGAAGAGTGTCCACTGTCCAAATATAATACGTACTTTCTATTTCCAACATACAGTATTTCTAGCTTATACGGAATAAAAAAACTAAGGATGGAAGAAACAGCTTCACGTGATGAGGTAAAAAGCCTTTGGAAGAAAATACAAAACATATTTTCTTTTTTCTCAGTAGATATTGAAAAAGAAGCTAGGAGACTTGGTGCCCCAGGCCCCAGCCATTGTGTTCTGTCATATCTCACAAATATCGACTTTATTACTCTTTGTCAGATTCAAAGACCTAGAGATCACTCTCAAATCTCTCTCTCATGAGTTTAGCCAAAAGGGTTTCGGAAATTAACTTCAAAGATACAATTGTTGATGTAGATTTTAGTATACAGTTGTTTTCATAACGAAATGATAATGGTTCGACGAAATACCTGCAACATTTTGTTGACATTACTGGCACCAAAGACCTTGTGAACATTAGCGAACTTCTGGGGCTCATCTGCAGGAAAGTAAGGAGCGAAAACACAGTCCTGCGCGCACCTCCTCCTCAGTAGCTTGCAAGCTGCGCATGGTGACGCTGCACCCTGTTTCCTACTGCAACCATTCTCCTTCATGCTGCCTATAACGAAGCTCAAGGAGGCTAGCTAATTGTTAAGGGAGAAGAAGAAAGAAAAGGCAGAGCAGAGAAGAAGATCATAGACAGTGAAAGACTGGAATAGAAAAAGATGAGAGGAGGGTGGGGAGTGAGGCATTTTATATATAACAAGTCTGAGGTGGGGTTCGGTCCTACAAGGAAACCCTTTAAGATTTTGGTCGACAAAATAAATCCTGACCTGACAAATTTATTTGGCGCCCATTTAATTTTCTCAACTTATTTTTTTCCCTCCTCATGCTCATAACTCATAAGTCATGTAGATAAGATAATAACTAATTATATGTAATAGTATACTAAGTAATCATGAAGTTTTATATGCATATGCTTTTCGTACTGTGATATTGGCTCATTTTGTGCCGTTGAGATCTGCGCAAATGTCAATGATCAATAGTACTAGCACACTAATCTCAATCGTAATATACATACAGGCATCGAAGAAATAATTGAATTATGTTTATTTATACGAGAGTTTTTCCAATGAGAACTATTTTGTTAAGAAGTAGTTGAGGGTTAAGAAGATTCATCAATTTTTCGTTCTTATATTCAGATCTCAACCGTTTAGTTTGTAGATATATATGAGTAGATTTTCCTTGTAAATTTTTATTCAATTTGAAAATCGTTAAGATATTCATAAATGTAATTTACTCATTATGAACTTGAACGGTTCATATTTGACAATTTTTGTCCGTTCACTAATTTGATCAACTTTAATACCTTAATCATTACCATATTAGCTACAAATTTGTATAATTAATCTACTTATATAGATCTAAAATCTAAACGGTTGAAATGAAAAAATATATCAAAAAATATGTCAAATTAATAATTAAGTCTTTAGTCATCAACTAGGCCTCGATAATATGATCGTTTGATTCTCAACTAGTCCTCGATAACATTGTCATTTGGTCCTCAACTAGCCGTATAGTCATAGTTAGAAAAGCTTCATTCTCTGTATATCTTACAGGTGAGGATCCAATGCATATAAGTCAGTGTATCTTTATCTGCAGGCTGCAGCACGCGCGGCTATTTAGATAACTGGAACACCGAAAACCAGAAACCAGTTGATGAGAGTGTGAACTTATGGACTTCTTGACTTGTATGAGACCAATTCAAATTTGGAATATACCATCGGGAGCTAGAAAATGAGCTAGCGCAAACAATTTAAAAGAAGTAATGCAGTACCACAATTTCTTTATAGATTAGACTTGGTTTCTTTATAAAAATATGAGAAGACCTGCATAGAGCTAGCAGGATGGGTAGGTAGGACTATTTACACTGGAAAATCCAGTATTCTGAAGTCCTTTTTCTAGTAAGAGATTTATGTGGTTTTCCAAAGTTAAAAATGGAAATTACTCGGCATGCACTTTTCTCTAAAAAGTTGGAGGACTACATGACTTTGATCCCAAAATCCCAAAAAGTAAAAAGAAAATTTTGGCAAATTCTAAATTAACGGGCGGGTTATATGTTAACCACCTTTGCTAATCACTTGGTGGGATCTACAACAAAGTAAAACTGATTTGATGCATCCACTTAATTATGTAGTTAACTTGTGGAGCATCCATGTACAATACAATATATTGTATATATGGCTATATAGGTCAATTCCTTTAATTCGTTTATATGGTGGTCTTCTGTTTAACTGTTTAATTTGTTGGTAATAATCTCGTTTTTCTTAGACATCTTATAGAACTGCTAGCTTGTACTTGAGAATGAATAATAGATTCAGGGTTCGGATATATATAATTAACCAAGATAGTCAATCTTTAGAGTAAAGTCTATTTACGTGGACTTGGTGATGAAAATCAAAGTGCTCCCGAATTTTCATTTGTAATGGGATGCCTAAGCATAATGCATTAGTTTAAATCATCATTTCAATACTAATCGTAGCGCATAAGTTATAAAAAAAAATCCACTTAATTTGTTCCTTGGCATAATGCAAGATGCCTGGCATGTGTGCCACACTGCCACTCCAAATTTTATGATAACAACATGCGTGTGCTAATTAATTAAAAGTCATTATCATGAAAAAATAAAAGTTGGCAAGCATTTTGCTGATTTCCTATTGAAGAATAGGCAAGTGAGATCGAATATAAACATTAAAAACATTGCGTATACATATTGATCTAGTTAAAGTATGAACATAACACAGTTTTTAAATAAAATGTTAGTTAGGTATCAGTTAGGTACTTTCAAATTAGGAGGCAACTAGTTCCAACTTCCAAGTAGTCCAAATTGGTTATGATCATATATCACCGGTATTACTTCTAGCTAGTACGCGCGTGTAGTGTTGTATCTCTCTGCATTTCTTTGTCAGATTCTCATGTTAGGTGTTCCTTACATATTTTATATAGTTTACTGTTTATATATCCAAACTGGGTCATGCATGAACGATCGAGCAGTTTCGCTAATACTCGACGTACTATACTACCAGTGTACCACGTACTCATATCCAATTATCCATCCATCCATCATCCACAATGATCGAAGAAGAAATATATAGCAGAACTGCACAAGCTAGGTAAATTAAGTAAAATACTAACATGGATCTATTTGATTATATAGTTCAGGTAGCAGTTTGGTAATCAAGGTGCAAGAGTCGATCGACATGTTATAACAGATACCGTCTTTGTGATTTAAGTCATATAACCATTTATATCGATATCGATCAATTACTATGTATCTTAATTGACCAGTGATTAAAGATCACCATGAATCACAAGTTTTATACACATCTAACCCAGCGTCTGTGGATGCATGCATATTCTTCAGATTTTAACCCAGAAGAATTGCATAGGTAAGTTAAATATCTAGCTAGCAAGGTAACATGGATGGTGCGGCGGCAGCACATGGACATGTTCTTATTGTATTGAATGATATATCATATATGGTTATGAGAGCATGCACCACGTCCCAACTCATTTTAATTTTCAGTAAGTAGTTGTTAGACTGATCAGGACTACATACAATAACTCTATCTATGAAAGGATCGATCGAGTCGAACAAATTATGAACTAGATCGATAGATACCAAATTGCATTGCAAACTGTCGGCAGCTACCGAGCCTCTTGTTTCATGCATGTGTGTGTGTATATATATATATATATATATATATATATATCATTTTTCTTCACATTAAGAATATTTGTCGAAAAAAAGAATATTTGTCGAAATTAATTATAGTGTTACAGTGTTACTAACTTGGCTAAGATCACCCCCAACTGCCGATCGATTTCATTCACATTGTCGGTATTGTTAACTGTGCCTATGCTCTATATTTTTATATTAAATAACAAAGAAAATGTTAGGTTTTATCATCACATTTTTTAATTTGTTGAATTTTTATATTTCAACAAATTGTAATCGTTAAAATGATACTATCAGTGGATGCATTTTGATAAATAAGATATATATATATATATATATATATATATATATGGCATGGCAGCCGGTGATCAAATTTATCTCTTTGAAACTAACCTGACCAAGAGATGAGGCATGTCTGTGATGGTGAAAGTCAATTTCACAAGAATATAGAGGCAATATAAGCTAGCTAGACAACTCGGTTAGGGTTAATTTTCGATCAGTAATTAACAATATTAGGGTTTACACACTTTTGAGAAGGAAAATTAAAGGAAACTAATATTAAGGCAACCCAACTAGTTCCTTTATTAAAAAAAATAAAAGTAATAAGCCATGCATACATATCATTTTTAGAGAATATATATAACCAACATTGCTTGATTAACAAAATCTTCCGCCTTTATGCACAACCCAAAATCAACTTCCACCAACAAAACAGATACAAAAAGGAATAGCATTAACAAAATTTAAATATATGCACACATAATGGCTAACTGACCATATAGGGGATCCAATGGTCCCAGAAAACGATCTAACTAATGGTCGATTGGTTCTGAGGCGTATGTTCATGAATGCCAAAATCTTCGAGGTTATGGCTTTAGTAATGAAAATTGTCCAGTCAACTACGGGGTCTACAGGCAGTTGGTGTATGATTATGTTTGAGCAACACTGATTAGAGCTCCACTATACTAAAAGTAGTGAAATAAAACAACCTCGAATCATCGCAGGAATTTGTGGGCGACATATAGATACGCTTTTGTGGTTCAATACGTATAGGGTTTGTTTTAAAAATTAAATTTGATCTGTAGTTTTCTCTGTACACTTTGGTATCAGTCAAAATGTCCTTGCTCTTTACATTTGATGTTGAAATAAGAGCTGAAGTGAATCCATTTCTAGTTAAATTACTTACAGGAGTTACAGCAGAATGGAAGAACAGATATAATTTACTTAAGCACTACTCCTGTTTATTGCTAGTTATACACCTGAATTGATTAGATGCAAATCATCATTCTGCTTAGTAATAAGCTTCCATAATATACCTCAAAATTTTCCATGGACTGAGATCGATGTTAATCACTTGATCTCGATGATGATTACTAATGCTGTTGTCTCTAATCTTTCATTATGAAAACCTATCATAGCTAGCTCCAGCCCTTTTCCTGTGTGTGTGAAAAATGATGTGTTTTACACACAAGTAATAGAAATGCGTGCCACTAATGATGAGACCGGTTATATGATTCTAACTTGAAAATGAAATTCGTACGGCATTAGTTTGTTTGTCCAACTATTTTCCAAAAGCTGCGTTGAAAATCTTGATAATATTTTTTTCTAATCTTTAGCATCAGACTTGTAGAGATAGAGTTGTAATATATAGACTAGATTAATTAGTAGGAGTATTCAAAAACAAAAAAGACTATATGCCGAAGTGGTACGTGTGTATATATATATATATATATATTTTTTTTCTCAAATGCGGAGGTCCGCACCAATGATTTTGATGCGGATTTCCATCTTTTTACTATTTTTTGATCGAATTTTCTCATCTCCACCGTCTAGTAACTAGATAATATTGTGTAGATCATCTCTTCAAATTTTTAGCCAATTTGGTAATCCTTAAGGCCCCCAAAATCGAATAACAAATGGACGGACTGAATTCTGTTGAACCGTTACCGTTCATATTTTTAACAGAAAAACGCAATTTTGAGGGCCTTAACGATTACCAAATTGGCTGAAATTTTGCATAGATGATCTACACAATATTGTCTAGATACTAGACGGTGGAGATGAGAAAATTTGATCAAAAAGTAGTAAAAAGATGGAAATCCGCACCAAAATCTTGGTGCGGATCTCCGCAACTAAGAAGGGCTGATATATATATATAACAGCAGATGGCCCAATCGAGGGTCAACCAAACAAAAATTCCATCGGCGGGTGAGTTTGGTAATCCATCGATCAATCATTCGTCTGATGGAGAACCAACAACAAACCTACTTTTTTAATTTGAACCAACTACAAACTAATTAGGCATGCATGGTGTTGATCAAAACGGTGGAAATTCGCTCAAATTAAACTAATGATATCTAGCTAGGTATCACCTACAGTAATCATATGACACTTTGGGAATTAATCTCAACTCGATCTTGTATCTGGGACAAAGTATTCACGCACATTCAACCATTGAAGTTAAGAAAAAGGGATCGGAGACTATAACTTGCTCTCTTTGAGTTGGTAGAGAAAAGCAGGGAATTGGCAACAAGAATTTTCAAATTCACAAACCCAGAAAGGCATGAAATTTCTAAGCAAGAGAGTCCCAACTTGGTAGTGTTTATCAACTTTCTGTCCCCAAAACACCTTCTTCCACTATATGGTGGTTCATGCTTTCCCATTATCGCATTTGAAACCCTAGAGGGCGAATTATCTCCAACGAAGAGGGAACACACACATATATACTTCTTTTGTCTTACTATTATAAAATGGAAATGCTAATTCCGTGTACCTACTTACGTATCTCATTTAGAGGGCATGTCGCAATTGATCAGTGCATGTTGACCTTCTAATATGTTCCATGGTTTGTGTTGCAATGTTGAATGATTGATCATCCTCAGAAAGGTATAACATTCCAGTTTACATGCATGAAAGCTTTCTGTGTATATATTTTTTTACATACAAAAGTTCCATCAATTATAATCGAGAAGGCCGGTACTTAGTTATGTAGCAATCATGTTTACATAAATTAAATTAGTAAATCGAATATGTATCCGATCTAATTAGCGATTTTACCATCTGAACATATATATGATTACTATCCATACTGGCACTGTTTACTGTTAATTAACTTGTCTAATATTCGCAAAGTAAGGTAAGGTTATGTACATATGTTCGCATATAAACGTAAAACAGACATGGTTTAGATATTAGATTAGTGAAATCTATCTAGTGCATCTGTCCGAACCAGAGGCGGAGGCACACAGGAGCCTACTGGTTTCTGTGTACCAGTACTTATTTCATATTTTATTAATACATCTCATATGTGTTTGCATGGCGTAGTAGTTTTGATGTTTATATAACTTTCTCAAGGTCAACAGTTCGAATCTTGCATGCACTGCTTTCCTGTTTTTGTTTTTGCACGTGCAACTGTTAGTGTTCTAAATATTGGATATATCGGTGATATTTAGAAAACGATACGATATCACCTATATCGGTTGAATATATCGGTCAAACTCCGATATATCAGTTAAATATCGGTCAAATTTTAATTTTTTTTAATTTTTAATGTTTCTTTCCTCTCGTTTTTTGAAAAACTTATTTTTTTTTCATTTTTCATATATATTTTTAATTTATATATATTTTAAATATATATGATGAATTTCAAACATAAATAATCATTCTTAAATACCTATTTTTATTATTAAGTGTCGTTCGTGTACTTTAATTGTCATAAAATCAAGTATTTATTTTCTTTAGTTTACTTAGTACCGTTTTTTAGTTTATTTGGTACATATTGAAGTATAATTTTATAAATTTTATTGAAAATAAGCAAACCCGATTAAACCGATATATATCGATATATTTCCGATATATCGTTTTACCCCTCGACCGATACGATACCGATAAGCGATATTTAGATCATTGACAATAGCCAACAATGCATTTCTTCTCCCAAAATTAAAAAGTGGTTTTGCTGTATTTGTTTTTCAATATTGACAATGACATCATATTCTTTTCTAGTTTTTGTTGAATTTCGTATATATAATCAAGGTTGAAGTTTTTTTAAATTGTCAATTTTGATGGGCCCAATATTTAAATTTCTTTTTATGTTCTTGATTTAGAATATAAAAAAATTTAATTTAATTTACATCAAATGATTATAAAATTTGTGCACCAGTTAACTCAAATTTCTACTCCACCACTTGTCCGAACAATTATATATATGCATCATAATGCATGTAATATTCCTCAAAAAGAATTAATAAACATAAAAGGTACAAATTCTTAAGAGAGGATCTCTGCATCTTATATGCACTTCTGCTATATCACGAAGTTTCTAGAACACATTCTTAAATTAAACTCTACGAATTAAAGTAGATTCAACTCACACATATGCAACGGCAGTCAGCAGGTTGCAACAAATTAAGCTCGGGCTTAAAAGCACCAAATATCGTAATTAACTAATTCATTCTACTCTTAACGAAATCTTTACATCACCAAATGGAGGGGTAGAGTATAATGGTGATGTGATATAATTGCTCCTTTCTTTTCTCTTTGTAATGTCACCAAGATTTCTCTTGATTACAAATGCAAGATCTTGCCTGGAGCTTGACATGAACAGAGGCAAGGATCCCAGCAAATGATACTGACCCTTCAGATATCATCAATTTGTTTAAGTAATTAGAGTTAAGACCCTAATGATAATGACTTAAAGGCCTTTAACCCAGTCATATTCATCCTTAGTGATCTATATATGTAAAACCATGTTTGATAATTGATATGATACGTTCATCAGATATGATAAATTAAAAAAAAGTTCGAACTCTCATTGGTGATTTGAGTTTTCTGGTTCAGACATCCCATGTTTAGTGATCACATGGTCGAAGAATTTATATTGAAACATAACATCATTGAGAGTGAGTCTCCCTTGAGGCTTAAGCAAATCGTTTGCGTCTAATAATTCCCGTTATCCACTACTCTAAAGTGATTAGGGACCATCTGCTGAGACTACTCACTTACTCAAACCGACACTAGAATACATACAATTATTACCATGCGATAAGATTCTTATGCATGTCTTCATCTCTTACACATTCTTTTCTAGCTAGCTCACAAAGATTACTTGTCAAATCATAAAAATTTATAGTCTACTGAGCATATAATTTAAGTTCTTTTGATATGATATTGTCTTCACAAATCCATAAAGTGCTTCAAATATCTTGACTACAACGTAACAATACATAAAATACACTTACAAGATACGAAAGATATAACATAAATGTGATATTCATTAGTTTATTGCATACAAATCTACTTATTTGACTTGGTACTTGAGGTACATTGTACATGATGGAAAAAGATAATACATTACACGTGGTATACGGTAACTATACGCCACAGTATAAAATGCAAAGGGCAGTTAACAAGTTGTAAATATCTTTAATCTCTAATCTCTGATGATTAATCTGGTCTAATCATACTTTATAACTTCGCTTTAATATATTTATGCTCTTTCTTTGAAATTACAAAATAAAGCATGAGATATCCTGGTAATGGCATGATGAGTTTGACTTTGGGAGAAATTTTCTATTTCATAATGGACCAAAAAGAATTATTGGCTTCCAAATAGAAATTCCACAATAGAGGCTCTCCACTCATCTTTGAAGCAAAGTATATACGTACACATGTGATTAGTGCTAATCAATTGTTTTCTTCATACTAAAAATTGTCTGCTTTGCCTTCCACAATGGAGTGGGAATTGCAAATGGGGTTTAAGAAGATGTCCCTAATGTGTAGAGGAATTTTGTTGAACATAGGGGTCCCAAAAACCCTTTATTGCCGTGTGCGGTGCCATGAACAAATAAACAAAGCATGGCCAACAAAAAAATCATGCTCATCTCAGTTGTCACCAAGTGCAGCACAAGATAGATAGAGTGGAGAAATGACTTCACACACGTCTTCATAAAGCTGTTGATTTTGTGGTTATTGGGTTCGAACATCACCTTCACCTTTTGTCCCCTGGGATTCCCATGAATTCCATCATGGGTTCGTACTAACATTGTGACTACACTTGCACACACCAGACACAGCACAAGGGGCAGAAATAACAGCAGAGGACACCATTGAGATCCAGGACCCAATAATAAGTCTGCACTATAAGAATGTGATCTGAAGATGCAGTCATTACTTGCAAGTATAGATGCCGTCAATAACTATCGCCTTCCTCCTTTTGTCTCCTGGGAATCCATCAACCCCATCATAGGGTTCAGATTGATAGACAATGCTGAACAAAATCAGAAAGAAAAGGAGACAAGTGCCCTGAAACTGAATGAACTCAAAACTAGGAATCACAAAATTAAAACCTCTCAACAGCGTCCTATCTGATCAAAACAAGCTCAAATAATGGGAAGTGGCTAGAGGAAGAGAATTTGTAATGTGATCCTGTCATTAAGATATATTTCAAAATCACACAAAAAGTGCAAGAGATGTATAGTTTGGTCTTCACAAACAAAACGTACACAATGAAATGTGAATGACCGGGATTGTACAAAATCATATTTGTAACCTATATACTTAAAACTTAACATCTCAACAAATGTCAGGATTCCTCTGTACTGCAAAACCTGTTTTCATACTCCATTGGTTCCAAAATTTTGTTTCTTCTGACTTACAGTCGTTTCATTCAGTGCTGTACTGTTACAGAATCTACACATAACCAAAAAAAAAAAAACAAGATCAATCAATAATATACATCAAATTAATGTTAAGGAGCTAAAATGAATCTGATGCACATCTACAAGTCTACAACACACATTGCCTGTCTTTCACTGGACAAAATATTAATAGAAAACGTTGTGTATATGCCAATTAGGGGTAGGATGATGAATCGGAAGAGGGGGCGGCAAACAAGAAAATTTGAAGGCTCAGTGGGGCGAAATTGGTGTCATATTACAACTAACAATCCACACGATATATTTGCTCAAATTTAAGGCAAATGTCATATCTACAGGAACAATCTACAATGTTAAGAGGAGGTAGGGTGAAAGATTTGCCAGGTTTGAAATCCCATTGTACTTGAGGAGTCACAGATTTGCTAGGGTCTTTGCTAGGGTCGAAGAATAGGCAGATCAAAACATGTCATTCTTGAACTCAATCATCTATACCATATATGCTAACGAGCATAAAAGGAAGACTTGGTACGTTTGTTTATTCTTATTTTTTTCCCTCATTTGAGACAAAAAGATGAAGGTACTAATTAGGTAATTATCAAGCCAGCTGATGGTACTCATTCTATTGAAGGTAAGCCTTCTGTATTCTGCAAGCTGCAAGCATCTTATTGTCTCTACAAACAAAGAAGTATTACTAGAAGGCTCAACTAACCTTTTTGTTCCTGCCTTTCTCAAATGAATTCCAATGCATGCTTTTATCTCTTCAAGACTCATAACATTAATAAGGTCACATTTCAATAGATTGCACGTTTCCATAAATGCAGCAGAGTCTTCTAAGCCTGGAACAAGTGACAAATCCGTAACCTTATTTTTGATACATGTCATCAGAATGAACGCTGCACAGTATGAGGAGATTCAAGTCAGAAGATGCACCATAATCAGGTCACAAGTATTATTAACAGCAGCTTGGGTTCAGTACAGTAAGCCCATCCCAAACTACAAATTAGAAAAATAACCTCACCAAAAAACCCAACTCTATTCAGTTTGTAACATACAACCAACTCTCCCACACGAAAGAAACAAACTTAGACAAAAGAACGAGTTCTTAATCACAACCAATCCCTGCTCTCTGTATAGCAGAAGGAGCAAAGGATAATCATTGTAAGAGAAAATCATTTGAAAAAAATGGACGGCCCAAAATTACAACTCTTAAAGCCAAATGGAAGCGATCGATTGTGATGTCAACCTCTGCAAAAGATGTTAATACTAAAGTGCATACCGATAAGGGAGCCTGTTTGAGTAGAAATACATTAGTGATGAAATGTAAAATTCCATCAAGTTTTGAACTTGTAAGTTATTCAGTGCCATTTTTGGTTTCTTGAATAGCAGGTCTCTACGGGGTTACACTACAGAGGTTACACTAGTGAGGAATCAGAATTAGTCTCTAGAGGTGTATAAAACTTCAAACCCCCTATGATAGCTTATAGTAAGTATATACTGATATTCTCACAACCTCCCTCTAAGTAGGATTGTCCACTAAAATGCATGTCTTAGTAGAAAAGAGATTAATCAATCTTTATGTATTAAAAGATCACTATTAACAAGTCTATTAATCAATTTCTGCTGCTAACCATACTACTAAACTCTATGCAAACTACTATTCGGCACAAGTTTCTTGAGTTGCTAATCATGAAGATAAAGATAGTTAGGCGCCTAACTATCAAAGTTTGTCTTTAGTCAAAGTTAGCATGTAAAAGATAAGGGGGTCCAAAAGCTCATGTACTAGTTTTACATCTCTACTTTTTCTGCATGGAATATCAGAATCATAACATCATTAGTTACAAACAGATTCAACCCTCCAAATCCACATTAAACAACCAAAAACCTAGAACCTTCCAACACATAACAGTATCTTTTCATTCATTCAAGACAAGAACAATGCAAACCACCAACAAAGCTAGTTCCCAGACAAAGAAGTCCCAATAAATGTGAATGACAGACAGACATACATACCAAGAGCTCTAAGCACCTTGAGGTCAAACTTGTCTGCTAGTTCTTTTTTTCCCATCATTCTTGCCCTTTGAAGAACAAGCTTCTTTAAGCTGATCAGCAAATCCTGTCATTATAAGTGTGTTGAATCAATAAGTCATTAAAGGTCTGG
Source organism: Argentina anserina (assembly GCF_933775445.1). Taxonomy (NCBI): domain Eukaryota; kingdom Viridiplantae; phylum Streptophyta; class Magnoliopsida; order Rosales; family Rosaceae; genus Argentina; species Argentina anserina. The sequence goes on from NC_065874.1 coordinate 6,247,608, forward strand.
AATTTAACCTCAAGAAGTATACTTTAAATCTGAACCCATAAAAAAACAACAACATAAAACAGCAATTTAAGGTTGTTTTGAGTTGTGGAAATACTTACAAGCTCAGGCTCAGAGAGGGAACGGAGCCAGCTGACATGTTCAACCCTGTTCGGTCCTATATTTGGGTCCATCCTCAAGGTTTAACTGAGTTTAGATTCTGGGTACTCCAGAATGCACGGAGGCGGGAGTCGGGGATTTTTCTGTTCTGTTAGGGTCGATGAATCCGGTCGTTTTTAAAGAAGAGGGTTTAATTGCTAATAAAGTTTTCAGGAGATCCTTAATTTGTAATTTGATGGAAGTAGAAGTGTATAGTGGCAAATATATTTTTGTTTCTGAGACTTGGGTTTGTGCTGGGCGTGGCTAGACGGATACTAGGCGGCCACTAAGCGCGTGCTAGGCGGGCTTGAGTTCATTTGCTCTACTTGTTCCGAAGCATCGAAGCGCGAATGTGTTTGAGCATCGAAAAAGATGCATAATGCTCAACTAATTAAATTTTACTTTCGGACATTTAAAGAGAATTTTATGTAGGGCAAAACGTATCGTGTGAATGGTTTTAGTATATATGGGGCCGGATAGCTGCTTTATGTTTAACTATACATACGACTTGTAGTTTGCATTTTTAATATGAATGTAGAATGCCAACTGCATTTTGAGGATGATTGCCAAACTGCACTATGTGGATAAATTGCAGGTGAAAATGATCCATAGGTCTTTGTGGAAAGAATTGGATCACTGAGTGAACTGATGACTGACAACTTCACTGACCTACTTCGTCAAAAGAATTGGATTCAAAGGTCTTTGTCGGAAGAATTGGATTAGTGCAAACTTGATCATGGACCAACTTTGTTGGAACTTATAGGTAGATCACTAAAAATTAATGAATTATAGAATATGAGCGAAGTGATGTAGTATAGGCAGCAGAATTAACAAAGTACATATATTGATCACTTACATTGGACTGCTTGTCAGCGACCTAAATATTGGACTACTTGTTAGTGATCTAAATATCAGCTGTCTCTTCTGGTTCAAGTTCTCCTTCATACTCCGAATCCTTGCATCAACTCTAGCAGAAATTCCAATCTGGGTCATCACCACTGAGTTGTTCTGTTCCCTCTCCCATATCAGTTTATTATTCCCAATATCTTTCCTGCAATACTTCATTTCTTGTATGACATGGTCATCTAATGGATAAAACGACCTTTGGATGGAAATGTGGATGAAATAAGGAAGAAGAGCAACAACCACAACTAGCAATGTGACAAGCCAGTAAGTGGGTGCAGGGCCAAGAGCTTCAGTAAGAATACGAAAGCCTCGATTCGAAATGGCAGGAGGTAGCTCACCGTAGAAGAACAGAAAAATGTACCAGATGAGGATGCTGCCCCATATGAAGAGATGTTGGATCCAAGTGAAGTGGGTGATGATGAGGGCTATCTGGCAATTCACTGTCCAGACTATGCATGTGTATGTCATGGCGCCGAGGTGATTGATGTCTGCAACATTGCCATCTTTATTGAAGGCTTTCTCTGCAACAATACCATTTTTGTCGAAGGTAGAAATTGTTCCTATGTTTGCAAGGAAGATGACTATAGATGCTACAATGCCGTTGAGTATCCAACCAATGATGCGGCTCCAAGTGAAATATATGTTCTTTTGGCCCTGTTGGTAGAGAGCCGGAAACTGTTCCATTTAAGGCAATAAAAATATCCATCAAATTATATGTCGATGACAATCACCGACCCCAAAAGCTCAAGTACTCTTGGAGAAATGTGTTGATTAGTTTACAAACTATTAATGGTCACAGCATATGCAGATAGAGTTTTGATACTATGCTAGGCAAGCAGTTAGGGAACTGATTTATACTAAGCTAAATGGAACAAAAGGCTGACTTGTCTAATTTGTTTACCTTGAGGCACACTTCTGATGAAACATCTTGCTCAAGGACCCCCAATGATATAACAGGCAAAGATGTCAAAATCACATTGAATAGTGCCATATACCAGTCATCATATAAGACCTCCCCTGAGAACCTTGTGTATACTTCATAGTAGAACAGTGTGAGGCCAAATGCAATGTTCTTATATACAAAGTAGAGAATCTGAAATGAAACAAAAGAATTAATTTAGTATCAGATTCCGGACTATGTCAAGATATTGTTATACTTCACTGAAATCACTTACCATTTTTGAAATCCTCTTGTAACACCAGTGTCCATGGACTATAAGTAATCTAGCCAAGAATCGGAATTGAGGCAATGAGATGTCACTGGCCATGACTGCCTGTACAATTTTCAGAAGTAGAGGTTTGTAATGTTTAAACGGAAATGAGTACATGAGCATCTTTAAAATAAGGGTGATACAACCAAGACACAAATAGAATAAAAAAAAGGTTTTGGTTGCCTAGAAATTCCAAGGCATCATGTTTAAAGCTCACCTGCATTCCTTCCATTCCACTGATTCCTACTCCAATATCAGCTTCTTGAATCATGCCAACATCATTTGCCCCATCTCCAATTGCCAAGGTTGTCTTGCCTGTATGCTTCTTAACCAATCGAGTAATCTGGAAACGCAACATTTTATGAGTTACTTGTAGTTGAAATGAATTTTATGAATATGGACTGTCATTGTACTCGTCATGAATAGACTGCATGCATGCAAGTTCTTAAAATGCAGACGATGGACCTACCAGAGCCTTTTGTTTTGGAGACACCCTGCAGCATATAACAGAAGAACAACCAACGGCCAACGGTAAGAATCTGTCCTTCACATCACTTCTCAGAGCAATTTCAAGAGCCTTTCCATCTACTATTAAAGCCAAGGGTGCATCTTTGTTGCCTTCTTCAGACTTCATTTTCTGAAAGCCTTCAAGTTGGTCTAAAATATCTTCCTGCATCTCCTGGAAACTAGAAAAAACAAAATATATGACTTCCAACTCCCTTCTATGAAATTTATGTTTGAAATTGGAAAAAGTATAATGATTAGAGCAGACAAAATAATTATAAATAAGCTTTAGCCCTTAACACAAGAATTTCCACCTTCAGTCGATTACTAGCTGCACTTTCTTTCCCCAAAATTAGATGAAACTGTTTCATATCCTGCCGAAGTAAGCTGCAAGAAAATCTGCAAAAGAAATACTACATTAGCTTCATAGAGTATTTTGGGAAGATTATGTCTTAGATTTTAAGGAAGTAAAATAGTTTTTGCAAGCTCTACCCAATATTTATTGCGGTTTCTTTCTTGTCACCAGTGAGCAGCCATATTTTCATCCCTGCTTGTGCAAGTTTATCTATGCATTCTGGAACCTGAATTATATGTAATTAACTATGAGAATATGAGATAAGAGTCTTTCTACCTACAACAGGCATATAAAAACAGTGGGAGATAGTTAACTTGCCCCTTTTTGTAACTTGTCTTCAACAGCAGCAACCCCTAATAGAATTAAATCCTTTTCAATCATTTCAGATGCTTCTGTCAGTATTTCTTCTCTTTCAGGACCTATTGTGGTCTTAGCCTTGGTAAATACTGAGTTCCATTTTTCATACTCGATAGCATCAAGTTTCCGATAAGCAAAAGCTAGAGTTCGAAATCCATCTTCAGCATAATTTGACAAGTGCAGAGTTGTAGCCTGTTGGTAAGACCTACCATTGTCTGCGAGCCTATCGAAGATAATGCTGAAAATGGAAACATGATACAAAAATTAAGAGAAGGTAGAGCTTCCCAATTTAAAACTTCAGTGAAAAAATCAAAAGAAAGTTATTAAACTATGAATGTTGAAGGAGGTTACATACTTATCTGCCCCTTTGCAAAAAAGAAAGATCTCACTATCTTCATTGCTTACTATAACTGACATCCTCTTTCGGGCACTACAGAACTCTAAAAGGTTCAGAAGTTTGTACTTCCTGCAAATTCATATACATCATGATTGGCCACAAACAAGTGCTATGAAATTGGCCTAAAAATTTAAACATAATATGAGATTTACCTATCAACCACCTTTCCAGAGAACGGATTGAACTCCTTGACATACATTATGGATTGACTTCTTTGGGAAAATTGAAATCCAAACTCTTGTGCAGCAATCAGGAAACATACTTCTTCTGGTGACTCTGCCTCATACTTTAGTTTATGAGCCTGATCGGCCTCAACAGGTATGCCTGTGTGACATAGTGCCATGACTCTAAAGAACATTGTTACGTCAGATAAGTTGGACCTATACATCCACTTTCTGTTCATCAGCCTATCATCCCTAAAGTTGAAACCTTTGATGGGAGATTCTCCCTCCAGACTAGAAATTCTCGAGCATTCTGCACCAGAGTTTTGAATGTGCTTCTGTCCAGCCAGAGAAGCTTTTTCGGTGCTAACATCTGCCACAGAAAACTCAAACATTTCAAAGCTTTGACTTGCTGTTTCAAGTTCATCCATACTAAAACGATATGACTCAACCTCAACATTCATCCTTTTTGATGCTGCAAAATCGATCTTATTAATGTCACCCCCATATGAAACTCCAGCAATAGAGCATTTCCTAAATTCCATCTGATTACATGTCAAAGTCCCCGTTTTATCGGTCAGAATCATCTCTACTTGACCAAGTTCTTCATTCAAGTTGGATGTTCTGGTCTGAACTGACTTGCATGTAACTTCATCATACAACTCTATATCCTTGTTAATGAGCATGGCTTGCAAAACTTTGACAACCTCGATAGAGACATAGAGGGAAATGGGGATCAAGTAGCCATACAAAATAAGGGCCCTTACAAATTGTAAGAAACCAGATACTGCAGGCTTTGATTGGTTAAAGAATGGATCAGGTTTTGCTTGATTGGAGGCTAGATTATTAACTTTCAGAGAAAGGTACCACGACTTTACCATCTCTGAGTTCAGATACACAGCAAAACCAGTTGAAGTGACTAGTGAAATCAAAAGAAGCATTGAAAAGAGAAGGTAGATGACAAGATCCATCTTTCTCTCAATCCGACTACGCTTGGATGGTGATCTTGTTGAGTTCCTCACTGCTTTTGTGTCAGGTCCACTAAAGATCACAACCCCATAAATGTAATCAGTATTTCTGAGTTTTGAATCTCTTAGCAGCAGTGTGGCAGGGCACAATGGATATGTGACATTGTTCAACTCTATATTCCCCACAAAGGTGTAAAGATGAGGATTTGGATCCTCACAGCGAATTGTGGCCTTAAATTCACTAAATGCTTGATCTTTTGCCAGGTCAAGTGTAGCTTCTAAGCTTCTCTTAACTTTCAGATTAGTTTCGCCGTCCAGGTTCATGGTCTCTACATAACAGATGCCATCCTCAAAGCTAGAAGACAGCAAGAGAAGATCACTTGGAAAATATTCATTCTTGTTAACTTTTATAACATCTCCAACACAAAGTCCTTGCCATTTCTTTTCAACAAATAATCCACCTCCAACATGAGCCATTACAGTTCTTGAATTCACATTCAAATCCTAGTAGAAACAATTAAAATTTGCTTAATACTATTCACATACAGACACTGAGCACAGACATCTAACACATTATACTGCAAAATTATGTATGTTTTGAACTTCATTATCATAATAAAGAGTACAATATTTAATTATTGATAGAAATCTGGAAAAATAGTCGTTCTGATAGAATTAGATAGAACAGGAAAGTCAAAGGTGTTCTTGATCATATATTCATATAGTAAATATTATGACTAACCTGCAAGAATCGGTGCCAATCCTCAACGGCCTCTTTGATCATGCTAACCCCCACAACAAACACCAAAGGAGCAATCAAACTTGTTGGAGTAAAAGGAGCCAAATCAGTGATGGACAAAACTGCTGCTAGAAGGAAATAAAGATTGGCAACTCTGCGAAATTGCTCGAAAAGCGCTTTGGGAAGAAAAGTGACAATGTTGTACTTGGTTGTGGATACATAGTTCTTGGGATACTTGAAAGGCTTAGTATTGTGCAACTGAGGTTCATTACAGAAAACGACCCTCGAAAAACCGGGTTGACCCAGTAGCTGCTGGCCAGGATCAGAATCAAGAGTGTAGGGTGGTCTGAAGCATCCATAGGAGTACAGCTTGCTCCATCTTATCTTCCTCTTTCTTCTTCCAGATGATCCTGACATTTTTTAGCTAAACCCTTTAGCAATGTTGCAGAAACCAACCTTTATAAACTAGAAGAGAAACTGACTCCAGTACATTAGTAATGTTGTTGGTTCCAACTAAGACCTCCATGGGAGCCATCAATATATATCTGGATATGATAAAGAATGAAACTAGATTTGTCTGTTCTACACTGTCTTTCTCTCTCAAGTGTTGAAACTATCGCTACCTTTCACTTTCACCATTTTCAGAAGAGAAACCTCCAAGGGATATAGATTTGCAGTTTTCTTGGATCAAACCAAAGCTGGCAGAAGAAGCAGCAGGCCTTCCATTTAGCCTGCATGTGACTTAAGAAATATCACCTTTATATAAAAAATGAAGCTGGTCCAGATAACCAAGCTGAAATTGGCCTCTAGATTCGAGATTAGAGATGAGAGTTGAAGTGTATTACAGTTAAACTATAGCTTGAACATGATCATATTCGTTTTCGCATTTGCTTATTGCGAAGGATTAAACTATAACATTCAATCTTTTTCACTCTATCGTGTCGAAATGCCTATGCAGAAGAGGACTAGCTCAATTCAAGTCAACCAAAACCATAAATGAGTGTTACTTCCTTCATGCATAAAATTCATCACTTGTTATAATAATGTTTGTCTTGCTTTGGAATCGATTAAAGTAATAGCTAAGAGTCCTTCAAAATCAGAATACTCCACCCATAAGAATCTCAAAATCTATTGTTTATTGCTGGAGATGAAATGGTGTTAACAAGTCATGAGGGGAAGACGCGCAAAACTGGCATGAATCATTGTAATTGTCACAAGGCTAAGTGGGAGAAAGTCTTCGGAGAGGTAGACCTATTGACGTATTGTGTGGCATGTTATGTACTAAAACTTACACAGTTACACGTCTGGTTCGGTTGTTTAAAACTTTGATCGGTGAGTTATACACGTCTCTCAATCGTCATGCTCAAGATATCATTGCCAAATGAATTCGGTCGGAATTTGTTTGTATAGTTTTTTTCTTTCATCTTAACCTTTGATTTAAACCATCATGTTAAATTGTTTCACGAGCGAATAGTTTCAAAAATTGCACACATTACCCTTGACATATTAACACGAGAACACGCCTCATTACCCCGCATAAGGTGTTATTCAGACTAATAAAGACTTTTCACGGACATATAATCATCACACCGAATTGTTTCACGAGCAATTAGTCTTATAAAATATTCAAAATTGCATCAAATCATTCTTAACATATTATCACGACAATACGCCTCATAAATCTTCATACAGTGTCACTCAGACTAATAAAGAGGCTTTCATGCACTTGTATTTGACATATCCAACTAATCCAAGTGTGAAGATCGGTATCACATCAAAACAAGTACGGGTGGTGAGAAATTCCCAAGACAATTTTAGGTGTTGAGAGATCTCTTTGCCCTTAAGATTTGATCCTATTAGTTTACACACGGCAGCAACATCTCAAATGAATCGTAAGAAACCAAATAATCAACATTGTACATAATCAATATGGAATGAGCATGTGTTCTGTCACACACCAACACTCTTTATCAGGTTTGGGCCGGGCCCAACCGCCCAACTCCTCTGAAGCCCATAATTTCAGCTGCTATATAAAAAGGGATTGATTTTATTTTTTGGGGAAAAAAACCACAGTCACCGCCACCACCACAAACCGCGCTCAGTCTTCACCAGAAGCTGAAAAACGCCGCCGCCTTTGCTTCATTTTCAGTCTCTCAACAACCGCAGACCCGCCGCAATGTAAGTTCCGGTTCCTCCTCTCACCTCTCCTTTCCTCTCCGCCGCGAAATTCATACTCTTTGCTTCTCTCTCTCAATTTATTTTTCCAGGTCGAGAATCTGCGTCAAGAATCTACCGAAGCACGTCGACGACAAGAAGCTCCGGGAGATCTTCTCGGAGAAGGGAGAAGTCACCGACGCCAAGCTCATGAGAACCAGGGAAGGCAAGAGCCGCCAGTTCGCCTTCATAGGGTTCCGCTCTGAGCTTCAAGCTCAGGAGGCCATCAACTACTTCAATCGGACTTTCATCGATACCTACCGGATTAGCTGCGAGCTCGCTAAGAAGGTCGGCGATCCCGAGATTCCGAGGCCGTGGAGTCGCCATACTAAGGAGAAGGAGAAGGAGAAGAAGAAGGAGAGTGAAGGCAATGCCGTGGCGGCGGAGAAAAGCCGAAAAGGGAGGAGGAGTGAGGAGGAGGAGATTGATGATCCTAAGCTTAAGGAGTTTCTGGAGGTGATGCAGTCGAGGGGTAAGTCGAAGTTGTGGTCTAATGATACTTATGTCGATGCGAAAATCGAGAAGAAGAGAGAGCAAATGAGGGAGGTGAAGGAGGTTAAGTCGGCGGCGGCGACAGATGTGGAGGTAGAGGAGGAGGCAGAGGATGTGGAGAAGGAGGAGTCACACAATGTGGCCAAGGATAATGTGGTTTCGGATATGGATTACTTCAAGAGTAGAGTGAAGAAGGATTGGTCGGATTCCGAGAGTAGTGAGAGTGATGATGAGGAGGAGGAGGAGAAAGGAGACGAAGAGGCTGAGGTGGATGAAGAAGAGGCTGGAGAGGAAGGTGTTCAGGAAGATGAAGATGGAGAAGTGCTTGCGCAGAGTGATCCTGCATCTGTTTCGAAGGAGGAGAAGGATGAAATGCTTGATACTAGTCGGCTTTTTGTTAGGAATTTGCCATTTTCAGCAACAGAGGATGAGTTGGAAGAGCATTTTAGCAAATTTGGGGATGCAAAAGTTCATCTTGTTATAGATAAAGAGTTGAATCGGTCCAAGGGAATTGCTTATGTTCTTTACTCGCAGCCAGAATCAGCACAAAGGTACTGTTTTGTGCTTTGGGGGTTCATCGTGTGTGTTCTAATTTTCATTGGATGGGTTGTGGCAACTTAAATCTCTTCAAGTTTCATGTCAAGGCTTAGTTATTTCTTAGTTTCAAGTCCTGATAAACTAACAACTGGTTTAGTTGCATTGTAATCTTTTGATATTGGTAATAGTGTAGGGTGTTTTTGTGGCTTACTATCATACACAAAAATCATTGTTGATTTGTGTTTTTATCTTATTTATTTATGAAGGGCACTGGAAGAATTAGATGGTTCAATTTTTCAAGGAAGACTTTTGCATGTTATGCCATCAAAACAAAAGCACCCAGCTCCAGGGTAAGAGTAGTCCTTTACCATTGGTTTGCTTTCAAAACTTCATGTTGTACTGAATTTTTGGTGTCATTTCTATTTTAATGGGATGGATTGTGACTTTCTACTTGCACCCTATAGGGCTGATGATTCAGCAAACCAAGCTTCAAAGTCGCTTAAGCAACAAAGGGAGGAGAAGAGGAAAGCATCAGAAGCTAGTGGAGATACAAGAGCCTGGAATAGTTTGTTTATACGCACTGAGACAGTATGTCACATCACTGATGCCTGTTTCTCCATTTTTCTAGTCATTCTTGAATACGTTTCTGTGATAAAGTACCATAATTATCTGTTTTGGCTTGGCTCCCTAATAGTGTTAGTGTGGTAGCCACAGCTTAATTATTGTGAATCCAGCCCTGCTCTATTGAGTTCGTGTTTGGCTTTGTTTTTATGACGTCCTAATATATGCTATCATTCCTAATTCATCTTTGTTCTGTATGTAGGCTGTTGATCACTTAGCTCGAAAGTTTGGGGTGAGCAAGAGTGATTTTCTTGACCCTCAAGCTGATGATGTCGCCGTACATGTTGCTCAAGCAGAGACACAAGTGATTGCACAGACAAAAAAAGCTCTTACAAATGCTGGTGTAAATATAGAATCTTTAGAGAATTTTGCTGCCAAGAAAGGTGGTGATATGAAAAGAAGCAACCATGTTTTACTAGTGAAGAATTTGCCATATGGTTCTTCTGATAGTGAACTAGGAAATATGTTTGGGAAATTTGGGACTTTGGATAAAATCATTATGCCTCCGACTAAGACATTGGCCTTGGTATGCAGCAAAATCTCTTCATTTCAAATTATTTCTATGAGATTTTCATTAGCTAAGGTGATGCTTAAGGTGTATCTCCTACTTAGTTCTGACATTATTGAAATCATACATACTTTGTCTTTTCTAATGAGACTTAATCTATTGTTATATATCCAGAGGTACATGAAATTCAAAAAAAAAAAAAAAGTCTATGATAAACTTTGCAAAGTTGTTTACGAACTAGCCACGTAATGATTGATGATACCAATTATCATATTGGTACTTAATTTTTTGCTTCAAAATATCTTTCAGGTTGTGTTTTTTGAACCTTCTGGAGCTCGAGCAGCTTTTAAAGGTTTGGCGTACAAGAAGTACAAGTAAGCTCTCCTTGTTCCTTGTCTAATTTGCTGGCTAAACGTATGATTACAACATGTCCAGTAGGATTTACTGCATGTTTAAAAGTTATATGCTGCATATTAAATCTGTCCTGAATTTTTTTTATCACATCTGTATAATCTGAACATTGCTGTAAACTTTGAGGAAATGTAACTCAATACTTGTTTCAAAGTATCTTCATGTTGTAGAAGGGAGAATCTTCCCTCGAGTGAAATTATCAAATGAAATTTCTTTTGTAATTTGGTTTAGAAAGTTTCGGTTCTTTTTTGTGGCAATTCATGCTCTTTATAGCTTATAAATGAGCCTTGTGTTGATCCTGATTCGACATTAGAAGTATATTGATTTTTCCCCAATAACTGAATACTTCTGTCTGTAAATACTGCAAATTCCATCCATAAATCTAGGTATATATTTGATGGCCACTCTTTGCTGTTTATGCTACCTATAGCTGCAATGGTACAGGTTATTTCGTTAGAAAGATAACCTATTTATTGTTAATGATATAGGGATGTTCCTCTGTATTTGGAATGGGCTCCTGGCAATGTTCTTAGTCCAAGTCCAACAGCTGAGAGCAATGAAAAGAAGAATTCTGCTGTTGCTGAACAAAAGCAACCGGTGGGAGGAACTCCAGATGATCTTGATCTTGATCCTGATAGAGTTGAGGTTATGCACTTTCTTTCATTTAGCTTTCTCCCTTCTCTTCTATAGTTTTCATACATTGTCTCCTAAATATGGTGTTCAGAAATCTCAAACCTTTGCATGCAACACCATTTTGTTATCACTTGAACAGACACAAATAGTACATATTTGGAAGTTATTCTTTCTTCCAGTGTTTGTAGTGCCGGCTTGTGCTGGCTTTGTCTGTGTGGTTTGTGCTACCCAGCATAGAGAGGCCTTGCCATATTTGTATAAATGTGTATATTTTTCAGTATCTGAGTGAGCTTGTGCAGAACACCAGAAAATTGTCTATGTTTCTGGATTGGATTGAGAACTGAAAATCTGTTAAGGAGATATCAGAATAAATTATGTTTTTTGGGATTTGATACTTGGAATTGCTTAAATGTGACACACCACAAGGTACAGCAGTGCATGGTACAAAGCAGTAATAGAGTTTGTCTTATGACACCAACAAATAAAGTTGCGAAGTCCAGCAGTTTAATCATTAAGAGGTTTTTGAACGTAATTGTCGTTATTATAGTTTTTAAATTGTAACGCGGCCAATTTTTGTATCTTCAATATGGTAATTGATTTTTTTGGTTGACATATATTAGTTTAGGTATTTTGCTTAACAAACAATAATGTGATAAAAACTTCAGTTTTAATTTTGGAATTCGAATGATTCTCCATTATGAATTGGTGCTGGGTACAGAAAATTGTTTTTCATGTATAACCTTGCATTCATGCTCCTTTCTTTTTTTGGAATTGTTGGCATGTCTTACTTAAGTTTTTTTCTCTCCACTTTCCTTTTCTGGTGCATCTTGCTTATCTTCTGTCTATCTAATACTCAACTATTTTGTGCTTCCAGTCACGAACTTTGTATGTCAAGAATTTGAACTTCAAGACCACTGACGAGAGCTTGAAGAAGCATTTTGAACAAGTGAAGGAGGGAAGAATATTAAGCGCCAAGGTGATAATCCATCTGTCTAGAAATGTTACTAGTACTATTTTCTTGATATATATGTATGATTCATATCATGTTTCTTTATGTGCAGGTGAAGAAACACATGAAAAAAGGGAAGAATCTTTCAATGGGATTTGGTTTTGTAGAATTCGACTCTGTGGAGACAGCCACAGAGGTTTGCAAGGGTTTGCAGGTGAAGCCAAGAGACTCTGGTTAATATTATTTGCTTCATTATATTTTGGAAATTTGGAAATTCATTTCACCTAATATTTTTCTCTTCTAGGGAACAATTTTGGACGGCCACCAACTTATTTTGCAACATTGTCATGCCAAGCAAGATGATGTGCTGAAAAAAGTTGTGAAGGACAAAAGTTCAACAAAATTACTTGTAAAAAATGTAGCCTTTGAGGCTACAAGGAAAGAGCTTCGACAGTTGTTTAGTACATATGGCGAGGTAATTACCAAAAATCTTCAAGTGATTGAGAAACTTATCCAATTCTGGATCATCTGGCTATATATAATTGGTTTACGTCATTTCAACTTTACTGATTAGTTGGTATGCCTCTTCAAATCTTCTAGTCATCATATACTTGAGCTACATTTCTCGTCCTGTCACAGATCAAAAGCTTACGGTTACCAAATCGGTTGGGACAGCATAGAGGCTTTGCATTTGTGGAGTTTGCCACAAAGCAAGAGGCAGAAAATGCCATTCAAGCACTTGCAAGCACTCATCTGTATGGTCGCCATCTGGTAAGGCATCAAAATTATTATAGACATGAGAGTTTCTTCTTCCAAATTTTAGAAATCAGCTATGATGACTGATTCCAATGAAATTCAGGTTCTGGAGAGAGCAAAGGAAGGTGAAACTCTGGAAGATTTAAGAGCTCGAGTAGCTGCTCAGTTCACAGATGACCAAAATACTGTTTCCAGGAAAAGGAAAGCTGTCGCAACCTTGGATGAAGATAACATGAGATTTGATATGACCGAATGATGAGTAGTTTTAGATATTTGGCGCGTGCATTCGTGTGAATTTTAGTTGTACTTCAATGCTATAGGTTATAGTTCATCTAATATAGTTAAAGCTAGCTCCGATTTTGCTGTGTAGGGGCTGCTGTGTTCATTTTATCACTGTGGTACTCGGTTTTGTGAGCCATGGGTTATGACTAAAAGAAAACATTTAATCGTTGATACCTTAATTCTGATGGAAAGGTCAATGTAGTAACATAACTCTAAGTTTGACGTTACTTCTGTCACGACTCCGTTTGTTTGGTCACCGGCGGGCAAAACTGAACATTCCTTTGAAGCTTATAGCTTTTCGATCTAAATGAAATGCATCTGAGGGCTGATAGTAATTTTTTCTCCCTCAGTCCGCACTTGATTACCATCTCCCTCCCTCTCTCCTTCACGATTGAGTCCCAATTTTTTTGTTTTTCTTGGGGAATTCAACCCAAATCTCCGACCCTAAATTGCTATGAATCCACAAGATTACCAACACCTCCATCCAAACATCTGATCCACCTCCAAATTCAAATTAGCCATCTAATTCACCCAAACCAATCTTCTGAAACCCAATATCTCAAGTACATATTCTCCTTCAATCCCACCTTGTTTCAGAGATCTTGTATCAGTTGTATGGTTTATTCACCATAAAATTCCAAGAACCTGAACCTAGAAGATTTGAGTGACTCCTTTTCTCTCGGGTGGTGGCTGCAGCTCAGAGGATTTGGGTACTCCCCAAATTTTTTGGGTTTTTGATTTCAGTAATCCTTTCCAACTCTTATTTCTCACACTGGGTAATACCTCAAGTGATCGACCGAGCTCGTTTAAGTTCTATGGACGTCGCCCTGAAGCATGAATTCGACGGTGGTGTGCGACAGTGGCAAACACCCAGAAAAAGGAAATTCAATGTTAGGCTCCGATTTAAGAAATGGATTATAGAATATTAGAATCGGATTGGAACTAGAGTGTTATGAGTCAATATCCTAGTGGGCTCAAGAATGGCTACTTCAGTGTATTTGGGCCGGGTATCTCTTGGCCGGATCCAGCTCCAGCAGTTTGATTAATTAAGTTGTTTATTTCTGTTAAGTAGTAATGAGGTTTTATGGGTTTTGCTGAGCTTCCATCTGATTGTTGACGCATGTCGCAATCTCAACCTTTTGTAATCTCTACTTAAATCTAAGTTAGGTTTTAGCCAGAGGATGAATATCAAAGTTGTCTCTTTTATTTCCCTTTTCTTGCAAATTTTCTTATCTTCCCTTTGTAGATTCCATTGTTAGGGTTAACACCTTAACAAGTGGTATCTAGAGCCTTTCGATCTGAGCGACATGACTAAGAAAGGGTAGTCACAGGTCGAGGAGCTTTCCCCGATCGAGTTTGAGCTGCATGTCCACAAAGAAGAAACCGATGCACGCCTTTCCGCTTTGAGCGACTCTCTGGTTCAACATCAGGAGACATTAACGTCCAATCAGGTGGCTATTGAGACCCTCCGCGCTGATATGATGGCTCAGTTTCAACTGATGTTGGAAAGGCAAGATCTGGCAAACCCACTCCGGTTTAGTTCTTTACCACCGGTGATGTCATCTCCGTTAGCCATGAGGCCCGATTCTGCTTCTTCTACTCAGGGCATGTCCACATCTGCTTCGAGTGGGGCGCTCGGTGAGCAAACAGTGAACCGTCCATTACGTTCACATCCCTAAACCTTGGAGACGGCGACGTTATTTTAGGGTATGCTACAGACCCACATTTGAGTTCCACCTCGGCCTTGACTTCCACCTCGCGTGCATCCTATCCTCCTCCTCAGTTGGACCATAGTGCAGAGGGGTCACGACCTCGCCTTAACCCAGAGATATGCCCTATTACCCAGTTTTTTCAACACACTGACGGTTCCACTGCTATAGATCTACCCCATCCCTTCTCCTTTACTTTTGCTTCACGGCTATCCACCACTTCTCACCCCAAATCCGGGTCTACTTCTTTCGATCACCACTAGCCCTTCCAATCCCAACCCTTCATCTCCCAAACCGGTCCAGTCTACTCGAACCTCCCTCCCACTTCCACACCCATGTACTACACCCATGACCAGTCTCAGTTTTTTGGAACCCTAGGTGGCAGAGGGATAACCAATACCTATCATGGCCCTTCTCAAACCCCACCCACACCTCCGTGGGATCCTAACCTTCCTAACATGCGTCAGATGAAGCTGTAATTCTCGTCTTTCAGCGGCGGAGATCCTCTCGAATGGATTCATAAAGCCGAGCAGTTTTTTACGTTCTATCAAGTGCCAGAGGAACGCAAGCTTGCTATTGCCTCGATGCATTTGACGGACCGTGCGGCTGACCGCTGGTACATGTTTCGCAATGAGTTCTCCCCCTTCTTGGCAAGGGTTTTTAGATCTTCTGAGTCAGTTTAACTCCATCAGTGTCATGGATTATGAGGCAGCGTTGGCTAGAATTCAACAATCTGGGTCGGTGGATCATTATATGGATCATTTCATGAAGTTATCTCGCTGAGCACCTGGGTTTTCCCTTCAGGCTTTGTGTTCCTTCTTTGTTGCTGGGTTGAAAGAGTCTATTCATGCCGATGTTCGCGCACACAGACCCACCTCCTTGTATTCTACCTGTGAGCTAGCTCGGATTTTTGAGGCAAGGGAGCATAACTCACATACGTTGTTAAGAGGGACAATTTCGCAATGACACCCTTCGCCGCGAGGTAACACGGGGGATGTAGTGGCTACGCCCCCGAGGCCGGCATATCCGCAACCGACAAGGGCTCCGACACCACCTCTGGTAGCTGGGGGTAATGGCGTCACTAGATGCTTGACAAAGATAGAATATCAAGAACGTCGAGCGAGGGGTCAATGCATTTTTTGTGACGAACAATACCGATCGGGACATAACTGCCGTCGTGGTCATGCTCTTATGCGATTGGAGATTGTGCAAGATGAGGTCCCTCAACCAGTGTTACCTGACATACCTACTCCAGAAGTAGTGTTCGAGGAGTTGGAAGCATTACTTAAAGGGGAACAAGAACTTGAGCTTGAATTACAAGCAATGGGGGATGACACCAGTTCCACAATGCAGTTGAAGGGTACCATCATGCGCAAATAGGTGCATGTTTTGGTGGATTCTGGTGCGTCACGTAACTTTATTGCGGGTGCGCGTTGCTAGTGGGAGAGTGATGCACACCAAGGAACTTGTAAGGCTTGAATTGACCTTGCAAAACTTTGTTTTTTTTTCTACTGATTACTATGTTTTACCAGTCACAGGTTGTGAGGTTGTTTTGGGCGCAGCTTGGCTAAGAACTTTGGGTAACATATTATGGAATTTTCAAACCATGAAGATGCAATTTTACCATTTGGGTGTCAAGTACTGCCTGCATGGAGAGACTTCGTTGCAAACCAATGTTGTGAGTTGCAAAGTGATGGCGATGACCATTAAGAAGGAGAAAGATGCAATTCTAGTTCACTTGCAGACCCCCACCTCTGAACAAAACAAGGCAACTGTGCATCCTTGGGTATGGGAGCTCCTCATTGAATTTGCGGATGTGTTTGAGGAACCAGTTACCCTTCCTCCATCACGCCCTCAAGATCACCGGATTAATCTCATGCCTAACACATCTCTATTAACGTCCGGCCTTACCGTTATCCTCATTTTCAAAAGAATGAAATTGTACATATTGTGCGGGAGTTGCTCACTAGCGGCATGATCCGGCCAAGTACAAGTTCGTATTCTTCTCCCATACTTCTGGTTAAAAAGAAAGATTGCTCATGGCGATTATGTGTTGACTATCACGCTCTTAACGCCACTACTATCAAGGATAAGTATCTTATACCAGTGGTAGATGAGTTGTTAGATGAAGTGCATAGGGCTGCCTTTTTCACTAAGTTGGATTTACGGGCTGGTTATCATCAAGTGCGAATGCATGAGGAGGATATCATGAAAACCGCTTTCCGGACTCACTCGGGATACTACGAGTTTTTGGTGATGCCTTTCGGCCTAACCAATGCTCCCTCTACCTTCAAATCCATCATGAATGAAGCTCTCTCTGAAATGTTACGAAAAGGGGTGTTAGTGTTCTTTGATGATATTCTTGTTTATAGTCCTACTCTTGAAGATCACCTACAACACTTGCAGGCAATGTTCTTGCGACTCAGGAATCACTGTTTACACATCAAGGAAAGCAAGTGTAGCTTTGCGGTCACCAAAGTGGAGTATCTCGGCCATGTCATTTCCAAAGCAGGTGTTGCAGTGGATCCTTCGAAAATAGAGTTTGTCAGAGATTGGCTGGTACTTAAGACAGTAAAGGCCTTGAGGGGATTTTTGGGCCTTGACGGCTATTATTGCAAGTTTGTGCGACATTTTGCTACAATTGCTAAACCACTTACAAACATGTTGAAGAAGGAAGGTTTCAAATGGAGTCCACCAGCAGTGCAAACTTTTGAAAAGCTTAAAGTAGCTTTAATCACAACTCTGGTCCTTGCAGCCCCTGACTTTGCAAAGGAATTCACCTTGGAATGTGATGCTTCAGACGTCGGAGTGGGAGCAGTGTTGTCACATGACAAACATCCAATCGCATACATGAGTAAGGTGTTGTCTCAAAGGCATTTGGCATTATCGGTCTATGACAAGGAGATGATGGCGGTGGTAGCAGCCGTACAACATTGGCGCTCTTATTTGTTGGGCCAGCATTTCACTATCTATACAGACCACAAGACTATTGAGCACTTCTTGAATCAACGAATCACATCACCCTCCCAACAAAAATGGTTGTTGAAATTGTTAGGTGATATGCGCAAAAGCACCTAAAAAGATACCATATTATCAAATCAATTATATCAATGTAGTAAATGGTAAATATGAGTCATTACCCGCAGAGGATTGGTGAAACTAAGACTTAAAAACACAAACAGATGCATAAACCAGAAATCTGGTAGACTCGACCTAGGAGCGGAAACCTAATTCATTAGCTAATCTAGACTCAACCAAAACTTACGAAATTAAATAGACACTAACTAGACACAGTGTTGGACTACCACACATATTTTGAGAGTATTCGGAATTGGTTTGATTGGTGTACAAAAATAAATAATAAAGAAGTACTGCTAAAAACAAAATATTAAAAATTGAATATGGATGTAAATATGAGAAAAACAATAGCTAGGAATTTCTCTTCACCACTAATATGCTTCAATCACCCCAAAACAATGTCAATAATTATAGATGAATGCACTCATATTCAAGCCAATGTCGTTATGTCATTAACCGTATTATGTTCTCTTACTTGTCATGTTAAGTGAAATGTCGGTATCAACTTAACTATATTCCCAATTAATTGATCTATGAAATGTCGGTATCTAGACAAAAATAATTAAAATCATGAAGTTCTAAGAACATTTGAGTAACAAGTTCTTAATTATTATATATCTCTACCTTTGTTCTAGAATTTAGTAGAGTTTTACATGAAACGTATACATGAAGAACAAGGCAGAAGATTGTGAAGATGAAGCAAATAAATAAGTATGGGATATCAAGCTACTTGTGTTGTAAATAAATAAATAAATATATATATATGTTCTTTTGTGATGTTTAGCTGCAAAGAACTTGTTATCTCTCACAGAATATGCAACGATATGTCGGTCATATACATATTCAAGATAATAAAACCCTAAAACATGAATCAAAGTATCGACCCAATGAGACATGCAATAGAATTATCAATGAACAATCAGTGAAGAAATTATCATCTAAAATTATATAAATCAATTGGAGTTTGAAATCGAAGACATATCTAGAGATTCGATTAGCCCCTAACTATCAAGAAATTTAGTTATACATGATCTTGAATAAAAAAATCAAAGAATACATGAGAGATGAATTAAAGGAGAAGAGGCCGAACTTCTTTTTTCTTGTGGAGGCTTGATAAGATTTTAGCACCTTGAGGAAATGTGGGTTGTAGCTTGAGGAGATTGAAAGTGAGCTTGAGTAGATTGAAGGTGACTTATGTTTGGCTCCCCCTATTCCTCCAATCTTTTTTTTCTTTCTCTTTTCTTTTCCCTCTTCTCCTTTTTCTCTCCTCTCCCTATGTTCTTCTCCCCCTCTTTATTCTCTTTGGCTTCTCCTTTTCTCATTTTCTTTTCTCTCTTTCTTCTCTATTTTCTTCTTTCTTTTCTCTTTTTCCTCTTTCTTTCTTCTCTCTTTTCTCCCTCTTTCGGCATATATTCTCTTTCTTTTCTCTTCTTCTTTATTCCACTTCAAAATACCTAAAAACAAATAAAACTAATTATAAATATAAAAATATAACAAAATACCTAAGTAAAAGAAATAATTAACACAATAAAAGTCACATAAATATGTGACTATCATTAGGGTATGACTACAAGATTGTCTACAAGAAAGGGAAGAATAATGAAGCTCCGGACGCTCTCTCTCGTGTTCCAAGTGTACATGCCATTATGGGTTTATCTTAGCCTGTGAATCAATTTGTTCAAGAAATCCACTCTACTTGCCTAGTTGATCCTAAGTGTAGCTGTATTATCATAGACTTGAAACTTGATGCAACCAGCACAAGAATTATACCTTAGTGGGGGAGCAATGACATTACAAGGGCAAGGTATGTGTTCCTGATCATGATAATTGGAAGACCAAAGTTATTCAAGAGTTTCATGGGGGATTGGTAGGGGCCATGCAGGGGTCTCTCTGACTTACATGAGGGTACACAATAATTTTGCGTGGTCGGGTTTGCAGGAGGATGTTAAAGCTTTCGTTGCTCAGTGTCCAACATGTCAACAGCATCACTATGAAACAATCCAGCCTCCTAGTTTCTTACAACCAATTGCAGTTCCTGAGAGAGCATGGAGTTTGATAACCATGGATTTTATTGAAGGGTTACCCCAGTCCAAGGGAAAAACAATCATTTGGGTGGTCATAGATAAGTTTAGTAAGTTTGCTTATTTCATTTGTCTTTCTAATCCTTATACAGCTGCTTCTTTGCTCAAGTCTTTGTTAAAGAGGTGTTTTGACTTCATGGAATGCATGACACAATCATCTCGGACCCGTCCCCGTTTTCATGAGTATGTTTTGGGAAGAGTTTTTCAAGTTGCAGGGTACTACTTTGAGTTGTTCCACTGCTTATCATCCCCAAACCGATGGCCAAACTAAGAGCTTAAACCACACTCTAGAACAATACCTTCGATGTGTGAGTGGGGAGCTGCCTCACAAGTGGGTTGAGACATTGCCATGGGCCGAGTGGTGGTACAACTCGGCATATCACTCAGCTCTCAAGATGACCCCTTTTGAGGCGTTGTATGGGTACCCTCCTCCAAGTATCAAGCCTTATACTCAAGGTATGACTGCAGTGGCTGAGGTTGAGTCACAATTGTTGGCAAGGGATGAGTTACTCACTAAGATCAAAAGGAATTTGCAGCAGGTTCAACACCGAATGAAGGTGCAATATGACAAGCACCGGTCCAAACGTGAGTTTCAAGTTGGTGACTGAGTTTACTTAAAACTCCAGCCATATAGACAACGTTCCCTTGCCTCTGAAACACCAAACAAGTTTGCTGCTAGATTTTATGGGTCATTCCAAGTAATTGCTAGAGTTGGACAGTTGGCTTACAAGCTCAATCTGCCGCAACATGCCAAGATTCACAATGTGTTCCATGTGTCTCTCCTTAATAAGAGAGTTGGGTAATCGGCAATTGTGCAATCCACTCTACCTCCATTTCAGGATGCTTCAACCTCAAAGTTGGAACCTGCTGCTATCTTGCAGAGGCGGATGGTCAAGAAAGGCGGGGCTGCAGCAACATAGTGGCTCATCCAGTGGCTAGGCCAAACTCCCGAGGAGGCCACTTGGGAGTTAGCTGACAACATCATAGCGCGTTTTCCCTCTTTTGATTGGAACTTGAGGACAAGTTCCCAATGAAGGGGGCTGAGATGTTATGAGTCAATATCCTAGTGGGCTCAAGAATGGCTACTTCAGTGTATTTGGGCCGGGTATCTCTTGGCCGGATCCAGCTCCAGTAGTTTAATTAATTAAGTTGTTAATTTATGTTAAGTAGTAATGAGGTTTTAGGGGTTTTGTTGAGCTTCCATCTGATTGTTGACGCGTGTCGCAATCTCAACCTTTTGTAATCTCTACTTAAATCTGAGCTAGGGTTTTAGCCAGAGAATGAATATCAAAGTTGCCTTTTTTATTTTCCTTTTTCTTGGAAATTCTCTTATCTTCCCTTTGTAGATTCCATTGTTAGGGTTAACACCTTAACATAGAGACTAGGATTACCAAGAGATGACCAAAGAGCTCGCCGGAGTTCAAATCCATGGTCGGATTTCATGGAAGCTCAATACTGCTACAATTCGGAACTGTAAATTGGGCCGAGATGATAATCGATAGACATGGATAGGGAGAGGAAGGAGAGGCTAGTATGGTGGGAAGGTTGCATGGCGCTAGATCACCGAGACAATAAATTTGTTGGCCGAAAAGCAAGACGGTGTCCTGCGTCGGTGAGAGAAGAGACTACAATCTCTATTGTCGAACCCAGAGAAATGAGAAGAGAGAGAATAGGGTTATTTAGGTAAATGTTCCTCTCTCTTTTTGTAGTCATGTGGCGGAGCATGTGACCAAACAAACGGAGCCGTAACGGAAAATGACACAAGACTCCTCGTTGATAATATATAAAGAGTTGAGGTACTATATTTATCTTTGCACAAGAGTTAGGGTACCGATGGCGAAATGTTTTCTATCTAAAATGGTTCTGGACTTGTAGACACTTTACTAATGTAATGACCCGATTTTTCTATAATAACCCTCGTTTTTAAACGATATTTGATTTAATTAAATTCTATTAAGTTGTGAAGTTTGATTTAAACCGAATATGATTACTTGCAAACGTTACGAAACGGGAACGGAAACGTTCCGAGAACGTTTAATAAGAAAACGTTACGTTTCCGAACGAATTTATCGACTTTTATTTCGTCGCTCGGTTGTGAAAACTTTCTTCACGGAAGTTGTAGAGCTCGTCGATACGAGTTCGTGGATATGTGACGCGTTCGAATCGGACGTCGGAGGTAAAAGTTATTAACGTCGGAAGTTAGTTTCCGATTTGGAAACTAGTATAAATAGATAATTATGGAATTAGGGTTTCCATAATCAGAAACCCTTTCTCTCTCTTCTCTCTCATCCCGCCGCTCTCTCTCTCTCTCTCTCTCTCTCCTTCGGTTCTCTCTTCCTTCCCCGACTCACCCCTCCCCTTCAAGAAATTTCCCTCTAAGATCGGACGAACTCCGGCTCCGTGCTGCTCACCACCGGTCGCCACTCCACCACAAGCTCGTCTACACCCTTTCCGAAGCAATACGCGCCCTCCTTTATCGCGGTGGATCGACGCCGAGCCTCCCCCTTCGAAGACTCCATCGCTGACGATCTTCCTTTCCAGGCGGTCGTGACTACGCCGCTCCTCCCTACGGCATCGCGAGGCCCATCTCACCAAAACCCCTTGCTCGCCACACCGCTCCTCACCCCGAGCCGAGCACGGCCAATCCGACGAGTTTCGGTGAATCCGAGAGATCCATTAGGTGAGATTTAAGTTTATTTGGTTGTGATGATTGATTGTTGTAATTTTGGAAGCGAATTGGAGTGGTTGTGGAGAAGATCGGAGGGAGGAGGGGTATGGTGAACACCGCCGCCTTAGGCGGCGCGTGTGGGAGCGTGTAGGGGTATAAAGGCGGCGTGAGGCCGGAGAGGGGGAAGGAGGAAGAAAAGGGAGGGATTTGAGGTAGCGGTGGCGTGACACGCGCCGTGGTTAGCCTCGGCGCGTGGGCCCCACGCGCGGCCCGCCGGAGGTGGCGCGTGTGCCACACGCGCCGCCACGTGCGGCTGTGTAAAAATGTTTTACGATAGGGGTATTTTGGTAATTTACTGTGTACGGTAAATGTAAATGTAATTTTTATTTACTACGGTAAATGTAATTAAATTTTACCTTCGGTAAATGTAATTATAAATTACTTTCAGTAAATGTAAAAAGTAATTTTGTAAAAGGGTAATTTAGTAAATTTTATTTACGGAATTCGTATTTACATTTAAATCGTACGTATACGTACAGAAATACGTATTAATATTTATACGTACAGAAATACGTATTAATATTTATACGTACAGAAATACGTATTAATATTTATACGTACAGAAATACGTATTAATATTTATACGTACAGAAATACGAATTAATATTTATACGTACAGAAATACGTATTAATATTTATACGTACATAAATACGTATATATTACTATACGTACAGAAATACGTATACATTATTTATACGTACAGAAATACGTATATATTATTTATACGTACAGAAATACGTATTATTTGAGTATTGTACAGTAACCGTGAACAGTGAACAGTAACTTCGTATAAACCAAAATTGCTGAACAATAACCGTTTATTACTGTTTTGGCATTTAAAGGTTTACGAAACGATTCTAAATTCTTTTCTTATTCTTTTAAGGTGATCATTAATCGAGGAAAGGAATTATCATCGGGAATTGAGGATTTACGCTCGAGTCGATAAGGTGAGTAAAATCTCACTGAATTTACGAATCTACCCTCGTGGTGATTCAACATTTTGCAAGTGTGTTTATCAAATGAATTATAACATGTATATGATTTAGTGGACTACATATATATAGTATAATGGTAATAGGTACATAATATATATATAGTTCATTAAATTACGTACTGTTATTAATGCATTAAAAATAGTCATTTCGGTGACGGAAAATTGAGCATGAGTATGTGAGATTATTGTACGTTTTTCTTCAGGTGTTTATGAACCATGACATGTATAGGATATAGTGGACTATGTATATATTGTATAAATGGTAATAAATACGAATATATATAGTTTGCTATATAATATACTGTTATGATTTTATTGTGGCGATATCGTGAAAGTTTTAAAGCGTACAATATGATGTGTGATTATTGTACGTGATTTTAACATTGAGATTGTTAAAATGTGATTTGTCTTCGGACGTGATTTTTGGGTACAATATGATGTGAGATTATTGTACGTGTGTGGCAAGTCGGAACCTAGCCTTTGGCCGGGCGAAAGTTACGATACAGTTAGAGCTCTAGTCTGTCTGCCTTAGTACTGCATGCGAGGTAACAGGTGGTTATCTGCTCATGGGTACTCGGTGTATTTGGATGTTGGGTAGCGGGTGACTATCCAATATCAACGGTGTATTACGAGAGGGGTAACAGATGTGTACCAGCGTTCTTGGTACCCGTATTATAAATGCATTGAGTAACCAGAAGGGTTACTTAATTTCCTCATGAGCTTTTTATTTCATATTTCTTTGGGTCAACCAGATGGGCTGACCATTGGCTCATGGGGGCATTTATATTTGTTGTTTTGTGATCTTTCGTATATTTTGATATGCGAACTGTATTGTGATTTTACTCATATGAGCTATAAGCTTACCGGGTTTGTGTTTACAATCCCGGTGCACCAATTCGATGGTGTAGGGGATCATTCTGCAGGTGCTGATTAGTGGGAGTTGAGTGACGACTACAGAGGCTTGAAGTCGTTCTTATCCTACTTGTGGTGAGGTTTTAGCGTGGGTTTGTGTGTGAGATGTTGTGTAATTTCATTTGTGAGATTTGTGAGTGATTTGTGAGGATCATTGCATTTCCATTTTATGTATGGATTATAAATTTGGTTTGTAATAATTGGTTGACTGAGTTGTATTGAGAACTCAGAATTGATCCGCTGTTACACTTTAATGATTTCGAGTTATTTGAGATTATTCGGTGTTAAACGACTTTAGAATTTTGAGTTTTAAAGCTCGAAAATTTGGGGTCGTTACATTTTCGGAGTCAAGTAAATTGAATTTTTAGAAATTAATGGAGTTTGTAAAATTTATTAAACGACATTTGTTCGTTTCGCGACTTTGTTAGTCGAAAACGGAACCGTTTTCGGAAATTTTAATTAGGAAAACGTTACGTTTTCACGACGCAAGAATCGATTTTTACTCCGTCGTTCGTTTGTGAAAACTTCCTTCACGAAAATTGTAGAGCTCGTCGATACGAGTTCGTGGACACGTCACGCGTTCTAATCGGACGTCATACATGAAAGTTATTAATGACGGAAGTTAGTTTCCGATTTTAGAAGTGGGTATAAAAAGGGTATTTTAGAGATTAGGGTTTCCATTTTCGGAAACCCCTCTCACCCGCCTCTCTCTTCTCTCACACTCTCTCTTCTCTCTCTCTCCCCGAGCTCTCTCTCCCTCAGAAATTTTCCGCCTACGATCTCACGAACCAGGTCGTCGTGGCCCTCACCGCCGGCCCCAGCAGCTTCACACGATCCTCCGCTGCGACCCTCGAGCTCGACACGCCGCCCCATGCCACATCAGATCTCAACCGGCAACACGAAGAATCTGCAGAAATCGCCGCCGTCCAAGCTGCTCCTCCGGCGACTCTCCGGTGGTTCCAAGGCTCGAATTAGGTAAGGTTTCAATTGAATTGGTTGTTGAGATGCTTTTGTGGTTGAATTTGTGGAGTTTTGAGGAGAATCGGAGGAGGAGGAGGAGAAATAGGGAGAACCGCCGCCTTAGGCGGCGCGTGAAGGAGTGTGAGGAGGGTAAGAGGCGGCCTTGGGCCGTGGAGGGGAAGAGGGGAAGAAAAGGAGAAGGATTGGGCGGCAGTGGGCAAGCCACACGCACCAGTTCGAGCAGCGCGTGAGCTCTACGCGCTGCCACTGTGGGGAGGCGCGGTCGCCAGAGGTGGCGCGTGTACCCCATGCGCCGCCACGTGCGGCGGCGTGTGAACAGTAATTTTGAAACATTAACTTTTTGTAAAATTATTTTTACGTACGATGATTGTAAAATTATTTTACGTACAGTAAATGTAAAAAGTAAATTACGTATTGTAAATGTAATTTACGTACAGTAAATGTAATTTACATACAGTAAATGTAAAAGTAATTTTTTGAAGGGTAAATCGGTAATTATTATTTACTGAAACACTATTTACGATTGAATAGTACATGTATGTACATGAATACGTAAATAGTATATACTCGTACAGAAATACGTAAATAGTATGCACTCGTACATGAATACGTAAGTAATATGTATTTGTACAGTAATACGTGAATATTAATTACGTGAACAGTAATTTCACAAAAAATCAGAAATTGCTGAACAGTAAAACATTGTTACTATTTCGGCATTTAAGTTTTATGTAACGCTTCTAAATTCACTTCTTATCTATTCTAGGTGATCAACACAACAAGTAAATGATTCATTTGCGGAATTGTGGAATTTACGCTCAAGATTGTAAGGTGAGTAAATCTCACAATGACGAATCTACCCTTGAGGAGATTCATAATTACGCTTAATTTAAAAGAATGAACTATGATATGTATATGATATAGTGGATTGTGTACGTGTATAATTGGTAAAATGGGTACATATATATGGTTTGCTATATTATATACAGAGGTGTACCAGCGCTTATGAGTACCTATATTTTGGATATATGGTAGTAAGTGGTTGCCCAATGTCGGGAGGCGTACTAACATGAGGGGTAACAGAGGTGTACCAGCGCTTATGACTACCCGTATTATAAATGCATTTGGATAAACAGAGGGGTTGCCCGATTTCTCATGAGTATATATATTTTCAGTTAATATTGGACAACCAGATGGGTCGTCCAATGACTCATGAGTGCATTTATGATTGATGCTTTATGTATTTTCGTATATATATTTATGCGAGTTATATTGTTGTTTTACTCATACGAGCTGCAAAGCTTACCGGGTTTGTGTTTACAATCCCGGTGCACCTATTCGATGGTGTAGGGGATAATTCCGCAGGTGTGGATTAGCGGAGTTGACGGACAAACATGAAGACTTGAAGTTGTTTTATTTTATCTTGTGGTGAGGATTGAGAAGATTTTTACATTTCCATTTGATATAATGCATGAATTATAAATTTGGTTTGTAATAATCAATTTAACTGAGTTGTACTATGAACTCAGTAATGATCCGCTGTGATTTTAATATGATTTCGATTTATTGAGATTGTCTTAGAACTTTTCATGGCTTTGAAATTTGAGTTTCATACTTAATTTCGGGATCGTGACAGTTTGATAAATCATAACTCACGAGTGATGTGGTTGCGTTGCCAACCGTTGTCTCGTGAGTCTTGACCAAGAATTGTGGTTCTGTTTGGATTAATCATACGTCCTTCGTTTCAGGACTGATGATTGTTTTCTAACCAATAATACCGGGTCCAAGGACAAATACCCTCTCAATTCGTCACATAAAACTCTGCCTAGCATTTGATTCAAGGCCAATATTGAAAACAAAGACTCGAGCATTTCTTAGTGCAATCACAATACAAGAACAATGGCTAATGATGCTGATGCTAAGGCTGGATGTGAGCGTATCTTTAAACGCTTTGATTACAATGGTGATGGGAAAATTGCACTGAACGAGCTCGCAGATGCACTTAAAGCACTCGGCTCCTCTTCAGAAGAGGAAGTGCATCGACGAATGAAGGAGATTGATATGGACCATGATGGATTCATTTCACTGGAGGAGCTCTTCGCCTTCCAACGTGCCAACCCTGATCTGATGAAGGAAGTCATCAAGAAACTTTCGCAATAAAACTAGCTATCTGTACCATATTGATCCTGTTAATTATCATTGAAATCACTTATGAAAAATTAACGAATAATTAAAGCTCGAATAACATATAAATAAATGTATATATAGATAAAATTCTTCCTTTTTTCTTTCTGTACCATATTTACTTGTTGATCATGTCTTTCATGAATAAAACGTCTACATGTGTTTTCTCACTTTCTGGCCGGGTTCATCAATATATCTCTGCGCTGTAATTGTTCTGCAGAAATAACGTTGAAAATTGATTTGCAGCTATTGAGGAACAAAGGGTTCACATATGCAAGTACTTTGACCACAAAGGATTCATTCTATAATCAAACAGAGGTGATCTTTAGCAAGACAAAATAGTCAAAGAAAAGGATGGGGCACATTTTTTTCTGGAATATTACAGGACCATGAAGAGGCAAAAAGACTGCCTCAACTTTTTTTTTGGTAAAAAAAAAATGGTGGACGGGTGGGTCTACCACTCCGGGCCCAGAGAGTATATACGGTACATACTCTCCTCAGATGGTACTTTTCACATGCAGATGATCGAACTAGTGACCTTCTATTACCAGGAGTATCACATCAGTATTCGTCAAACATGCAGATGCAGCCTGCATTACCACTACACCAAACCCCTTGAGTAAGACTGCCTCAACTTTGCCAACTATATATAAACCCTTCCGAAGTCATTCATAGTTTCATACACAACTATTGACTTCAACGTATGATTTGCGCCCGTGATAGTTTTGATTCTGTCTTTTCTCGAAGACAAAAAGAAGAGGTGGAGGTTAGGGTTGGTTGATTATTTGTCAAACTGCTGCTGCTTGTTTCCATTCTTATAGCGGCAGATAGCGATACGACCCTTTCTTGACAGATACTTGTAGTCTTTATTATACTTATTATACTTGTAGAATTTGATTCTCACTACAAAAAAAGTTGGTAATAGACACATTTATATGTGGCTAACATGTGGGCATTACCCATGTGACCATTGTAAAAAATGCCACAAACTTAATGCAAATGTGACAATTAAATTATTATAATAATTAAATTGTCACATTTGCATGAAATTTGTGGCATTTTTTGCAATAGTCACACCACTAAAAGCCACATATCCATATTTTTGTGACTTTTACATTTGTGGCTTTTACCCATATTTTTTGTAGTGTCTGTCTTTTCTCGAAGACAAAAAGAAGAGGTGGAGGTTAGGGTTGATTGATTTTTTGTCAAACTGCTGCTACGTGTTTCCATTCTTATAACGACAGATAGCGATTACACCCTTTCTTAACAGATACTTCTAGTCTAATACTTATTATACTGCGAGAATTGTAGCTGCAAATTGAATAGTACGTTGATACATCATTCAAGCTTCTTCTTTTTTTTTTTTAAAGGAAGACTACTGATGATAATCATGATATTAATGCAGCAAAGTATAAGTATTACAAGCTAGGTTAGTGTTGAAATGTGAACTGAAGAAGAAGATGAATTTGGAGAATTTCCAAATGTATTTCATTCAGTTGAGTTTTACAAGGAACAATAGAAGACTAATATAACAAGCAAAAATAAAGCTAACAAACTACCAAACAGTAAAAAGCAAAGACAATTTACATTAGCTTGTTCCCTAAATTAAGGAGAAAAGAAAGGATGGAGAGACAGTGATTCAAGATTTGCGCAAATCTTCAGCCATGATCCAGCATTAAATGCAGCTTGAAGAGCTCCAACAACATGAACATGTGGAAACGATCATTCTTCACTTAACTGGAAACGACACTTATAGAACCAAACGACCACACAGCTGCAGACCCTGCAGCCCTTTCCTGCAGCCATGCATCACTGCCTGCACGACCCTGCAGTCCTTGCCCTGCATCACTGCAGCCCTACATCACTGTCTGCTACATCAATTATTCCAATAACCACAACCATTATGAAGAGGGTCTGCAGCTATGCTTGCATCCCCTGCCTCACTGCAACATTGCCTCAATAACCTTGAAGCTCATAAATAACTCAATGCACTGCACAATGCTCCAATAGTTAGAGAACATAATTCCCATCTGTCTGATTTCTAAACGGATCGATATAGTGGGGAGGGATTTAGAACGCAATCGATCATTGGACTCAGCTCATCCCAGTTGGGATTATCTGATCTTAGCATCTCATAGTCATTTGGATTCCAAAAGTTTATGTATGAGTTCATCGTTGGATCAATTACTTCATCTTTTAAAGCCAGCTTCTGGCTTGCTGAGAGTTGATTGTTTCCGTTGCACAGATGATTATTGTTAAAACGAGGAGTACTGCTCTTTTCAAGTTGATCATTCTTCTGGGCAGCCGAAGCACGTCCAAGACTTCCATCTGAGTCAGTACTGCATGTTTTGGAACTTGAGTCAGCTGCACTGAGCAGCTTGGAAGTTGTCTTTTGCCAATTTGTTTCATACTTTCTAGAAGAATTATTACGTTTTAAGATCCTGCAAAGGGTCCAAACTTCCTGCAAAAATCATCCAGAAATTATATTAGTTTCAGATCATTGCACATATGCACAAATAACTTCCAAGTTGAAGACATGCATGTTATATTGTTAAAATTGCCTTTTCTTTTCTTTTTTTGTCATTTTTTGAACTAATACTGAGGCTCGCTGGGTGAAGTATATATTTTTTAAATGTGTTATCCTGAGTGATCACACAACATGTTACATATTTAACGCGATTGAGTTCTACATATATAAGATGGATGAGCTTACAGCTTCTTCAGTGATGTCCTTGATACTAGAATGAGCATTAGTGATTGCGTTAGTATTTGGAAGACGAAACTCTTGCATCATCCAATCCGTTTTGGTACCCTTTCCGGCACTTCCTCTATAGTATACTAGGGATTTCTTTAAGCCAATGCAAGTGTGGGATTCTCCTCCAACTGAATATATAGGTTTGTCAATGCCGGTGGCTTTCCAAAACCCAGATTTTGTGACTCTATTAGGTCTTATGCTATTTCTGTATTTCTTTCCCCTTCGGCAAAAGAAGTACCACTCCTTCTCCCAAACTAAACCACTAGCTTCTGCATTTCACCAAATAGAGAGAACCATGTTAATTAATTGACAAATGTCTGGTATTTCGTACACTTCTGAGCATATGATATGCTATTAAGTAGCAGTAATTAGTTCCCAGGCTGGGAAACTTTATACACCTTGGATCATTTCTAGTTTTCTACTAGTATTTGCATGTCTTTGCCTTCAAAGGGTGCAAGAAGCTTTCTAGATGGTGCATATATATATATATCACACTTCCTTATGTTTACTCTTTGCTTTACTCGCAAGTTATCTAAAAGCAATCGATCAATATAGTGAAACTAACTAGTTCTGAAGTAGAAAATGAAGCGTGAAGAACATACTTGGAAGATCCCATGGATCGTATTTGTAGACGTCAATAAGTTTGATGAGCTCGAGACGAATAGGTTTGTTCTCCACCTTCCTCTTGAGGTAAAAGCCCACAAGTTCTTCATCAGTGGGATGAAAGCGATACCCCGGAAGATAGTCTGCATCATCTTTACTGTTGTTGCTCGAATCCCTCATCATCATCTTCTGCACTTCCATTTTCTGTTTAGCTTCTTCCTCTTGCTGCTTTCTGATCCTCCCTTATATATATGTGAGGCTTTAAACCTGTTTCTGGTAGCATTATCATGTGAAGAGGGTTTGCTTGGTCAAATGTCGTGTGATTGACTAATCAGTTTTTGGTGGAGATCGATCTTCGTGCTAGAGATGATTGTGATATATCTATGGGGTCGGATGTTTGGACCGTGAGAGGGAAAATTTAAACAAATCTGACGTGTGAGTTTGAAATTCATTTGCCATTTAATGGAATAGAAGTCGTTGAGAGGAACAAGTTTGACCAAGTTTGCAATTTTTGATTTGCATGAGAATGAGTTTTCACTTTGTCAAAACTGTTATATCATATACCAAAGAAGCAGCAAAAATAAATAAATCATAATGACCTGATTATTTCGACAATATTTGCTAATCATTTGTAGACATGTCAATTATTACTATGCCAAGTTTTATATAGAGCGAACAGCTTTAGGTGCTGAAGGTACGGTCTATCTATGCATCAATATATAATCTTAGTGTTGCACCGGTACTCATGTCGGAATAATTTGTACGTTCATAATAAGTCACCCATATATGTTAGGTACATTTGATGTTATTGATATCTAACTCTCCAGAAGTGTTATCAGAGAAATCATGCATGCAAGTTGCCTTTCGCTAGCAATTAGCATAACATCATTTACATTAATATTCCCTGGTCGCAAAAGATACTTGACTGGTTCAGTTGACTGGTATTTGTCTCATATTACTCCGATCCCCACATTTTAGGGACAGGGAGACACTGGCTCAACTCCTCCGACCTCAGCCGATGGGAATGGTCGAACTACATAATACGTTAAAACTACATGCATTTTTTAACCTACCGGTAAACTGATTTTGGAAACTTTATAAACAAGAAGATACAATCTACTTAAATCGAAACTAAAAGCTGGCCGCGCTGGCAGAGCGGTAAATTAAAGAAGTTCTCCTTGCCGAAACTAACCAATTTTTGAAGGTATGCGTGGCATGCATGGTGATAATTTCGCAAAGCATTTGCCGAAATTAAAATTTTCTTAATTAATTATCAGAAGACATTGATGAAATCATGATGAACAAAATGGGTATTTTTCATTATTACACTACCTTGGGATGATTAGTATCTAAGGACCGATGGTAAAAACTTTGGTTTCAACTTTCAAGGAACTGATATATACAACCCCTTCCAATGAGAGATCCTTTTTTTTTTGTATTTTAAAAGGGATGAGAAAATTAGTGTTACACCCATTTTCAAGCCCTCTTTTAAGATTAGCCCACACCCAATTTTATTTTTAATCTATTCCCAAAATCTTACTTACATGGTTTTATTAAATAATTAACATGTTCCAATTTGTTCAATTCACATTTTACCCTTCCAATTAATTTCCTTTTTCAACACCATAAATATAGTTTTCAGAATTTTTCAAATGCAATAAACATTTAAATTTATAAAAATCAATGAATGTACGTGTAAATTAAAGAAATAAATTAGATCGAAGAAATTACGGAGGGGGGGCAGACTCTTTAAAAAGTACACCGACTTTCATAGAATTGTTAAAATAACTGATTTCAACCATAGACTTTTGGCTGATTTCTACATACTTTTATTGATTTATGAAATCCACATAATTCATATTGATCGACTTCTATATATTTCTCAATATTCATAATATATGTGCATACTATGTCTCTCAACTACAAGCTCATGGTTTCGTAATAATTTGTTTCACTTCCGGATGCGCCTTAAGCATCTAGGTTGGTCTTATGGATTCTCTAACGCCTCGTTAATGTTATTGAACGAGGATTTAATGCATGCTAAGGAAAAAATTCTACGGAACAAGTTTTTATTTAAGAAAATTATTAGTTGTATAACTTGTATCTATTACAAAAACATTAAAAAATCTCGATTATTTATAATAAAAAATAAAATAAACCCTTTAAATTTAATATATTGACCAATAGGTACCAAATAAATGGAAGTAAATAAATTGTTCCGGAAGTTTTAAGCTAAAGAAGTAGGTGTTTATGAAACCTTGATATGATTATTATTCTCCTTTCTTCTTATGTACTTCTTTCATTGTCATTCTTTTTATTGTTAACATTTGGCATGTGTCCACATATGAGAATGAGATTTTAATAAGTATAAAGATACAAGGTAAGAACATAACATAAAGAAGAAGAAAACAATCATGAGATCATAGGTTGAATAAACATGTTGGGTTGTAGGAAAAAGAATTGGTAAAGAAAAGACAAAAATAAAATAAAGAAAAATGGTGAAGAAAACAAAATATAATGAGAAATTCCATAGAAAAGTCCATGAAAATCTTTGGTCTAGTGGCTAGACAATTTTTGGATTGTGGTGTGTATAATTAACACTACAAAGTCTATAAGTTTATAATTTCATAAGTATAAATGACATTTTGAATACCCACATACTTTTATTCATTTTAAAAAGTCATGATTGAATACACTCAGACTTTCATGGATTTCATAGTGACTTTTTAAAATTCTAGCTGAATACATCTAGACTTGTATGGATAATTAAAAATATGTATTGAATACACCTAGACTTTTGAATTCCATGGATTTCTTTAAAACTCTCACTAAATCCATATACAATATACCCCCTGAACAAATTCAAACGACAAAATTAGATTAATGCAGTTTTTTATCATTGTGTTAATCACATTGATTGAATGTATTAAAATCTCTCTTTTTTTCTCTACCTCTAGGCTCATTATTTATGTTACTTACTATTGTCAGGAAACAAACAAAACATAATTTTTATTCTTTGACATGTCTAATTCCCTATGTTTGATTTTATTTTATATTTTTACATGAGAGAATGAAAAGTTGTCTACTTACAAAACAGATATCAATCTCAATACCTACAAAACAAATGGCTATTATGCATTACCAACAAAGCATATGTTTAATATGCATTATCTACGAAACAGATATCTATTTTGCACATACCTACTAAACAAATTAAACACCTCAAATAAGATTCCACTAGTCAAGTAAAAAAATCTACCACTACAATAGAAGTAACACTCAATACATACTCCATGGATTCAAGACAACTCACCCTTGTATACCTACTAAATAGAACAACAAAAGAACGAACACACAAAAACACCACATAAGAAAACACGTACATTCATATCACATGTAATCAAGACTAGAAACATACACAAGTACCTACTTGTTAGAAGGAAAATTAAACACATACCTATTATGGAGAATCATATCTCGAATAGAAATATAAATATATATATATATATATATATTTTTTTTCGCTAGAAGAAAATTCAAGAAATCCACAAAACAGGTGTACTAACCAAAATCAACACAACTATTTTTCACTCTACTTATGAAACCATATCACCTCTTATAACATTGAAATGAGTTGTTTTGATTAATTTAAAAACTTCAATCAAGGATTGGGAGCAAAGCTACAATTAAGGGTGAGAAAAAATAGGTAGGCGCAATCTGTGGAAAAATGAGAGTAGTATGAGTTGTTATTTGTCTCAATGGCAAACTTGGTAATCTTGCAAATTTAGGTTCTATTATTCATGTTTAAAATATATTTTTTAAACTTTTAATTTAATCTAATAAATAGGTTTGAGTGTAAATTGAAATTATGGGTTTGATCTAAAATAAGTATACCTTTTTTGATGTATATCTAATTTCTCCAAAAGGAATAGCTCATTAACTAATTTTTTGATTAAATTTTCACATCTCCACCGTTCAACTTGTAAGGTCTAATATGTAGATCACTTATGTAAAATTTCAGCCAAAATGGTAATCGCTAAGGTATCAAACTTTGTGAAAGCAATTGACGCACTAAATCTGTCAAACCTAAACCGTTCATACTTATAAGTTAAATCACAGTTTTGAATGTCTTAAACACCTCTATTTTGGCTGAAATTTTACATAAGTGATTTACAAACATTAGACTCTAAATATTGAACGGTGAAGATGTTGAAATATAATCGAGAAATTGGTCAAGTGACATATCACTTTAACATAAATTTTTAATATTGTACCTCGCTCTAGCTATCACCACCCTGCGCGCACTCTGTGAATCTGTGAACATTATTCTTATGGCTTGACTCAACCGAAGGCCATCAAGATAATTCAATTTTTATACTTAAAATGGAAAAAAAATTGACATTGGAAGATAATGCTGAAACAAAAACTAATTTTTTAAAGAAAGACAGAAAATCAGAACTCAATATGTGTATTATATAGAACACATGCAATATTTAATTCGTCATATAACTAGTTTGTCAAAGTAGAAGTTTCGATCAGCCACTTTTAAATGTGTGTGTGTCTTGTGTTTTTTCTTCTCATTTTCAGATTCTTCGTACCTGTACGAAGGTTAACCTTGAATCTGCTACCAAAAGAGTGGAAATAAGCTAGCTTGGGTTTGCAGAAAAACTGAAAGGTTATTTCTTTGAAACACGCAAGCAGTTGGGTCCGTAACTTGTGTTTATAGCAAGAAGTTAATCAAATGATGCTTATCAAAGTCCGATTATGAGCCGAATAATGCGCGCGTTGATGGCTGCTATAAAGAATTGTATGTACGTGTTGACCAAAACTAAGTAGTGAGAAAACTCTCTCTGAATCTGTGGATTAAGACACTGCATAAAATAATGTTAAGAGCTCCCCACAACTCAGGTGCTATCTTGCTGATATGATCAATTAAGGCATGCCATGCGAGACATTTTTTTAATATTGGATTCAGTCATCAAATAAGATTGCAACACCTTTCATTTTTGTAAGTCGCTATCTAATATCCACACTACAAATATTCTAAACTGTAACGTAGTACATAAGTTAAGAAGTTACATTCAACATCTGTCGAGACTAACACATAAGCTTAACTGTTTTCAGGCAGCTAATCCAGCTATGATTTTCCATATGTTATAAGCATTATTTATGTAAATTTAAAAATGGTCAGATCTTAACATGTAACTAAGGGATCACCAGTTACCACAAGCTTAAACCATAGTTCCTTTTTATCGTGCATTTGCCGTTTGGGTATCAAATCGATCCAATAGCCATCAATTATGAATGATAAGACTAATTAGGCTGCTCCATCCTATATCAAACTTCTTGAGCATCAAATGATTGGGCCTAAAAGCATTCAATATTTCTACCACTACTTCGGATACAATAGCTTCTTCTTACTTTTAATTGGCGAGTATGTTGTGACTTGTAAGTTAGATCTCTCACTTAATAAATGGAGACTATGCCGGCATACATATTTGAATATCTGATATTTATAGAGATAATGTCCAACATAGGCCTCATTATTTAGCTCACGAATCCGAAAAGTCAGCGGAGACTTGCAATCCCGATGGACTTTTACCCGGCCCAGCCCGCGAGACGCCAAAGTTCGTTTTCATGGGTAGAGGGCCGGACTTAGTTAGAGGTGTGAAACCTGACCCGGCCTGTCAAAAGCCCGCAAGGCCCGGCTTGTAAAAGCCCACCAAGAAATAAAATATTACACATGCATATAATATATTATACATATATCAATTATAGGTCTTTTTTGGTAATAATTATACATAAATATTATATATATTAATAATCATAGATTTAAAATTTTATATTCTTTATATTATAACTTTAAACTATATTTAAAATAAAATTGTAGCATTATGAAGCAACTATATGAAATATATAAAGTAAACTTTTCAAGATTAATCGACACCAACTGATGTTATCGGTACTAATATTTAGGGACGGTGTTAAAACTTCATCTAATTCGGACCTCGTCTGACCATCAGAATTTTTGATAAACCAAAAACATCACTAATATGCCCTAAGAGATGACCCATTACCAAGATGCGAACGTCGAAAGCCATTTGCATATATGAAATCATATAATTTTTGTCACCGATCGTGCGCGGTCACACCGAGGAAACTCATCTAGCAAAGCTTCGGTCAATGGGGTTTTAATATGTCAAAATGCTTCTTCTTTTTTGTTCACCATAGGTACAGACGGTCAAACTATGTCCAAAACAGACGAAATTTTTACGGGGTCCCTAAATATATATACCGATCACATCTGCTAGTGTCGATTGACCGTATTTAGAACCGAAGTTGTCGATCGCCGAAGTGTCTACTAATGTATCATAACCTTTATATTAGATTTAGAATAAAACTATTGCATTATGAATCAACTATATGAAGAAAACTTACCAGGATCAATCAACACTAGCCAATGTGATCGGTATACATATTTAGTGACCCTGTAAAAATTTCATCTAATTCGGACCTCGTTTGACCGTCGGAATTTCCGATAAACCGAAAACACCACTAATATGCCATAAGAGATGATCCATTACAAAGATGCGAACGCCGAAAGTCGTTTATATATCTGAAATCACCTAATTTTTGTTATCTATCGTGCGCAGTCGCACCGAGGAAACCCATTTGGCAAAGTTCCAGTCAATGGGGGTTTTAATATGTCAAAACGCTTTTTTTGGTTGACCGTAGGTATGGACGGTCAAACCATGTCCAAAACAGACGAAAATTTACGGATTCCCTAAATATATATACCGATCATATCTGCTGGTGTCGATCGACCATATTTTGAACTGGAGTTGCCGATCGCCGAAGTGTCCACTAATGTATCATAACCTTTATATTAGGTTTATAAACTATCGTATTCTGAAGTGATTATATGAAGGAAACTTCTTGGAATCGATCGACGCTATCTGATGTGATCGGTATATATATTTAGTGACTATTTTAAAATTTCATCCAATTATAGCCTCGTTTGACCGTCAGAATTTCCAGTAAACCAAAAACACCACTAATAT
Organism: Argentina anserina; assembly: GCF_933775445.1. Classification (NCBI taxonomy): domain Eukaryota; kingdom Viridiplantae; phylum Streptophyta; class Magnoliopsida; order Rosales; family Rosaceae; genus Argentina; species Argentina anserina. Next base: position 6,285,831 of record NC_065874.1, read on the forward strand.
GTCATAAGAGATTATCCATTACCAAGATTAGACCGCCGAAAGCTATTTACATATTTGAAATCACCTAATTTTTATAATCGATTGTACGTGGTCGCAACGAGGAAACCCATTTGGCAAAGCCCCGGTCAATGAGGTTTTATTATGTCAAAACGCCTCTTTTTTTGTTGACCGTAGGTACGGACGGTCAAACCATGTTAAAAACGGACGATCACATCTACCAGTGTCGATCGATAATATTTCGAAATTAGAATATATTCGTGACTTTTTTTAAAATGTTTTCTAATAATTCTTTTATTGTTCAAACCCTTAAACAAGAGTATTATGTTTTTTTTTTCTAATACAAACCCACAATGTCTGGTCCGCAAAAGCCGCTTTAGGTGAGTAGAGTTGGATATTTATATTTGTGAAAATATCCGACACGGCTTGATCCTTCACTTATTTAATGTACATAAGACCCGGTCGGCCCGGTCTATTAATATATACTGATTAAATGAGCTTGAGTGCAGCAACTTTGGGCAATCTCTTTTGAGTTTTGGTCACAAGAGTCATTTCATATAACTGAGATTCTATGGTGCTCCCTGAGCTTTAAATCCACCACTGTGGACTCACAGTGGACCAACACTCAACTCCCATGGAATTCGCTTCCTGCTCAATTCTCAGGCCCCAATCCTTTTCAGCCATCTCTCACGGTACCAATTCTCACCTCTATGCTTTCCCCAAGAACCATCTAAACTTGGGTTCCTCTCCATTTTTCCCAGCTTTCCCGAAAAGCTCAACCTTTCCCGGAAAATGTCTCCACTTTCATCGGTTCACTGCTTTTAGCTCACTTTCCGGCGCCGACGACCAGAACCCTTCTCAGAAACTCGCTGTTCTTCTTGAAGTTGACGGGTAACATTGTCTTTTTCAAACACCCAACTAGTTTGATTGGTTTTGTTGTGCCTTGAATTGATGATTGTTCTTCAAGGTGATAACTTTAGTATAAGTTGCATAAAGTTTACTGCTTTATACCTTAGTTTCTTTCATTTGGTGCATTGTAGTATTTGGTTCTGATATTGCTTCTAATTGAATCATAGACTTTAATTAAGTGATTGGCTAGGTACTCATATTTGGAATTCTTTCAAGTTAGTTTCATGTTCAACTGTTCAAGCTATCTGCTTAGTCATATTGGTTCGTACCAACTCCCTTTCACTTACTTCTGGTCCTAACAGCTTAATGATTGGGTTAACAACTTAAGCTAATGCGAAACTTGCATGACTAAGTTGATTTGCATTCTTGTTGAGATCGCTTTCTTTCAGGGTTCTTATTGATGCATATCGTCTGGGTAACCGCCAAACTTTCAATGTAGGTACGCAAATGCAGTAATTATTTGAATTTTTCCTGATGGATTAGTAACTAGTAAAAACTTATGAAGTATGCAATTATGTACTTATCTCACATTTTTACTCTTCTTGATTCTGGCAGCATTTAAAAGTCTGGGGCTTGACTGTGCAAATTGGACTGAACCTGTTTATTTGGACCTCCTAAGGTACGGTATTTTTCTTCCTCAATATGTTGCTTTTAAAAAAAAATCATTTAGGAAGTTATCTACTTTCCTTCGCAATGGGAAACTCCTGAAAGTTGAAACCGGAACTTGATTAAGTGTAGTAGGAGTCGTGTGCTTTTCTCATAATCACAACAATTTTAGTTTATATAATGACAACGGCATGTCTTCACATGCAGCTGGTCATAACAGTTTGTCCATATGGAGAGCCATACATTAGTGACTCAAATTATGCTAACATGCTTTGCCTTTTCCCATATGATATGGTTCCATAATGTTGGAGTCTGGATCAAGGTTATTGACTTTGATGATCTGAAATCGTTCAAATCAGTTTTACATTAATTTTTCCAGGAAGTGTGCTGGCGACGAGGAAAAGATGCTAATCATGTATTTTAATCGGGTGAGTTCCTGTTTTGTTGTCTTTGGAAATATGAGTGGCTTATTGTAGATCTTTGAAATTTTCCATCCACATGTATTTACTCTTTTTAATCTTTTATCTGCTCTGCAGATTGGTTGGCCTTCATCATTGCCCACTACTGAGAAGGAATCATTTGTAAAAAATGTTCTGCAAAAAAAGGTACACATATATAAGATGACAATCTAAGTAGAACCCTAGCTAAAGATTTAAGATTAGGGATCAGGGATGTATTTCAGTGGTATATCATCTAACAGCCGAGGTAGTTGCACTTTTTTAAAGACTGATCGTTGATTGATAGCCTCAAAGGCTATAAGGGGGAATATTGAACACTTTGAATCATTGTTTTGATCATTATCTGATCCTAAATTTTAAATGTAGGTCTGATACCCCTAAATTGGTTTTATACTTTTTTCAAGGTAGGGGAGTTGCACCACTAAGTTTTAAATTCAGCAAAAATAAGAGGAACCTTATATGACGTTATAGCAGTAGCTTAATTGAGAACTACAAATTTAGCGGCCCCTCAAAGATACTTCCTATTATTATGTTGATTTTATAGAAAAGAAATGGCTAGATTAACTACAAGCTCTTATTGCATTCGATAACTCGTAAAATACATCATACTAAACAGTATAATGGATAACTAAATTTAATATTTTTATTTATGTCGGGAGTGATGTGGGCCTAGATTTGATTGATTTTCATGTCTACAATATTGGTTTAGTCATGGGTTTTTTTCTTATATGTGGTATCATCTTTGAAATTGTTAATCACATCATCAATTTATGTTCTGCTGAAAATATTGTAGGATGTTTCACCATCTTTTAGCATTGTTCTCTAAGAATGACTCCAGCAAACTAAAGATTGGTTAGTTTTTGACAGAAAACTGCAATGGATGAATATTTGATGTCCAATAGTTTACCCTTACGACCTGGACTTGAAGAGTGAGTTGTCTTGTCCTGATTAAATTAAAAGTATAAAAGATTTTATATTCTATCTGTTAAAAACTTAAAAGATCTCTATAAAGTAGTTCTCTTAGGAAACGCCCCCTCTCTAAAAGCATAAGGTGTGACTTCCAATTGTGGGTCTCTTGAGCTATGGTGAATGTTAGTGGTATGGCTTGATTTATTTGAATTATTGATTAAAGCTGTGTGAACTCTTTATTAAATTTGTGTTATGATAAATTCATGTACAATGACCAGAGTCCAACCCAAACAGGTCATGGTTGTTGACTTGTTGCTACATCATACTTTATCTTCTTGGGTTTCATTAGCTTAAATGGTAATTAAGGTGTAAAATCAAGATTGATTTTGTTAGTCAAATAGTCTTCTTGTTCAACTTCCCGTTTTGAAAACTTCAAATGTTTAAACATTTAGGAGTCTGAAGGATCAGATTTCAACTTTAATCAATACATATCAATCATTAGAAGAACTGAAAATCCTTTGGAAATGTTGTCGAAGAAATGCTGTTATATTTGATATAGCGTAGTTGCTGCAAGAGATCAAATGCTGTTGTTTGCTTGTGAAATTTCTCCAACACCCGATTGAATCTTCGAAGTCTTCACTCTCTTTTACTAATCATGAAACTTACTAAATCCTTATTCAGTTCTGTAACACTTACCAAGAGATACCTCAATATAAATTTCAAAAGCTGCATTAGTTTTCAAGATCTTCATCAAAGAGTAACATCCTATATCTCATTTCCATTTGCAGATTTCTTGATGATGCTTACAATGAAGGAATACCTGTTGTCATACTGACATCCTATAGTAAAAGTGGAGATAAAATTTCCAGGTAAAAAAAAATTTGATTGTTTATCTTTTTCATTTTATTGATATACTTGTACACCATTTCCATCGTACCATGGTTTTTGCATATATTGAATGCACTTTAGTCATTAGTAGACTATCTTTGAAGAATTCATTGTGGCAGTGGTGTCTTTCGAGGTGCTACCTGAAGTAAATGTTTATAGTAGTGTGTGACTGGTTATTAGTGTTCTGCTAAAAAAAAACTGGTTATTAGTGTCTTCTTGGGACTCTATAAATGTTTATGGAGTTATACCCTATTTCAGCATAGATGATAAATCGATAACTATATTGTTGTCGTTATAAATTGGTGGTGTGGACTTGCCTTAGCACAAGATTGAATTTGGCAGTGAAGCTAGGCACTTTTATAGTCTCATTTAGAGCCTCATTCAAGATAGTATGATGCCCCATTGTCTATTATTTTAATTGCTTCGCAAATAGTATAATGTATTCTTCTTTATCATGGATTTTCTTTACAAAAGTTTTATCCTTGTTACCATAGTACTTGTTCTTATGCAGCAGCTGTAATTTGTTGTTGTGCAATTGTCTGTTAATTTATGTTAGATCCATTATTGAAAAGCTTGGCCATGAAAGAGTTTCAAACCTAAAGATTGTTGGGGATAAGGAGGTGGAACAGAGTTCATATGGCCAATTAGTATTCGGTAAAGTCTTTTCTTCTGGTGCGGATCAGGAAATAGCTAAAGAGGCAATGAAAGCAGGTGAACTTCCTATCTTGAGTTCATGTTCATTGGATGTCCATCTTTTCTGCATACTAAGGGATCTCTTTTGCTTTCTGGCCAGTTTCTGCTGAGAAACAAAGAATTGCAGAAGAGGTTGCTTCAATGCTTAAGTTGAATGTAGATTTAGATACTACCCCGTCTGAAAGGTTAGCCCATTTTGAATTGTACCTTTTGTTACTATCAGTCGGACACTTTATTGTTTTCTTGTCCGTTTGTTACTTTTGTATATGAGTTTTAGGGTTTACAGGGTTTATAAGAGGAAAGAAACTCTTGACTGTACTTTCTTTTATGACTTTGCTTCCATTAGTCCATTGGACTCGGAACTACATTAATGTGGTTCCAGTCAATTGGACTTCAATGATTGTTCATGACATCTTTTTGCATACTCAGCTTTCATTTATCTGATGAAACCTTTACGAAAAGCAAATAAATAAAATAAAATCCTGAACAGAGAAAGAAATTGTTGTTTCTTATTTTCTGTTCTGAAAAGATGTAGCTTGAAACTTGAATGGTAAGTGTCAAGAGTTTAGCGGTTTATATCCATACTGTTCAGCTTAAGGCAGTTTCTATACATGGAATTTAATGTTAATCTGGTACTCTTATGCTCTTCAGCTTACAGAAAATCATAGCTGCCTTGAGGGCAGGGGCAGAAAGTGCTGGACTAGCTGTATGCAATTGTGTTCTTATAGCAGGAAGCCAGTCTGGTGTGGCAGGAGCTGAGCGAGTTGGCATGCCATGTGTTGTTTTAAGAAGCAGGTGATGACTCATCGACTTGTTACTCAATCATCAGCAATTTAACCACTATTTGCCAAATTTGTGAATAATATTGGGTACCAAAATGTTGCAAATTCAGTGGTCGTAAGAGGTGTTCCACTGTTCCCATCCTCTTGGAGCGTAATTACTAATTAGCTTGTGGTCTCATTATCTGTTGGTTATAGAAACTTTCCATAATCCAGATAATACATTAAATTTATTGTCGCATATATTTTGGCTTTGTCCTAATATCTTAAAATCATTGTTTTATTTTATCATGACTATGGAAGTGCATGTCCTTTCTTAATATCATGACTATTTAATGATAATGAACTGAGTTTGACTGTGTTGAGAGATGGTAAAGTTTGATTTTGTTGCATCTATTTATGTTTTCTGTTCTGTGTAGTTTGACAGCTAGAGCTGAGTTCCCATCAGCAAATGCTGTAATGGATGGGTTTGGGGGAGCAGACTTGACAATATCTAAACTTCGAACAAAGAAATGGCTATGAAGTTCATCGACCTTACCCTTTTTTTTCTTTTTCTTTTTTACATAGTTGTCGATGATATGTTCGGAGAATTATCTCCAGAGAGAAGTTTGTAAGTTCCAAAAATGCTCATCTGTAGCTTACTTATCCATTTCAGCTTACAACTTGCTTACATTTTTAATGCCTCCAATTACACAATAGAGCGCGGAATCAACTTATTATGTCACTTGTTTTAGAATCTGCCATTTTATATATTTATTCTTTAATGCCACTGCTTAATCAAGTTTGATATTATACGATTTTAATGAAAGTGAACAAGGATCTGAGATAGAGGCTGGCGATTTTCGTTGATGCCAGTACTGAATCAAGTTTGCATACACATAACATATAACTGATTCTGACAATTGACAGACAATTCACACAAAGTTATGAGTGGTAAACACGAGTACAACACTTGTATAAGCCATACCCACTTGTTTTGAAAGCTTCATTGGTAGCTCCAAGATCTTTCTTCTTGTTAACAGAATTAAATGGTTAATTTTAACCAAATTAAAGCAAACACATAAAGTAAGGGCTGTGTGTTTGCTTTGATTTGGTTGATTATATAGATTTTCTATTTCCAGATTTACTTGAATGCCTTTTTGTTGTTCTGTATTTGATTTCTGTCCTCAAAGAAATATACATTGGCCGCTTCCATGTCTTGTTTAGTCTGGTAGGGGCATCACCCACAAAAATTTGATCCTCTGTAAGACCAACATGTGAACTGATTCAGTATTTCAGTTTGAGTTCTCAATTCATGCTTGTTTAGTCAGGTCTCGTTGTTCGAATTGCTGAACAATTCATTGTTAACCAACTTTCTTTCTTTCCATCTTTCTTTCCTTCGGAATCAATCTTATGTGAAATCAACTTTTTTGCAGGTCAGATTGATGAAATTCAGATACATCTACACAAATAACTTAGCAACTCTCTTTGAGTTGTATTGATGATAATGTTTAATGAATGAAGAATTACATGAATGATATTTATACACAAACCTAAACTACAATTATAAACAATTGTCAACTGCTACAACCATTAATACACACCATGCATTACCATGTTGAAGGTAAAGCATTAGGTTAAAAAAGGTAAAACAGCCATACTGCACAATGAAGGCAGCAAACGACTCATACTGAACCAAGATCCACATTTATCTCCATGAAATCAGTAAATCATCAACCTGTCACATAATCACATTGCTTCGATACTCCCCCGTAAGCTGGATCAAGGAGATAGATTGATCCAATCTTGCACAGAATTTTCTGGAATTGAGTAGTGGTAAGTTTCTATTTTTTTTTCTCAAAATCGATCAGTAAATTGATCTTCATTGTGCACATATCGAGTAGCAATCACTTGAGACTGAACTTGATGCCTAATGTAATGGAGTCAACTTCAATATGCTTAGTGCACTCATGAAAAACTGGATTTAAAGCTAGCTGTCTATTATCACTGAAAGGTGAAGAGCTAGACATTCCCATCAGCTAGGAGACCTTTAAGCCAAACCAACTCGCAAGCTTCTACACTGGATCTAGTAACCACATTTTGCTCTTTACTCCTCCAAGTTCAACTTTCCAACGAAAGTTCAACAAGGGTATTGTTGGAAAGGTGTTGGGTGTAGTTAGAAATTTGACGAGTGTTAGGAGTCTGCTGAATCTACTTAGATTAATTTAGGGGTATTGCATCTGCATGATTCTTAAAAGGGCAATTCGGCTGCTGTGTTGGGATCGTGCAAATAATTCCACAAAAGGCCCAACTTACAATCTCAACATTCCCATATATATAATTATATATACTAGAAATCGACCGCATGTAAGTATGAGAAAGTGAGTAGTTATCTATGTGAAAAATTAGATGGTTAAAATATGAAAAAAATATATTTATCAATTAATTTATTAAAGTTTTGACCAAAATATCCTTAATAGTTTGTTTGTCTTTTTTTTTTGTCCAATAGTAGTTTGTTTGTTAGTGGAAGTAATTAGTAAGTATATTTGGAATGAGAGTCTTTCCAACCAAGACCATCTTGTTGAGGACTAGTTGAAGACCAAGGTGATTCATCTATTTTTTGATCGGTTATTCAGATTTCGACCGTTTAGTTTGTATATATATGAGTAGAGCATTCTTGTAAATTTTTGTTTAAATTGAAAATTGTTAAGACATTCATAAATTTGATTTACTCATTATGAACTTGAACGGTTCATATTTGACAATTTTGGTCCATTCACTAATTTGAATCACTTTGATACATTAACCATTACTAAATTGGCTGAAAATTTGTATAAGTAAATATTGACCTAAAATCTTAACGGTTGAGATGAAAAAATATGATTGAAAAATATGTCTAATTAACAATTAAGTATTTGTTCCTCAACTAGTACTCAACAAGATGATCCTATTAAAAACATTTCATATTTGGAAATTTACAATTTTGGTGAATTTTGTGAGTATTGGCTTTATAGTAGCATATAAGTAAAGATTACGTCAACGAACCATAAAAAAACAATCGACCTCGCAAATCGCAATCATGCCTCTCCCAAAGCCCAGGTCCTTGCGTGAAAAGACGGATGCCGTATTTCCACTTGGTTATGTAGCAATTGTAGTCGGCTTTTACCTTTCGGTGCTGCCGCTGCAGTTAAAAGTCAATAGAAAATTTGACAAGATGGTAAGAATTTTGTAGCTCCATCCTGCAGAAATTTTAAGATATCTAGATCTTGTTTTCTCTTTTCGAGAATCATCTAGCTCCATCTTTATTATGTGACATAACTGACATCAAAACCGTTGATATCTTACTGCTGAATTGGCAATCTATATTTGTAATCTCCAAATGGATGTATATATACGTGCATATAACATTGCAAATTGTATTATTTCGTTTGCTGTCTTCAAATTGTATTTTGGCTGTTGGAAATTGGTTGTGTACTCGACATTTCTTCCTTGTTTCTGGTATTCTGTTTCCATTTCACTCCATTACCATTGCTTGCACCAGCAATTAGATTCAAATTCATTTGTATTTCTTTATGTGGTGTACATGAAAAAGGGTTGTCTTAACTGCTTTTTCCTGCGTATTATTGCAGGGACTAGGGAGCTAAGAACAGAGCCCCTGAAAAACCCTGAAGCTTGGTACTTGCCTCTAAAAACCTTTAGACCTAATTTATGGGATCATGCTGCATTTGTAATAATTTTAGTTTTGATTTTGCTCTGTTTAAATGTAACCTAATGTGAAGTGTTACACTGTTCCTAGCGTGATGTATTTCTGATGTTTGTTACAGTGTTCCTATCTTTATCAGTGTGGATTGTTGTAGAGATGGACATAATAAGTAGATTTAACATGCATGGGAAACAACAGAAGCTTAAGGCAATGTGTATAAATAGGCCAAAATAACACAGGTGTAGAAGTGTAGAGCCTCACCCATTTACAAATAACGTATGCAGCATGCCATGTGTTTTCTTAAGAATCAGGTGATGACTCATTGGCTTGTTACTCAATCATACAATCATTAGTTGTTGAGCTGTTTTTTTTTTATTGTCAAACATATTGGTTTTGTCCTAATATCACCAAGGAAATACATGTGGGCTTAGTACATGATGTCCCTCCCAGGCTCCCACTATTTAGGGCTGTGTATTAGCGGCGGAATCAGGAACCAAATGCATAGAATTTTTACTTCAAAACCCAGCGGAGGCACATTGATACATGGGGACATAATCCAAACCATGTAAATTTTAAATATACCAACAAACTGTAAAAACAAGTGAACTGTTCCATCCGAGGGCTATCCACTTCAAAGTTCATACTAAGGACGTAACCGTAACCAGTACTGGAATCTTGAAGCCTCCAGATTAGAGCAGAGAAAACGTGTGGTTAGACACCATATCAGTTCTAACTACACCCAAATCTGCTGCAAACATTAACAGAAGAAACGCTTATCCTTTCTTAACAAGGAAAAGTTCCAGAGAAAAGATCAAAAATGACATTTCATCTTTATATAAAGTACATCAAGTCATCAATTTCTATTTTACCTAGAGCAAAAACAACTAAACTATCTAGTAAACCAGGCATTTCGGGAAACACCATTTATTCCATTAACGTTGTAAGAAATAGCAGCAACACTATAGCACCAAGTTGATCATCCTATTTTGAATCTGATACACATGGGACGGATACAAAACTACAAACAACAACAATCCCACATCATTCCATGATTTCCATCTCCTGATTGTTTGTCGCTCGCCTACGCGCCAAGTTAGGGCTTGCGTACTCCATGCCGCTATCAGAAGATGATATATTAGATGACACAGATGACTCAGGAACTGAATTCGTTAGTGGATTTGGTGGAGGTGTTTCACTTCTATAACTTTGAGAAGCAAGAGAAACTGGTTGTCTAGGCGCTTCAGGTGTTGGACGCCCTTGAGCTTCTTCTGCAAGTCGTCTCAGAATATCCATAACAGTGGGAAGAAACTTTGATGAAATGGATAGTATTCCTGAAAGCTGTTTAAGATCAAGCAAAGGAAAGTCGAGTTAGCACCTGGCGAGAAAGAAGGTCTGCAAGGAAATTTCTTTTTATTATAATACAAAACACACAAGGCCATATTATCGAAGGAATACAATGACATTAAATTTAAGATAAAACAAAGTAAGGAGAGTAAAGGAAAAGAACAAAAAAAAAAACAAAGCTTCAGCATTTGCCCCAATATGGTGGCACATTGTCAGTTGAGAGCTCATGACAAGGCAACCTTTGTCTAAGATAATGATGGTCATACCAGAAAAAATAATTTGAATTTGAAAGCTTTATTATTATGCAGAGAAAAAAGCAGCGCTTACACACAATCAAGACATGTGAAAAGAGACTTCACCCAGTGAATGCAAAAGAAATTTCTAATATTTGAATAATAAAGAATATCTTTATTATTGAAATTCCTTATCTATCTATAATGAAAGACTGGAAGAAAATATTTTACACTTCGTGGAACAAGCAGGAACAAACATGTATCGTGTGTTCCCCCGCATAGGGAGCATCTTTTTTCTTAATTTTTTTTTTCTTTTCTTGTCTTGGTTAGAGCTGAATCTCTTTACATATAAGATAACAACAATTTCCTGCAAAACCAGAAAAATATTCGAGTTTAATACTCACAGCGCCATGTCGGAACTCTCCTGCAATGTCCATCTGTACCCATAAGGCCTTTGAAAGTAAATATGCAACAAAAAGAACCAAGAGGTAGAGAGGGTTCCTGTTTCATATGAAGAAAAACAAAACAGTCATTATCAGATAGTCAAGACAATAGGAGTTCCAAGAAAGTTTATATGCTTAATAAACTGTGGAAGAACATAATAACCTTAATAGGAGCATAAATTCGTTGAAACCAAGAAGAATCATAGCCAGAATGGCCCACGGAGGAGGCAACCAGTTGTTACTCCGCTTGTGAGCCTCCTGAAATTACAAAAGGGAATAGCATTATGATTGAAAGTTGGGTCAGCAGACACATAAAGAGCTTACTCAAAATATGATAAGTTCATCTTGGTAGAAAAAACAAGTGTCCGTTAAATAGACCGAACAGTATCAACCAGTTTGCCAAGTAATGGATCAGCAAAGTGTTCACAATAACTGTCCCCACATTTGGAATGTATTCACTAGAAATCTTTTACAAATCACATGTTTACATCATTACGAACAGTTAAAGGAAATTAAGGCCCATTTATAATTGATATTACGTAAGTTAAACATGTAGCGATAAGACATTATAAAATGTACCTGTGCTTGAATAGCTTGAGTGACAGTATACTCGGTTTCTGATTTGAACTGTCTCCACAGTGATTTGCATTGCACTGGCGTAATCAGTGTATCCTTTGAAGAAACCTAATTCAATTTCTAAATGAGAATCCAGTTTAATAATAGAAAGAGTACTTGAACAGAAAAAAATTAGTACCTCCTCCCAAGTGCTTGTTGCAAGAGGATCTGCTAAAGCTCTTATGCTCTTATCTTGTGAGGACAACTCAGTACCTGTCCCATCCATAAGAGAAGAAAAGATAACTTTTTCAATATTATCAGGCTTCTCATCCAAGCGAATAGCAGCTCTAACCGATAAAACCTTGAGAGACTACAAGAACAAGATAATATAAGATAATTATCAGATTTCCACAAATAAAAGATTATAACAAATATCCATTATATATCATTGACTCATTACCGCAGAGCGGGCATCCTTGGTTATGGTTCTAATGTCTTCCTTCCCGGTCCATACCCTAGGCATTGAATCACTGTCATAATTGAAGACTGTTGAAAACCTGAAAATGATAAGAAAGACATAAGAAACATATAGGACCACGAAAAAAAGACCTGAAAATTTAATGACAGCTTTGTTACCGATCCTTCATGTGGATCAGAGCTTTCCCAGCCTCTTCTCTTGCTTTTATCTCCACCACATTTCTCGCATAATCCCTCAAATTTTGCACCATTTTCGCAATTGTTACTTTGTCCAACTCAAAACCAACAACTGCTTTTGAGAACTCTGATACTACAGCTTCAGTCTCACGATTAAGAAGTTTCCTTATTGAAGCCCAGGTATCTTCTCCTCCAGCTTCAAGTAGAGCCCCCACCGGTTCAGTTAAAGAATCTGAGAGTGTTTTCTGCAAGAAAAATGAGGTGTCTTCGTTAAGCTATTTGGGTAACAGTTTCAAAAATCTATTGATTCATATGAAGTTTATGAAAAGGGTGAAAGAAAGCTGGGACCCAGGGCCACCTGCCAGGCTTCATTCCTGCATTTTATATGGAGGGCAATACCTCATAACTGATGTTCAGTTCTGATAACTTTGTACTACGAATAGATGATGCATGTGCTTCTAAATCACGTCGGAGCTTTTCCCGAACTCTTGAAGTATCCCAATTAGCCAGCTGTACTGCAGCATCTGGAAGGACAGAGATGGAAATCTATTGGAGTCGAAGATATTATGGTGTATAGTAATCAGTAAACCAAGCGGATGGCCCTCTAACATATAAGTTGGTTGAAGACACGTAAGAATACCTTATTCAGATATTAAGAAAACATAAAAGACCTTTAAGGTCACTTCACAAAAGATGGTTGAGGGACCAAAAAAGAGTACTGATCATACAAGAATTTTAAAAACTGTGCACACATAGATTAAACAGTCCAGAACTCCAGAACTCAAATTTCCTAGGACATGAGGTAAGGCACATATTCATAGAGTGTTCTCAGCAATAAAGATGGTGATGAATAAACAATTGCATGATAAGAAACAACAAAAGCCATGGGCTTCCATAAATTCGTGGATGATCACCAGCAATAAAATCCCATGCACTTATTCTTTCAATTAAAGAAAAGAAAATCTCTTGATTTTGATAATGCAAACAGTACCTGCACATCCACGGTCAAACTCAAGCGCGCAACCTTCCATACAGGTTCGGACAGATGAGGCAAATCCTTCCCCGTTGTTTAATGACCGCTCCAATCTCACTTTAAAATTTTCCAATGCGTTAGAGCGCAGATGCCCTAGCATGGTAGTGTATGCAGGGAACACAAACTGAAAAGTTTAGATGAAGCAATGTTTAAAATACAGTACGGATGGTAACAAATCCCATTAGACATGTAGAGATTTCTAGGAGCTATCTCAAACTGGAAAGCATAACTAGAATCTGTTATTTAGAAATGTAGAGAGTAGACATACATCCAATGCTCTTGTTTCCAATTGCTGTCGTTTTGAGTTCCTTACACCTTCGTCAAAGTAGATGGCCTCTATGTCATATCTGTGATGTACACAAAATGAAGACAATAGAGTCAGATATAGAGACAATAGAAGCCCATTGAAAACAAAGAATAAAATTTGCATATGCACCGAAAACAAAAACAAGATTAACCACCATATAAACCAGAGTAGAACTTACTCAGAAAGATAGGCGTCTAGAATATAGCTGAGCTGTTTACCAAAACCTGGTACTGGACCACTTTGCACAGCTTCTTCCAATGCCAACCAATCCTACATACGCCAGTTTAACTTTTCACCAATAAGTTTTCACAACTGGAAGCATCTTAGTGGAAAGAAATGGATACCTACCTCATCTTTCGTCAAGTGATTGAATTTCTCATCAGCGATCTCTTCACACCGAACTGTAGCAACCATAACCTGATCAAAGTATATACAGTGCATGTGATTATACATGTGTATGAGAAGTCAAAACCGTGAACCATATTCTGATAGAAAATGAATACTGACAAACCTTGTGAGCAGGAAGATCCAGGTCTTTGTTTTCCTTGATTACTTTCCAAATCTGTTGCGCACTAAATGAAAATCCAGAAGCAGGGACAACACCCCGTCTATCACCAGCAAGCCCTCCAGGAGAAATAGAATGAAAAAAACGCTGGCGCAGTTGAGAAACCTGTGTGATACGGCCATAGTATATAAGAACCAAAGAAAACCTTTACAACTAATAGATTCCATTAAGAATACAGGAATTATTTTCTCTCTTGTGATGAGCAGCTTTAATAAGATCCTAGTAAATAATTATACAGGTACACTGGAGTTGGATCCAACAAGTGAAAGTTTAATGTAATATGGCCAAAATGTATCTGAGATATCATGGAATGCTTATAAAAGAAGTGGTACCTCCTCTTTAAACTTCTCCTCTTTCTCTTCATAACTGGACAAAGCAACTACTTCTACCTTCATATCAAGTAACTCAATAATCAGAAATATGTGTTTTAACTTTTAACCATTAAAAAAAAAAAAGGGTGCGTTAACAAGTAACAACATTATAAAAAACAATGACATCAGAGCAGAGATAGATAGATAGATAATATCTCACCGTGAAAAATTCGCTGAGCGGGGTGCTTTTATGGGCTTGGGGCTTTGGGACTGAATCCCATATCTGCAGAATGTACAAGTTGAGACCGGAGAAAAAACCTTTTAATAGAAACAAGAAATGACAAAAACAGCCTCCTGGAGCTTGGGACAAACTTACCTTTTGTATATCTTCCCTTAAAACAGGCTCCAGATACTCAAAAGGGGTCTAAGCAAAGAGTCAAAAAAAAAGACTGAATTAAAATATAGAACAAGAAAAATAACTTAGGAACGACAAGAGTCGAAACATTCGCACAAATGATCTACCTTTGTTTTATCGCGTATGACAAACAACAACGTTGTTTTACGAGGGCTAAACAAACGCATCATAACCTATGTACATTTAGATAAACAGAATGTCAGTAACAGAGAAGAAATGTTGAAAGTGTTGAATAACCCCTAAAAAACTGGAGATTTTTTTTTAAAAGGTACCTGAAAAACTGTTTTCAGTAAAGGTTTATTTGCAGCCTGCTCACGACCAATATCATGGCACCACCTGTATGTAAAATCCAATATTCCATTTGTTATCAAACAATGATTTAAAAGACATGTGTGTGTGTGTATCGGCCGACATTTCCTGTTGACATGGTTGCTACATCATCATGAGCAAAGAATATATTTTGCTTCAATAAAACTTTGAGGATTCTTAATTCAGATCTCATTTCCCTTTGTTTTCAATGAAAGGCCATATCCAGCTCAGACACTCAATGAGCTTAGCTTCTTTCATAAATGAAGAAGGGGAGAAAAACCATCTTAATACCAACTTTCCACAGGCTAAAACAGATTGCCGGTTCACATCCACTTCAGATAGATGTGGCAATCTTTAAACTCAATCAGACGCCTCAGATTTTTCAGATAATTACAACATTTTTCAGAACAAATTGGAGTTAGAACCCACTGCCAATAAACTGTCCATTTAGATACATATATAGGCTTCAGCATTTCTTAAACAAACTTACATATTAATCAGCACAATGTCCGAAACAGCCAACGCAAACAGAGCGCTTTGTTTCTCGAATGTAGTATCATCCTGAAAAACAACACAATTTGTACACATAGCAAGTAAATCAGCAAACTTTAACTGCTGATTGCACACACATAAATCTCAAAATGTCGTCCGTACTACACATTCCGCAGCTCTGCTAATCTCCAACAGAACTAAAAAACAAGTAAAGACTCATCGAAAATCCGATTACCTCGCCCCTCTCCCTGCCATCAGTACCCTCCAAATCCATGCCTACAGTGCAAGGCTCAATGCCGACACACTTAGCAATCCAAATCCCCTTCGTCGTTTGGCTCCTGTAAAATCAACACATATACACATCAAATCCAACACTTCACCCAAATCCAAATCCAAATCCAACAAAAACAAAACTTGAGATTCTTACCTTCCTCTAAACGCATCCATCTCCCTGAACTTAGTATGAAACAGCTGATTCATCAGAGTACTCTTCCCTGATCACCACAACCAAATCAAAACCAACTTCAATCGAAAACCTAACCAATCAAATCCAAAATTCAAACAAAGGCGGAAGCTTTACCGCTACTCTGCGGCCCCATAATGGCGACGACGGCGTACGAGAGCCCGCAATCGGCGACTTTCGCCTCCTTCACGAACCGGTCCAGCCCGGCGGCGTTGAATCCGCCGTCGCCGTCGATCAGCTGCGTGGCGTAGCAGTCCTCCACCGCCATGGTGATCCGAATCCGGCAAGGCACTAAAGCTAGTGGCTTTAGAGCTCTCACAGCACCGGCTTAGAAAAAGCAAAAGAGAGATGCTTGCTTTGAGCTGAAGCGAAGAAGAAGAAGAAGAAGAAGCGGAATAGAGGGAGTCCTGTCTTCTCTCTTTTTTTCCCTAATTTTTTTAGATTTTAATTTATTTATTTATTTTTCTGGGTTTCGGGGCGATCGTTTGTTGGATTCAAGTATTTATGATTGGGTGGCAGATTTGGATTTGGTGAATGATTGTACATTTTTTACCTTTTTGGAATTTGTTTACCTCCTAGATTCACTGCACTTCGTGTTTATCGGTAATGACCGGAGTAGATTCTGTTTTCACCCGAGAGTCAGAAAATTTTAAGTTAGGGTTGAAGGTTTTGGAGCGGTAATTCCAAATCTAATTTGAATTTTTTGAAAAATATTGGATTTAGCACGTTTGCTTATCGGTAAATACAAAGAATACATATGAAACGATTATAGAGCATAGTCATAAAGCAGGTGTGTTAAATTAAATAACTTAATTATTTGATGATACGACGCGCACAAAACACGTTGACGAAAATTTATTTTTAATAATTTTTAATTTATACATCACTTATTTTTATAATAATATAATAGAGTCAAGCTACCTGAAAGCTGTGACGGTTTATAAATAATTCTACATTGCTTATGTTTGTTGCGATGATTAGGAATATATGTGACAGGTTAATGCACAAGAGGATGTAACCAAGTCATACAACATTTGTTTTTCTCTTCACTTGGCATTCCTGTAGTAAAACCGGGACTACCCTCTAACTTCTCTCATGTATACATTTTATAAAATGACACTATTGTTGGTGAAAATTTAGTACAAAGTTGATTGTTGTTTGTTGAAGTTAAAGGAGAACCGTGAAGTTTTGGTTGAAGACGAGTATCCCTTTAAATGATTTAGTAAACATAGGCATTTTCACTCAAACAACCAATTTTTCTAGTTTTATGAAAGTTAAAACATCAAATTATTCAAAATTTATGACATTGTACTTTGGGAGATTTTATTTATAGCATAATTAATGATCCTTCATAATTTGGTTATTAGTTTACCAAGTCACCTACCAAATGAGACCAATAAAATTTAAAACTAGTCAGCTGCATCTTCAAGCTTATACCTACATGTTATTATTGAATAATGAACATTTTGAAACTTTATATATTAATTCCATAGAGTCATAAGTACACGGGGGATACAACATAGTATACTAGATGTTGAAGATCTATGTAATACAAATATGTTGTGGTCTCAAGTCTCAACATATAAATGACAAAGATTGGTAATTACTCCTATGTGCATGCATGTCGTGCATAATATTGTTTTTGCACTCCCTAGTCATGTTGTGATGTTGCGAGATTGCTCAAGTGGTCACCTAGCCTACTCATTTTGTTTTTCATTTAGTACTACAAGGGCTAACTCCATCCTTCTCATATGGATATGTGACCTGTTACTATTTTTCCTACTAGACTCAAACCAGTAACTCATCTTTTGGACTAGGCTCACGAATTCCTTTTGTGATTGTAATAAATCTAATACCATTCAAACCCATACTTGATCTTTAACTGTTCAAACATTGGAAAATATACAAATAGTTGGTTACAAATTCTCAGGTTTAGTCTCAAATCTTCTTGAGTTCCTATGATTATAATTAAAAAAACACAAGAACCCATTGATGAACAGCAACCAAATTATTACCCCATGAATAGATTAACAATAAAGACTAGAAGTCTAGATAATCATCCCCACACCTGATTAATGTGTGATTCTGACACTTGTCTAACGCCACTCAGGCCGCTATTAAGGCAAAACAATATAAATTCAGTTTTTGCCACTTTGGCTGCCACTAAGACAAAACAACATAAATTCAATTTTCGCCACTTTGGCCGCCACTAAGGCAAAACAATAAAAACTCACAATAAAATAACACTTCTACCGGAAGGTACATTTTCTTCCATTTCGGTCACTTCCACCACATTATCAAATAACCACATCCAATTAACCAAATTACACAACATTAATCATATATAATATAATATAGCAACGTGTACATGTATATTGTCATCAGCATTAAATATACATATACAAGTATACTATATTATAATATATCAATAACAACATGACCAATCCAATTTCATTCTCAACATTAACCATAGTCCATAATTACCAAAACCTTTTAAGATCATTTGAAAAAAAATATAATTTTACTTATTCATGAACCATATACGATCAAGTTCATGTAATTAAAAAACCAAAGCATATTTTTAAGAGATTAACGATACATGAACTATGTTAACAACTCAAAATTTTGTAACAAGTGAGGTTTACTCGCCTTGAAATCTTGTTACATCTTCCACACACAATACAAAAGGCCCTAGCCACCACAAACAACTCTATTTCATGCACCACATACCTAGTAATATCAAGGTTGCAACTCAATATCACTTCTGATATAGTAACAATAATTAATGTTCCACTCACTTCCCTTACACTAGCGTTCGAACTTAAACTACCCAAGGTGCAACTTCATCCGAGACTAATAAGTCTGAACTACCCCAAAAGTGTGTTGGTTCACGACAATAAGTGTATGAGATTAAAGGTCAAACTAACATGAAAACTCTTACATGCTCAACCGACAACCAAAATCACAATTTGCATGCCAATATGCTCGTATCAACGAGTACCTAATAGCGAAGCTACCCATAGCTCCAAACAAGATTGAACGAGTAACCACTGGTCACCAAAAGAGGTTGCTCGTGTGCCCAACCTGCTATCACTTCTCTTCTTATCAAATTCCACAACTTTACAACACCCAAACACAAAATTCAAGTTAGGGAGGCAAGCTTATACCTGCAACTCGAAACGACTCGGCCTGAAGCTACCATTTGCACTGTTACATGCTCAAATCTCACTAATCGGGAAAAACAATGCTCTAAACCTCAAACTAACCAAGAAAACTTCCACTTGATTAATAGAAGAAGAACCCATCTACACAACTTCACCAATTCAGAACTCCATCATCTACAAAATGTTATAAACTTGCTGCCCTTATCATAAGAACACAACTACAACAACAAACTTATAGATAACTACAAGATAAGCAACTTTTATACATGCTACTCAAACTAAAATCAACCAAAAAGTCATTGACAAGTCGCTGCAAATTCAACACCACCACAAGAACTTAACTCCCCAAATTGAGCTATAAGATCGTCAAAACTGTGATTAGAAAGATGCAAGCTATTGAAAATGGGCGGTTCCAAGCTTGGTTTGTCGGAAAAGTTGTTGCCTAGACGATGAAGACTGCAACAGTCCATTTCGAGCTTTGCTGCTCCTCACACGGTGGCCAGAGGGTTATGGGTCTAGGCTCAAAGGAAAAATGGAGTCGAGCTTGTCAGTTTGATAGGTGGCTCAAGTCGTGGCGTCGTCGGACACCAGAGAACGAAGCCAAAGAAATTATCTGCATTTTGAAGGGGAAGATGAATAGTAACTCGAATGTTCTCTCTCTTTTCTGATTTTTAGAGTTTCCTCTTTTAACTTCTATTTATACCCCTCCAAAATCGAAAGTTAAACTTTGGTGGATCGTAACCTTTTCATTTGTTTTACGCATGCTGCATGTTTACGAACTTATATCAACGAGCTCTATGACTTTCATGAATGAAGTTTTCTAAGAAAACCAACTAATGAAAAGTTAACTCTTAACCCCTCACGATAACGTTTTCGAGTGATTAATCGCTCTAACACTTTCGTTTTCTCTCTCGTACTATAAAATTGGACCACCACCAAATTAATAATATCTACAAGGTATTTATAGCTCAATTATAAAATTATGGGATATTACAAATGATGAACGCATGAAAAAGCATGAATCGACAAAGTTTTTTTGCGAGGATCAGTATTTGACAAGAAATTCAAATCATCAATAAGGCTAAAGAGAAAATAATGCAACAACATATCATCTTAACATCTTCATTGTTCACCCCGTGTTAAATATCGACAAAACACAGCTTGTGGATCCTGTTAGATTAGTATTGCCTAAACTTAAGAGTGTAATCACACAAAAAAATTTGTACAATTAGGTATTATCTACCTGTTTGTAAATTATTTTCTTACTTGTCCAATTGTTTGTGATTCCATCTTTCCTACTCCATTTCCATCTTTGCCTCTATCCAATAGTATTATTTCCTCTTTTGTTATATCGATGTGATTTCCTTTTCTATTATATCAATGTGTGATTTTTGGAGGTGGGATATGGCTATGGAAGAAACTATAAAGTTATTGAAATCATTTGGTCCCAATGTTTACTACTTCTTTATGGGTTCGAGGTTGACATTTGCATTGGACTTTTGAACATCCCACAACAGTCGTAATGAAGGAGTGAAGAAAGCAAAAAATGATGAGGCTAGGCTGAAGTTGGATGAAAAGAAATTAGAGTTTGATGAAAAAAAGTGGGAGTATGTGAAAGGGATAGTAGATGCACAAAAGAGTAGGCGGGCCAGAGATTTCAGAGAGAGGAATATGATGCGGAGATAACTTGTGTGGATTACTTGTATGAAGTTACTTGGTTTCAAGTCTTATATTTCCTCTTATATTTTTGTTCGTGTTTTTACAATTTTGGACATCTATTTTATGATTATGTTTGTTTGAATTATGTACTACTGAATTGGTATATGTATTAGACATGCTAAAGTTTCTTGCTTATTTGTTGATTTTCTTTGATATTCTCTTCCATGTTTTTTCAAATTTGGAAATCCATTTTTTTATTATGTTTGTTTGAATTCCTTGTTATTGAATTGGCATATGTTTCAAACCAACAACCCATCTTTTGGACTAGGATGATGAATTATGGTTGTGATTGTAAGAAATCTAATATCACCTAGATCCATACTTAATCTTTAACTCTCAAAAAATTGGAAAATATACAAATAGTTGGGTACAAATTCTCAGCTTGATTCTTAAATTTTTTTAACTTCTTATGATTATACTCTAAAAAAAACACCGAGGCCCCGTTGACGAACGCATGAGAAAGCATGAATTGACAAAGCTTCTTTGCAAGGATCAGTATTTGGCAAGAAATTCAAATCATCAGTAAGGCTAAAAGGGAAAGAATGCAACAACATATCATCTTAACATCCTAATTGTTCACCTCGTGTTAATCATTGACAAAACACATCTCGTGGATCAAAATAGATTAATATTATCTAAACTTAAGGGTTTTAATCACAATTTTTTTGGTACAATTAGGTATTATTTACCCGTTTATAAGTTATTATTTTACTTGACATTTTTCTGCTGTGAATTTTTTTTCTCTAACGACTCGAAACTCACATGCTCGCTAAGGGTTTACACCACTTGTTAATTATACTATTATCAACATTTCTCTTATTAGATTTGAATCATTTGATACAATAACCTTTTTTAATTAATGATGCATGATCTAATATTAAAAGATGAAAATGTACGATATATTATGAGCACGCTCCCGCTCGTTTCATAAGACAACGTAATTGAGAGCGTACGAACTAACTAAGAAACCAGAAAAACCTAGAAAAACTAGAAATCACCAATTTCTTAACCAGATCTATAACAAATACACTGTAATCCACTTAAAAGTAACAAAAAAAAAGTCTATGTCAGCATCAACTAACTTATTATTGGAACTAAGAAACTCGAGAACTAGGTCGGACCAGCTACCTCTAAGGAGGTATCCACAGAATTCATCAGTTCCTCACTGGACCGAGCCTCTACCACCGACCCAACCTTCTTAATCTTCGCCACCCGGCCTTGTCACTGCCAAAAGTCCTCTTATTGGCTTGTTACGGTCCAACCTTTGCCTCTTCCTCTCCAACAAGATTCTTGGGCTTGTTCTTCTTGCTCGAAGGCCAGCCCAAATGCTTCCTCTGTGGGCTTATCGAGAGAAGCCCATCTTGATGAGGAAGGCTTAGCTTCACCGAGGAAGGCAGCTCCAGTGGTTGTGCCTCCGCTGGCGACGGTCCCACCAGACAGTTTCTCTTGCTTAGCGTAACCAAATCCATCTCCGCATACCGTTTACCCCCACTGACTTGCACAAGTGCTGACAAAGCCAAAGGTTGCTCGGGAACCACAACCTCCGCCGGGATAGACACCATCGGCTCCTCACAACGGCGAAATTTCGCTACCAAATCTGCCACCGCCACCCCTGGGATGGAGAACCAGGTTTGGCACCACTGTCGGTCCTGACGACGAGGAACATACGCCAACATTAAACCCTAACCCCTTCCCAAGTTTAGGGTTAGGGTTTTGAAACAACAGTGTACTCACCACCATCTTGTTCCCAACCCTCTTGGTCGCATCCACTGGTTGCCTTGTACCCACATTCACCACCGGAGGCACCTTGAGCACCCTTGGCTTAGAAAAATTTGGCGGCCCACCACACCCTACAACACCATGCTCCAACATCCCACAGACTTTGCAAAACTCAGTCGTTCTATTATATTTGAACGACAACATAGCATGGATATTGCCATAGGCAAATTCTTACAGATGCAAAGGGAATGCTTACTTGATCGGATCTATTAACTATTAAGTAGTGGGTAATACGAACCCTAGCCCTTGACTCACGCTTCAGCTCCGTTGAAAAAACCTCCTTAACTACCCCTAGGTTTTCACCCACAAGCTCCACCACTTCCGGTGTCATTAGGGTTCGAGGTAATCCCACGATCTCCACTGTCACCCGAAAACTGAGAATAGTCACAAGAGTCGGATCACATAGACCATCGAAAGCCGCTGTAACTAACAAAGCACAATTGTAGAACCAAGGTCCATTGGAAACGAGCTTATCCCTCTCCGCTTCCACCGTGAACATCATCATGAACCTATCTCCTTGCGCCCTCATTTGCAAATGGTCCGTAAAACCCTATCTTCTTGCGTCCTCATCTGCAATCGGTTTCTTCTTCACGACAAGAAGCCTCCCCATTGCAAAATGCTGATATGAAATTGCTGCATCACCTGCATCACCGCTGATAATCACCTTGCATTCTCCTTGTTTTCAAGCGTAGCAAAACGAGCATTGAATCCCTTAGACATGGTGTCGACGAAAGAGAAGGTGCTAAGCAAAAAGATGGAGTCGAGAGAGAAAACCCTAGACGGCGCTCTTTACTTCTTCATAAAGGAATAATCGCTAGTTAGAAAATATGATGGATCGATGTTTTGATACAATGACTTAAGCTCAATGATTAAAGAAAGCAATCCGGGTTGCACATATTATTCTTTTATATTTGTAAAATAGTTATTCTAAACTCAAGTTCGAGCCAATTGTTATTTAGAGATGGTCACAAACACGAGCTAAATCCAATTGCAAATTCAAATTCAATTTTCAAATACAGAAAAAGTAATCAATTAAGTTCGAAGTAAACCAAGCTAAACTCAATCACATTGTATTCCGTTTGTTCTATCGATTTAGCATGTGCCGAAACCTCACCACCGATACTCTCAAACAAAAGAAAGAACTCATCACCAACCATGACCAATCAATGCCCATACTTCTCACCATGGCCTCCGAATTAATGCCAAGTAACTTGAAGCTCTATTAATGGAAGTTATGGAACTGTTTTTGAGGGAAATCTGGGTTCAAATATATATATATATATATATATATATATCTCACTGGTGTGGACATCTCACCCCTGGTCACCATCTTCATCGCCCAGGGACCCCAATTTAAATCATAGCCAATAGAGAGTACATTCAGAACATAAATGCCGACGGTGTGAAATGACAGTACCGCCCCCCGGCCTTTCTGTACGCTAAAAAAAAGTGCAGGCTAGAGTCCAAAACCATAGAACGAAAGGGACTGATCGGAGGGGTTTCACGGCCCCATTTCGGGGACCTTGTCCTGTATGGTCAAACTTGTGTCAAAGTACCCACTGTCACCGCATGTACCCAATCCTTTCGTGTCCTCAAACGACGAAATTGACACCTGTCTGTGCCCGTAAAGAACAAAGCTGTCCTCTTCTACAGTGGGTACGAGTGTTGGGGCTGTTTGGTAAAATTAGCTAGCTAGCTCGCATTAGGGTTTTCCGTATTAGTATATTGTTCTTGCATTGCATGGGATTAGAATATGGAGACCTAACTAAATCTAAATTATTTTGTAGACTTTTGATGTAGATTTATTCTGCTAGATAGATCTTCTCCAATCTTATGAGATGTAAAGAAAAAAAAACAGGTCTTTTTTCAACACCACCATGCAGAGCAATGTTCATCATTGCAAGAAATTAATTCTTATATCGAGCCAATGAGTAGTCTGCTGGATTTATATATTCAAAATGTAGTATGTATAGTATTATGCAGTACACTGCTCACAAAATAATACATCTTTTTGCTGGTAAATATTGTTCGATGAAATGCTAGGTAATTCGATAGTAAATGTTCTATGAAATCCTAATTAACGAGCATAGTTTTGATTGAATAATTGAGATTGGAACTATATAACATGGTAGTATTCTGCATTTCTATCTTATTAGTATCTGTAACTTTGAGCTGCAATATTTAAAGCATAGTGAATAAGAAAAAAGAGGGCCGAAAAAAGAAACTGTGCAATTCGAACGGGTATAATGATGGAAGGCTACAACACGTGTAGGGGGGGGCAGTGATAGTCACGCATTCACTGTAATCTAATGCCAGCAAGCACTTCATCTTTTTCCTCTTCCAATCTCTCTGAAATTTTTTTGGGGTTTGTTCATGTCAGTTTGAATGGATTTGCTTGGCCTTTTCTTATAATGCTACCACCTCTCTCTCGTTCTCTCTCCTCACTGTAGGGAGCAGTAGTGGTTTGAATAATTAGATTTAGATTTGAACTTTAATCTCACAAGGGTGTGCAAATGCAAATCCATCACCCTCAAAAAGGTTTGAAAATTTTAAGATACAAAGAAACATTAAGAAAATGGAGCTACCTAGCTTACGTTGTCAACATCGATCAAGATGCATGTTTAAGAACCCTAGATTCTTTTTAAGGTAATCACATTTATGTCCTTGTACCCAAATTAGCTATCTTATTAGTGAGAGGTTTGACTGGAAGGTTGAAACCAAAGCGCCTACGTCAAATAAAAATCTATTTTTATTGGAAAAATTCTAATATACGTTGATATTTTATGAGTAGGATAAAAAATATATATTTGTTGTTAGGATGTTAACCCTTTCTATTGCACCATTTCTTCTTTCCCTCCTCTTCTTTAAAGCCTAGGCCTCTCTCTCTCTCTCTCTCTCTCTCTCTCTCATATTTATGTGCTGCATGCATCTTGGGAATGGCTGAAATTCAAGGAGGGAATAGTGGCAGTTTTGTAATGAGGGACTACAGGAAAGGGAACTGGACAGTGGGGGAGACAATGGTTCTGATTGAGGCAAAGAAGATGGATGAGGAGAGGAGAATAATGAAGAGAAGTGGTAGTGGCAGTGCTGATCATGGGGATCAGACCCCCAGATCAATAAGCAAACCAGCTGAGCTGAGATGGAAATGGGTGGAAGACTATTGCTGGAAGAAAGGCTGCTTGAGAAGCCAAAACCAATGCAATGACAAGTGGGATAACCTCATGAGAGACTACAAGAAAGTGAGGGAGTATGAGAGGAGATGTGTAGTGGGGGGTGAGAATAAGGAGTTGCCATCTTACTGGAAGCTTGAGAAGAGTGAGAGGAAGGAGAGGAACTTGCCTACCAATATGGTGCCTCAGATTTATGAGGCTTTGGTTGAGGTGGTGGAGAAGAGAGAGATGGGTAGAATTGTGGTGGGTGCTGGTGGTGGTGCTTCTGTTTCTGGGTCCATTAGTTCCAACCCCAACATTGGATATGTGGTGGAGAGACCCATGGTTAGTGGTGTTCATCAGTCTACAGTGTTCTCTCCTCCTCCTAATGTGATGCAACAGCACCTGATCCAAGCTCAACCAATTCCAGCAGTGCATCGTTTACCAGCACCAGAGGCAGCTCAACCACCTCCTCCTCTTCCATTTTCTCAACCTATTCCCCCAGTAGGTACTCTCTATCTCCACCTCTTGCAGACAATCCTTGTACTTTTCATTTTGAATCTATTATCAAATAGTGCATTTCTTATTTTCTTTTTTCCAAATACATTTGCAAACAATTTATGTTGGTATCAGTATACTGTACATTTCATGCCAAACTCCACTAACAATGTACTTCCAGTGAAAAAAAAAAATTGTATGGAATTCATTTTATGCTTGATCTTCTTGTTGAATAAGAAAAAAGATGAATGCAGCATAGTTTGATCTCTCTGAGTAGTTTTTATTTTTCATGTTTTGGCTTGGTTGCATGGTAATAATGAACAAAATGATGCTGATGATCAGTTAGTATTGATTGGTTGATTTGGAGTTTCCTACTTTTTTTTTGGAGACATGTGAAGGCTCAGATACTGATACAAGTGAGCATTCTGACTCACCAGCCAAAAGGAGGAGAGGAGGGAGAGCAAGTGGTGGTGGTGGTGGAGGTGGAGATCAGCAGCAAGGGATCAGTACCAGTGGGACTGTGAGCGCAAGCACCTCAAGTGAAGTGGGCACTGCTATTTCCAGAGGAGCTTCCATAATTGCAGAAGCTCTTCAGGGCTGTGAGGAGAGAGAAGAGAGGAGGCACAGGGAGATTTTGAGCATGCATGAGAGGATGATTCAGATTGAGGAGACTAAAACTGAGATCAACAGGCAAGGCATTAGTGGCCTTGTTGATGCCATTAACAAGCTTGCTAATTCCATCCAGGCCTTGGCTTCCAACAACCAAACCCAATCTTCAGCTCCAAAGTGAAGTGATCATCATTATCACCATCTTAATTATTATTTACAATAATTTTCTATTTATTTTTGAGATAAAATAGAGATCAGTATATCGATCATCATCAGGGCATTTTATCAATCCCCCACCATCTGGTTGATTGTACATAATTTAATTACAATCCCATTAATTGGTTCTATTTAATTTCAGTTGTTGTTTAAGTACTAAAGATTCTATTCATGTCATAAAATTGACCTTGTCTTTGATGTTTCTGGGCTGAAGATCTGAAATATTTCATAAAAGATCTTCCAACAGAAAAAAGATCTGCACAGTTCAGGCCTCAGCTGCAACTCTCCTCTTCTCAGTCTTGACTACTCACACAAATTGTGTCACAAAAAGCTAATTAGATTCTAGAAAATAAAAATGTGTAGATGAAAAAAGGAAAGTTGAAAAAGGACAATACAGAGGCATATGTATAATTAAAAATCTCCAAAGTGGGGGATAGAGTTGTTGATGTATCATTTATGAGGGTACAGAAATATTGCTGGAGTACTGAGCAGTACCTGCAAAACCTGCACAGACACAAGTGCTTCCCCCAAAAGACTGGTCAAAGGGGAGACCAGTCAATGATCAAGAAGTAGAAGAAGAAGAGGCTGGATTGGATGGGATATGCCATTGTGTACAAATTACCTTATTACCATAATGCCATCATTTTTCTTTGTTTGGTATTATTGGTGTCATTGGTTTTGGATTCTCTTGCTCTGTGACAAAAGTTGGTGTTTCTGGGTCTGACTGTGAGAGGACTAAGGAGGGAGGAGGAGGAGGAGGAGGTGGAGGTGGAGGAGAGGGAGAGAGTGGTCATATTGGTTGATTTGGGGGCAGCCCTTCTGACAAAGGGAGGGGGTGGACTAAAGCTTTTGCCTTTTTTCCTAAATGGAGAAGAGCATCACAGGGTGAGCCTGGAGATGTATAATGTGCATTTTCAGCCTTTTGCCTCCCTTTGATATGGTTTCAGTGGCATCATCACCCTTTTACTTCTTTTACGCTTAATAAATTACTAATCCTTCACTTTTTTTTCTTTCTTTTATTTACCTCAGTGGTCATTGCTACTTGCCTACTTCCCAACTTAAAAAATTGGTTCTTAAGGTCAATTAATTGTTTAATTGTTGAGTTAGCAGCGAATCAACAGTTTAAGGTTGTCATTTGTTGGAGTAGCTGAAAAAAGAAGCATAGAGCAACAGTGGTGAAGTGACCACAGAACTTTACTGTCTCTTGGTGCACTTACAAATCAACAGTAATCTGCACAATGGTGAAGTACTTGGGCTTAGATTTTGGGATAAATTCTTCATTTTTCTTTGTGTGGAAATACATTGTGATCAGCTGCATGATGTCTAACTTGCAGAGAAATTGAAAAGCATCCAAAGCATTGTACATTGGTACTATCTATCATTAGAGAACGCAATCGTTTTTCTTTCTACAAACAAGATAAAGCAATGGATCGGAGATATATATATATATATATATACTATATATATATATATATATATACACACACGAGGCTTTTCAGGTAAGGAGGTCATTATCTTAACTTAAGGTACATATTTTCATTTTTAACCAACTTTTCGATCGAGTTTTCACATCTCCACCGTCAAATATCTAGGTAATAACGTATAAATCATCTTCACAAAAGTTCAGCCGATTCCATAACCTTTAAGGTACTCATAACTTCGATTTTCTACTCAAAATATGAACGGTTCAAGTTCAGCAAATTCAATACGTCCATTGGTTTTGATTAGTTCGATACCTTAACGATCATGAAATCGGATGAAATTTTGTGGAGATGATCTATACGTTATAACCTAGATATTGGACGGTGGAAATGTGAAAACTAGATCGAAAAGTTGGTCAAAAATGAAAATCCGTACCTTAAGCTAAGATAAAGACATCCTTATATGAAAAACCTTATATATATATACGGATTTTCTCAAATGCAGAGGTCCGCACCAATGATTTTGGTGCGGATTTTCATCTTTTTACCACTTTTTGATCGAATTTTCTCATCTCCACCGTCTAGTATCTAGATAATATTGTGTAGATCATCTCTGCAAAATTTCAGCCAATTTGATAATCGTTAAGGCCCTAAAAATCGAATAACAAATGGACGGACCGAATTCTGTCGAACATGAACCGTTCATAATGTTAACAGAAAAACGCAATTTTGAGGGCCTTAAAGATTACCAAATTGGCTGAAATTTTTCAGAGATGATCTACACAATATTATCAAGATACTAGACGGTGGAGATGAGAAACTTTGATTAAAAAGTGGTAAAAAGATGGAAATCCACACCAAAATCTTGGTGCGGACCTCCGCAGCCAAGAAGGGCTGTATGTATATATATACACGCGCGCAAAGTACTGTGTGAAAGTTGAGCACTTAGAATGTGGGGAGAGTAACCTGAAATATGCAGAAGTTCATGCTTAATTGTAAGCAAAAATGACCATATATAGTCTTGATATCTTTATCACACCCCTAAGGCCATGACTCAAAATCAATTACTCAGAAAAGCTATGCGCATATGAAAACAGCAACATCACACAGTTACCCTTCTTTTTCAGTGTTTATAAATTTCTCATCTTACTTTTCTTTTGTTCCTTTTTCAGGTGGAATAGTGCTGTCTGCTTTTGGTAGTTAGTCCTCCTCATTGCTCATTCCCAACAAAGACTATATAGGCTTTAAAGTTGCTTACTGTACTTTTCCATTAGCAAGTCCAGAAGTCCTACAGTCATAGACTCATAGTTTAACTTATTAGTAGAGTTTAGAACTTCCAGAATAAGTAGTGGTAGACTTGAAATCTAAATCTCTTTGCATATCAAACTAGCTAGGAGTTTCTAGATACAGTATTACTTATTTCTGGAAAATAAGCTTGATCAGGTGCAAGCATGTCTGCATTTACAAACACAAAAAGATACAAATACGTACAAACCTCTAGCTTACCTCCGCAGATCCCTAAAACTCCAATATACAAGGATTACGCGCAATAAGTTAGGCCTCACTCATAACCAATGTTTTAAAAAACGAATGCGTACCCCAAGGCGTTTTCTTGAGAGCCTTGAGTCTTAGAACTTGAGGCGTTACGACTTATGTTATAAAAAAAATTAGTAATTAAATGTGTAAATATATAATTATACACATACAAAAAGAAGACATAATCAAATACCACCTTCTGACTTCGAAGGCTGCCACAAGGCACCGTCGCATCCCGGGCATCTGCTTCTGCAGTTGTGCTAGTGGCTCTGAACCTCTGCAAATTTTTTTACATTAGTTACGTCCCCCCCCCCCCCCCCCCCCCCCCAAATACAAAAGTTTCATTCAGTTTTTCAGTACACTAGTGAATTTGACCAGAAGAACCAATGAGTAGCAAAAGTGGACTCTTCCATTGGGCTCAAGATTACCGTCAGAACGGTCCAGAATGACGTGCGGCCACCGGGACCAGGCCCAACGAGGAATAACATTTCGACTTGTACACTATAGCCACGATGAAAACACAAGGAATATTAATTCATCGACACCGAGACCAAACAAAACAAAGCTAACATCGCTTTCTTTCTCTCTTTCTTTCTCAGTGAAATCGAAGAGAGAGAGAGAAAAAAAAAGAGGTAGTTGGGCACTACTCGTTCTTAAGGATCCTTGTTCTTCTTTGCTTCAGCTCTCATCTAACCCTCTTTCTTCGTCAACGTTCTCAATCTCAATTCTGCTTTCGATTCTCTCTGATCGTTTGATTCGATTACTCTCATGGCCACCACCGGGAACACGAACATTAATGCCAAATTGGTCCGTCCTCGAGAACCCTGTTTGTTTTGTTTTCAGTTCTGAGATTCTGATTGGTTTGGTTTGTGGTCAGGGTTTGATTTTGAATTGTGGGGTGTGTAATTCGGTGGGACTTCTGATCTGGGTTTGGTTTAGATTGTTGATTAGTGTTGTGATTTGATACGGGTCTGATTTGGGGGGTTGTGAGCTGTAAAGTTTTGTCTTTTATTGTTTTGGTTGATGATCTAGCTTAAGGTTTTAGGATTGTATGTCTGATTATGATCGTGCTGATCAACTGTGGGATTTGATGTATGGTTGATGGTTGGTGCTGATCGGATACTTGATTGTGTTTTCTAGCTGATTAACCATGTACCCTTGTTTTGTGGTCATGTTTTCGTGGACTGTCTGTGATGTTGTGATGCAAGGTATGTGAGAATGATAATTGATAGTGAGAATTGTTGTGGCTTTGTTTGTGTGTTTGGTAAATCGGTGCTATTGTTTGGTTGGAAATTGTTTTGTTGGAATATCATTTCCCTGATGTGTTGGCTAATCTGTTTCTACATTAGGTGTTGAAGCCCTCTTTGTGTTTAGGTTAATGTTATCTTTGTTTCTGAGTGTTGCATTTTTGTGATCGGTTGGAATGATGTTTGATATTGTGCTTCAGGTGCTTCTTGGGGATGTTGGAGCTGGAAAGTCTAGTCTAGTTTTGCGCTTTGTTAAAGGACAGTTCATTGAATTTCAGGTTGGTCTACAAATGTACAATAAACTACTGGGATTGTTTGAACTTCTTCTTCTTCTTCTTCTTTTTTTCCTGGGAAATTGATTTTTGCTTATATGATACTCTGTAGGAATCCACAATTGGTGCTGCCTTCTTCTCTCAAACAGTTGCTGTAAATGACGCAACTGTAAAATTTGAGATTTGGGATACAGCCGGTCAAGAGAGGTACCATAGTTTGGCGCCAATGTATTACAGAGGAGCTGCAGCTGCAATCATTGTGTATGATTTAACTAATCAAGTGAGTCCATCTATCCACATTTTATTGATTCTCTAGATGTATCAAAACTTAATATATTTGTGATAAGATGTTGAGGGTGTGGCATTTGTTGACCTTCTTGAGATAGCAGTGTGATCCTTGAGATCTAAGGCTTTCTTTATACAAATAGACCTCAGCTATCTGTCATACTCGTTAGTGTGTAGATTACAGTACTAATATATTCAAAGTATAAAGTTAATAATTATGCATTACAATCTGCTATTACAATATAAATCTATTCAAATTTCTAATAGCTGGCTCTATGTCTTATATCATGGCTTTCATTCCAATTTAGTGAAAAGGATAGTCCTGACAACACTTTGTAGTCTTCCTGAGCTTAAATTTGTTCTGTTGTAGTAAGTAGCGTTTTGAATTTATTCTGTTTTATATGTTGGATATAGGGAAAGAAGAAAATCTAAATTTTGCTAGTTAATTTTCCTTAAACAGGAATTTAACTTAAAACTTTTGTTTTCTCTTGTAGGCCTCATTCGAGCGGGCGAAAAAATGGGTGCTAGAGTTGAAATCACAAGGTATTTCTCCCACTGTCTTGCTGTCTAAACATAACTGGGTACTTGGCTGCCTTAAACAATCTCAGGCTATAACTTTAATTTGAGTTTTGCTTAAGTGGTGCACTTAGTATTATAACTTTGTTACGGTAATTTATGTCCTTCAATATGGCTAATTTTTACTTGGATCATTCATTTATGACAAGGCAATCCAAATATGGTCATGGCACTGGCTGGAAATAAAGCAGATCTGGTAGAGTCGAGGAAGGTGACAGCAGAGGTAATTATCACTTTCGTTTTCTTTATCCTACTTACTTGAATTATACACATCTCTTGATTGTCTGAGTCATTTTTTTTATCTTTATCATTATCATTCAAGGATAAAGCATTTTAATATCAAAATAATGCTATTGATATGCTTAGTTATTGGTCTCATTGCTGTGGTAATTATGTAACTCCGTCCTGTAGTTACCTTTTACTTGCAACAAAAAAGATTAACTATTGCTTAAAAATGTCATTTCCAAAATTCATGTTGAATCTGCTTCTGTCCCCGCATGATGAATCTGCTTTTTCCAGGATCATGTTGTAGGATAAGTTGGTTTTTATTTGTGGCTTTGAAGGAAATTTGTGTCTAGGATGTATTGGCTCCTGAAATGAGATTGTGATTAAATTTACAGAAAAAAATTGCATGAACAGTCACTATGCTGATCGTCAACTATTTAATTTTTTAGATTATATGTATCCAATAAATAAAAGAATCTGAAGAAGAGAATGAGACTTCAATTACCATATGTTGAATGCCAATTGATTTTGTTGTCTGCTTTGAAAGTAAAATGGACACATGGTAACTTCTAGTCTCAATATTTGTAAATACTTCCTTAGAACTTTTGAACTAATCTGACTAAAATTTAGAGGCTGTTGTATGCTTTTACGGCTTGCATAATTTTCATGAATGCTGTTTCTCTTGTAGGAGGCACAAGCGTATGCTCAGGAGAATGGCCTATTCTTCCTTGAAACCTCTGCCAAGACTGCAGACAATGTCAATGACATTTTTTATGAGATAGGTAATTTCTTAGTGGGGAGGAACTATAACCTGTTGGCGGCATATTGAAGGAAAATTTTGAAATTTTAGTACAAGATTAGATACCTGCTAATGTATCCAGGGTTTTATTTCGAAATCATGTCTGTAGGTCCTTTGGTTTTTTGTTGCTTTATTGTTTTCTTTTTAGGATTCAAAACTATACAGATTCAATTTAGGGTCTTCTTCTCTTTATCTTATTTATTTTTAAGAACGTAGTTCATTTACCGATAGGTGGCTTTATTAAAGTCTTTCTGCAGATTTGTTTCGCAATATTCAGTTATCTCATTAGTGCTCTTTTTCTGTTTTCGGTACAGCAAAGAGATTACCCCGGGTGCAACCTGTGCAGAACCCTGCAGGAATGGTTCTGATGGATAGACCTGCTGAAAGGGTAGCAAGTTCGTCGTGTTGCTCATAGAGATGGTGTGGTACTTTCAGTCATCACTTGCTCATCCATAATAGCTTGCGTAAATCACTGTGGAAAATGATGTATCAGCTACTGAGTTTCCCATGTATGTGTACATTTATTCAGATTTGTATATGCAGTTTGCTTAGAAACCTTCCTTCACAAGGTGTGAGATCTTATGGAGATTGTTCTTTAATTTCATGTAATGAAGTGGTCTGGCATGCCAACTGTGAGCTGCAAGTTAAGTAGTAAATAACAATATTGCTCATTCATAAAGTGGAAACCGGAAAGTATGCAGTCATCAGCATATATAATGTATATATGATATGGAAGTGTACAATAGATCGGGTGCAGACGTCCTTGGAGGAAAGATCATCTATGAAAGCTTGAATAATATAAATTTTTATTTAATTAAAGATTATTAACCTTAAATTATGTTGAGCATTCTCGATTATATTGCATTAGTTTATAAACTGAAAACACTTAGCATCAGTACTAACTTCTATGATTTCATCGATGCTCAAATTTATCAGTGATCGTACAGTCCAATAGTAAACATGATTCCTGATATTCTATGTTAAAGTATTTGTGGCTCTATCTCATCATATATAACTTTCATTTAACATTCTATATAATTTTAATTTTCACCCGTATCTTAATTACTATAATCCATATTTCACTATGATAATTAATGTGATTATGCGACTAAATTTGTTGGATCAGTTTGAAGCGTATGACATCTTGATTGTACATACTTATAATTCGCCCTCACACCTATGCTGCAGACATGCATATGTAAATATAAAGTCATGCTTAGTTCATGTCGACAAATCAGATTCATAAATTGAAGATGAACCTTGTTTTTTTTTTTTTTTAGTGTTATGGTCGTGAAAGAAGGGTTGTCAAGCCATCGTGTGATTCGTGTCAATTCAAGTTTTACTAAACGTCAACGCCAAACAGTCTAATCATGCTGCTGGAATAGTTGCTCGAGTTTATGCCATATAGATAATCTCACTGCATTCTAATAATTACTCAAATATATAGATAGAACAATATTGTTCATGCCACTCATTACCAAGTTATAGGAATATAACCAGCTCATTTCTCTTCTCTTTTAAGGCCACAAGTCCACAACGCATGGAAATCAAAGATCAAGGCAGAAAAACAAAAGGAAATCAAATATCAAAAAACTGCAAAATCCCTGCTGATTATAAGAAGTGTGCAACGCTGCAAATTAACACAGCAAGAGCTACCACCCCACTATCTTTTCTGAAGTCCTTGAGAGGCTGCAGCTGAAGCACAGTCCATTGCTTGAAACCCAATTCTCTCCTTCTGCAAGTCATACACGACCTCCACATTCTGTTGCTGGAAGCTCCCAAACACTCCGGCTGGCCCATAATCGCCATCATCCATGGTTTGGAACAACAAGCATTTCACGACAGAGGAGTTGATTGGAGCTCCCATAGCATAGAAGTGATTGCCTTGAGGCAAAGGAAGGCTTACATTGTTCAAGAAATGGAAAGTGATTGAAGGAAAGAGCTCATCTGTGACAGCATTGGCTGTGTATGGAACTTTATAACAAAGATCAAAAGAAGTCTTAATCTCCATTTCCTTGGCTCTAGGATATGTTATCAATGACTGGAGAACTGAAAGAACGTCTGAGTAAAATGGCTCAGGCAGATGAGTGTAAGTGGTTCCTGAGTCAATCAACATGCCCCCATTACCTTGTGAATCAAACTCTCTCAAGCTTAAGGGCACTTGTGTAATAGTATTATTACCTATCGTGATGGCTTCTAAGCCAATATAGTAGTTATTCGGGTAGATGGAACTCTTCAACATTGGAGTGAATTGCAAATTCTGTTTAGAAGAGATAGCAACATCTCCTATAACTAGAGGACTTGAAATGTTGGGATTGTTTACATACTTGAAGGCCAAGAAACAGTGAGAGAAGCCCTTTTGTAGGAACCCTAATTGTGATGGGAGAGAAAGCGGCCCCCTACCAAACCCTGCAATCCCAATTGGCTCTCTATAAGTAGACCCAATGCACCCAAAACAGAAATTTGGAATTTCACTAGTGATATTGCTTGGACTACTACTTATGCCATGAACCCTCAGCGTGTCTCTACTAAGGGTACCTATGACAACCCCACCCGCACCATACGTATAAGAAAATGAAGGGCATGGTCTAGGACATGTTCCCTTAAGAAGGGTAGTGAGTGAGCATCCGGCAATGGTGCATGGATCAAGAGGGTTATCGGAGCTATGGATATCTGTGCAAAAGGGGCTACCACATTGGTCTCTAACTGATGAAGAAGAAGCTGAAGGAGAGAAAGTGGGGTTTAGTCTCATGTTTCTATAATCATCACACTCCATGCAACTAAAAGAGAGATTTCCACAAGGAACCCAAGTAAGGTCACTACCAGTGTCCATATAAACTTGAATGACTTGTGGGGGTGTCCCGAAATTGAGAGATATCAGATACCCATCTCTGACTCCCCTCAGTGGCTCCATCAAGTCTAAGACCTGTGATGCCATGTTTTTCGAGTTCGCGGAGGAAATTGGACTCCGAATGACACTCCGAGAATGCCTCAGACCAAGTACTAGGGATGTGGTACTTGACTTCTGCCTGGCTAGGGTCTGGTTGAAACTCAGGAATGCAATGAGCAGCAGAAGGATAAAGAAGGGATTACTGATGAAGGGTGTTGCCATTTCGAGTTAGCACACAAGTAGTTTGTATAGTATCTACTTATAGATGGGGTTTCCTCGTCGAATCAATCAAGCTTACATATATATATATATAGGGTTTTCTGAGATGGACTAAGTTAGCTAACAGATTGTTTATGATCGATGAATTCGAGATAGGCTCTGAATAATATTGCGAGTATGAGTGTGTGACACACGAGCGCACATGCGAGAGAGCTTTGTGTACCTATGATTAAGTTATGATAATTAACAAACAACACTATAATTAGATTATATATACATATACCTATTAGTATTCATAATGATAAACAACAGTACGTACACCTGTAATACCTGCAAGTGATGGGAAATGGAG
Source organism: Argentina anserina (assembly GCF_933775445.1). Lineage (NCBI taxonomy): Eukaryota > Viridiplantae > Streptophyta > Magnoliopsida > Rosales > Rosaceae > Argentina > Argentina anserina. The sequence continues at coordinate 6,322,832 of NC_065874.1, forward strand.
TACGTAGTACTGCGCGTGCTTTATAGTTTATATTTATATAAACAGTTTTAGACATCTGACCAATTGAGGTAATCTCAATGAGTCTATGGCCAAGCATTTTGTCGTCTTCAATTTAAATATTTTTCACAGAAAATATATATACGAATGTATATTGCTGATGCTGAGTTCAATATTAAGCTTGCCATATATTCTTGGTTCTCACCTTTAATTTGTCAGCAAAATGCAAAACTTATATACAGATAGAAAATAATGTATCTAGGTAGATAGCAGCATATATATGAATATATCAGACCTAATTAAGGTGAGACCAGCAACTTACAAGTTACAACTAACATTGATTTTTATAGTTACATATAGCTCGATCGGTAGACATATGTACTGTGCTATCAGCGATAGGTAAATGGTATTAAAGGTGGACGTATAGCAGAATGATGACAAAAATTCAACAAGGGAAAACATATGTGATTTTCTGATGCATATATAGATTATCAGACGTAAAGTCGAAGACTGATTCTTAACAGATCATAACTGGAAGAGTGATAGTGGAACTCATGCCACTGCGGATCGCCTATAAGCTTCACGCCGGATTTTATGATACTTTGAGCAATTAAAATACAACGATATCTGCACCATATTAGAGCTGCTGGAACCTTCTCACCTGGAGATGACGCAACATCCGCACTGCCAACAACTGATCAACTGCTATACTTGCTATTTCCAGGATCTCACATGGGATTAGTGTACCTATCAGGAACAAGGGATTACTTAAATACATTATTCTAGTAAAAACTGTACTTTGAACATCAATATGCCCTTTCAAATGCTAATAAAGAATTTGATATTGGAAATGACACCAACAATCTGCAATAATAATTTCTGCTGAAGTTGGCTGCTAGCTGATATTAATCTTAACTACTTGCATTTTAATTATATTGAGGCATAATTTATGGTCTCCATCTAACTTTTTAGCTCAAGTGCTTACTCAGAAAATACTGCATTATTATGAATAATCAGCTTCAGAAGTAGTTTCTTACATTACGTACTCCATGCCATGTTTTGCTCCAGTTGTATGACTCGATCATCATGATGCCTGCTGAAGAAAGCCAGAAGTTACAATAACGCGTGCACCGACCAGCAGACCAGACGGTGTAGGAATAACAATATCTCATAGAAATATCAATAAATCAATCTTCTGACTAGTAAACTGTATAAAATGCCTATTTTGCAGATCAATCATATATAGGTATATAGGTAATATAACTGCATGTAAAAAATCACCAAACAGTACACGTACATTTACATTTAGTGTACTATCTGGTCATAGACTCGATCATACTGTAGTATGTTCTTTTAAATACTGAAGGTACATATAGTCACTACAGTGGATGAAAAGATTATACATATAAGATGCTTTCACAAGTACTCTTTATAAGCTACGTTTAGTACTATTAAACTGACTTCAGAGATCTCCCTATCCCACTAGATAGTAGATAATTTGGGAGCTCGAACGATTCTGATATGATCGTGGCTTATCTGCTTTGTTGTTTAGTTAGTATATGTACGTACTCATAGACACATTTTTGTCCCTTCGATCTCAGCTCCTGGCATAACTAGGTTGATCGGATCCTCAACTGTAAAAGCCCTATGAAGTGAATGAGTCCTCCACTTGATCCTGAAGATTCTTCCCCACTTTTGTCATTTTTCATTACCTTAACTAGTTTAGTTAGTGTGCAGTGAGTCAGTGGCTGCAGTCTATGCTGTCTATACACTCTAAAACACTTCTAAAAGAACACTGCGAATAGCATTAGTTCTTAACATAAATGGGGGTTTGTGGTTTGCCAAACTGGGAGGTGCCACAGGCATATTCATAATGCAATGACATTACAACATATCAGAAGCTAGCACACAATTGATGATGAAGCATGATTTGCAGAAAGTATCTCAAATTTCAATTATCAGAACACCGAGATCTCGAGTTTTTGAGTAAAATATTTATGTCATGATTTTTTGAATCAATTGAAGAAGTGCTTAAATATCATAATTTGAACAATATCAAGTGAGAAAATGAGTATGCAATCGTGTGATAATGTGCTATAGTCCCACAGTTTTTGACTTCTTTCTGTCCACTGATAAATAATGTGTCATCTACAACCAAATATAGGGGACGCTGGGCGGGCATTGGCAGGTTGGGGAGGAGAGCGTGGTAATGAAGAGACTGCTGAAACAATGGAGACTGCAACTTCTCATTTGCATCTTCAAAGAGTATAATGAACCTCAACTCTAGTGACATAATATGGGATTGAGTTAACATAGAGATGAAGGATCTCAATTCGATTTCAGGTGATTACAAGTCTACAACACGGACAAAAGCATCCAAACTTTACAACACTGGTGACTACATGCCTCCGGATTCGATTTTTCTTTAACCTCTCTAGGCCTCTATCATTTTATACAGTGAACAAAATAGCAGAATGCACAACATCCTACCCATCGTAAGGGGAAGACTTTAGACTGTTAAAATCTATATATGCGTCATTGCCTCTTAGCTAATTGCTTCATCAACCCCTTGATAATCTTTCCAAACCACATCAAGTTCATTATTGCTAGAACTGCTGGCACAGCAAAGACCAATAGGTATCCAAAGGGGTGCATCTGGATGACCTGCCCATCCAAGTACATTAGTAATGAGATAAACTGACAATCCAACTTAAATAGGAATTGCAATGGTACATATTTTCTGGACTTGCAACTTACCATATCATAGTGCAAGTAAACATGGTAAAACATGTAACCGAACAGCAGAATTCTTGCGCCCTGCATTCCAAAGACAGAATTTATAAGTTATAACTAAATTATTATCCATCATTGGCATTTTACCGGAAGATAATTCAGTCTATGAGCTACATGTGGTGCATCAAACCATAATATCTAATCATAAAAAAAATGACGCGTCTTATTCAATACGAGTTACACTGACCAGCCATGCAAAAAATATCACAATGCCGTTAATGAGATATGCGGGGGACCTCTTCATACCAGCTGTATCAAGATACCTTCATGCAACCCAAAATCATATTAGACAGAAATAAATTCCTAAGCTAACATACAATCTTACAGGAGTAGTAACATCTCACACAATCTTACTAAAATAAAATCATAAATCTTACCATCTCATATTGATCTCTGGAGTAGTGATCTCAGAGATGAGGATCATGTATGTATAAAGTTGCCCTTCCCCAGAAAACATGGAGTATGCTACCGCAATTCCAGAAAGTGAGTGATGGAGAACCTGAAATTGAACACAACTGTATTATGAGTTATGCAGCCTCGGAGAGATTACTTATCTACAAACAAATATTTGTGTATATGATGCTGATGCAAACATGTTTTTCTTTCCTCTTCTGTTCTTTCCAGTTACCTGTTTGTGCAACTAAGGAAATGAGCGTTGAGAATTGTCCTTAAATTGGTTTGTAATATTTCCCACCAATATGTCAAGAAAGTACATATATGTGTTTTCTCATACCAAAAGATCATCTTTCCCATAAACAATATACTTACATACTCCATTCCACCTAAAGAAGGGTATAGCCACAGCAGCATTCCTAGATCCGCACAGAAGTACCCAACAGAGACCTGATATAAAGAATTGCAATTAGGTTCTGTTTCCATCAAGTATCTTACACTGTAAAGTTAAGCAAACCCAATTTGATAAAATCCAAATCACTCATCAATCCTCAAATGAAGCTTGTGGCTTATTTCTATTCACTTCTAAGCATGGTCAGATGATGATCCATCATGGTATCATAAACATCTAGAAAATTATGTTTACATCAAATGCAGAAGATGCATGGGTGACTTGATAATTAATTAGATTACAACGTATAAATTACAAACCCTTTTCGATATTAATAAAAATTCCACAAACTTAATAGTACATCAGCAGTGTGCAAACGCGAATAAGATGTATAACAGAAGTACAACACAAAGCATGTCTACTTAATATCACAAACTGATGTTTTACTCCCTTAAAAAATATTGGTTATTGATTCTTTTGTAGCCAAATCTTCATATCAAACATAATAGATGAATACACCCATTCCATTTCAATTTCTTGACAACTAGCTGAGAAGTGATGTTATGAATTCCATCTTCGATTGATGTCCCCAAACTCCCTAAGGTATGCCACTTTTAACTTTAGTGCTAGAAGACACCTATTCTCTTAGCTTTGTTAACTTCTATTTCTTTGTTCTCTATAGGAGAGGTGTACTAACAACAGTTTCTACACTATTAAGATCAAGAATTTCCAATCTATTGAAAATTTCTGGTTTAACTAATCACTATTTCACTAGAGTTAGAAGGCTTTAAGTCAAAGTGCAGTAGTAAATATTATTCCCGGTAAAAACTTGATACAGTTCGACCGGCAGGTCTGCTAATATTTTAAAGCACTCATCAACCCAAATTTCCTCAATATAATAAGCTGAAACAAAACTCAAACTCCACATAATAGTGACTATAACTAAAATGCATCCAAAGTACTTATAAAAGAAGCAAGCTTCACATTTACAAAGAAGAAAGCCATGCCCCTAGTCTCACCCAAACCACCTAAAATACAAAATTATTATTTCTTTCCTGGATGACATGCCATTCAAATGAATGGACACAAAGCAAAATGTACAGAACAAAAGGAGACATAGACATTCAAGGGATTTCATCTCTAAGGATGACACATAAAACTGATAGTTGTCTTCGAAATTTATTGAGAGAGAGGAGGTATTATGTATTATATAAACTCACAGAGCTCTAAGAAAATGTTTCCCACATACGTTCTGCTTTAGAATCTTATGATGGTGATTTTGTGGTTTTAGTAGAAGCGAGGTTGTCAAGATGTACTTATAATCTTGACCCCCAATAAAAAAAGATGTACTTGTAATATGTTCTACATAGACACACTAAAAACGGTAAAGGCACTGCCCTTTAAAAATTAGCCAAGTTTCACAAAAGTAATTATACAAGAAATAATTATTAAAAAAAAAAGAGATAGAGATAGGAAACTTCAACACCATAACAATCATCTATCATCTTGAAGAAAGTCTTGTCTAGATTATTTATCCGTAACTAAATCAACCATTTAGAAGATTAGTTTAAGCACTCGAAAATGTGAAAATTGAAGAGTTGAGCACCTCCTAACAGCTAAGTATAGAAGAACCTGTTCACATTCTTATAAGAGAATTGCAGGTAAATATGTCAAAAAAGAGAGAGGATGTAATTCAAAATGCAAATATTAAATAGAAAGTGCATACCCCTAATCCAAATACAGACAATGGTGAGCTTCGAAATGTGACAAGACCAGCAAGCTTTTGGTCTGAAAAGAGGTCGGACCAGAAAACAAGGTACAAGGAAAGAACTGTAATAAAAATGGCATGGATGCTGGAGATTCCTCTGCCAAAATTATTTCCTGGAGTTAATAACTGTCTACTTTATGATAACAGCTAATAAACTAATGTGCAACAATTGGAAAGTTGAACAACTCACCGACTGTTCCACTCGATTCGTTGGATTTTTGTAAGACCAGCATAACTCTTGATGTAAAAGGTACTAATTAACTGGGTAAGATCATAGACCTGCAATAGATAATGAGTTAACAGAGGAATAGTAAAACAAAACTACAACTTTAAGAATCATTTGAAATTTTAAAGAATTGAACAATAAGAGCATACCATTTTGCATAAAAATATTCCACCAATAATGGAAGTATATGGCATAAACGGATCCGCTAGTAAGTAACTTTTGACCAGATCTTCAGCCTGATTTTGGTAAGATTTAATTGCCATTACTGTCTTTCTGGGCACTGCCATTGTGACAGATTCCTAGGATGATATCTTTGATTAGCAGCTCCTTTTCACCTTTTCACCTCTTCACTTTCTTCCCTTCTTCATTATCATCTGTCCTTCACCAAATAAGAAGAGCAAATAAGCTATCCAGGATCATAATCCACAATCATAAAACATGCAGCTGAGAGTGACATTCTAACCAAAGTAACTTATAATAGCAAGGGTAAACTATACGCAAAAGAAATGTTATACTTGATCGAGATTTCTTATAGACATAGTCCATAAACAAGGTACCAGAGCTACCAACTAAATCAATAGAATAGAAGGCTGCACCAGTGCATCTTAATCTGCTGTAAACCAAGCAACTGGACATGTACTGCATCTTTCAAGTATTTGCAATTTTTTTAAAAAACACGCTAACACGCCAATATAAACCATAATCCAAAGATAGAATCAATAACAGATTAGATCTAAGCAACACCTAGAAAGAGAAATCAAGCAAGACTCAAACTCCGACCGAACTAGTTTTCAAATACATAAGAGTGAACATTAGTACATTAGTAGACACAACGGATTAGCTCGAATTTAGGACTGACAAGAACACTTCGTATACTGAATAGAAAAACAAATAACTCAACCACCAAGATCATATGTACATTTGGAAAATGTTGATGGAGCAACTCAAGTCTAAGATTCAGCACTCCATGAATATCATCGTGGTTACAGAACACCATCAATACAAGTTCTAAACTAGAGATTTAAATAGACTCCCAGATAAAACCAAAACCTGTGTATGAAAAAAGTGAGGACAAGCAAACCGGATCCAAAAGCCCACCACAAAACACATTTACAAAAGGCCACTTCAGCATGAGATCAGAGAATAAACATAACCAAGATTAAACCTTTAACAAAACCCAGAAAGCTAAACAGAGAACACAAGCTAAGAAGCTCAGCAATCAGATTGGGAGGTCTCACCATTAGCATGAAGTCCGCCAAAACCCTCCAAGACTCAGATGGGCATTGAAGAAAACAGAGGAACCAAAAGCTGATCAATGTCAAAAGCAACAAATCGCCATGAAAGTGAAAACCTTGAAGAGGATGATGCAGATGGGTAATTGATGATAAATAAATGGGTTTGTTGTCAAATTATGATCATCACCAAATTGGTCCAAGATGGAAATGCAACAAACCCGTGAAAGATGAGAGACGAAGCAAAGGGTGCAATCAATGTAGATGTGAGAGTGTCGAATCTAAAACCGAACAGGGTGTTAAAGTAAAGAAGAGAGTAATTAGTTAAACTGGAGAAACAGGCCAAAATACGAGTTGGATGGAAATGGATGCGTGTGGTTTTAGGTGTGAGCAAAACAAGCCATTGGGTTAGTGTGGTTTGCATTTCATGGTAACCAAATCCAATCAAGATAGGGGGAAGTAAGAAAACAAGAACAATGTGATTGGCTTGGGTATTTTGATTTCAAAGTTTTGTCCTCTGGCCAGTTTATTTGGAAGAGAAAAAAAATAGAACAGAGATGTGTATGGTCCTCTTTTGAGTATATGCGCTGATGTGCATGTAGGTTTAGTCGAAATAGGTTACCTATTAACATGATATAACTGATAGTGATGAAACAATCCATATTTACTTAACATTTTTGTGGTGTGGATGAAACCTAGCAGAGGTCTGCTAGAGGTCGTTGGATGGTTACGGGGTGGCGGCCTTCTTTGGCTCCACCGCTCCGGCAACCTCCCTTTCTCTTCGAGGGGAATATCAAGGACGCATATCTCTGGTTTGGAGCTAGTGGGTGGTGGCGGCACAAGGTTGGGGAGTTTTCTCACCAAATTTACGGAGCAAATTTGGCCATGTGTTCGGCATTCTGAATTGCAGGATGAAGCGGTTGCTGAGCAAGGCAAGGCCGTCGCATGCTAGGTGGCGGTGCTGATACCCTGGATCGGGAGCAGATCAGAACGGCAGTCTTGGTCTCAAATTTGGGGTCCTGGACATCGTCGCTACATCGTCATTGGAGTTCATTGGCGGCTTGGCAGGTTTCAACTGGTGCGACGACCTTCTCTTGATCTTGCGAGGTTGGTGATGGTGGGTCATCAACAATGTTCTAAATATCCCGATATATCCTTAATATTAAGAAAACGATACGATAAGTTGCTTATCAGTTTATTATATCGGTCAACCCGAAAAATCAAGTCAAATAGCGATATATGGGATCAAACCGAGTTTGACCCGAATATCGGTGTTTTTTTTTAAAACCACGTCGTTTTGAAAAAATAATTTAAAAAAAATGAAAGTTTCGTTAATAGCATTCCATAACGAGAGAGTTTATGATGAATGATCACCTTTATTTTTATTAATTAATATTATTTATGTATTTTAATTGTCAAAATAATCAAATATTTTTTATGAAGTTTATTTAGTACATTTACTTCTATAAGTTTTAATTTCTCAAGTTTATTTAGTATATTTTGATGTATATGTTTATAAATATATTAAATTTAATTAAAAATTAGCAAAAACGATAAATCCGATATATCTCGATATATTCCCGTTATATCCTTATTTTACAAAACCGATACGATGCCGATAAACGCTATTTAGACCATTGGTCATCGGTCATTGGATGGTGGCTGGTGGATTGAGGTGAGGCACTGATATCGACCCGGAGGTGGAGGATGGTGTGGCGGCTACACCGATCGACGGCCCTTGGGTGGCCTAAGTTTCCTTTGTGCCATCTGCTCTTGGGGGGGGGGGGGGGTTGGGGCTCTATGGGCCTATTGGTGATTGGGCTTTGAGGCCCAATCACTATTTAGGTCTGAATCTGGGATCCTGGAGGATGACATGTGCATACTGGTATCCTTGCCTATCAGAGAGGCTCCTCTTAAAGGTGGGTCCTTAAGATGTTTCGAAGGCGCTCTTGCCGCAGTCAGAATAAGTGAGATTCGTCTCACAATTCTCTGGTTATCTCTTGGATTTCAAGTTTAGGGTTTATAGCATTGAGATTGGTAGACTTTGTTTGGTTTATTTCGTATGATTCCATTAATTTGACGAATCACTAACATGAGTGAATTATGTTTATGCCGTACTCCTACATTTTCTATCCATGACAAATCGTCGCTCATTTAATTTTTTTTTGATAAGGATGAAGATCCAAAGTCTTTATTCATTTATTCTACTTTGATTTTCAGTTTTGAGTATAGACATGTGTTTCTTCATTTTGGAAATTATGGCCGAGATGTGATATAAATTTATTTTAAGAGCGCAATTTTGTTCTGCAAGTCAAAAGCTTACTACTCATAAATCTCAATTTTCATTTTGGATAGATATTGCTTTTGAATACAATAATCAAAGAGAGAAAATGAAAGTTCTCAAATCAAAATATTAGTTTTTGTATTTAAAAGATGTGGTAGATCTTCATGTCTTTAACAGTTTTCTCACTTTAGAAATAATCCAGATTTTAGACATTTTCTCTATCGAAGAGCTCGCTCATATGCTAGAAGTGGAATATTAAAAAGAAATGAACCAAAATTGGAATATTAATGATCGCCAAATAGAAGATGGAAATTTAGGATACTTGTAACTATTGAACTATCGAAGCACTTGAAAATTATCCAAGCCTCAACTTACATACTAAGCAAGCAACATAATGCTTGTCCTTGATCTATAGACACTTTAGCTTAAGATTCTCTTAAATCATCACAATCATTATTATCTTTGTCAAATTAGACACGCATAGCTAGCTAGATGGATCCATATAGCACATATATACTAATTGAAATTAATAGCTCATTATCTAATGTAATCCTATACTTGTATATTATTTATAAAAAGTGCTAGCAGTTTGAACCATCTAGAGTAGTGACAGATAAATTATTACGTGCTAATAAAAATTAAAAAGAAATAAATAATTTATCCCATCACCGGAATTAGTAATGAGTGGGCAACATGTTGTGATCATCACTTCATCATAGATAGGACCAAGCAGTCGGATGACCCCAATTATATCATAATAATGCATGATGGAGCTCGATCAGTAGTCGATGATCAGAATTCAAATCTTGCTCGACATATCCATTTGTTTGAATGTTACAAGGTCCTTCTCATTTCTGTGCAGCTGGCTTTGAGTTGAAGTTTGCCATGAATATATAATTATATATATATATATATGGGCATATGCTCTGCTCAAACATCGAACCTCTTATAAAAGGCTTCATGCATTTGTCTTCACGCAAAGTTTTTGGCCATTGGCTTTTGTTGTTGAGGATTAGAAACAACCACATATGTGAGATCTAAGAGGGTCTGATATGAATGTATAGGTTGGTTATGGAACTAAATTATAAGACTGGATTACACACTAATGAGTGAAATGCTAGTTGCCTACGCATTTTACACCAAACGCTACCTCTTTCATGCACCAATACTTAACAAAATCCTTGAAGGAGTGTAATGTTGATAGTTTAATTTTCATGGCTTGTTGTGATATAAGTCCTGAGAAATGAGATCTCTTCTTAAATCAAAGTCGAAGTGTAGAAAAGGCCTTAAATAAAAAATGGGAGTCATCTCATAACGATAGGTTATTAGGTTTCGAACCCTTGACCCTTTCTTGCAGTTGATATAAGAAAAAAAAAAGCCTTAAATAAAAAATGGACCGGCTAAAACCCCCAAATCCTTATAGGGTTTTGCTGAGCAGACAGAACTCACAAAAGTACTTGAGCACTCTGATTCAGTCTGAACTCCGAAGACATCAGACATAAACCTCAAAGGTAACTCTCAGCCGAACCTCTTTCATTTCTGCAATTGATTCTCCAAAGCTTCTGTGCCCAGAAATCCAAACCTCGTATACAAATTTATAGCTTTTTGATATTTCTTACAATTTGTTCTCACATAGATCATGCCCTCCAACCTCTTTGTCTCCAACCCTTTTTGATGTTAATGAATAGAATCCACAAAAGGGTATCGAAAATGATAGGGCAGCTCAACAACCTTGTACTCTATGCAAAACCTGTTGTTCATGACAGACCCACTTCTATGCAAAACCCATCTTTTGTTTCCATTAAATTTCGATGCTTTTCGAGTTCTAGGCTTACCCATCATCCAAATGCATCACTTTCTGATTCAACTCAAGTGGTCACTTCACCTTTTGCTAACCGGGTTTCCAGAACTGCTAGAACTGAGGGTCAGGCTGCCCTTTTCGATTACCTGCATTGTACTCGAAGCTTTGGCTTTACTGATGCAGAGCATATTAGCAAGAACTCCCCTAAGTTTCTTGAGGATCTGCTCTCCAAGATTGATTGTGAGAAAGAGGTTTCCAGGAACTTGAGCAGGTTCTTTCGCTATAATCCGATTAATGAGTTTGAGCCGTTTTTTGAGAGCTTGGGTTTGAGCCCATCTGAGCTTCCATTGTTTCTACCGAGACACTTGATGTATTTGAGTGATGATCCTGTTATGTTTGAGAACTTTCAGGCTTTATGTGATTATGGTGTACCCCGGAGTAACACTGGTAAGATGTATAGGGAGGCGAGAGAGATATTTGCATATGAGTATGGAGTGTTGGTTTCAAAGCTTCGAGCTTATGAGTATTTGGGGTTAAGCAAAGGCACAGTTATTAAGCTTGTTAGTTGTTGCCCATTGCTATTGGTTGGTGGTGTTAATAATGAACTTGTTAAGTTTCTTGAAAAATTGAAGTGTTTAGGCCTTGGAATGGATTGGATTGGCGGGTATGCATCCGATAACATCATGTATAACTGGAACAGAATGCTTGATACAATGGATTTTCTTGATAAAGTTGGTTATACTAAGGAGCAGATGTGTAGTTTGTTTGAAAGAAATCCTGCATTACTGTTAGAAGGTTCTGGGAAGAATGTCTACGTGTTGTTTGGCCGTTTACTCAAATTGGGTCTTGACATGGATGAGGTTTATTCGTTGTTTATGCAATGTCCTCAGGTCTTATCTGTTAAGTGCACAAGATATCTGTTGCAGGCTATAGATTATATGATTGAGGTAGGAATGGGTACAGATGAGATTGCAGATGTTGTAGCCAATGACTTGGCATTCCTGAGTTCGTCTCGTCTGAAAAGACCCAGTACCATATGTAGGGAATTAAAGGTCGGAAGAGATGGTCTGCTGCAAATTATAAGGGAAGACCCAAGCAAGTTGTTGAGATTGGCCTCAAAATCGAAGGCTACTACCAGCAGGCAAGTATTATCTAGAGTTCCATATAATCACCTGGAGAAAACATCGTTCTTGTTGAGATTGGGTTATACCGAAAACTCAGAGGAGATGATGAAAGCTCTAAAAAAGTTCAGGGGTAGAGGTGACCAGTTACAGGAGAGGTTCGATTGTCTGGTAGAAGCTGGCTTAGATTGCAATGTTGTGATGAACATTATCAAACAAGCACCTATGGTTCTTAACCAGAGTAAAGACGTGATCGTGAAGAAGATAAGTTGCCTAACAAACTGTTTAGGTTATCCGCTGGAATCATTGGCAGCATTCCCGGCGTATTTATGTTACGACATGGACAGGATTAATCTTCGATTCTCAATGTATTTGTGGTTACGGGAGAAACGTGCAGCAAAACCTATGTTGTCTTTGAGCACTTTGCTTGCATGCTCGGATGCACGATTTGCAAAATACTATGTAGACATCCATCCTGAAGGTCCAGTCATGTGGGAGAGTTTGAAGAAGCAAAAAAAGCTGATGGCCAAGTAGGAGCCTTGTAACTTTTATTTTACATTTCTGGTTATAGTACCATCTTGCATGAGAACCTGAGCACTACTGATTCATTCATGCTTCTATACAAGTTTGTTCATGTTAAATTACGCGAATGTAGTGATAATCGTTTTATTTGCATTTCAGCATATACATTATGTTTGCTGTGTTAAGCACATACATCTTCTCGGTTTGACTCTTCCCCCTTTGTCTGGTTATTCAAGTACATATGACAGAAGAAGTCGAAAAGATACTGTGATCTATTTTACAAGTTTGGAATTCGACACTTGATCTTGGACCATGTTGTTCTACACGGATCTTATCTGGTATAAGATTTTATTTGCTTTCAATCCCAGTTATGTCGGCAGAAGCCTAAGCAGCTAGATAATTTCCATCAACTATGAGAAATCAAGAGCTCGTTTTTACATCCATGAAAGGGATCCCTAAATGTTATTAGAACTGAAAACCATGGCAATTGCTTTCTGGAACTCAAACTGATCGTGTATCAGTATCAAATGGCCACACAAGATTACCGAAGCTAATTTTCATTGATCAATTTTCCAATTACTTAGAATCATCTTCTACTGGACAAAACTAGGACAGCAACTCGTAAAAAGTAGTTTACAGGGCAATTTGCATCTGCTGAGATTTTGCAGACTGAAAGCAACACCATGTGATTGTAAGTAACTTTAATCGTAAGTAACTATAGATATTTTATGCGTAAATGCAAGGCTTAATAGATACAAATTATATGCCTTCACTATTTCCTAGTCTTCTGATTCACACCAGCTTTTTTTGGTGACGATGAGGACGATGAAGAAGTCAACCCAGAGAGGTTGCGCTCGGCCTTGTCCTTGGTAAATGCCTTATGGACTTCGTCCTTGAGCTCCATGAAACGCATCCTCTTTATTTTCTGCTCGTCAGGGGTGCCCGTCTCAAGGAAAAACAAATCAGGTAGGTCATCCTCCATAAACTTATCCAGGACTTCTGAGCAATGGGGGAAATAGCATCTACCCATGTTGACTGCCACCAACAAGAAGGCACAAGTGAGAAAAATAACTATAACAGCACAAGTGATTATATACTAGCAAACTCTAAATGCTTGAAAAGCATGAGCTTCAAAGAGAATTGTTACTCTGATAACATAAGTGCTTTACCAGGCTGCCTTTTAGTAGTTTAAAGGCACACATAATGAAAACAATCTAATATTATTCATTTATTTTAACGTTGATGCTTTCTTCTGAGAAAGGAAGGGTTAGTACAACATATCACAGGCCAAAAAAAATCCAAATAATGGTGATATGATGAATAAAGTAAAATGAAAAGATAACAGAGAATAATGATCTATTGTTCACCAAAAACTGTAAAAATGAATAATGATCATCTGCAGAAAATGGGGAGATGGAGGGGGGAATTTAAACTCCTCAAAAGCAGACTTAAGGGATGTGAACACTTGACTATGCATTCGTTTTACAAGCTATATTAAAATCTTTTCCTGCTGTGCATGAGTAAGTTTGAAAGGTTGCGAGAAGCACTTATACGGGTATTCAGACACCAACATATGTAATTACCTGTTTTCATAAGGGACTCCAATCTAGAATGGAGTCTTTTCTTCTGCACTGTGGGTGTCTCGTTTAAATCAACCTCCATCAAGTTCCCAGTTGAGCCTTTTGATGGAGAGATTCCAGCAAACTCAGATGATGTCTCGGATTGAGCAGCAACCATGGCTAGCTTGGCTTCACTAGGGAAAAACAAACGGGCAAAAGCCACTGCAATAAATAATGCAAGTCAGGCCTAATCCAATAGTAAATAGTATCGTATAAGAGAATCAGAGGCACACGAATCAATCAAAAGAAGCAATGATGTATAAGAGCTTTTAGAGGGATCACTACTGATTATGACCTTGCATTATGATGCCTTCACTAATCAAACTGAGAAAATGTCCTGAACGCCTTACCTCTGTTCTCCAAGTAGAGCAATTTCATGTGCAGATCATCAGCCATTGGTTGGGACGACATATATGCATCTTCTGCCATTGGATTCTTCCGCATTTCTCTTTCTAGAACATCAATGCAAATTCGGTCCTTGTTTGTTTCTTTCCCCTGCTCTGTTTTTGAATGATAATCCTTTGGCCTTGTCAACCTCCGGCATATACTAACTGCACTCTGACCATCTGATGTCAGCTCTGATGCACGAGCTCCTTTACTAAGAAGCAATACTATTATCGATGGCTCTCTGCGCATCACAGCAATGTGAAGCACAGTATAACCTCGAGGATTCCGAAGGTTAACATCAGCCATACCCAAAGCAAGAACTTCTGTAACAACCTTAGGATCACAGTAAGCTGCAGCATAGTGGAGAGCATGGGCTTCATCTAAGGTTATGTTCGACTCAGATAAAAGAAGTTTCACAAGTTCAACATCATCAGAGTCTAATGCCTTATGTATTCTCCTGATTCTTTTTTCATGCAAGGGATCCACAGGCGGCATATTCAGTTCACTATCATGTTGAGAATCACGACGAAGCAATTTAATTTTTTCTACAACCTCATAAGGAAGTTCCTTGTCAATGCAGATGCTATCAAGATCTGATCGAGCCACTCTTTCAATAGAATGAGTGACAAGCTCACTCAACTGACAGTGGAAAGCAACCACAAGGATTGGGATAACATCTTCTGCAAGAGCTTTCTCAACAAAATTAATAAGGCGTCGCTGCAAATACATTAGACAACCAAATTAGAACAGTTTCCAATTTTCTTCTTACCTGAATGAATCTTTTACATTTTAACTTCCATGAACTAATATAACTTGAGCAATCTTAAAAAAAAAAAAAAGAACTTGAGCAATAAAACAGTACCACTTAAGTTAAAGAATCATGGTAAGAGAAGATAGCCTATTGGCACTATTTTTACATGCTAATAACAGCATAGCCTATTGAAAGGTCTATGTGGTTTTTTTCTATGTGTCCAGGCTAAGAATAGACTTTTCATTTTATAATAACATTTCAAAGTGAATTTCAATAACTGTCCAATAGTATTACTTTACAAAGATATAGACCTTTTTGTGCGAACTCAATAAAAGGCAACTTTTACTATATCTACTGGGATGAATGAACTTGTGCAGTTGGCTGATTGCATCTAGTGGTAAATATCTCAACCAGAATCACAGAAAAACAGAATACCAACCTGAAATATTGAAACCAGATCTGGCATTTGGAAAATGGAAGAGGCATACAGCAATTCCACAGCAAAATTGATTGCAGGTCTACATGAATCATGGGCGCATACATTGTGCACACAAGTTGACACCTCTGGGGGAGAAGGCTTCAGCTTTCCGGTATACATGTAGCTCAAGAAAACCAAAAATGCGTCATATCCAATATCACCATAAGGTAGCAAATCCTTCATTTTATACTTTGGTTTGCTTGGTTTTCTCTCCTTCTCAGAAGACCCCTTTTCTTGCTTGAATAGTTCACGAAAGAACTTGCTCCTAGAAGCTAATATACATCGGTGAACACCAACAGGAACTCCCTCAACTATGATTTCAGCATCACTATAATCACAGCCAGAATCAAGCAAGAGCTGCTCTAAACTAGAGCTAAGCTTGGCCAAACTGACGACTTCAAGACTAGGCAAGGCTTCATAGGAAGATAAGTTGTGGCTTATCGAACCATTCGACAGATGGGAAGATGAGGTGAAGCTCAAAGAAGACGATGGCTCAGTTGAATTGGCCATTAATCTACTTTAAGCCCTAAACCCGGAGCCTAGGATGCTTCAAGATATGGAACTAGTTCCCTTATATAACCATAGCCCAAAAATCTATTAATTCTAATAACCTCAAATATAACACTTCAAGTCAATATCTTGCTGATTCAATATAGTAACTATTAAGGAAATGTGTTTCTTAGATATAAAACTGGTGCAGCCCTCAGGGAAAAAACACAGCACTCAAAACTTAAACAAGGGGGATGATCCAACGTGATGTAAACTGAAAACCAACAAACCAAAAAGAGAAACAAAAATATCTCTCCAAGTTTTGGGTTACCTTTAATATACAAATTTGAGCTAAATTGCAAGACCAACTATCTAAAATTGGGATCAAACAAAAAACAGCAATCCAAAATCTTTACTGCACTAAATGCCTGCACACAGACCAAACTCACTGAACTCCAAACAAGTAAAATGTTGGATAAGATCTAACTGTTCATCACAAAGCTTCTATCAATAAAAATCCAAACTTCAATACTTCCACAGAAGCTAGTTAGCTCTCTGTCAAAATCTTAGTTGAATTCAATACCCAGAATTAGAAAGACACACTAGAGACGATAAAGGACAAACCTTTACAGCATTAAGAGAACACACAAACTTTCCCAGAAGCAAATGAAGCTTCAATCCTGAAAGCAATGAGAAGCACAAGACCAACCGACGCCAAGGGACTTCAGAACCTTCAGTTATCGCTTTCAAAGCTACAGAGAGAGAGAGAGAGAGAGAAAGATGATAATTTTATTAGTAAATAACTATTGCCAGATAGAGAAGAAGAAAGAAAGAAATTTCGTTCAGGGGATGAAGTCCCTACGGTGACGATGGGGGTTGCATCAGCGAACCCAGCTGGGGTGTGATGACATATACAATGGCGTCAGCATAGTTGGTGTAAAATAATACTCAGCCACATCAAGTCTTTAGTCATTGTTTAGCGTTTTGTGTGGAGGAAGGAAGCCATCTTGAAGTTCGGCTTCTCTTATCTCATGAGGCCCAAAGATGCCGAGTCACGGCTACGCTGGAAATTGCGTGAGAAAGAGACCTCTCTGGTACAAGAATGGGGTGGTTGTTTGTGAAGTGTGTGATTATAATTATGGAGACCAACGATGTCACACTCGTGAGCCGGAGTTCTTTATTAGCAAGCAAAGAGTTTTCCTGTTGAGGAAGGAAACTCATATGGAACAAGTTTGATGCGGCATAACAACGAGAATATTTCTAGTGGAAGTGAAAGGAGTTGGGATTGTTCACAATATGTCACATCTCGGGACCGCTTTTCAGTGGGTCACTCATCCTAAGATTGCTCTAGCAAGAGCAAACATAACTTCGGAGTACCTATTCTCTCTGAATCCATTAAGCCCCCAAAAGATCTCGTGTTAGATGAAGATGAGCATGTACATATAAGACACGTCACCCCTTTTCCGTGGGCCGATGTGGGATATTACAATAGACTCATTCGCATTTGGATTATGTAAATACATAACAAACATAGAAAGATGAGGAATTAGTATTTCAATATAAACACAAGATGGATGTGACATATGAATGACTAAAATTGCATCATTTACTTACGCGTTGCGCATATAAGAGATTTAGAGATACTTCGTTGTTAACACTCATGGCTACATTCACTAGCCACTAATAGTTGAATTAAAGGCAACACAGAGTTCGTGAATAATTTACATTAGTTTAATATAACCGGCATTGTATTCATGTTCTATGTATATAAGAAAATTGCCCATGTTATTTGACCATTATATGATATTATGATTCATATCTGAGCAGACTGTGATGACTAAGTCTTACTGAAATCATGGAATAATAAAGTAATAGACAAAATCTTTCATCACTAATACAGTACGTCTCTTTTCAAATAATTTTTTAAGCTAAGATGTTTAATCCTAATGGTCCACTATAGTTTTCACTGATTAATAATTTGTATACGATTCCAACAATGGGCTCCTTAGAGGCAAAACTACGAGAAGTTTTGATTCATTCTTTTAATTTTTTTTGGTTAAAAGGGGACCTAAATGACCCATAAACAAAAAACCACAAATACTAAATATTTAAAAAGGCTCTTGTGCGCACATCTAGCAATACTAGCCAAATCGTCCAAAAAAGTCTACGCATCATATGGAGGAGGATCAATAAACTCAATCAGTCTCAACTCATGAGAAATACTCTGTTTGGGCAAGGCATCATCAACCATGTTACATTCTCTAAAAATATGAGAGAGATTCACATTCTGTAGTTTGGAAATCATAGAAGTACAACTAGCAAGCGGGGACTCAAGAGAATGCATAGAAGTATTACCCCTTTGCATAAGTTGGATAAGAATAGCAGAGTCAGACTCAATTTCAACATTTCCACTATAATGTTTGATAATGAGTTTCAGACAAAAAAATAAGCTCCAAACCTCAGCATTCAAAATCTCCTTAATCCCCAAGTTCATTTGAAAACCATGAATCTAATGCCCATGCTGATCTCTAATCACCCCTCCAACACCAATTTTCCCAGAGTTAGAAATTCAAGTGCCAACAATATTCAACTTATACCAACTAGCATGAGGCCTAGACCAGGAAAGCATAATATAACTATAAAAAGAACTCACTTTATCCTTGCTTAGAGAGCAGCTCCACTCTTCAGCATAATCTGAGATGATTTTAGCAATGTAAACATGCATGGTAAATGAGATATCAAAAACACTCTTGTTTCTCCACTTTCATATAAATTAGCAAACAAAGACAAAATTATTGCACCACCGAATGTTATTCTTAATTTTAAGATGACAGTGAAGCTGAGCCGCCAACCAATTATTCCAATCAAGAGAAAATGAATTAGCAATTGAAACATGAGGACTCATACCATTCCAAATAGCCTTAGATCTGCAACAATCTCTAAAAAGGTGAAGGAGACTTTCATCTGCAAAGTTACAAATAGGACAGGTAGCACTTGTAGTAAATCTTCTTCTAGCTCTTTGAACATTAGTTAGAATTTTCTTGTGAATCACATACCAAAGAAAAGTTTTCAACTTGGGAGGACAACTCACATTCCAAACAAGTTTCCACATAGGGTTTTGAGCGTCATTTATCTTAAAAAAAGAGTTGTAAGCAGACTTGACAGAGAAACAACCATTAGAAGTATGCCCCCAAATAAGTCGGTCAGCAGCATCATCACAAAAACCAGTTGGAACATTAACAACTTGAAGAACAACATAAGAAGGCAGCACAAAGTTTAAAAGCTAAATATTCCACCCATAATCACACCAGAAGTCACAAACTAGAGTATTATGATCAATATGAGCATAAAAAAGAGCACAATCAATAAGAGGTAGAGAACCAACCCACACATCATGCCAGATATTGATCTTTTTACCATTCCCCACTCTCTACTTAAGATTTTTCCTAAATAAATGAGCACCATGAGAAATACTTCTCCAAACTGAAGAGCAATCAGAGGGAGCACAAAAATCATGATAAGTGATATCCATATCCTTTAAATTTTTCTTCTCAAATATATGAGCCCACATACCAGCATCTTTTTGCAGAAATCTCTAACTTACCTTAGCCAATATGGCTTAATTCATCTCAGAAGTTTTCTTAATACCAAAACCCCTAATAGACTTAGGTTTACAAACAATATCTCAATTGACTAAGTGAACCTTCTTCTTAGCCTCAGTGTCCCCCCATAGGAAATCTCGATTTAACTTATCCATCTTCTCACAAAACTGATGGGAAATCTAATAGTCTGCATGACATAAATTGGGATGGCAGAAGTAAAAGATTGGATCAAAGTGAGTCTACCAACAAGGCTGAGAGTGTTACTTTTCCAACTAGCTAATCTACCTTGAGCTTTATCAAACAAACCATCATAAGTATGCTTGTTGATTCGAGAATGAACTAAAGTCATACCAAGATGCTTTCCCAAATCAGCAGTCAAGGGGGAGCCACAAGTCCTACTAATATCATTAGCAAGCCTTCTATCAGTGTTTGGAGAGCAATATATAAGAGATTTCTCATAACTAACAGTCTGACCAGACAAAGAGCAGAAGATATCAAGAATGCCCTTTTAAAACAGAAGCTTGTCTAGAGGAAGCCTCAACAAACAACATCAAATCATTTGCAAAAAAGATATGCGAGATTCTCAGCCCAGATTGAGAAGCTTTAACAGCTTTCCAACTCCCATAATCAACAACATACTTAATTAGGTGAGATAATTTCTCCATGCACAACACAAAAAGGTAGGGAGAAAGAGAGATGATCTCCCTGCCTAATTCCTCTTTGAGCCTTAAAAGAGTCAGTGAGTTCACCATTAAAGCAAATTTGAAAACTAGTAGAGAAAACACAGCTCATGATCAATTTGATTAGCATATAAGGAAGCTTAATTTCACAAAGCCCCTGCTCAATAAAACTCTAACTAAGTTTATCATAAGCTTTAGATAAGCCCACCTTCTAAGCTAAGAAACCCATAATTCCCTTAGACTTCTTGAACTTGAATAACATCTCCTGAGCTATCATGATATTATCTGAAATGTGTCTTCTAGGGACATAACTAACCTGGTTAGGACTTATAAGCTTCATCACAAGAGGTCTCAACTTTTCCACAATGAGTTTAGAGATGACCTTATAGATGGTGGAATAGAGACTAATTGGCCTAAAATTAATCATGTGTTGAGGGCCATCAACTTTGGGAATTAGAGAGATAATGGTATAATTAAGACTACAAGGGATGCAACCAGAAATGAAAGCATTGTAAATAATGGAGTAAATATCACCAGAATACAACTTCCAATAATGTTGGTAAAAGCTTGCAGGAAACCCATCATAGCCAGGGGCTTTAAGAGGACCAATAGAGAAGAGAGCGTCCTTCACAACCAATAGAGAAATAGGATTAGAAAGTTTATTCTGATCCTCCTGCTCAAGATCAGGAAAGAGGTTCCCAATACTGAACCTGTTATCATCAAGAAAATTCATAGAGAAAATATTAGTGAAAAACCAACAACAATATTTTTCATGGAATAAGCAAAAGTAGTCCAGATTCTATTGCTATCAAATAAACCCTCAATTTTGTTCATTCTTCGTCTGACGAGAGTAGTAATATGAAATTTTTTTGTGTTTTTGTCTCTACCCTGCAACCAGCAGTCCCTGTACTTCAACTTCCAGAATATATTCTCCTGATTCAAAGTTTGCTCATACTCATGGATAAGCTCAGCTTCAAGGTTAACACGAAAATAGTTACTGAATCTATCACAAGCTTTTTGTATTCCACAAATTCTAGCAAGCAATATCTTATTTTTTTGAAACAAATGACCAAATACATCTCTATTCCATTTCCTCAGGGCAGCTGAAAAAGAACACATCTTGGAATGTAAATCACCAGACAAACTATTCTAAATTGAAGAAATAAACTCAGCATATTTTTCATGGGAAAACCACATCGCTTGAAACTGAAAAGAACAAGCAGCACGGTTAACAAAATTATTAGACCTCAACTGCAACAAAATGAGACAGTGATCAAATCTAGTATTAGGAAGATGTTGAGTCATTTGACTAACATGTCTAGTACGATAGATCTAATGATATAGTTTTCCTTCCTCACGAAAAATTAGTTGTAGTATACTGTATTCCAGTTGTATACTAAAAATTAACAACATTTGTAAACATTTATATTCCTTTTTTCTTTTCTTTTTTTAGAATTAGAAAAATATATAATTAAAAAAAATTATATAAAAGAACTATTAATACCAGTGATCGCACATAAAAGTTTCCCGATTATGATAATTAGCTACAACCCAATTGGACCCAACCCCTAAACACATACGACACCCCTCAAGACGGGCTACTCTAGTCGCTATAGCATTGAGCAACCATTTGCACTTCTAGGAACAATAAATTTTATATTCCTAATACACTGCTTACACAATTTCGTATGAATAACACTTATAATAAACAAAAGGTTAGTTATAAACCCAATTGATCGTCAAACTCATTTGTGTTCACGTGTTTATATATTTTCTTTTTCTTGAGATAGAACGTACCAAAACATACACTAGTTTCTCAGATAACACTAAAATAGTAAAGTTGATAAATAAAATCAAAAAAGTCTACAATATCTTCCAATAGGATATTATTGTAAAGCAGCCCGTATCGATGAAAGGCCCTATTTACGACGTAGTCGTAGGCCCAATTAGATTTTCTTATTGGATTTGGATTTGGATTCTGCTCACGCGTTGCAGGGGGTAGAGTCCAAGCTAGTAATATACAAAAACAGCAAAAATAGCACTATTTTGCTAGGGGTTGGATTGAGACTTGGAAGAGACGACGTATGGTTGCATGCCCACTAGGAAATTGCTTCATGTGAAGTAGTAGTTGTATAGTAACGTTTTAGCTACCACACTATGTATGGTCGGTCCAAGTCAACATGGGAAAATGTCTTTTCAATTACATATCTTCTCGTGTGTACGTTTAGTAGTGTAAGCTCACCATGTGATTTAACACTTCATGATTTGGGTCATCATCAATAACATATGATTGATTGATCTTATTCTCAGAGTTCTGATTCTTGTCATTGGTTTCATCTTCATCATTATATGTATAATGTATAAGTTTGGACATAAGTTGTACCTGTAACGATAAAATAATGTTACACGGAAACTAAAGACTGAAAGAGTAATTCTAAGCACATGAATGTGGCTCAAAGGGTTTAACATCATCATGCACGCAACGAGGTGGGTTTTACCTAATTCTGATTAAGAAGAAGACTTGGTGAACTTACGAATGCATAGCGTGCGCATTTAAAAAACAAAAAAAAAACAAAAAGTTATGTAAGGAACTGCTTATTGCGAATGACAAACTCTATGAGTGAACTTCTTATCTCCATAAACATAAAGAAATTATGAATCCCGCACTACTACATACCTAGGTAGGATTAGTTAGTCAATCAATTAGGGTTAGCTTTCTATGTCTGATGATATTGGCGTGGGGAAAACTTTCATTCACAACCTAACAAAACTTGATTCGTGAACGAGTATGCATGATTGACCTGAACCGGCCGCGAGCTCTATGCATGGGCGGGTCTGAAGTCTGAACCCCAGACAAGTACTGCAGGTGTACGCCGGCTCAGACAAAGTAAAATTTTGGGAGGATTACAGTGGCCAATTAGATAAGAACAAAAGGGCATTGTAAATAATTAAGTTAATTAAGCTAAACGAAGAACAAGACAGAGTTGAGACTTGAGAGTGAGAAGCTAAAGCTTGAGAAAAAGAGTAGCACACGGTAAATGAGAGGAGGAGGAGGAGGAGAGGAGAAAAGACTACACCAGAGACAACAGCGTGAACAAACAAAACCACAAAACCATAGTGAACTTTGGTCTCTCTATATATTTTTTTTGTCGCTCCTATTTTGTTTATTTTCATTTCATTGGGTATTATATAATTCTCGATCTCTTCCATGAACTTGTGCATGTGACATTGACGAACTCTAGCTATCAACTGTGGAACATACGAACGCGCATAATCATCTTATCGTTGTTCAAAGGTCAAACATAAATCCTCAGATCGATCTCTACCAGATAATGAGGAACACAAATTTCTCTCTTTGGAAAAATCTGTTAGCTAACTAGACCACTAGAGTGCTATGTGCTACAATACCACAAGTTTATGTCATACTAGCTCTTACAACGGATGCATGCTTTGATTTGTTAGTTAATTAGCGGGTGATGAAT
The DNA here is from genome assembly GCF_933775445.1 of Argentina anserina. Lineage (NCBI taxonomy): Eukaryota > Viridiplantae > Streptophyta > Magnoliopsida > Rosales > Rosaceae > Argentina > Argentina anserina. The sequence continues at coordinate 6,346,848 of NC_065874.1, forward strand.
AATTGTACGAGACGTACTAGGGGAAAATTACGAACGTAAGTAAGTAATACCGGTACCATAGATGTCCAGTATTATTTGGTATATATATATTCGTCAATCGTCTAGTTGCAATTGTGCGTTGTAAATGATCTGGTTTTTCATGTGATTTATCATAAGACAACATGCATGGCCTAAAACCTAATAATCTATTCATTCAACACTCTTTACATGATTTTGTTTCTTTCCCTATGAGATTTGAATTAGTACGTGAACGAATGTGTCTCCCAACTCAAACAAGCAGTAACATTCACATGTTCCAACTTCCAAAATATGCTGCATGCTCTTCTTGTTTCATTCCTTGGTGGTAAATCACCAAGACAAAATCCTTCATCAAACAAACCCATCGTTCTCTCATGGAATAAATAAAACCCGGTCCATAACTGAACCGGCTGACCGGTTCAAACGTTCACCAAGGCGGTAATTCTCTCAAAAGGCTAAAAGGAATCGGCCAACCCAAACTCTTTGTCCTCATTGTGTCCTTCTCCTCTTCTTCTTGTTCCTCCTCTATCGTTAATAGCTGTCTTTTTGTAGCTTTTGGGTTTTGGAAAGAATGTCAGTGAAGCTTTTCCACAAGCACTACTTCTCTGCTTCAAACCCAAACTCATCATCATCATCCATTTCCACCCATCAAAGCCATGGCTGATTCTTCCTTACGTGAGTTGCTTACAGAAGAAGCATATCAACGCGGGAACAGCAGCTGCAGCAGCAGCAACAACAAGTTCGTGGCCAAAACCAAAAAGCCAGTCAAATACAGAGTTGCTCCAGATGAGTCTCTGGCTTTGTTGCCTATACACATCTGCCACGATAGGAAAAGATACGATTTCTCCAAGCATAAGGCTCAGAACTCTGTTCTGCGTAAAGGGTCGTCTAGAAGAGTGAGTTTTACTTCAGAGAGGTCGCATACCAAAACGTTGGTCTCGGAGAGTAGTTCGAGAAGAACGGAGCCTGCACCGATTGATAGAGTTGCCACTAAAGCTGCGGTTTCTATTCTCAGTGGATATGCAGGTCGTTATATAAAGGATAAGGAGTTTAGGGAAGAGATTGAGGAAAAGTGTAGAGCTTGTTTGGTGAGGAAGAAAAGAGATTCAGGCAGTGGAGTACTTGAGTCTCTGCAATCGGGTGTCGAAAATGTTAACAAGTTGGTGGAGAATCCAATTTTTTGGACGAAAGCAATGAGAAAATGTATCGAGAATTTGAGAAGTGTTGTTGCTTCTTTGGATGCCAATATGTCCAAGATGAATGCTTCCACTTGCGGCATACCCAATTCAAATTTATCTGCTTGTGCTCAGCTCTACTTGGCAATTGTTCACAAGATTGAGAGAAATGACTTGGTTTCTGCTAAGCATTTGCTTCAAGTTTTCTGTGACTCGCCATTTTTAGCAAGAACCCATTTGCTTCCTGATCTATGGGAACATTTCTTTCTTCCACATCTTCTTCATCTGAAGATTTGGTATGCTAAGGAGATTGAGGTCGTTTCACACACATTTGATAAAGAGAAGAGAATCAAATCCATAACCAAAGTCTACAACGACCAAATGGATTTGGGGACTACAAAGTTTGCTCAATACTACAAAGAGTGGCTCAAAGTTGGGGCTGAGGCTCCTCCTGTTGCTCCTGAAGTGCCTCTGCCTTTAGTACCAAGTAGCAGATCAAGAAGAAGGAGAGCATCCGATTCTTTCGCTTCACATTCCTCATTGAACAAAAATTTGTAAGTATTACATTGATGCATTTCAATCATATTTCACAGATTACTTGTATGAGAAAATTAGAAATAGACCCAAAATTGAAGTCCCTTTAAAGTTAAACCCACATCCAAATGTTTTTTCAATCTACAACCAAATTTTGTTTTTTACAAGTTTATTTTACCATTTTGATCATTTTGGTTTGCTTAATCTTAGCATTTGTTTAAAATTTTTTATTGTACATGTCTAAATTCAAACATTTCATTGATTCTTCATTACTTTAAATTGCTGAAAGATTTAATTTCAAATTTTACTTAAGAAAAACTTATTTATATAGCTGATATCAAAGTTTCAAAATAAAACCACTACTCCAACTTTTATAGATCACACGAGAGAATTTCAAGTTTGTTGTGTATTTGTATCATTAGTTTGTTTCAATTTTTTGAATCTATGAATAAAGTATGTTATCCATGCAATATGCTTATATATATGTTTTCTTCAACATTTTCTTTTCGTATCATTGTACATGAACTTTCGTATGATAAACCTCTGTTCTAGGTTTCAACTTTTCAAATTTTTTTTCACTCTCTACTATTATGTCTAATAGATAGAAACATACATATTAGTCTAAAATTCACATTCTACCTATGAAAGAGATTTTTAGAATGGTAAAATACCTAACAAGCAGGTTGATGTAAAAATCCCTAGAAGAGACATAAACCTCTATATAGATACGTACCTAATCATTAGGTTGTAATTAAAAAAAACCTACTAGATAGGGAAAAAAACTTATATCTCTACCTTAAACATAGGTTGCATTGATGAAATATAAACAAAAGCTCCCTATAAAATAGAAAAATTATTAAAAAAATTAGAAAGCTATGTAACCATGATGTGATTTGGATATTGAATTGATTCAAATTAAAAAGCTTCAAATTTCTAGATATGTAATTAAGGAAATGTTCTATTATTTCTATTTCTAAGTTTATAATGAACAAAAGAAAAACTGAAATTATTTAGGAATTATGAAAATCTATAATTAAAGTAATAAATGATATAATTTGTTCATTGACTAATCAGTAATTAATATCAGCTTTTAATAGTTACATTTTGTAATATAGATTTTAAGTGAATGACAATAATTTGGTGAATAGTGAAGAAAAATATAGATGAGTTTTTCTTAAAGAGCTTCTAAAAATTAGGTTTATAGTGAAATATCTCAATTATTTGCGTGACTAGTAGTTTGTGTAATAGTGAAATATCAAAGTTATTTGTGTGACCAGTAGTTTGTGTAACTGATCATTTTCCAAATCACCAAAGATATCAGGCTGTATTTGGACCCACACTCGAGAGGCGATCGGTGGACCTGGATGACCGGAATGGAGTTTCAAATGCTTCTAGGGATGTATTTCAACAGGAGAGGCTGTTTGAAGGTGAAGCTCAGACAGACAACTACAACAGTCCCAGTTGTATTCATGTGGGTAACACTGATCTTTTTTTCTCTCTCTATTTCTATTTGTAGTAATAGTAGTGCTGCAAGTGGAGGTTCACATTACATTGTTTTTAAGTTATCAACTTATCATTGACTGGATTTGGCAGAGGGAAGACAGTACTCGACGAAAATCATTGAGCCAAAGTAATAGAGACCCAAAACCCGAGTTATGGCCCGAGTTTGATCAGACAAAGAAATCAAACTACTTTGGACTCTTTAGCTGCCAGAATGCACCTGCTCAATGCTTAGTGAATAGGAATAACATAGTCAAGAGTAATTCAATCCGACAAGAAGACAATTCCCACCTTCCTCCTTCAAGCAATTTAAGTAGTGCTATTCGCACTCTTTACTCGTCGGATAGTTTAAGTGATTGCGAGATTGCCGTTCGTGCAATTACCAAAGCTTGGTTGGGCTCACATGGTGATCCTGTCATTGAAGCAATGTTGTCTGAGCCACCTCTTATCCAGGGAATGCTGGAGGTGTTGTTTGCTTCCACTGATGATGAAATTTTGGAACTAGTAATATCGGTTTTAGCTGAATTTGTAGCAAGAAATGAGCAGAATACAAAGATAATACTCAATTTTGATCCACAGCTTGATATCTTCATGAGACTTCTAAGAAGTAGTGGTCTATTTTTGAAAGCAGCTGTTTTGCTTTACCTGCTTAAGCCAAAGGCAAAACAGATGAAATCACTCGAGTGGGTGGCACTAGTCCTTCAAGTACTCGAGTTTGGAGATCAGTTGCAGACCCTATTCACTGTACAATGCAGCCCTCAAGTTGCAGCATTGTACCTTTTATATCAGCTTCTTACGGGTTTTGATGAAGATCGCAACTTGGAGAATGCTAGGCAGGTTGTGTCTCTAGGAGGGTTGAGCCTTCTGGTGACACAAATTGAGAAAGGGGATAGACATAAGAGGAACAGTGTTGCTTCCATGATTTCATGCTGTGTTATAGCTGATGAAAGCTGCCGAAACTACTTAGCTGATTTTCTGGACAAGCCTTCTCTTCTCGAACTCATTGTACTTGGAAATGGAAGAAATTCAACTTGTTCTGCATTTGCTATATTGATTGAAATACTTTGCCTCAGCAGGTACGCATTTACTGCACATTTTTTTCAGTCTTCTAATTTTCTTAGATGTTATAGTTATTTTCTGATCAATCTAAATGATTGTTCTCAGACGAACGAAGATCACTAAAATCCTAGATGGACTGAAAGAAGGATGCTGTGGCTTGAACACAATGCAAATTTTATTGGTCTATCTGCAGAGATCATCACCTGAAGAGCGTCCCTTAGTTGCAGCCATATTGCTACAACTTGATCTTATGGTAAATCTTTTGTTAATCTTCATGTCTTCTTCTTCTTAATACTGTTGGAATGATTTTTTGTCAACCTAGAATTTGGATCTGTCATAAATTTCAGTATACCTTGGATAGTTCCATTATGGAGAATCAGTTTTGTTGCAGGGAGATCCATTTAGATGCAGTGTATATAGAGACGAAGCGATTGAAGCAATAATAGGCGCTTTAGATTGTCAAACATGTGACGTGAAAGTTCAAGAACGATCGGCGAGATCTCTCTTAATGTTAGGAGGCTGGTTTTCATACACAGGAGAGGCATCAACAGAACACTGGCTATTAAAACGAGCAGGTTTCAGCTATTGGTCAAGGGATTCATTTCACTTCAAAGAAGGTTTCTTACACTCGGTACGATTTCTGTCACTCTAACCATTTTTGTGATCTGAAAAATTATTTGGTCACAATAGTTGGTTAATTCTTGTAATTTTGTCAATAATTAGAATGAAGACGAAGAAGCAACAGAAAATTGGCAGAGGAAAGCAGCCACAGCTTTGTTTAAAACCGGTGGCAAGAAATTATTGGTGGCCCTTTCGGGTTCCATAGCAAATGGCATTCCGAGTTTAGCACGAGTGAGCTTGGTCACATTGTCATGGATGAGTAGCTTTCTCAGTACAGTTGGAGATGGACGTTTGAAGTCCATAGCATGTTCAATTCTCATGCCTCAGATGCTCGAGTCACTGAAATTTCACAAAGATGTAGAGGAAAGAGTGCTTGCTTCATACTCATTACTGAATCTTGTAAAAAGTTCAGGTATGTTTCCCCACAAATACTTGAATGCCTATATTTCTTTTCGAAAATTAATTATCGATCATTATTTACTCGATGGAAATCTTTCAGGTGATGAGTACATCCCCATGCTCTTATCAGCAGACAAAGAGGTGCTCGACAAACTCCAGAACCTCTCCTTAGTGACCTGGACAGCTAATGAGCTTATTTCAATCATCACAAGCATTTATGAGGACTAGAATTTATTCCATCTCAAATAAATTACCCTGGAGGCAGTTAAATTAGCAGTACTGGAATTGTAGAGGTGTTGGCAAATTTTCTTGTTTCCTTTTAAGGAGTGTGTTTTTTTTTTTTCGAGGGGAAGGAGTGAAGGAGTGTGTTTGTATTCCACAGATTTCTTTGCTAGCTGATTTGTAGTGCAGCATATTTTAGTACCAAGATTATTTTGCTGACAAAGAATGTGCATAAAGTTCAAATAGCTTTCTGATTACATTCTCTTAATGGGTAAAGCTGATGCCACAAACTACCCAAGTCCTTACATGAGAAGAGTAGAAGGGATCCAGTTCAGTCATCTAATCTGAAGTAAATAAATTTATGCCCTTATAAGTGCTGCGTACAAGTTCCGGCCCCCTCTTTATCTATAGCAAGATAATGAACCATTTACCTTTCTCCCCCTTAAAAGTGGTCAACATCCAACCTTTGTCAAAACTTACAATGATTGTTGTAGATGTCTTGGCCACAGTGCCTGTCATTCCCATCCATTCAATCCCCCAGCTCAAAATTTTTTTATCTCAAATCCAACCAGTCACTGAACTTTCAATTCTCACTTACGCAGTTTCTTGATAAGCTAACTCTGAACAATCCATTTCACTAACAAAGAGGAAAGAAAGCTAAACTGCTTTCTAGTTTTCTTGAGTTCTTGACATGTTGTCACTGGCCTTGTGGATTTAACAAAAGGACCAACTCCGATTGGAAACCAACAGCAAATGACAACTAACACAAACATCAATTCTTCATTCAAAGCTTATATAATTCTGAGGATAACCTGCAAATAATTCCATGCATGGTCCCCTTCACCCCACCATTATAGGACTCATTCCCTTCACCCTTTTGGCAAACTTGTCACATGGTGCTCATCCAGATTAGCCAATTGTCCAAGATAGAGGTTCAAGAAAACTATAAACTTGCACCACAATTAACTAGGAGGGAATCTAAGGACATATAGGACCAGTGGACCACCAGTATATACAGTTTCAGTAGATCTACTAGCTTACAAGGTACGGTGTCCTATATATAAAGCACCTAACTCTATGGCTGTAACGATCCAAAAGATCTTCACGATCCCTTTCTCATTATATATAATCGTCATCTTCTGCACTTAGCTGGATGAATATAATTTGCATCCCCACCACCTAAGCTTTGCATAAACGTATGAAGCCTGAAAAACACCAAAGACAACAGTAGTAGCAGGAGCTCACATCGGAATCAAGGCCTGGAATCATATGAATACAATAGAGTAATGGAGTGAACAACTCGAAACAACAAACCCTACTCCAGAAGATTTCAAAACATTATCATCAGAAACTGAAAATCTAGTACATTTATTATTTGCATACATGCAGGCTAAAAGACTTTGAGGCATTTTGTAGAGAGGTAAGTTTGCCATTCAAAGGGTACGGCCACTCTACAAACTACTTAAGCGGCTTCCTGAGCTGTTATCCGGCGTCGAATAGGCTAGATGCCGGATATTGGCCGGTGCAGTATAATTTAGGCATTGGGGTTAGCTTAAGTGACGAATTGGTTGGCAGAAGTGTATGGAACACCCTTGTACACATGAAAACAACAGTTACACTCTAACAGAAAATGACAAATAACACAAACAACAATTTGTCTACTCTATAAAGATTAACCTTCCAATAGTATCATGGTCCCCTTCATCCTACCATTACAAGACTACTTCCTATCACCTTTTGGAAGACTGGCCGGTCACATGCCCCACCCAGACAAGCCAATTGTACCAAGAAACAATGTAAACAAAACTTGCAAGTACCACATTTAATTGAATTAACTTTCAATATAAGGAAATGATGGACCTCTGGTAAATAGAATCCCACTAGATCTAGCTACCAAGTACAATATTCGGCCTACAGGTAAAGGGACCTCACTCAATGACTGTAAGGATCCAAAAGATCCTAATGTTCCTTTCTGATTATATATATCGTCATCTTCTCTAGCTAGATGATTTGTATCCTACCTTCCAAATAGAGCAATGACAACAGTACGTGGCAGGAGCCCCATTTGAACAAGGCCAGCAATCATACGAACATAAGAAATTGAACAACTCGAAATTATGAAGGCCGAAATAATCCCATTTTATTGAACAAATGTACTATGAGTTCTTGGCGTTTTGTTCTTCATCCATAGCTTGGTTTAATATGATATTAACACTAAAGCACACTAATATATATTCCAACTTGAATTTCCACTGTCCTGGTCAATGAAGTTTTAATTCCTCTGCTCATTTGGTTTTCTTGGTTTCCAAGCTAATTAGGAAGTCGAAACCTTGATCAAGTGTCAATGGGCACTTTATCTGTCATTTGCAATTCCAAGGGAAATAAGGGTTGCGAAAGTCTGCAGCGAGTTTATGGAATATCATATTCAGATAAAAAAACTTTGGCAGGTGATATTCTGTTTTTGATCTTTCATATATGTAGAGGTCAGGTTGTGAACTATGATAGAATGCTGAAGTAGCTAGGCCAATGCATACTTGCCTGCATATAACTGAGAACTGAACTTGAATTAATCTTGATCATATTGACATTGGCTTACCAAGGTCAACAGTTATCTTTTAGGCATATATCAAGCAGCAGGAAGAAGCAAAAAAAATATGACCATAGGTTGTTGGGTAAATCACATGATCTCATATTTTGTCACTCATATAGCCCGGGAAGTTGGTTCTTGGATTTATAAGAAACTAATGCAGTTCATGGAAAAAGAATATTTAGAAAGAGGATATCAGGAGGTTATAACACCAAACATATTTAAAATGGAGTTGTTTGAGAAATCTAAGCATGCAGGACACTACAAAGAGAACATGTTTCTTTTAGAGATTGAGAGAGAAGAATATGGCATGAAGCCTATGAACTGTCCTGGTCACTGTGAAGCGTATCGACATAAGACTTTTTATAGAGAACTTCCTCTTCAATGGCTGAATTTGGGGTGCTTCATCGAAATGACGCCAGTGGTGCAAACTCGTGTCAGGAGATTTGTGCAGGATGATGCTCATATATTTTGTAGGAAGTCCCAACTGAAAGATGAACTCAAGGGTGTCCTAGACTTCATCAAGTACACTTATGACAAGTTTGGTCTCTCTTTCGATGTGGAGCTATCAACAAGACCGAAAAGTTACCATGGAGACCGAGCGACGTGGGATGAAGCCGAGGAAATTCTTACAGAAGCACTAAATGATTTTGGCAAGCCTTGACAGATAATGGAGGGGATGGGGCATTTTATGAACCAAAGATAGATTTCGGCGTGTGTAATGCTTTGAAGAGAAAATTTCAGTGTGCAACAACAATACATCTTGATTTTCAGCTGCCTGAAAAGGAGCAGTTCGACCTGCATTACACTCCGGAGGTAAACCAAGGTGAGCCGGAGAGACCTGTTATGATTCACAGAGCTGTATTCGGCTCCTTTGAGCATAATGAAACTGTATGTGTAACTGCAGTCATTAAGTTGGTCCCAATAATTGTTTCAGGTGAGCATCGACAATCTTCTCCTATTCTTCAAAGAAAGAGTTAGAGGCTTTCGAGTAGCATTTTTCTCAGTTTAAATTTTATTAATGAAGCTTTCTGCGTATTGTAAAACAAAGCAGTCAGTCTTACTGGTACAATTACATTTGGAAAAGCGCTAAACTTCCTACTATGTCTATCAAACCTTAAAATCCAAACACTATTAAACATAAAAGACACAACCTATGATACCAGAATACAGTTTGAAAGTGAACAGCAGTAGCACACGAAGCAAAATAACATCAAACACAGAAGAACCCATTAGATTCACGCACAAACCCCTTCACAGGAGGTTGGATTTGCGTCCAGGTATCCCATCATACGGAGTTGACTACTAAATGAAGAACATAATATTTTCAAGGTCAGCATGCAGTCTGTAAGACTTGCCATCCTGAGAACCCCCCGACAGTGTTGAAGATGCCGATGATGACGCTGAGGTAGAGGATGTTATGGACCCTAGGGAGAATCCCTCTGTCATAGCCTCATAATACAATCTCCCTCTGTAGGCCACAAGGTCAGCATAGTACACTGGCGGGACCAAAGATACAGGTTTTGTGCACCTTGCAAAGGTAAAGCACAGGTCATATATAAGCTTCTGCAACTGGTCAGACGTAAAGCAGTGTTCATCCCAAAGAACATGGTAGTGTGTCGGCTTGCTTGTACCAAGGCTTCCATAGTGACTGCAGAGGTAGAAGTCAAACTCGAATGGGTGCACAATTGTTGTGTCCACAACAGTTCCTGGAGATACATTGGAACTCCCATTCTCCTGAAACAGCCGTGTGTGATGCCGTTTCTGAGCAACAATCACAGTGATGGTTGGAAAATAGTTTATGGTTCCCAAAGCCCTCTTCAGATCTACCAGCTCTTCATTAAGTACCATATCAAACTGCCCCTCAGATACTCCATCTCGAAAAACAACAATTTTTTCAGGCTTGACTTTATTTATTTGATGATAAGATTCAACAAGCTCCAAAAGCATGTCTCCAAAATTCGATATGCTCTCCTTACGATGGTACTGCGGTCGAACTCGTGCAGCATAACGATTCACAGCAGGCCAGTTGATGGTGGCAACTACAGCTGCTATGGATGGGCATGTTGTGTTCTTAGCTGCAGGATGATTAACGTCAGCCCCCACAAACATGACAGGGCCAGCACCCTCAAAGAGAGGGAGCCGGTCAATCAGCTCTACATTACTGCCGCCAAGCTTCGCATTGATCTTCAGTGCAAGATTTGCAAGAAACTGGTCACTGGCTTTGGTGGCCATCTTTGACAAGCAGCACTGCGTCACTATACCAATTTGAGTCTCACAAATCCACTTCAAATATTTATAACCATTGTCTTTTCTGGACATCACACAAACAAGTAGTTGTAAGTGGCCCTTGCCTTGCCGGAGCACCTTCCCATTAACAGTTTCAAGCAATTCCCAAAGCATGTTAACACTAGAAAATGGTCTCATTGAAGCCTCTTCATAGATGAGAGGTTCTTCCATTTTCATTCCCAATTTGTTGCATCGAGCGATGAGCTTTGGGATGAATTGATAAGGGTCCAGTTTGTCCCGATCGAAACTGCTAAAATTAATTACCGCCCAGCGAGCTATCGGTTTTCCTTCTACTAATGACTTGCCAACTAGATTCCAGTGACATTTCTCACCGTCTACTGTTACCTTAGTCACCTTGCCCCCAGAACCACCCAACTTCAACTCAGGTGGACCAATGACACGCCCTATCACTTGTGTCATATTCATGTTGACTTCAATTCCAAAATTCTTCATAATGCCGCCACTGACAGAAACACACAGAATCAGTATCAGGCCGAATATGCAATGGAAGTTAAGTTGCAGAATATAGTCATAACCTAAATTTCTGTTTTTGTTGATAAAATGTTGATGACTTAATTTTCTTAAGATAGGAAAAACTACTAGCATGTTTATGGTATACAAGAACAAACTCCTGCCTTGCTGCCCTTAAAAAGATCCTCAGACCAACAATAAGAATGCAGAACAATAGACATGCCACATTTCATAAACGGCAAGAACAAAAGTTGGATTTCAATAAATATATAATATTAATATATATATATAAGCTGCTGATCAAAATGAAAAGGACATAACCTATATATTTACTTACCCACAAGGTCCATCTTCCGACCGTACCATGTTGCGTATGTTGGCCTCTCTTACACTTGGTGAAGTCAATGACATGTTCTTCAACATAATTGCAGCATTTTTGCCCAAATGATCCTTGGGGTACCTCTGCCCTTCAGCCAAGACACAGAATTCCAAAGGTGTATCATTCCTCCTACCATTTTTCCCCAAATCCAAGCAAGGAATATTTTTGTATTTTATATCTTGGTATTTGTCTCTGAAATAATCAACGAGTCTAAGCCTCGTCGGTGGAACCCGGCCATCAAGATCAACAGCCTCAAATGTAATGTCCCCTGCATTCCTATCAGTTAGCCCCTTGATGACATACTTCTGCTTTGTCGGACGATGAGTCACAGTAACTTTCAATTCCCTCAATACATTCTCAACATCCCTCCTAAACCTCGAGAAATCATTTAAAGAAAAACCCCAAATCTTTTCATGCAGAAAATCTATAACTGGTATGCGCTTATGAAATGCCAAAACTGAGTAATCCAGACACATAGCAGGACCCTGGGAAGTGAGCCTTAAACTATGCTGAAACCCTCTAAATGCAGCAGTACCTTGTCCAAGGTCATCACCAGGGTTAAATTCAGTAGGGTAAAAAGAACGGCCAACAGGAATCAAGCGTCGAGTAGGATTCTCCTTCATCACTAAATCCATCCCCTGCATTATATCACGAGGGATAGATAACAGCTGACGACCTAGGTACTCTTTCAACTTGCAAAGCTTGAGCTCGTTTACAAATTTGATGGTAACTATATACGAACTTAAGCGTGTGCCTTCTTCCCCAGGAACCTCCACCCTAAACTCTCCAGTGGGTAATGTCACAGCACTGAAAATGTTCTTCTCACCATCATAGGCAGTCATCAATAATGGAAATCCTGAAGGATTATCAGCTGACATCTTGTTTCTTATGGCAGCAAGATCAGACTTCATAACTTTAACTGGTCTCCCATTCCTTGTAGCATTCACTGGTTTGACATTAACATCATAGTGCATTATAGTACTCTGGGGATCATACGAGACATTGAAGAAATTCGCACGAAGCCCAACAGTTTTAACAAATGCCGTGCCTCCATTATCAGGTCGTGCCACAGGCGTCTTTTTCTCTGCACTGTTCAATGAAGATGGAGAAGTTGTCTGCTTTGAAATTCTCATCAATTGCACTCCAGAACCACCAGTTTCTGCGTTAAACAAATCGGAAAGTATGATCAGTAATATCTCCTTGTAGAAAAAACACTTGCTAAGAACTTTCAGCACAAATGAAAGACGATTCCAGATCCAATTAACCTCTCAGTAAATTTAATCAAACACTGAAATTCATCATAAGCAAAACTGAATAGAAATCCAATCACTTACCCCAACAAATTCCTCATATTAAACACAAAAAATTCAACCTTTACTTTCTAAGTAAAACTACATTTTCACAGTCAAAACCTAAGTACTACAAATCATAACACACAGAATACAAATTGGGGAAAAGTGAATTGTGGATCACTAGAGTCGAATAGACCCATACCATTCTTCTTGGGAGACGGCGACGATGAAGAAGCCGGTGCCGGAGTAGTCCTCGGATACTGGCCTCGATTCTGACTCCACTGCTGCTCCTGCGGCGGCTGACCAGAGGACCTCCAAGATTGCTGATCAGACCTCCCACGCTGGCCGCGAGTCTGATTACCCCACTGCTGATCTTGCTGCCGTTGCTGACGGTTGTGACCACCAACACCTACACCACCGCCGCCATAACCGCCTCTTCCTCTCTCTCCTCCTCCTCCACCTCCGCGACCGCCATTCCCGCCGCCGTATACCACGTCAGCATAACCGCCAGTTCTCCCTCCTCTGTTACCATAACCGCCTCTCCCTCTCTCTCCTCCTCCTCCGTAGTTCCCTCTCCCACCACCGCCGTAACCGCCGCCCCTACCTCTCTCCATTGATCCAATTCCGATTAGTCTCACTGTGCTCTCGTAAACCCCAAAGGAATGCTGGGACTAGGGAAGTCTGGGTTGCGGTTACTTATAGAGAGGGCTCTCTGGGTGCAAAATTACGGTCTAGCCCTCGCGGTTGACGTCGTGGTCGCGAAGGAGTCAACTGTAGAGAGGTCGGTTGTTTTAATGGGGGGACGTGTAGGCGAAGTATTGAGAGAGAGAGTGGTGTCGTTTAGCGAGAGAATCTAGAAGGTTCGATTATGCAAAGGAGTGGGGCCCGCGTGGGAGGAATTTAAAAAGGAAAGGAATTGGCGTGCATTCAATGGCGACGGAGAAAGTGAGGGAGCGCGTATTCGTAATGCATGCCGCATCATTAAGCCCGTGAATCAAGTGGGCCTGTAAGCCCGATTGACTTAAAGTTTGGCCCAATCCGCATAAAAGTCGTTATAGGCCCGGTCTGGTGGATAGAGGGCCGGCTGGTCTATAAATCCAACCCGCCAAAAGCCCTCTAATTAGTATATATACATATAATCATACATATATATATATATGCTAATTAATAGTATATACATATAGTTATATATACATTTAAGCTAATATATATAATTATATATTAAATTAATATACACTCATAACTCATGACTAGAATTATAATAAATGACTTCTCTGTCACCACATTACTAAGAACAAAATTGATTAATATTACTAGATTAAATGTTTACATTGTTGAGCTTCTTGCATAATTAGTGAGCAATGTTATTCACTTGCATATTGTGGACATTGATGTATTATTTTTGTATGATTGTGAACAAAAGAAAATTAATTATATCTTTATATATCACATGTGAAATTTGTTGTTTGATTATTATGATATTATTTAAAATAAAACCCGATAGGCCCGTCATAAATGGATGGGTTTGGATCCTAGGATAATCAACAAAGCTCGGCCCGTTGTTTTTCAAAAATGAAAGAAAACCTAGCCCGGCCCGATCCAAGTCAATTAAGGATGGGTTGGGCTAGGTTTGAATTTCTTATTTCTCGATTTTTATTAGGAGTGGGCATAAATTCTCGTAATCCCGATCATGTCCCGTTTGATTACGGTGGGATGAGACGCGAGACGAATAATTTAAGTCTCATTTAGTCTCATCTCGTCCAATATTTTAATGGAAACTACAGATGATACTAATTTATGTTCTTAATAACTCTCAAGTTATGACAACTTATATAATAATGGTAAATGGTAATATTTTTGAACATTATATGCAATTCTTTTGTTTAAATTTCATTGTTGAATGCTAATTTGTTAATGAAAAATTAAAAATATAGGTTTGTATTCAACTTCTTGGGAATGTGGGATTGTATCCGGCCCGTCCCGTCCCAATTGGGATTAATCATGAGTGTAATGCATTCTTAAAAACCATCATCTCATCCCGATTCAAAAGAGTGGGACGAGTCTCATCCCTTCTCGTACTCACCCCTAATTTTTATGTAAGGTATTGAATATTAGATTCGAGGTTTACACAAAACAAATATTGCATCTACGTGATATTTCTTTCTTAAATTATACCTCATAAATCATTACGAGATTCAATTTACACTTATAAGCACATATAGTTGTTATTTAAAAATTCAGCACTTTTGTATCAATGTGTCTTATTGAAGTAAATTGTCACTCATTTATCAGATTGTCAACACTTCTTCTTCTATAGATCGCAGCTCAACATTCTACGTTCTTTGCGTAGTTTGGAAATGATTCCTAAGCTGTTTTTGGGAGTGCTTAAGCATTTGAGAAGGATAGATTTTTGAGAAGCTATGAATTGACTAGCTGAGCACTCTTCATTCTCAACACAAATGAACAAAACAAAAAAACTGAACGTGGGCCGTTTTGCACATCACCCATATATGGGAGTGGTGGGCTTGATGACCCCGAGTAATACTTTTTGTTGAACAATACTGTAGATGAGGCCATGAGGGGCTTGTACCACATTCAAACTTGTTCTTGTGCTTGTGAATACACAATTGCGTTTTCAACTTCAATCACCAGTTTGATTTTCTTGGCACTTCATGTTTGAATCTTGTTGCAACTTCTATCCATTCCTGTGCCTGACGATACCTTTGGATCTAAGATTCTGAGGTAACTAATATGTTTTTTTGATACCAGGTAACTAATATGTTAGTCTATAAGCAATAGCTTTCGTTTTAGTTCATACTTGAGGGTAGCTGGTCTTTTCAATTCTTTCCCCCATTTTTCCTAGCTAAAATTTACACCCATATATGAAAATGTGAAGTGATACCTAGCATTTGGAGTCTCGTGCGTCACTCATTAGTACTAGCTTAAACTAGTGGTGTGGATAATCGGATCTGTAGTTGTGATAGAGCAACAAATTAACTTTGCATAGACAAAAATGTATCAAAAACCTTCACATTATTTTACAGTGCTAATATATTTTTAGGAGAACAAGCTGGTGCACATTATTGAGACCTGCCCAGTCTCAAATTCTAAACCATCCAACCTTTTTTCTTCATATTTTGTGTACACTTGTGGATTTGATACTAGCAAGGTTCCACTCTATGAAGAGATTAATTTCCCTCAAATGTGAATGATATGACTTAATTGAAGGTAGAGGTTTGATACATCCAGTACCCAGATGATATGTGTGACTATTCAAAAGCGCGTAAATTAGTATAGCTCGTGTATATGTTGGATGGCTCATCAATATGAATATAACTTGTATCACACACATAGATGCAAATAACAATTTTGTGACTGTTTGATATTAAGAGTTAGCTGCACTCGGTTTTGTTTATGATTGTAGATGCTTGTATCGCATTGTAATTAATTATTGTAAGATATTGAAGAAAACTACTTTTTAAATTGTTGAAGAGGATTTGATTGTCGATACATTGGCTCAAGGTACTAACCCAATTAACAAATTAAATGGATCCATTGACACCTGTATCACCGTACTTTCCAATAACAGTAGTGTGTTCATTAGAGGTATTGATCATGTT
Organism: Argentina anserina; assembly: GCF_933775445.1. NCBI lineage: Eukaryota > Viridiplantae > Streptophyta > Magnoliopsida > Rosales > Rosaceae > Argentina > Argentina anserina. The sequence goes on from NC_065874.1 coordinate 6,363,014, forward strand.
ATAAAAGTAGTGAACAACTATTTTCTTGTTGACAATTACGGGTGGAAATATAGATTGTGGAATTATTTGTTGTTATAAACTCAATTGTAGAGTCAACAAAATCATGAAGTAGCATACTAACATAGATCAAACGAAATAGGTGTCAAAACTTTTTAATTGAACAATTGATCTCAAGAATTTTTGTCAGAAGTCGTTTCGATATACGATTTTATCTTGTGAATTTCATGAAGGAACTCTTGATTTATCTCAAATCCTACGATGCTACATCAAAATCCTGATTCATCATGAATCCATAACCATTGATACGGGCTAATTAAGCTAGTTGATCTCCCTTATCTTCACTAAGTGCATGCATGCGTTGGTGGTGGGAGGAGGTCTTCTCTTGATCATGTAATCGAGTGGGTAGCAATGAGTAAGTAGATATATAGCTACAGACAAGCAAGTGGTGCCAGAAACAAATGAGGAGAATAATAGAGGGAGAGAGCCAGAACCAGGCAGATTCCGTGCCCCCACATCAAGCGGCGGTGCACGGCGGAGCTGTCATGGTGGACCACCATATACCTCCAGGCACGCCGGCCGGGCCGTGGCATGTGGCCTGTGCCAACGCAGCGAGAGCCTCATTAGTCTTTGTAGGCTGATTTAGGCAAGCATGCATGTGATGTGAGCTTAAATAATGGAGGTGTAGCGCGGTGGCCGTCTCACAATTACACCTTTCACATGTCCAGATGTTGCAGTTGACCATAGAACCGCAAACCTCATTGACATTTTTTCCCTCATGTTGTTCATACAAACAACCCTAACTCTTGTTAAGAGTAAAAACAAGGAGTTACATATTCAGCATGTAGTTACAATTATTTATGTTTACAAAATCTAATTGACATCTTGAAGCTGTATAAGAATCCCACATTCGGTGCATTTCATTCAGTGCCTTTACCTTTCATGTCATTTAATTCTGTAGTTGTATAACAAATGCATCTTTCTTCCCTTCCCTCCAAGCCTTCAATGTTCACGCCTGAAAATGAAGGGAAACAGTTGAAAAGAAAGTAGCAAAAGGAAGAGCCAAATTTGCCGGGCACGACAGTTCAACATTTAAAATGAGGTGACAAAGAGTTCTGGGTTGCTCATTAGGGTTAAAAATGACAACTCATAGCTAACAAAAAAGAACAGCTGAGTACTAAGTAGTATCACTTGCAAGTTAAGCGTATCAACCACGAAAAACTCTATCTCTGGCCTGTGTTATGTGATTTTCAACCAAATAAACAAATTTTTTTTTAATAAAAGAGCTAAAATGGCAGTCCTCACACTATTGTCTTTATTAACAAAGTGGAATAATGATAACAGTTGCGTACAACACAAAAGGTCGACAATCCTCACACAAGTGGGTTTATACTTTATTTGATTGTAAGTACTCATCAACGAGCAATTTCAACCAAATAGCACATTTTGATGCCTCTCCACGATGCCTCTTCTAACTACGCGGTCGCTTTTATTATAGCTAATCATGATCTTCATCCCTAATTACACTATGGTAACTTGAGAATTGCTAGTTCACAAATCTGTTCTTGTGAACATTACAATATTTAATAGCAAAGTGCCACAAAAAGAGCTCACATATATAATTACCAACGACCTTTAGCTAGCTTGTGATTTGGAAAAGGGCTTTCTACCAACTTGTTCTAAGTGTGGATAACGTCGAAATACAATTTCAAACAACTCGTGCTCACAATTCACAATGCAAACATACAAACCCTCCCCAGATCCCAACTAGAACATTAATTATTTTTACCTAAATCTCACTTGCATGGTTTGACCCATTATAAACATACCACTGTATATGGTACTATGGTAATAGATACCTTATTTGTAGGTTTGTAAATCTTGTAAACATATATACAAGAGAATCCGAGTATTTACCCTAATCAGTTATGGCCTACGTCGTACAATTGTGCAGGGTATGGCAGACGAATTAGATTTTGTTCCTGTCCTTTATGTCTTGCCCGATTATAACCGTTTAGCTCTGTACGCGACACATCGCTGTTTCTAACTTCCCATTTTGGTCTGTTTTGATACTAACCCTATCTCACATCATTCACTCCTACACAAGATTCAGAAGAATTCATCCCCATTTTTAGAAGTAATCCCCTCAAATTTATTTACTACTTGATTTTTGCAAGCTCATTATATGTTCTCTTCGCTTAGTTAAATCTACGATTAGAATATGGTGTTCTTTGTTGTCATGATAGTGATGGGCTGGCTTGGTTTTTGACTGCAGCAGTGCTGGCTTTCGCTTGACACATGTTCACCTTCTTCCTCTGAGGTATCTTTTGCTGTCTGGGTTTTCTTCAGGATTCAGAATTCGGATAGATTCCTGATTATCACAATTCAGTTTCCAAAAGGTGAGGCTTTCATGCAATTTTTGGCTCGTCTTTGAAACTCTTTCACTCTGTCTCAGAGTCTTTCTTTGTTTTATGCATGTCATCTGCATGCCTTAGAATTGTATATTGGTTTTCCCAATTGAATTCTGGGGTCTAAAAGGGACTGGCTTTAATGGGTTTTTGTAATTTGGTTTTGCTTTACAGTTGGAAGATTATCACATGAGTGGTTTTCTTGAACAGCTTTCTGGCTTTGAAGTTGGATTCTTGACTGACATTGATGCCTGCTTATATCTTTCTTTGAGGATTGATTCTGCAAAAGAAGAGAACTGGTAAGTTCTCGTCCCAAAAGTTTTTCACTCTCTTTAATTATGCAATGTCTGTTGAATTGGACTTGGATGATTCTGTTGTAATTGCTCAATGTTTGTATGATCATGTAGATTACATCTTTGGATTGAACTGGGGCAAAATTATGGATAGAACATCTTGGACATTTCTATGTTAGGATGATTTGAGTTCTGATTTAAGTCCTGTGGAAATTTCTCAAGCTTTCATGAGCTTGGGATTCAAAATTCTGAGTTCTGTGGATTGGATCTAGATGGACCTGTCTCCTTATTGCAAGCATTTCAAATCACTTGGTTGCAACTTGAATTCAATAGCATGCAAATGTGTGGTTTTAGTTATCATTGCTCTGGTTGTTAGAGCTGTTCTGCTTCCTACATACTCTAGCTTTGATGGGACTCGGGAGAACAAGTTGGTGTTGGTCAGCAACATCTCCTTCTCAACTTTGTCAGCAAGTACTAATTCTGGAATCCGGAAAGATAAGCTTCTCGAGGTTCCTCAAATTGTATGGGGATTGAACAATCAGAAAATAGCATTTGCAAGAGCTTGTCTAACCGCGAGGCTTATGAATCGTACTCTGTTGATGCCTAGCTTGAGTGCTTCCTTGTTCTACAAAAAAGTTGAGCTCTTAAAGCCCATATCATTTGATAAGGTCTTTAAGTTTGACAAGTTTAATTCGCTCTGTTATGGTTATGTTCAGTTAGGGAAATATTCGGATCTTAAAAACCAAACAGGCGCTTTTGAGCTTCAGAAAGGAAGTGGAAGGAGGTGGACACCTGAGAGAGACTTGGATCAGTTGAAGCAGCATAGTAAAGGGGCATATGATGAACATGAGACGATTCGAATTGTTGGGAAGAACCCTTTTTTGTGGCATGATCATTGGCCTGTGAAGGACTATGCAAAGGTGTTTGAGTGCTTGGTTTTGGTTGATGATATCATGAAAGAAGCCGATAAAGTTGTGTCGAGGATTAGAGAGGTAGGAGCAGAACAAATGAGAAGCAAAAGCGAGTCTGCTGATAACTCTTTGTTGGTTGAGCCAGTGCCTTACGTAGCTGTTCATATGAGGATAGAGTTAGATTGGATGATACACTGTAAGAATCTCGAGCGTAGAATGAACATAACCGAAATTTGTAGCAGCAAAGAGGAGATCATGGAGAGAGTTGGCAACATTGTTGGCCTCAAGACTCCAGCTGTTGTATACTTAGCTGTGGCTGACACCCTACTTCAAGATTCATCAATTTTAAATGGATGGAAAGAAGGGTTGGTTCCTTTTGAGAAGAAGAAACTGGGTTTTGATGCACGCTACAAGACGTTCCCCTACCTCATTCAGTCTGCAATTGACTATGAAGTGTGCTCGAGAGCCGATGTGTTTGTTGGAAACAGTTTCTCTACATTTTCTAGCCTCATTGCTCTTGACAGAACACAGAAGTTGATCAAAATGGGAGTCAGTAGCTCATGTGGTGTTGATGTTAGGTGGCCTACATATGCATACAACATATTAGGAGAATCTAATGGACCTCAGAAATGGATGACAAACATGTCAGGCTCGAGTCTTGAAGCAATTAGCTATGGCTCCAATCAAATATCTTGTTGATTGTTTTGAGGCTCCTCCAGTGTTTGCATTCTAAACCACTCTATCCCCGGCACAGATTTGTTGGTATAGTTACACTGAATTTTTGTTAATAGAGAAAGTTAATAGCAGTTTAGCAATTCTACACCAATTTGTTACAATATATGTGCATTCATGTGAATTTGAATGTCCTGAAATTCATTCTATTCTTTTGATTTCAGAAATATATAGAAACTTTGATTCTTTGTCACCTAGGAAATGTGATTTCCAGGATGATTATCCCCTGCTGCTCTGACTCTGTGCAACTGCTATTCTGTCGTTAGGATATGCTACAGATGACCAAAATGAGGATATGGCGTGCTGATTCCTCTTTGGTAACCTCATCTTGATTCTCATGGTCCCTCATATGATAGATCTGACTATTTGCTTGATTGATTGAGCATCTGGGCCATTCTGTTTTCTTGTTTGTTGCTTGTGGAAAGGGCAAAAGTATTAGTAGAACCTGAATACTGGGTTTAGATTCTTTTTCTTGACGTAGAAAAGGAGCCTTAACTTGTACTCAAAGCTTTTATTTCATTATTAACAGGTATAATCGATCCTAATAGTACTCCAGACCTTAACTTCGTCATCAAGCTTGAATTCCCATTTCTTTGGTTACCTTTGAGATTCTTCATAGGAACTGTAATGACTACTGAAGCTGGTAACTCCGTATCATGGCACTGCACACTTGCACGTCTACGGCACCACTGCTCGAGCAGATTACAGTCCAAAATGCTTAACGACTTCCACATTACCACAGTAGCCCACGAGCACGATGATTCAAAATGTGAATATGTGATGCCAGTGAATATGGGATAACAAATTGCACGTAGGTTCCTAGTCCTCAAATTTCAAGCCATCCAACGTATTTCATTCCTTCATTTCATGCCTGCTTGTGCTTGTGGGGTTGGGATAAACCCTGTCTGAACAAACTTTCATTATCGTCAGTTCGTCATTATACATTCTTACCTATAATCAATTCATTATGGATGCATGTATCAGTGACAATAACGTAGTTGTTGACATGATATATGTAGATGCAAACACCAAATTTGTGACATTTGGATATAAATGTGTATCTCGACTTAGTTTAAAGCAATGAATATTTGCACTTATTGTTCAATTAGTGATTGTAAGATGCTGGAGAAAACTAATAGTGATTGTACGTAGGACAATTTCTAATCATTCATTTATCGTAATATTTTTCAGAAAAAAAAGTTGTCCTTCATGAGATGTTGCGATGTTATATTTAGTGTGTGTTTTATGTAATTTATTTTGCTTGTGATGTTATGTTCTCCTGAAAGATGTGTGTTTGACACTTTGAGTATGCAATACATAAATTCGGTAGGATCCCCTCCTAGGAGTCTGATCCCATTTATGCATTTTCTTACTTTGAGACTAAAGCAATAAGCTATAGATAAAAGAAATTGATCTCTCCAATTTAAGTACTCTGTTTGAGAAAGTTGTTTTGATTGTAATGTCCAATCAACTGAGATATCTTAATTTCCCTTTTCTTAAGATCTATAGGGAGTATCAAGGAATTTATTTCAATCATAAAAACCAAGTTTTGACTAACAACGCACGGTGTAATATTCATACTCTATGTAGTAACCGGCCAGTAAGAGGTTAAGGGGCAACCCAATCTTGTTGGTATAGCCCTGAAACGGCTGGTTGCTTTGTGCTTCCTATATGTTTTGTTTTGCTCAACATTACGTGTGTTATGCTGTTCTAAACAAGCTATGCTTCATCCACTGCAATCATTAATTAAAACCTGTAGCAATAGCTCTCCAGATGCACCCATGCATCCGAACCAAATAATTAGATATGGCTCTAAGCCTCTAACCAAATTTCATGTTAATGTTTTTGAGGCTCCACCAGTTTTTTGTATTCTAAATTTCGAATTCATCCCTCTGACACAAATTTAATAACTGAGAATGTCGAAGATAAATTTCTATCTGTACCAAATTCGTTACAGTTTTTGATCATGTAAATTTTAATCTTTTTAAATTCATTTTCATTTTTCTCGATTCTAGAGATACATAGTAGATTTTGAATCTTTCTAAATCCAGTATCTGAGTCTCTGTGTAACATTATCAAATGAGAACATGGTACAGAAGTATAGATTACCAAAAAGATATGGTACAACAAATAATGCTGATTCCTCTATTTTATTGTTGCTCATTCCTTGCTCAACTTGAAGGAATGAGCAAGTTTGCTACTTCATCTTGATTCTTCTGGTGAGTCATAAGATAGATCTGTTTATTTACAAATTGCAGGTGAGGTTCCTAATCCCCTCAAAGTATAAACCGTCCAGTCATTTCCATGCGTGCTTGTGGGTTTGTTTGGTGTAAGCTCGATATGAACCACTATGTGTGACTTTATTTGAAGCCACCACACCGTTATATGTCTCGTGTATCAGTCTATTCATTTTAGCTGAATGCATCAATCACACTAACATAGTTCAATAGTTGCCGGCCATGTATAGATGCAAACACCAATTTCGACACCTTTTGATATAAATGTGTTTACTTCAACTTGGTTTACTCGAAAAGCATGTTTATACTTGTATGTTTTATATTGGTGAGTTTAATATATCGGAGAAAACTAATAAAAGTAGTTGAAAACTTTGTCGGTTCTATGGAGAAAATGAGTTTTTTTTTTAGACAAACATAATACTGGTGTGATTTATGTGAGTTTCCGCAAAAGTATATTTGATTTGAATCATATCAATCCTCAAGCGGGTCAAATATTCTTCTAGGAAATCAACAAACAAACCTGCATATTATTAGAATCACTCTTATGAAGTTTGTTAATTCTTAGACTTTCATATGGTCTCCAAATAGTTTCTCATATTTCATAATCACGCTCCGATTACACTTCAATTAAAATGAAATTGCTTTGGTACCAGATTGTACAAGACAAAAGATAATTGCATATGTGATACTCATCACACTCATTGCAGAGAATCCAGAGATCACAAACCATCTCAATATATTTCATTTTCATATCTGCTTCTGTGGAAGGCTCTCAATTTATTTCATTTTCATATTTGCTTCTGTGGAAGGCAGTGCTCCCACGAAATTTCCATGTAACATGTGAATATCATTGAAGCACTGTTATCCCTCAATACATTCAATTCAATTATTCATGGCCAACATTACCAACTCTAGCACCACCAAACAATAATCATAATGATGAATAGTTTTTGGGGGAATGGTACTTTTCTATTATGTCATGATGTAAATATCCAAGCAACCTTAAATGACACTTCAGGGAATACTTGATAATCAAGAAAAATCAACTCTGGCTTAGATGGTTATTTACAGTGTTTCCAATCTATCTCAGAGAGGAGTAAAAATTGACAACATGCCAGTTACATTCACCAACATCAGAAATGTTTCTTCACATTCGATTGACTTCTTTTTTCTTTGTCTTTTACTCTTTTCTTTCAAGAAGAAAGCAATTATCAAGAAAAGATGCTTGTCTTCAAGGTAATTAAGATTTAAGACAATGGACCTTGATGGTCACAATGTTTATGAATCTCAAAAGGATGAGGCAAATGATTTCTCTATGACCATGATTCTAGAGCGAGGAGCTCTTTGACCACGTTTGCAGTATCGTCGGGAAGCTATGCAGCTTGTTGTCGGAGTCCTATTATTCACTGGATATATTCTTCATAGTAGTTATCGCTAATAACAGATACAAACCTCTCGAGCCAAGGAAGCTGGTGGAGATCTTTCATGGCATCTACATAGGCATCTGTACAACGGGGCGGAGATTGGGCTGGCTGGTAAGGGTGGTGATCACTTAGACTGAAACCCCCGGCTAGGAACCTTTGGATCAGTGCTAGTTGTGATCTCTCTTGCTCTGAGTAAGCATCCATGATCATAGGAAGAGAATTGAATGTTTCCCATGCCCATTGCTCAGATTGTTGCATAGACTGAGTGACCAAGTCTTCTTGGTTGTCTTCATCCCAAAAGGCACACTGACACGTCTGCTGACCATCTCCATATTCAGCACCACAAGAATAACAGAACTCATGACCACACCTGAAATGAGCAAAAGTCTCAGCATACATTTAAGAGCTTATATTCAAGCATAAACTTCATACTGAGCATATCTCACTTTGGTTAATTAGTGAAGAGCTATGTATGAATCGGTTATCACAGCTAACCAAATTCATTTCGATACAAGTACTTTTCATAAAAGCATTCCTTGAAGTTAGAATCGCTACATCAAGATGATGACATCCAAAAAGAAAGACAACTGTAACAAAAGAGTTGGGACTTATGACTCATAGTAAATCAAGCCTATATTGTGCTAGCCTACTCTGAATACATGCTTGTACACCTGTTTGTCCCAACAAATATTGGAAATACATGCTGCTTAAACATCTAAGTGATAAAATTACCAAGAGCTACTAGTTTTTATAACATTATAATTCATTTGCCTAGTAGAGAATGATCCTTTATTGGACAAACTCAACTGTCCTCGATCTCCTAATCAGAACTCAATTAATTGTTTTCTTTTAAAAAAATCATACTGCATTAAAGAACTCAATCAGTCTTACCAGCACGTCATGTGGTAGCAACCTTGAGTAAGCTCAATCATCCTACGGCACTGCTGGCAACGCCTCCAGCTTTTATTTTGTGCCAGGCGATGTAAGGTAATATCTGCTGAATCTCTCTCTTCCAATGGGAGGTTTTGGAACTCCTCACAGCTCATTGAAGAATGCCAAGGCACCCCACAATCCACACAGATAAACCTCTTGCAAACTGGGCATTCCATGCAGCTGTTATCTGACTGGCTTGATGAACTTTCGCTAGCTGACAAACATTCAGAACGATCGAGCAGAACAGAGCAATTTGGAAATGGGCAGTAAAATCTATCGGAATGTAGAATATTTGCTTCCTCAAGGGATTTTTCCAATGACTCAAAAGAAGTGAGTGGAAGGAAAGATTCGCATTCAGCAGTGGAGATGTAATACTTGCATCTGAGCTGAGGGCACCTCATTGGGACTTGAGAGGCTTGTATCTTCCCGTCTACATATGTCCTCATGCAATGCGAACAGAACTCATGAGAACATTTCATAGTAATCATCATTACCGATGGTTTATCCTCGCAACAGATGGAACAGTTTTCAAGTGATTCAACGCCCTTAGCAGGAAAAGAGATAACTCCAATTGCCACTTGGGCTAATTTTGATGGTCGGTCAAGATCTACAGTGGGAACAAGTTTCAGAACAAAAGCTTGAAGATTGCCGGCGTGCTCTAGGATCCTTTCTCTAAGTGCTACAAGGAGGGGCATGTCAAGTTTCTCCTCATTTGTTACCTATCAAGAACTCAAGCCGGTAAATAACACTTGACACACAATAAGATGATTTGAATCATGTTGGAGCTATAACTCAAATGAAGAAAGGTGAACTAATCATAAGGAGCATTCAGTCAAATGACCTTTGGTAAAGAAAAAGACGTTGCCCATCATTTCTAACTAAATAAGTTTCTGTTGCTAAACAAGTATGAAAACGATAACAAAATAATATGAAGTGAACTCTTCTCTTCTTAAATGAATGGACTCAAGCAGTGATCATACTGAAATTGCAAAAGTTAATCTGGCAATGAACTTTTAAAAAGGGTGGACTGATGGTCATTGACAACACCAAATTCATATGCCAAAATAAACCAAGGTACACAAGAAAATGGTTGTGTAGCTGAAAGATAAAAGAAAAGTCGGTAAAAATTGGCTTCAATTTGAACAAAACGAACCAAAAATGACAGATAAGACATATATCTTCACGATGAAGAACTCACTCACCTGATCATAGAGAAGCTCAGAATCTGTGAATGCGTATACGCGGCGAACATTATTCTGCATAGCCTCCACTAAACCATCCATCAATGCCAAATAGTCAGCCACAAGCTCCTCCACATAAAAATCGAGCCTTTTCTGCACCTGAATCACAGGAACATTGGCTGCTCTTTCCATAACAACTCCAATTCCGGAAATTCCAACACTCGAGTCCCCATACCCACTTATCGAAATGCCTTTAAAGAACATCTTCACCGAAAACTCATCAAGATCATCTTCTGACTCAACCTTCACAGGCTCATCGTTCTCCTTCCAAACCTCATCATTTTCACAACAACTTCGAAACTCTTCTTCATCTTCCTCTCTAACTAAATTCACAGGAACCTCATCACCAAATAATACCTGACCCTCCATTTCTCACAACAGCTCAGAAATTCCAAAACTCAAAAGCTGTAACTTTTACCAAAATCCAATCAATCTGAACCTCTGGAATTCAGCAGCCAAATCCTCAAACTAAAAAATTGAATTTCAATCAGGATCTTCTGGGCCTAACTACATATAATAATACAAAAAAGACCCATCAAGAAATCGATCCAGAACTGCAAACTGTAGCATCAGATCCTCCTGAAAGTACCACAAACACCCATATAAAACACCAATGCTTCAGCAACTAACACCAAATCAGAAACCCAGAAAAACACATCAATCAAGCAACCCAAAACAACCAAAAATCCATGCTTTACTTTATAAACATCCCCAAAATCAAAACTTGCAACACACAAAAAAATGAAAACTAAGTTTTAACTGTGTTTTGGTTAAGGAGGGATATATATATATATATATATATATATATATACATGCAGATACAGTAGCAGGTAAAGAAGGAAAATGTGAAGGTTCCATTTACCTTATCTGGAGGGAGTTTAAAGTCTGGGGAATCAGATTCTTTTTGGGTTCTGAAAACTGAGAGGACTGTGATGCAACGATGAAATTTGTAAGAGAGAAGGGTATAATAATAAGAACCCAAATCTGACAAAGTTCAATGCAATCCACAGCCACTCAGAAGATGCTGTTTTTTGTATGAGATGGAAGATTTAAATAAAGATGATTTATTAAGGAGGGATTGGGAAAGAGAGGAAGAAAGGAATCCTCAGTAATTGCTGTTATTGGCGTAAAAGAAAAGGAAGTGCCTTTGGGACTGGGAGTTTGGGGCTTTTGCTTTGCTGGCATTCTCTTCCCTAAACTATATCTCTAATCCCTTCCTCTTTTTTCATATATATTTATTTTCTTTAAATTAGATAACGATTTTTTCATTTCGTACCCGATCACTTCACTTTCACGTAGATAGGTGTCAAGTTCCTTATAACTTATAATGAACAAAAGTCTATTTGTGTGAGGAGTTATGTCATCGTCATCTTGCATCTTTTTTTCTATAAAATTGGTTGGTTAACTAACCGTACTCATCGAAGTTCTTACTTGTAAATCTAATACTTTCCCTAACGATCTGCTATACTTGTGAACACTGAAAATGATGATATATTTACATAAACCTAAAGAAAAAGATAAAGACTTGAAGATATCATCTTCACTTCAAAAAGTATGATGTGATTTTTCTTTATGTTTTAATCTCCACCATGATCAAATTTCCTATATATCATTCTCCCTAGAGGTATAGTAATGTTCACTTTCGTTTACTGTTCTTTTTATTTGTGTTTCTTCCACTGGACTCGTATACATCATGGATCCCTAGTTGACTCAAATCGATCTAAACCAGACTTTGAACAGTCAAGTACTCAAAATTGGTCCTACTTAGTAAGAATGCACAAAAGTTGCATTTTCATATTGGGATGTCAAAAACAACTAACTTTCAACCTTCATTGTGGATCAAACTGTAAACCATTTTAAAATCAAATTTTAATTGATTAATTTAATTAAGTTAAACTTATAATTAATCAAATATGAACATAGATTTGAGTTCTCCATAATGAGGGCTATAAGATCATATGTTTGTTTGTGTAATTTGGTTTGTGGATGAATAAGAAATTGTCACTCAAAGATGACTATTTAGAATGAGGGAAATGTGTTTGTCCCACATTGGAAAATAGAAGTGTTGAAAAGACTTTATATAAAATCCATTGTGTATGGATTGTAAAGTGTGTAATCCCCCTTATACATTCTCGCACACGCGCAGGGGGGGTACAAATCTCAGGTCACAAGGGAAACTCGTGTATGCCCGTGCGACCTGCGGACACGAATGCAACACCGAATTGAGGGTCGGAACGCAGATTCTTTTTGCATTTCCGAAAATTCGGTTTTGACATTTCAAATTCTTCTTTTGTAACAACTGTGTGTTATGGAGAATTATAACAGAATTAAAATCAGTGTTTGTAACATATGTAACTCATATATGTTATGATCTTTTGATTTCTATAACAACCATCTTATTCATTGCTGATTGCAAATCCTCACTGTATAAATAGCCACCATCCTTTCATTGTAAAATCATCCAATTTGAAGCACAATCTGCTCTCCAATTCTTCTCAAAGTTCTTAGCTATTCTCTGGTGATAGAAAGAGGTACCATTGAAGTTCGTTGAGGATTCTAGTTAGTTGTGCAACTTCCTATAATTGTTTAGTTGTTATATCCTGAGAGACAAGCGTCAAGCATCCTTGTACCGGTAGAGGAGGCGTAAACATCTTAAGGACAGTGTGGTATCACACACGTCTCGACTAGTTCTTCCATCACCAATCGTTCGGTATTTTGGTTGAATTACTTTTCGTGTTCTTCGTTATTAGAGTTACATGTTTAGTTTCTGTTTTATAATTATTTATAATTCAGTTTATTAAATTATATATGCAATATATCAATGCTTTTCTAACACGAACAGTTTGGATGCAATTATATTTTGGCACCTATACTTGAACAGATAACTTGACCATTGTTGTTTCTAGAGTCTCTTATTTTGTCATTTGTTCTTGTGACTAATCTTCTATTTGTAGCATCATTTTGGACGGTTACGTGTTAAGTATTATATAGACTTAGTTGTATATAAACTTCTCCATAAAAATTATACAGCATTTCTGCATTTGCCTATAAAAAATTTAGAGAGAGAGAGAGAGAGAGAGAGAGAATAAATTATACGTTGATGTATTGAAGACTGTTTCAAATTATGCCAAGGAAAAATTTTTGTTAAGAACCTTCCCAGCTTCTGCTACACAAATTCTTGATCAGTAAACATGAACTTTGAAGACAAAACTTCTTATTATAACAAACCCCAGTTAATTAAGATTCTCATCCAGAAAGCTGGCATGACTTTAGAAAACCTATGCAGGATTTATCTTGGTGCTACAAATCTATGCAGCTAAGCACATGGCGTTTGTCTCTTGGATGTGGAAAATGTGACTTTGTTTTTGACTCTTTTCTGCTTATTCCTTGCAATATTTCTTTGTATTGAAGTTGTTAAAGAATTTTGACCGAAAAAATAAATTGTTAAAGTATCACAGCAAACTACAAAAGTAGATTAGAAAAGATCAAAATGTTAATGATTGCCAGCCCTATCTTGTAAGCTGGTATTACTTGGCTAATTGACAATTAAACAAAAGCGCAGTATCTAACAGCATGAACATGCAGCTTCAGTGGAGTTTATTTGCATTATATAAATTTGGATTTATGGATATGATATTTAAGCCTGCCTTACTGAGTCATCAAGCATCCTGAAATTTGGAAGTAACTCAACTTTGATCTATAATACAATTATACCTTTAAGAGGGGCACTAGGATTAGTTAAGCCATTATTGGCGATAATACACCAGAAAAATAATAAAATGTGGGCTACTATATGAATGCCAATGCCTGTGAATGCTTCTCTTTCTGCTCACCGAATCATTTTCTGGTACACGCATTGCAGGCCACAATAATCATTCATCATGTCATAGAATAATCCCCAGTTTGGATACATTAGTTGGCTATTGTCTCTAATTCCATCGTTTTGTGAGATGTTAGGTTTGGTAGCTGATAAGGTTGTTGGACTAAACAAACACGACAATTCGTAGGAGAAAGCGACTTAACTGTCCCATTGCTTTGTAAACAGGCTTGCAAAAAACTTGACTAAACTTGAGGTGTTTAAATCAAGAGGAAAATTCAACAACAGTCCCTAAACTCATGTGATAAGGACAATTTGATCCCTAACCTTTAAAAAGGATCAAAGAGATCCCTGAACTCTTAGTCTGATATTAATAAGGTACTTCTGTTAAAACTTTTAGAATATTCCGTTAAAATATTCTTTTTTCTGTTAATTTTGTCATTTAGTTATTTGTTAGTTGGGAATTTATTTCTTTGAGTTGATCTAATCGAAGATTAAACCTTTCGAGTTGTTCTGCAACTTTGTTATTGCCTTTTTCTCTATATAGATAATCTAGAAATTCAATCAGGCTAGAACTTGACGAATCAATATCTGCTACTCCAATCTTGGGCGAATCTAACCGATACTCAAAATATGAAGAGGTTTCTGATCTTCTTCAAAAATTTCTTGAAGAACTTCGATATTTTCTTCAGATACGTAGATTCTACGATGTATTCTGTAGATAATATCCCAATAATTTTTGGTATTTCTTAGAAGGTTCTTTCTATTTCTTATTAGTTTTTTATATTTTTCTTTTTCTTGTAGCAGTTCTTTTAAAAACAGTTTAGCAAACGCTAAAAGGCTAAGTCTAAAAGCTATGATAATTGCTATGATGATAAAATGAATGTTTACCTTTGAGTAAAGAGTGTAGATTTAAAGATTAGTAAACTGCTTAGAAAAATGAATTTTAAGAATTAGGTCCACCATGCTCCGTCAAAATTTTAACAAAATGACAAAATTAACAGAAAAAAAAATATTTTAATGGAATATTCCAAAAGTTTTAACAGAAGTACTTTATTGATATCAGAATAAGAGTTCATGGATCTCTTTGATCTTTTTTAAAGTTCAGGGATCAAATTGTCCTTACCACATGAGTTCATGGACTGTTGGTGAATTTTCCTCTTAAATCAATGTTCTAAAATTTGGCCCTTTAACCCGCCTAGGCGTTAGGCGTTGGTGAGACATTGAAGAGAAATGCCTAGTCCAGGAATCTGGGCGATTTAGGGTCTAGTCTAGGTGGTGGCTTAGGCGTCCTGGGCGGACCTACGTCGGTCTAGGCGTCCTAGGCGGACACTGACTTGGTGTTCGCGGTCGCCAAAGAGATGTAGGCGGACTCTAGGCGAGACTAAGCGGGTCTCGGTGGCCCTTTGAAAAAAGTGTCCAAAACTCTCAAATCAGATTGCTCAACAACCTTGTTTTTATTACAAGAAAAATGGGCGAAGGCACGTAGGTGATCAAGGTACTCTCTCAAATTTAGAATGCCTACCAACCTTGAGATCCAAAAACTAATGCATCAACTAGACAACTAGTATATAAAATGCTGTGTTCGAGCTGGGAAAAAAGATATTTCTCAGAGAACAATCAGCAAGCCTCGGTGTCGAACCCTAGACGGTTCGACTCTTCGTTCTCTGTTGTTGCCGGCATGCCAGTACCTTTGAGTTAGGTACAACTGTTGCTTTGTTTGACGATGATTGCGCTCATGTATTGTCTTCGTCTCAAACGATTGCTCCGCAGTTGCTGATAAACCGCTGAAGTTCGAATGACCTATACACAACCGGAGTTGCTAGGTACCTTTCACTCCACCTCTAGTAGATGATCGATCTTACTTTAGACCGCTTGGGGAAAAGCAGAGCTTATAATGCGTCGTTGATAGCAGGACTTTCTCGTTGTAAGGAAATTGCTGACTAATGCAGGCTTTTGTGTTTGCTAGAAGCTAGGGGAAAAGAAGCTAGGCTAGCGACTCAATGGACTTGACTCTAGTTGCCGAGGTTAATCAGACTTATTTGCTACATACAGCGCGAGGCGTACATCTGGGTAGCTCTGCTCCAATGGGAGACTTGGTTGCCGAAGCGAATCGGACTTTTACTCTGTGTGGAGATTTGACTATGCGGTTGCGCGATAGTTTGTTTGACGTTGCGTGTGTTATTCTGCGCATTCGACCCCTTTATATAGAGAACACAAATTGTTCTTTCTTGCGGATCAAGTCTTGAGAACCTCCTAGTTGATTTAGATTCACTTTCCTTAATCAACTCAAATTCTGTACAGCGATAGTCCCTTAAATCTATTCCAATACGGCAGGTAATCTTATTCTATGATAAATTTTCCCCAAATAACCAGTCCACGAGCCTGAATAGTTTAGATAATACCGGAGTATTATTTTAGGCCCAAACATGCTGAAACGTGGATGTCACGTTCAAGTTGGACTAGATCATTTGCATTAATCCTCAGTAAACATTGGTTTTGATTCAACAATATAATTATCCAAAATGGTAAAATTTTCGCAATAAATAGTCTGAGTTGCATGGGAAGCTAGCGAGGTTAAGTCAACTTGGAACCAACAATAGAATAGACTGAATGCTTCTTGTATATTGGATGATAAATTCTTACACTGAAATGTTCTATATATAAGCTAACAAGAGTACAGTTAACCTATATTTGTATATTCCTACCACAAATCACTCCCTAATTGGCTCCCCTTGAATCACGCTCTAATTGGCTTCATTACTCACGCTAACACTCCCCCTCAAGTTGACGCATACACATCAACCATGCACAACTTGCTAAGTGAGTCATAAAAGGCCTTCTTAGACACTCATTTTATAAGCATATCGGCAAGTTGCTCTTCTATATGAACAAAATGAAAACTAATGATCTTAGCGTTTAGCTTCTCCTGTATAAAGTGACGATCAACCTCCACATGTTTTGTACGATCATGTTGCACATGATTCTGTGAAATATCAATAGTTGCATTGTTGTCACAGTACAGCTGCATAGCACACTTAGGCTTAATACCCAAATCTTGTAGCAAATTTCTAAGGCATAACAATTCGCACACTCCATGAGCCATACCCATATCCTCTGCTTCAACACTAGATCGAGCTACCACGTTTTGTTTCTTACTCTTCCACTTAACAAGATTACCCCCAACAAAGGTAAAGTACCATGATGTGGATCTCTGATCTGTGATATTTCAAGCCGAATCTGCATCTGTGAAGCCACAAACCTCAAGGATATTATTTTGATTAGAAAACATTACTCATCTCCATGAAGCTGACTTCAAGTACCTCAAAATCCTTACAACAGCATCCATATGGTCCACACTGGGATTATGCATGAACTGACTCATTACACTTACTGCATACGCAACATCTGGTCTGGTATGTGATTAATAAATCAAGCATCTAACTAGCCTCTGATAACGAGTTTTTTCAGTAGGCACTTGATCTGGATACTCTGTTAACCGATGGTTCTGCTCAATAGGAGTATCAATGGGAGTGTAATCCAACATACATGTCTATGTTAGTAGATCAATGATGTACTTCCTCTGACACAGATAGATACCATCACTTCCTCGGGCTACCTCAATGCCCAAGAAGTAATTGAGTGTACCTAGGTCCTTTATCTGAAACTATGTGGCTAGCTATTATGTAATCTATCCACCTCAACAGTATTATTCTCAGTAACTATCATATCATCAACATATATAATTAGGGATGTTACCTTCCCTTGTTGATGTCTGAGAAATAATGTGTGGTCTGAATTACTCTGTTTGTAGCCAACTTTCCTCATGAATTGTGAGAATCTTCCAAACCAAGCACAAGGTGACTGTTTAAGACCATACAAAGATTTTCTCAATCTGCAAACAAAGTTACTTGGAGAAGCGGCCACATATCCAGGCGGAAGATCCATGTATACTTCCTTTGTAAGTTCTCCATGAAGGAATGCATTCTTAACAGCAAGCTGTCTAAGTGACCAGTTTAAGCTAGCAGCAAAAGAGAGCAATACTCGAATAATGTTTATCTTTGCAACAGGTGCAAATGTCTCATCATAGTCTATGCCATATTGATATAGCGTTAATTAAAACATCTATAATAAACCATGTAAAACATCATCGTTAATATAGAATAAGCAGGGATCGTTCAGTCCGGGAAATTAAAGGGAACTCTAAACTTATAGTGTTAACAAATAATGGGAGGTTTGAGCTTGAATATTAAATACTAAAATAAAACTTAAATTACTATTTACATAATCGACTTCTCTTTAACAAACTTAAACCAAATTTACCATTACACTACATAATTACAAGTTCGAACCTATCATGCATATTAATTCGACCAATTACATATTTTTTAGACACCAATATAATTATAGTCTTAGGGGATCATCTAATCATGCAACATTTCATTTAACATTTAGATTGACTTAGGGTCTAATCTAAATTTGCATGGAATTGAATTCAATAACACTTAGAGTAGAAATCAAACAAGATTACATTTAAGCCCCAAATCTTTGTTGGAGACATGTTTCATGTGTGGCGTCACCCACCATGGTTTCACATGTAAAGAATTTTTACCACTTTTAATCAACACAAACCGAACCTATTTAGGGCATGATTCGATTTGTGTCAATATGGTTGATGAATCTAGCACTCAAACACAATCTTAGGGACTGTATCCAAGCACTAAATTCATATGCACATATATGAAAATTATCTAAAAGTATGAGAAAGATGATTAGAACACAACAATAGAAATACAAACTTCAATAATATTAAAAACATAGACTCGGCATAGCCTCAAACACATATGAAATACAATCTGAAAATTCTAAAACAAATACAAAACTAATATTTCCACATAAACAACAACTTACAATCTTCATAGACAAAGAAATGTAGATTAACATAAATAGACGAAGCAATGGAGATGAGTTGCGAAAATCACACGTTGTATGAACTTTAGAGGTACGGCTGCAATAAGTGAAACTCGGTGGAGATGATGATGGTTTTGGGGTGGACGGCTTGGCTAATTTGTGAGGGAAGTTTTATGGTGGTGTTTTGGTAGAGTTTTGGCTCTTGAATGCTAATGAGAAGTGATATTATTTAAGAGGTGAAGCCATGTATATATAGAGAAAAGAGGGAGGATATGCTTGGTTTGAACTTGCCTCTTTCTTCTTATTATAATGTCATGCTTTAATCCTTTAAATCATGTCATGTTTTATTCCCTAAATCATGTCATGCTTTATTCCCTAAATCATGTCATATTTTATTCCCTAAATCATGTCATGTTTTATTCTTTTAATGATCATCTTCTAGCTTTTAGGTTGCATATGCATGGCTCCATCTCTCTTCTTTTCACTTAATTAATATTCACATTTATTTATTCCTTCTTCTTTTCTTCTTCCCACTGTAAGGACTCCATCTCTTAATTCTCTCAATCTTTTTTTATCTCTTCTATTTAATTTTTGCATGATTTGTTGATGATAGGACTCCATGTGCATAACTTATCCTTGTTTTCCTCTAGTATTATCTCTTAAATCCAATCTGAAAATAAGAAAATAGAATCATAATTAAGAGATAATTAGTTTCGAAACCTAACAAGGATTCATAGTGCAAGAAGGACTCTCAAAATATCGCTAATGAGACCAAAACGTAGAAAAATGAAGACTCCTAATCCAACTAAGTTTCCTAGTCATACAATGATTCCTATTCAAACTATGATTCTAGACCAATTTTGCGTTTTTAACTCATGTAAGCACAAAAATGCATCCAATACCGCCCAAGACTCTTACTACGACTCAATGACTTAATAGTATAGCAATAAGGGCTAAACAAAGTACAAATGGAGGTAAAAACATGTTAAGAACGTCGCACAAAGTGCTCCTATCACATATGTTTGGGTGAACCCCTTTGCTACTAGGCGTGCTTTATACCGGCTCATTGACCCATCTAGATTATGATTCACTCTAAACACCCAACGACATCACACAGCTTTCTTACCATGTGGTGGAGATACAAGCTCACAAGTATTATTCTTTTGTAATGCTCTCATCTCTTCCTCCATTGCTTTCCTCCATTTTGGATCTCCCAATACATCATGCACTTTGTTAGGTACTGATACAGTAGATATTTGACTCACAAATGATTCATATGACTTAGACAATCTTTTGGTAAACATAAAATTTGCCGCATGATACTTAGCTTTAACCTGAAGGGTAGGTTCATATTTTTTTGTTGGCTGACCCGAGTAGACCTATTTGGCAAGACATATTGTCTACTATTAACCTCACTAGTATTAGCCCTAATAGAATGACTAACCTCATATGAGTGATCTTCTGTACCAGAAGAGCATTGGTCAGGTGTATAAACAATAATACGGGAGACATGATGGGCAGTTGTGTTGTCATCTTCTGGTACCTAAATCTCTGGAATGACTACACTGGAATCATTCGGTGGTGCTTGTGTAGCTGACACATTGGTAATCTCAACTAAACCTATCACCATATCTACTAGCTCACTTGTCTCCCCCTCTCCATGATACAGCTCTTCAAAATATGAATTCTCTCCCTGAAGAGAAGTATCAAAAGAGATAAAATAGCTCATGTCCTCAAAGAAAATAATATCCATAGTGACTTAGTACTTCCTGGTAGGTGGATGATAGCACTGATACCCTTTCTGATGTCCGACATACCCAACAAACACACATTTAACTGCCCGGGCATCCAACTTAGACCTCAGATGTTTTGGAAGATGGACAAATGCAACACAACCGAAAACACGGGCATGAAGATTATGAAAATAGGGTAATGAGACATAAGATGCAAGCACTTCATATGAAATTTTTCCTTGAAGGACACGAGAGGGAAGACGATTAATAAGGTGGGCGGAAGTTATGACAGCATCACCCCAAAGGTACTTAGACATATGGGCACTAAAAAGGATACACCGAGCCATATTAAGTAAATGACGATTTTTCCTTTCAGAAACGCCATTATGCTCAGGTGTGTAAAGACACGTTGTTTGATGAACAATTCTGTGTGTGTTAAAGAACTCGTGAAAGACACGATCCACATATTCCCCCCCCCCCAATTATCAGAACGAAGAACTCTAATTGTGGCATTATATTGTGTTTGGACAGTGGTATAGAAAGCTTGAAAAGCCGAAAAAACCTCATCTTTAGTTTTAAGGAGAATAATCCATGAAAGACGTGTATAATCATCAATTAATGACACATAATATTGCATTCCTGACATAATAGACTCTTTGGAGGGTCCCCAAACATCAGAATTAATTAATTCAAAAGGAATAATATTTTTTTGAGAAGTACTAGGGGAATAAGTAGATCGATGACTCTTGCCCAAAACACATGTCTCACAACGTAAAAAAGACTCATCCACACTAATAAACAAAGTAGGCATGAATTTTTTCATAACACTAAAAGATTGATACCCTGAGCGACAATGTCATAACCAAACTTCACTTAGCTTGTCAGAAGTAGAGATTAAAGCGGTCTGAGACTGTCCCCCTGGTTTCTCCCCTGCATATGTCTGATCCAGATGAAACAACCTGCCCCTCAGATACCCTAGACCAATTAACTCTCCGGTGAGAAAATCCTGAAATATCACATACATAGGAAAATATGTCATAGAACACTTAGCGTTAGTTAGTATCATGACAATAAGAGCAAGGAGGGCGGAGCTGATTCCCGAAGCCTGGTGGTGGTCCTTGCTGATGAAGTGGAGCTGAAGGGGTGGTGCTTTAGATCTAGCATGAACAGTAAGGCTGGAAACTTCAACTTGTGTCTGATGAAGACTCTCCTATTGAGACTCATCCCTACGGATATATGTGAAAGCTGTGATTAGGCTAGAGGGTTCGGTCTTTCTAAGCAATTCTCCTTTCGCACTGTTATGCTTTGCATCAAGACCTTTTAGGACATGGTGAACTCGCTCAAGCTCCTTCTCTTGTTGGTACCAAACAATATCCTCCTGATTCTTGATCATGCAAGGACGTTTCACATCAATCTCAACCCAAATATTTTTCAGTTTGGTGAAATATTGCGTCACCGGTTGCCCATCCTGTTGAATCGCAAAAGCTGTGCACATTAACTCATGAACATGTATGAAATCAGAGTCATTAGTATATAAGCCTTCCAATGTCTTCCATATTTCCTGCGCAATGTCACATGCCTCTACCAGATCAACTATCTCTTCATTCATAGCTTTCCACAAGACTGACATTACAAGACCATCATCGTCGTCCCACTTAGTGTATGCAACAATATCATTTGCACTAGGAGCCTTAGTTACTCCGGTTGCATTCCTTGAAGATGAGCTTCCATAATTCTCTTCCATTTACCGAAATTGGTCCTATTGAGTTTGGCTCCCCCAAAGGAACTACTTTCAGAATTCTTGACAGATACTTCAAACTTCTGAACATCAGTGACCTGAGAACTTTCTTCTTCTTTTCCAGAACCCATTGTAAAACAATCAACAAATCAGTAGTTGTGCAGTGGAAAAAAAAACTGAAATGAACCTGCCTCGGGTGCACTTGCACTGTCGGTGAACGTGCACGGTCTCTGGTGCGCTTGCAATGTCGGTGAACATGCACTGCCTCTGGTGCACTTGCACTTCTGGAGAGAGACGCGCATATCTGCGAAGAGGATGACACGACCAGGGAAGAGGGATGCCAAACCAGACGAACGTTGGCGATCTGGAAACGCAGTCGGAAAGACGACGCCAGCGGACTGGGAACTCGGCCGAGAGAGAAGAAGAAGCTGCAGAGGCTGAGCCGGAACGTCTCCGAGGTAATCGCGTCGCTCAAGAACTCGCTGAATCTCGACTTGGCTAATGAGAGTGAAACGACGTTGTCGAAGATCGAGAGTGACACCAGCTCCGAGCTCGGCGAACCCGTCAATCTCAAATCCAACGGCACAGTGAAGGTGGACGATCCGAATGCGGTGACGAAGTTCCGGATTTTGCCGCCGGCAAGCTTTGATGGGAATAGTTTATGCAAGACCACTGCCGGGCCGTGTGATCCGCAGGTGACTACGCTGCTGCAGGTTGCCAAAAACACAAACCCAGAAAAAACAGAGGATGAAAAACATGGCTCGGATACCGAATAGAATAGACTGAATGCTTCTTGTATATTGGATGATAAATTCTTACACTGAAATGTTCTATATATAAGCTAACTAGAGTACAGTTAACATAAATTTGTATATTCCTACCACAAATCACTCCCTAATTGGCTCTATTACTCATGCTAACACCAACTCTGCAGCTCTTGTTGTTCTTGCTGAACTTCTTCGTGTCACAATATATTCTTCAGTATGAAACCAATGAATCAGTGTGGACAAATTGTCTACGCAACAGTTTATCAATTTCCTATTATTGGCTAAACCAAGACCCGGTAGCTACATCGTTGACCTCGATTTATTTAATTCCTCCTTAAAATAAGTCCTTACATCGATCTATACAAGCATATTAGCATCATATATGGTTCCTAATGGAACATGAATTTCATGTTCTTTTCCTTAACTTGTCCAGATTTTACTTAACAAAAGGGCTGCCTAGTATCGATTAATCAGATGATGTTTACTTAATAAGTGAAAGAATCGTATGAATTTGGGCTCACGATATGAATTAGTTGTTTGTTTTCTCTTATTTCCTATTATTTTCCAAGTTTACATGATCCCCTTGACAGAAATTTAGGTCTCTTAAGTTGCTACATGAACCTATAGCCCGCCAAACTATTGCATGCATTCATTGATTCATATATTCCTATTGAAACATTGAATTGTGTTACAGTAGTTGAGTATGAAGATACCGGATAGAATGAGAAATTACAATGCAGCAAACTGCAAAGAAAAGAGATGAACTTGACCATTTGATCCAACAGAAAGGTTTAACTATTTATTTAGAGCCCTGGCCTTGAGCTAACAACACATACATTTAGCACAATACAAGATTAACAGAGGAAAAGATCGAATTCGGGAAAACATAAGGATCATGAGTTCCATCAGCTTGATGAGGAAACATGACCGATCTAGCTCAAACGAAAACAGTACATATGGTTGATGATGATGATGATCATCTTAGCTGGTTAAGCCCACTTTGCCAACAGAGACATGCAACCAGCACCCAAAATTGTTGCCATGTAAGACTTGATCTGAAGCTTAATGCTGCGTTGCAACTTTGGACCCATGAAATCAACGGAGAGAAGATCAACCAAAGCCATGTAGATGAGGAGCCCAGCTGAACATGCATCCAGCAGTCCTACTGTAGCTAATGCCTTTGGACTGTTTTCTTTGTACGTGTTTGAAATGGCCATTCCCAGTAATATTCCGAATGGGGTTGTTGCTGAGAAGAAGAACACCATTACTGCGTTCTTCATGAATTTATACCGAGCCTGAAACATTAACCGCCCAGCAAATGACGTTACTCTGAGTAACTGGAGGTGAATGAAGATTAATTTGCTTAGGAACTAATAGGTTGGATATATAGTTATGTACCTGTAGAATGCAACCACCAAGGCCCATGCCTTCGAACATCTGATGGAAGCAAAGGGCAGCTACAAGACCTTTGATGGTGCAAGTGTTGTTTGTAGCACCAAGAGAAAGCCCGATAACAACTGAGTGAACAATAATTCCCAGTTCCAACACCTGCCAACATACATATAAGTTTTCAAAATCGGCATATTTTCCCTTCTTTTCAGCAGATCAATGACTAAATATTATGTCATGAAGTGTTGATCGAACTTCTGAGATTGTGGACAATTTTATACAAGTCATGCTAAATATATTATATCAATCTTAAAATTGTATTGTTCGACTTATTATATATAACTTACCATGGCAACAACGCGAAAGCGTGTCAACTGTGACTCGCCTTCTCCTGATCCCTTGACGACTTGATGATTTTGTGAATGAAAGTGTCCATGTCCCCCGGCCGCCACAGCTAGCTCTTGGTCTCCATCAGTGGCTGTAACACCATCAGTATCGGGGTTAACTCCGGCTTTAGATCTCCTGCTGTATATGCTAGTACCCATGGAGTCGACCATCATAGTCACAATAGCAGACAACATAGCGAAAAATCCAGAGAAGGGGAACTTATGCCAGGGCTTATCAGGCAAACAAATCGATGACAATGTCTCGAAAGAGTCTGGCAAAACGTGCATGAACCCCGTGCCGAGAATAATGCCACCGGCAAAGCACTTGACGACCACGAATATGTTTCCATCGGGATGCAAGGCAGGTACTGAGCGGGTGAGGAGCGGCAAGGACACACCGATCATGCTGGTGACCAAGATTGAGGCAATGGCTATGATTTTCAGGGGCAGAGCTTTTGTCTTGTTGACGCAGACGTTGGCAGTTTCAGACCCGCATTCTTCACTCTCGGATTCCGAATGAGCTTGGGGAATGAGTGCGGAGACGAGGATTATGAGGAAGATTGGGAGGAGTACTTTGGAGAGTGAAGTAGTAGTGGCCATATCTGACTAGCTACTCGATCTCTCTCTTTAGTAATTACCAAGTTAATGGTTCTATATATCTTATGTTGGACTGATGATCGAGTTTGGCATTTCCTGGATCTTGTTTATATAGAGAGAAAGCTTGTGACAGTATGTGCTCAAATTAGTTGGTGATAGTATATAGTGGCATGGTGCATGCGAACAGAATGAAAATATGATTTAAGTTGGTCAGTTTAGTTCATATAATACAGTGGTCAGGGGTACTTTAAGATTTGTACCATAATGATATATAGCATGAAATGAATATGTACGGCATAGTATATCCTTTATACAAAAATACTAAAGTGAATGAAGTGATTGAAGTCAATGAAAAATCGATTCCTGGATATATCAGAAACTTAATTAATAACTAGCAGTGTGCACGTATTTTTGATGCTTAATTACCAAAGTACAAGGTACACATGAGCAGATTAAACACATTTATTCCCCAGATATGGCAGGATGCATGCAAGACACAGCTGATTTGATATACGTATACACAAGTGACACACTCGAGGAACGAAAATTTAAACGAGCGAACAAAAAGTCTACTAAACAACTTAAGTCCGATCCGAAAGCTTAAAGATTTTAACCAAGTCTGTGGTATGACCATTCAATACTCTTAGCTAATCGAAAACAATTGAAAACACCCCAGTTGAACGATTGCATGGTTATTGCAAGTACACGGTAATGGTACTGCAATTTTTCTAATTAAAACTCTTACCTTGTCAAAGACATAATTACATGATTAGATAGCAATAGACTTTGATCATTTATGTAGTATAAATATCAACTGTTCATAAATATTGAATCTATCAGTGTATGTAGTATATATGACCATTTAATTTTCCTATAGATTTCGTTAGCCTTGAAGTTTATTAAACACTCCGGTTGAATGATTCATGGTTGCATGGGTATTGCTACTTTGCTAGTACGGTAGAGGGACTAGTCAATGGATCATCATTTCAAATTTCAATACTACACAAATTTTTTTGATACCGGTGGCATTAAGTTAATCTATATTACAATGAGAACAAAATAAGTATTTATTAAAAAAAACAATCTAGTTTTTTTTATCAAAGATTAATTCATTCAACTTAGGAAGAATTACAATGAGTTCAGCATCTTAATCTATTAGAGATGAGATTAGTCCACCAGATCTCGGAAAACATGTCCAGAAAGCAATAAAACAAACAGTAGATCTAGACTCTAAAACAGAAACAAAACAGACATGACAACAACAATAAGACTACACTAGTATCAGCAAGTTGAATCCGAGCATGGTCGATTATGAAGGGGAATGCGAAACCCAGAACTATTTTCTGTCAGAACCTCTAACAACTCAAACCGATAAAGCTAGACCAGTCAAGGAGACCCAAAACAGATACAAGCAACAACAAACGAGAGACAAGGGCCCAAGGCCCAAGATGACAACCACCACTCCGACCAAGCTGTAGTCACAGAGAGACAGGCAATGGCACTACTCAGCCACCAAGGCAGGCGGGCACCCACCACAGCTGAATGGCGCAAGTGCAAGAAAGAAGGAAGACAAACTGAAACCTCCGGTGGTGAAACCGGACGCGCAGAAAAGGAGGCCCATGTCGATACCCATGCTCCAAGAAGACCCGAGAACACTGGAAAGCAACAGAGCAAGAAAGGGTGATGAACCCCAAGAGAGGACATCGCCCACGAAGGGAAGGAGTCGGCCGCTGTCGAGTTGAGTCGGCCGCTGTCGAGTTGAGTCGTCTGAACAAGAGCCGATCGCCGATTTTATTCAGCAAACCAAAAGAAAAACACACACAGCCCTGCAAATCGATGAAAACTCAAAGGAATAGGATCACACCCCAAGTGAAGTGGGCAGTATAACCACCAAGGCTCAACCCAGATCTGGGAAATCTAGAGTAAGGATATGGAAGCCGTTGACAAACACCCGAACACCGAGAACTCGGACGGCGAACTCGAGATCTAAGAGGGCGTGAGGAAAACTATTGTGTGAAACCGAAACAAAAAGGAAAACAATCTCTCTCAAACCGAGACGCAACGGCGGAGCTAACTGCACTCGGCCAGGAGAGAAGAGGTGAGTGAGTTTGGTCTTGGGCTGTTGGCGGTGGAGGTAGAGAGAAAACCCTGCTGTACAAAAACAGTCTAGTTGTCTTGTTACTTTTACGATCAGGTAGGTCGATTATATGAGCACAAATATGGTAAGAGTTTAGAGCTTATTCGGCTCATGTTTATTGTTAGTACGTAGTTACAGACTCTTACGTAACTACGAATGTTTGTAGGAATGTGTGTCATGGATGTTTTTAGTGAATGCAGACTACATATAACTACGAATGTTTGTATGAATGTCTGTCATGGATGTTTTTATAAATGCTGACTACATATATATAACTACGAATGTTTGTATGAATGTGTGTCGTGGAATAGTTATTATACCCTGTCATTCTAATGCAATATAGTCTTCTCGATTATTAATAGATTAAAGATATTCTTCTATTTTTCTGAAAAGAACATAATCATTTTTTTCCATCCCCTCCGCAATCGTCATGCACCATGGCACATTGGTACTACCACAAAATCTCAGACAAAGTGAATTCTATTTCAAAGAAAAAAAAATCAACTCTATGTTGGTGATGTTTAGGTTCTGACAAGCGGCAAATAAGAGGTTCACCATCCATATAAATAGGCATCCCATCTGTTCGTACATTCCCTTCCGTACAGTAAACCAATTTGTTCGTACAGCCCCCAATTGATTTCTCAAGTTCTCATTCGACTCCTCTCATTCTATTTCTATATCTTCAGCTTCTATACCTATTTTTATCTATTTGAGTTCTGAGTAAGATACTAACGCCTAGTTTGGTAAAGTTGTGCTGTGATCAAAATGATTTTTAAACCTGTTGTGAGCAAAATGGCTTTTGAATCTGCTGTGAGAGAAATTAGCTGAGGTGTTTGGTAAACTGTTTTCATAAGTGTTGTATGAGCGAAAAATAATTTTTTTTGCGTTTGGTAAGTTGTAAGCAAAATGGTTTTTAGTAGGTATAATTACCAAAATAAGAGTGAAGCCGTGAAGGAAGATAGAGTTTTTTTTAAGTTTAGGTACATCATGTAATTTCATCAAGTTTCTAAGAGTACACAGTGAGATTTGAAAATTTCATTTAATCATTGCTACAGTAGCTCCGTGTTTTTTGATAAAAGCGGCTTTCAATTTTCAAAAGTTACCTCTTCCTAGTTTTTGACTTTCAGCTGTTGGGAAAATCAATTTTAGCCAAAAACTGTTTTTTTGGGATTTACCAAACACCATATATCAACCCCAAAAGCTGAAGTCATCCCAAAAGCTATTCCAAAAGCCCACCCAAACTAGGCCTAAGATTGGATGATCGACTGTCTGTTGGAGGCTTGTATACGGATATAGGATGCTCCGTTTTTTAAACAGTATTCAAAGATTTGATTCGTACTACCAAGATGAGACAAGTAATTAATATTACAAATAGACGCGGCCTATTTTAAACATGCCAAAACCGTGTATGTGCTCGTATCGTGTTCGAGTCGGCCCATTAATTTTTCGTGTTGAGCTCGGACCAGTCAATTTGTTTAGATATTAAGGCTGGCCCGGTCCACGGCCCAAACTCATATTGAGCCGAACTTGGGCTTGTGTTGGGTCAAGAAGCGAGCCGACCCGGCCCATTAGCATTATAAGATACAATTAACATAATAAAATTGTGTAATTAGAATATTTTTTTATAAAATTATTTAGAATAGTAAAATAAATAAAATAATACAATACATTTGATAATTTTGTTTCTAAAATGTTACATATGTCAAAACTATGTTTTTTTATCACTACTTTGATGATATTTGTAAAATAATGTAGTTAAAATAATAAAATAATCAAGAGGTTCATATTTAAAAGGTCTAATATTCAATTCTCATTATTATATAAATAATATTCAATTCTCATTATTTATATAAATAATATATAATTATGTGTTTAACGGGCTGACCTATGAATTTAACGTGCATGGACCGGTCATGGCCGCTAACGGGCTTGAGGTTTTCGGCCCACTTGTCACCTCTAGTTACAAATTCCGCATCTATATCTAAAGAAAAAAAATCTTTTTAGGTAACCACCAGTATATGATACTCACATTTACAATTATGACTATAAATTTATTGTCATTATAGTAAAATAAATAATATTATTTAAATAATTATAGTTCAACCATAAGTAATTGGTGGTTGAGGTAAATGATTCATGAAACATGTAAACTTCTATGAACTGATTATGCTTACTTAAAAAGGTGTTGCACATAGATCTTTTGCACTAAAATTATCAATAAAAATGCTCGTGAAATTGAAGGATAGCCAAAAAAGCGCTTGTTTCTCCTCTCACGTCAAGACCTCGATGACGATTTGGGAAAAGAAAAAAAAAGGTCTGCCTGTCCGTCCCGACATCCGCTATGCCGCCCTAGGCGGCAGATTTGATATTCCACTCCTAGCTGGCTAGCTAGGCAGGCTCCAGGCCGAGCTTTCTTTTATTTTTTTTATTTTTTTATTTTTTGAAATTGGGGGGCCTGAGTTTTGGTAGACGTAATATAGACGCTCACTCTTATTCAGGACTCCACATTATGAACTCTTTAAGAGTAATGAACTAAACTAAAGATATATGAGGATACAGTTGATGCTACACAAGACATTTGAAATTCATATGTTTTATTAGTATTGAACTACTGATTGGGGGAAATGGAATACTAGCTTGAAAGTAAACAACTATTTCCAATTAATTTCTCGAGCTTTTATTGATATGATCACAGACAAAGATAAGTTTGACTGTTAAGGGGAGTGGTTCGGTTCGATCAGTCACCGAACAGTGCAACAAAGAAAAAGATTAGCATAACTGCAGGACTATTTGATCACACACTGTAAGCACAGTGGAACGCTTAACATCGATTTTCTGGAAATAAAAGGTTCATGAACTTAACATCCAAAAAACAAAAAAAGATCAAGAGCTTCCATAAGCTTGAGGAAAAGATGATCTATATCAGTACCTGATCACTATATATAAGATGTATATATATAGTTGATCACATATATATAACCTTAATTAAGCCCACTTTGCCAACAAAGACATGCCACCAGCACCCAGAAGAACCGCCACATAAGACTTGATCTGGAGCTTAATGCTGCGTTGCAACTTTGGACCCATGAAGTCAGCGGAGAGAAGATCAACCAAAGCCATGTAGATGAGGAGCCCAGCTGAAGAAGCATTCAGCAGTCCCACTGTCACTAATGCCCTTGGACTGTTTTCTTTGTACATTTTCGACACTGCCATTCCCAGTGCAATTCCAGATGGGGTTGTTACAGAGAAGAAGAACACCATTAGTGCCTTCTTCATGAACTTGTACTCTGCCTGAAACATAAACCAGCAAATGATAGTGAGATTAATTGGCGGTGGACAAAAAACCTATTTGTTCAGAAACTAATAGGTTCGATATATATGTACCTGCAGAATGCAACCACCAAGGCCCATGCCTTCAAACATTTGATGGAAGCAAAGGGCAGCTACAAGACCTTTAATGGTACAAGTGTTGTTTGAAGCTCCAAGAGAAAGCCCTATAACAATTGAGTGAACAATAATTCCGAGTTCCAGTACCTGCCGGCCAACACAAGTTTTGAGATCGTAATGACCTAACATGGACTTCTCTGCATGATTATGTGGATGATCTTGCAAGGTAGATAATTATACTACATACGTACATATAAAAGTCTTAATGTTGAGCTCACAACTAATCGACACATGTTAAGAGAAAATTACTCTTATAATTCTTTGACTAATGTATTATAGGGTCCGGTTAATATATACAAGTAATACAACTTACCATGGCAACAACGCGATAGCGTGACAACTGCGATTCGTTTCCTCCTTTGACTTGATGATTATGTGAATGAAAATGACCATGTCCACCAGCCACCACAGCCTTCTCTTGATCTCCGTCAATCGCTGCAACACCATCAGTATCAGGGTTAACTCCGGCTTTAGATCTCCTGCTGTATATGCTAGTAGCCATGGAGTCCACCATCATAGTAACAATAGCTGACAACATAGCAACAAACCCAGTGAAAGGGAACTTATGCCACGGCTTCTCAGTCAAACAATTCGAGGACAACATATCAAAAGAGTCTGGCAAAACGTGCATGAACCCTGTGGCAAGAATAATCCCACCGGCAAAGCACTTGACGACCACGAATAGGTCTCGGTCGGGATGCAAGGCGGGTACAGCGCGAGTGACGAGTGGCAAGGACACACCGATCATGCTGGTCACCAGGATTGAGGTAATGGCTATGATTTTGAGGGGCACAGCTCCTGCCTTGTCGTTGCAGGAATTGGTAGTTTCAGACTTGCATTCATCACTCTCGGATTGCGAATGAGCTTGAGGGATGACTGCGGAGACGAAAATTATGAAGAAGATTGGGAGAAATGCTTTGGAAAGTGAAGTGGCAGTAGCCATATTTGACTACTCGATCTCTCTGTTTAGTGATCACTGGATGGTTGTTTGACTTGTTTCTGTTGGAACGTTCGTTGAGTTTTGCATTTCCTGGATTTTCTTTATATAGAAGGAAATTTTATGACTCTATGCGCTCAATTATTTTTGTTGATAGTATTAACTAATGTCATACAGGCATGCATGTTGCATGGAACGAACATATGATTTTAGTATTCTTTATTTCAAGTGCAGATTTATTAATATAATGCAGGTGACATCATACGTATATGAAATTGATGTTATCGAATGCTTCAGAAGATGATATTATCTCCGTACAAATACTGCATTTAGGTACTTTACCGTCCGGAAGATAATACCTTTATATTGCTACGTGAATTTCCAGTACCACTTCATATTGCAGTACATATCCAAAAGAATAACATATTGAAACAAATTGCATTTTTTTTTTCAATTACAGATTAGGATCGGTTGATTCAGATTAGTCTCACATTCATTTCTTAACTATTAGTTTGTTCTGAAGTCACTTTCAATTAAATTAGCAGGCCAACAGAATTCGGAGGAAAATGGAGTATATGGGTGATATAATTTATCACCCCCAAAAACATTATCTTTCTGATAACATCATCATATTCCTACACTTTTCTATTCCAAATATTCCATATCGAATTTTTGCATTAGATCATTTAGTGTGTCACTTGCATATATTATACGTATATTATATATAGAGTGAGTCGATCTGATTTCGATAAGGCATGCATTTTGCGCTATCTAGCTGGGATTCTTAAAGAAAGGCATGCATTTTGCCATATGCATGCATTATTCCCGTAAATGCTTGTGTTCTGCTCAAGTATCTAATGCACGTACTGACGTACGTGTACTTGACTATTGGCAAGGTCTCTCAAAATTTCTAAAATTTCCTTGTATAAATCACCTAGGCCTATTGCATCGACAAAGTTGGAACAAATTAAGAACACGACCCTAAACCTAAAGTACTGCCCTCGGGATTTAGGCTACTGTTGAAGAATTGCTAATTATACAAAATTACTTTCTGATGCATGTGTTATTCTTCATTAAGCTAATTAGTTCCAGTACTGCTCCTCCGAATCGATTGTCATGGAGAGGCGGGAGTTTGACATGCCTCGTAGACGACAACGTACTGTGGAGCTTTCAAGTGACTGAAGTGAGATAGATTATATAAATGCTATGTTATAATTATCTAATTAGTTAAACAGAGTTGACCTGAAGTTAAGATTAATCGAGGATTCTTGTTTAAGGAAAATTCTAGTATACATCAATGTATGATATACATCACACATCTGACGGTCGATATTGTTTTATGAGTGGGGTCAAAAAAATAATATATGTTGTCAACCGTTGGATGTGGGATGTATAACATACATTGATGTATATTAAATTAACCCGTTGTTTAATAGAAATACTTCGTCGTGTGCCGTGTGCGTGAACTTAGATCAATATTGTATTGCTTAATGGATATTGATTAGAGGCGTTAATAATCATTATATACTAGCCTTTACAAGGGGAGAATTTTTGTTTTTTGTTTTGTTTTTTTTTTTAATTTTAGTGGAGGAAAAATAGGATGTAGAAATTTATGGGTAGTTATCCGATAGTTTTGAAGTTTTTTTTCAATTTCTATTTTTATATATCATTTTTTAATTATTGTTATAACTTTTATATATTAATATCTATTTTTAATTAACTTGTAGTCTAAGGTTATTAATGTATTTTCACAGACGTTTTAGTTGGTAAAACATGTTTGAGTTATTAATAATATAGATATAACAAACTTTCACCAGTTGCAATCCTTATCTTCATCAATGTTGGCATTGTTCTAACACTATGTTATCATGAAATTTCTTATAAGAAAGGACTAAAACGGTAGAACCTTACCTTGCTCGCATGTTTTTTTTTAACTAAACTAAACGTTTTCATTAAGCGTATATATGGAACAAAGGGAGGGTAACTTTCATATCCTTTTTTTTTACAACAAACAAATACGTTTTATATCATAATGTTTCTCAGACCTGAATAGCGAGTACACCCCCATCCGCAGTGACACAACACAAACAAGAGGTCATAAGTCGAAACTCAAAACTAGTATGTGGTAGAGAACTATTTTTTAGTAATAAGCTCATAATAAAGAAAGAAAAATTCGTGTATTCTACGGCTAATGCAAGCATAGCAATAGGCAACAAAACTAATTAAACCTTTTCTTTGCCCTTCACACTAGGGCCCGGATCATGACTTTCAACCTTGATGCTCTGACCCCGTCCAATCACCGTCTCCACCTTCATTTTATTTGGTTTGTTCTTGGAACCATAGGGTCGCCATTTCCTCTTCTTTGTTTCATCAGTGGACTCTCCATTTTGCCTAGGCACCAAAAGACCATAAGTATTCTCCCTCAAACCGAAGGCCTTTGCTGTGAGTTTCACCCCCCCCCCCCCGGCCGACATTTTCATCCGCTTTGGAGAATTGTGAGCTTGATCTTTCAACAACAACAACTTTGGCTTCTTGGGAGATGCCGAGGAGTCGACATGCCTTATCCTCTTTAGCGAAATCAACGAAAGCTTTATCTGTGGCTTAGGATTCACAACAACATTGGAGGGTTTCCCTTCCTCACGGCACCGAATCATTGGCTTTCTCAGAACTAGTTTAGGGGGAAAAAAGTTCCAAGCCACTGAAGGCATAGCTAGATCGGCCTCAATACCCTTGAACAAGAAATTCCGCTAGGGGCACCGAGTTGATGAAGCTTCAAAAGAGAAGTGCGGGCCTTGACACCGCCACCGTGCACTAGGGTTATGGCTAAGCAAACTCCATGAAGATATTCAAAATCAAACACAATTTCTGCAATCACACCAGTATTAATCTTCAACATCTTCTTTTGGAAAACAGGTTTGTTAAGACCCCTAGAAACCCTAACCCTAACTTTATGCTGAAAGGTGAGGGTGTCATCATCAAGCCGCACATAGGATCCAATCACCGAAGCGACATTCTTGATATGCTTCTCCAGCGTCGGAGGTATGCCTTGTAGTCTAACCCAGAAGTACAGCTTGTTCATTGGTATGGACGTTGGAGATTGCAATCCATCATACTACTCAATAAGCATGGGAGCATTCCGATAATACAAAGGACCACCCCAAAAAAAGGTGTTTTGATCTTTCGCAATATCAAACTTGAAGATGTAGAGCAAAGGCCCATGTTCCTGGACCCTAAAATTGCTACGAAGCTTCCAGATTCGACGAAACTTGCTCTGCAGATTTTTAACTTGCACCTTTCAATAGCTAGGGTTTGGGCTAAAAGAAAAATATTGGTTTCAATCGGAGGTTCATTTGACGAATCCATGAAAGATACGTCAATCACATCTCCACTAGCAAGGTAGCGATGACTTCCTCAAGGCTAGTCATGGTGAAACAAAAATGAGAGAGATTAACGGTTGGCAAGGAAGTGATACTTGTGAGATGCGAGACGTGAATGAATAGATTAAATAGAGTGAGGGTTTGCAAAACCCTAATACAGGGAGTGGCTACTATGGCTCGTGCGTGTTTTATGCGGGCCGTGCTCTTAACGGGCCGGCACGTTAAGAACCCGTTTATGTTAACGGGTTAAGCACGACGGGTTTCCGTGCTACTCGTTGGAACCCGTCAATCCACGAATTTTTTTTGTTCATAAATTCGACATGATTTGATTTATTTATTTTTAAAAAAATCTTTCTATAATTCTACACAACTCTTTGAGAATAAAATTATTTTTATTTATGATTTTTTTTGATTTTGGAGTCCTTAATTTTGTAAAGGTTCATCCCTAATGGTCTCATAGAAACAATTAAAATAACATTATAATTGTGCTACTTGTTTGAATTCAAGTACATGCTTCTACGTGCAACATCGAGCTAACTGAAAATATGTAAGAATGTAAGATACATTGCAATTAACCTTGTTCGAATTCAAGTGCCTATTTATAAGTGCAACAACAAACTAACTGAGAATTACAATTAACCTTATTCGAATTCAAGTGCCTATTTATAAGTACAAGAACAAACTAATTGATAATTACAATTACCCTTGTTCGAATTCAAGTGCCTATTTATAAGTACAACAACAAACTAATTGAGATTTGAGAACATGGAAAATAAACTGCAAACTAATATGTTTTATCCCTATATTTCACATCAATGCCATGTTTTCTCTCAAGTGAAGCTCGCTTCTTCTTCTATTCGATCATGCATTCTCAAACCCAATATGTCTTTGGAAAAATCGTCCACCTCAACCATCTTCTTTTCTAAAATATTATAAATAATAATTGTAAATATAACATAAAGGTCAAACTAGTGAAATCAAACTAAATTATTTTCAATTTACCTTTCTTCTTCCCGAAAATTCAACCCCAAGTACATAACAAAGCTTGTACTGTCTTAGGCAACCAAGAGCTCTGATACTCATTTAGAACTCAACCACCAATGCTAAAAGCCGACTCAGATGCAACAGTTGAGACATAAATAGTCAACACATCACGAGCCGTCTGAGACAGGATTGGGTATCGGTGTCGCTCCATCTTCCACCAAGCAAGTACATCCAAGTCTACCAAATTATCGAGTCTTACTTCATCCAAGTACTTGTTCAGTTCAGGCTTCAAACTCGAATTCTGACCGCTTTTGTAACGAGCATCAAATTCCTGCAATAGAGCAATTTGACGTTTAATATAAGAAAATCATACTAACCAAGATTAGTCTCAAAATAATTATATTAATTAGTTACCTGAAGTATACGAGGCTTCTCTTGTATTTGAGACGAGCTCTCATGAATATGGTAACAAGAACTTTGGTGAGTGGAGGTTTCTTTGTAGGCACCAAACAAAGAAGATAGAGTGTCATTAAAAACTTTCAATTGTGAAGATCCTCGACCATAGAGCTTTTCATAAGTCCATTCAACAAACTCCATCTTAAACCGAGGATTCATCACCACTACAATCCCCAAAATCAGGCTATAATTTGACCAATATTTCTTAAACTTCAAATCCATCTCTTTTCCCATCCGGCTTAGAAAAGTATCTTCACTGGCAATGGATTCTTGTATACTGTGCTAAACAACTAACACCTTCGGGAAAAATAAGTTTGATGTATGGTACTTTGTTCCAGAAAACAACACTATTACTTCATAAAATTCCCCTAAAAACTTATTTATCTTCTCAATCTTATCCCACTCCTCATCTGAAGGAAACCACTTGAAAAAACTGTCACTTACTGCCAAGCTCATAATGCACTACGATAGTACAGAGCACCATCAAGCATCAAATAGGTTGAATTCCACCCTGTTGGCATATCTTGTCTCAATCCCCTTCTGCTTCATCCCAAACCAACTTGTGAAACACATTGTAGAAACCTTTGTTTTCTAACTTTTGAACCCTTTATATACTTGATGTCTTCTCGTATCTTTGTGACAGATGTGTGAATCTCTTTTAGTCCATCTTGAACTGTCAAATTCAAGATGTGTGCACAACATCTGACATGAAAAAATGTGCCATCTACTAAGAGCAACCATATGAAATTCAACCTTATGTTTAGCTTCTTAACAAAAGAGTCATTGGCTGTTGCATTATCTAAGGTAATTGAAAACAACTTCTCTTCAATTCTCCACTCTTCAATCAATGTAAATACCTTATCAGCTAATGCAACACCATTGTGAGGAGGAGGCATATGACAAAAATTAATAATTCTTTTTTCTAATCTCCATTCTAAATTCACAAAGTGTGCAGTAATAGTCAAATACCTATAAGTAACTACAGAGGTCCACAAATAAGCAGTCAAACTAATTCTTCCTTTAGCTGAACTTAGCAAATTCTTAAGCTTCACTTTTTCACTATCATACGTCTTCAAGACATGAGCCTTAACAGTGTTTCTACTAAGGAGTGTAAGTGGAGGAGATATATATTGAAACACATCTCTAATGCCCTCATACTCAACAAAACTGAATGGAAAATCATGTCTAACAATTGCCTCAATCACCAACTCTCTGAATCTATCAATACTAAACGAATAAGAACGTGTGGAAGACTGTGGTGAGACAACATCACTAGTACTACATTTATTATGGTGACGCAACATGTTACCCGTACCTGTTATTGAGTCACATTTGAGTATGGTTCCGCATTTTTTGCATTTGGCACGTCTCCCTCGATCGGGACCCTCATCAAAGTCCTCAAACGTTGTCCAAACCACATATGTTCTCGCCCTCTTCTTCTTAGCTGGCACACCTCGTACCTCATTACTGCTTGGTAAATTACCTCATTCTTCATCAATGGAAAGATTATGAGACTCATCATTCATACTCATCTATAATTCCAAAGTATAGACAGTTGTAAGAGTAAAATATAAAAAAATGGGACTGAAGCATAGCAAATAAATTTGAAATAACTATCATTATATTCAAAAGCATTGCAAACATATCAGTTTGAAACAAATATCATTATATTCAAAAGCATAGCAAATTGGAACATAATGCAAATTGGAACTCTAATTATGTAATAATGTGAGTCTATGAACTCTGTAACTCTAACTTTGTAACTCTATGCAAATTGGAACTTTAACTGTCTAACTCTCTAACTCACAGTTCATCTCAATTGGATCTCAAAGACATAAGATCCTGAATATGATATTTAAGCAGTGAGGGAAAAGTAGCAGCAATTATGAAACATGGGGTATACGTACAATCAAAGAACAAATAAGTACTTAGAAGTAATAAGCACCAAATCTACTATGTCGTATATGCCACAAATTAACATTCAACCAAGATATATGGCAAAGGTTCATCTTAGGCATCAGTGCAAAATAATTCAGGAATGCCTTGCGGCCAATAGTTTATAAAACTTCATCAAGCATATTAACCCTAGTACCCTACCAATGTTTAATACTAAGTTGATATTTCCCTCCAAGAACATACAAGAACAAGAACTTAACACAGTAAAAGAAGGATGAGGAGAGACCTATAGTTACAAAATGATGATGAATAAACTGTCCCCATTACATACATGTCAACAAAGCCCTACATTACAAAACATGACATTTCCCTCCAATTCCCTAATTCTTGCCTTGCCCAAACAAAACTTTATAACTCACAGACATGCATACATTCTGCTTCTGAGACATAAAAGAAGAGAGATCTTCTTATATAACATAAAATATCATTGCATGATAATATTCCTAGAAATCACTTCACCTTAAACAATAAACCAATATGACGATTACTTGTAAACTAAGGTAGAAGCCACTGCTAGTAGTACTTTTCATTATAATTTTTGCTACTTGCATTTTAAAGCAGTGATCATTCTAATTTTTTCTAAATCCCAGTACTTTTCAATAAGCATTATATTCACCTGAATAGATTGGTTGATCTAGAAACCCAAACAAGTACTCTATCAATATTTAACTTCACCTTCTATGATGCCATGATATCTAAATTGAGTGTAGCTTCCGATTTATTTGAAAAACTAAATACCATTTTCTTTTCTGGACAAAGCTCGATAGAGAAAAGAAAACCCTCAATGGGAAGCAATGAGGGAAATAAGAAACTAAATATAATTTATGTGAAAAACTAAATACCTTTTTTTCTGATCAATCCCCATCTGTTAGTTGTACTCAATCAAATAACACAAAACAAAGTCAGCAATCACCTTCATAGTTTTATAAACTCTTCTCATATCAGAATGACAACTACTGCCACATTTCTGAGATCTCTCCCAAAATATGAACTCTTTGTACTACACTACAAGCATTACCAATTATCACAGGCAACGTTATATATACCTCTTATTTCCAACTACAAATCCTAAGACATACAAAAGCTTAACTTTGAAGGGTGCTAGAGCCTACAAGTGTTTTCACTCTTTCACTAAAACTGGGTTCTACCAAATTTAGCTTTTCCTTCTCCATTTTTAGTTATATTCCTCTTTGTGTAAATTTCCCAGTAGCCCACAAAACTATTACCCCTAAATAACCAGCATCACTAAGTGAAAATAACAGAGCTTAATGAGCTACTACTTAATTGGTTATTGAGTTGTTATATTTACCATAAATGAGCTCGAGGAGTAGAGAAAGAGAGAGAGAGAGTACCTGGCTACGATTCGCAGAAAATTAGAAAGAAAGCACACATTCATATATACCCACAAATATACACACAGACACACACACGATTACTCACAATTCGTGTGAAATCACCATCGAAGACAAAACCCACATTCAGATCTACCCATAATGAAGAAAACAAAGCAAAAGAGGAAGAGGAAGAGGAAGAATATGAGATGATTACCTCAAATTTTGCTATAGTACTCAAAAGCACCGAGACACCATTATTCCAACACATTGGTGAGAGAGAGATCGGTAGGAGGTGTGTGTTGCAGAAGCACAAAAACACAGTGGGGGAGAGAGAGATCGATAAAGACTGAAGAGGTGTGTTGCACGATTGCGGCTTGGAAATTCATTTTAACTTTTCAGTGGGTTAACGAGTTCTAAACGGGTTCCACGAAAAAACATGGCACACACAAAACTTAATGGGTTTTAGTTGGTCCGGGCTTACGCAACACGATTTTGTTATTAGCCATGTTTCGTGCGTGTTTAATAGTGCGGATATCATGCGGGTTCACGGTTTCGGACTTGATTGCGAGGCCTAGTTTTGCTCATATTATGAGACTTCCGTTTTGACCCATACCACTAAGTTGAACTTTAGCTTTCTAGGCAAAATGGTAACTTTCATATCCTAAACTACTTAAAAGGGTCACTAACGCCTCCTTTTAATTTTGTCAGATTCATTAATCAACCGTTAAGGACAATCGCACGATCCCGTTTTTCGGGAAAAAAAAATTGTACCGCTAATGGAAACAATAAACTTATGAAACTAGTTCCTCAGCTTATATCCACAGTTCCACGCTGGGTTGCAACTTGGGCCACAGAAAAATCAGAGATGCTGGAAGATGTATCACTCGGCCATTCAATTTTGTAGCCCAGCAGGTCCGCTCTAAAGCTCATGCTGTGACTTGGAGCTCAGCCCGATGTTGTTGTTCATAAGCTTTCCGAGCTTCGTTGTAAACATTGTAGTACAATTGAGTACATGACATCTATACGAATGAGTTTCCCATCCATGAAAGATTGGAATACAACCATTTATATATATAAGCCGTTGACGAAGACAACACCCCTTAAATCTTAATCTTAATTTTTTTTTAGGAGAAGAAATCTTAATCTTCATTATGTTCCTCTAACAGTCTTAACACATTCTTGGAGTCAGATCTCTCAACTCCCAAATCAGCTAGACTGCTGCATTTTCTCGTCTCCCCCCAACAGCCGGTAGAACAGTACTGAATGCATGCTCACAACTCACGATGAACTCGAGCAGTACGTTTAGAGACAGAAAAGTAGAAATATAGGTAAAAGATAAAAGAGTGAGACCGACTGACCGTAGCGATCTTCATGAAAAGGGATGGATCGCATAGCTGACGTGCTGGTGGCAGTTGTGAGATTTTGTTATATTTGTATCAGAAATGTGCTTGCCAATAGAGTGACGAATCACAGATTCTCGCCCTATAAGGCTATAACTGCCTTTCATGGAGCATAAAGAGATTACTGTACCGATGTTCTTACAATTAAGCTACAGCCTACAAGCATAGACCTAGATCATGATCCTTCAATTACAACCTACGTGACCAAATTTGTTAAATTGTTTCGAAATACAGATGGACTGGTCATACTTTAATTGGGCTTGTCGTCGTCCATATGTTACCATGTAGATGGTAGAATCATGCACCCTTACACAAGTACAATCGAGAATTACATTTCCATTTTCCTATTATGATGATGTTACGTACATACATATATACATATTCATACATTTGTAAAGTAGATCATACAATGATACGTTAGTTCAATATGGTCTACAATTAGTATTCTAACTACTGTTCTGCTAGAGTTTTCTCTAGCCGCAGCAAAAAATCTCCATAACATATGGCTAAGGCCAATAAATTCCTTCTCCCCGGAGTTCTCTTCCCTTTGGTTGTCGTAATCTCTTTACTTCTTCTCCTTCCTGGCTTTGTTGAATGCCTTTTGAGGTGGTGATGATCTCCTCAATTCGGGTTCTAATTTTCTTTTGGGATCTGAATTGATTGATGACATTATGAAGTTTTGGTGGTGGTGGCTTGGATTCCCAACCTCTGATTATTGGAGGGGGGGGGCGTCAAGATTTCATGACTTGGTTGGTGACGTGGGTTGCTCAACTTGGTCGGCAATGAGTTCGGGTGGTAGTGTTCAATTGGAGCATTACACGAATTTCCCTCTTGTTGTTGGACGTGCTTTGGTTGTTGGAAGAGCAGGGACGGCGGTGGTGGAGACGCCGGCGTCAATGAAGCTTTGGTTGGTCGAATCAATGGGGTAGTTGGGCCTTGGGCTGATTGGCTTATGGGCCTTTTTCAACTTCTTGGTTCATGCTTGGTGTGTGGTGTGGCTTTGGCTCTATTGGGTTTTTATGACCCAAAATATGGCTTAATTTTGAGTTGGTCAAAGTGCTTAGGAGGCTTGGTTGCAAACTTTATTCAATCTTCTAAATCTTACTAGGCACTGAAATAATAGTGTTATAAACGGTATTCATGATAGATGTATGTCGGCGATGTAAGCTTAGTTGTTTGCTTGGTTTGGATGGTCTGATAAGCTGACTCTTTTTGTCAGGACTTATGGGTGGATTATCTTTATACTCTTACTGAATA
Source organism: Argentina anserina (assembly GCF_933775445.1). Classification (NCBI taxonomy): domain Eukaryota; kingdom Viridiplantae; phylum Streptophyta; class Magnoliopsida; order Rosales; family Rosaceae; genus Argentina; species Argentina anserina. The sequence goes on from NC_065874.1 coordinate 6,405,813, forward strand.
AAATCGTCTTGACTTCATACTAAAAAAAGTATTATATATATGTGTGTGAAATGAAGATTTAAAGTTTAAACTACTATAAAGAACTCTGGCAATACATTTATGTAGAATTATGTTCTTGGGAGACTTGGACATGTACATTTGTATAATAAATTAAAAGGAAAGAAGAGACACATCTTTGGAGTTTAGAACTTTAGATGGGAGTTTGGTATCTGCACCGGCTATAAGCACATGAGAACTTTTCGACGTATGAAGAATATATTAGTGAATTATGAGTATCCATATATATATTGAATAGCTTAAAAAGAGTTGATTTTTTATTATCAAAGATTAATTAATTCACTTAAGAAGAATACAACGGATACCTTAAAAATAAAATAGTTGGTTGAAAAACAAAATTATACCCTAATACCCATTATATATATATATATATATATATATATATATATATATATATATAACCTACACGCACTGCTATGGATTTCTTCATCATCTTTTTTAGCAGCTGTCTCTTCCTCACGGGTTTTGTATCAGATAAAATATAAAGCGTGAGGTACTCGATGATCACTAGCTAGCCAGCATATACATTACCTTTGGCTTTTGCTCTACAGTTTACTCCACTATATAGTACGTGCTCCCAAAGATATATAGCCAGCAGTTGTAAGCATCACAAAATTGAAAGTTATCATATATAATTGCCCATTGGCCCATTGATCATAAAGTTTCGAAATTATGCTGGAGAAGAAGGGAAGCATCGATTAAATCTGAACATGATGGGGTGAAGGACCACATTTTTTTAAACACAATCGAGGACAGACGAGTCTAGTGTTCACATCTTGGGGCCATTTGAAGGATAATGTTGCTGGGAATGCAGCCCCATTTATCAAGGATGCAATGCATATCATACATTAAAGAAAATTATAGGTTCGTTGCGTCTTTATCGATCGGGCTCAAACCCATAACCAGTCGATCTTTTTGTGATTATTGCTGCCAAGGAGTCTTGAATCACAAGGACATATAAGTTGGTCTGCCTATGACTGCCATGATCAGATACACAGCGAGACTTGACAGTGTCTATCTATGGCCATGTGCCCAAGAATAATGAGCATATAATTATCAAATGTCGTTAATTTGATGAGAAAGATGGTGGATTCTACTATCCTAGCAGTACCCACGACCTGGCCTGTTCAATGATATCATTCTTAACATGTAACTAATCCAGTAGTTTTACAAATGAATACTCTCCAATAACAATACAAATATATAAGACAATAGGTAGAGAATGGGCTCCGATCCTACCGCGAAGGACTGTTGTTTCCTCCTAATTAATCTGTACGTTCCTTTGTCTTTTAAGTCTAGTATGTGCGAGAGTAGTTTCTTTAATCTTATTTCAACTTTAACGGTAAATGTTAACGGATTTGTCTGCTATGCAGCAGGGTATCCTATACACACACTTGTGTGTGGTGAATGATGAGTTTGATAAAATGCACAATGAATGTAAGAGGTTTATGTATGGATGAAAATGTTGCTGCATCCCATGCAGCAGCGTATAACAGAATTCTCCAATGTTAACGGGTTACTTCTATATAACATCGATCTAAAAGGGGAAAGACAGAGAGTTACTATGCAAGGAAACGAGTGCTCGACAACCTGTAAACTCGATCAGAACAATACTTCCCGGCCGGTCTATCTTATTGTTGAAAACCTTACCGTGCATTATATCCTTCTTCAGTTCTTTTTCTGTAATCACTACAATATCAAGTGCGGTCTCGATAATATGTTGACCATTGGTAATACATGTATAGTCGTATAGGTCGTGGGATTGAGTGAGACATGACTTACATGAGTACATGCGTGAAAAACCAAAGACATAAGTTTAACGTCCCCACAATAATATATGCACAACCTCTTAGCTATAACGTGCGGATCGAGCTTCACAGAATCACAGGACAATCCTTTTTATGAAGAATAGACACTCCAGTAACCAACCCCACTCCCAATCTTCATATGAGCTCGCTACTTCTTACTTCTGTACATCATACTTTAATATCTCAGATTATAGTTGTTGGAGTCTTCTGGGAAGGTAAAGTCGGTGGAATAAGGTAAATACGTATTAGGGTTTATCTACGACCGGAACACAGTGGTTCTGTGCTGCGGTCTCATAAAATTGTCGGCATTGTACCCGCCATCTTTAGCAGTAATCTTTGTCTTTTTCTAAACCCTAGCAGCCCTAGCTAGCTGGTTACCCAATTGAGCAGATCGTAACAGTAGTCGGGTTACTTGTTTAATTACCTCTAATATGTTAAAAAGATACTTAGACTGAATCACTGACACACAGCCATTGACGTACGTTTTCTTCTGCTGAAGGCTTTGGCGTATTTTTAGGGTTCTCGATCTGGGGATCTTTTTTAGGGTGAGTGAATAAGTTATTCACAGAAGTGCAGAACGCCATGATGATGACGATGACCCAAGACATTGATGAGTGTAAAAGCTTGGTGGGGAGCAGAGGCAAAATCTGATCACATGTTGTTTGCAACATCGAGATCGATAGTGATACAATTCCCTTTCAAGTCTCAAGTGTCGACCTTTATTTTTTGTACCTAACAACATCGTCACCGCGCGCCACCATGATCGTGCATGCTTTCACTACTTTGTTCTCTTGTTTAGTTTCTGATCGATCTTTGTAATGGGAATCTCATCATCATAGTTTGCCGTTGCCCAAGTGGGGAGGTCGCAGATCTGAGATTCGTGATATATTACAGTTAATTAGTACCCTCAGACATATTACAGTTAGTAATTTTCAATTCATACAGTGAGAAAAAAGCCGATTTTCGAATTATTAATCAATGAAATGTATTAGATAGTAAATTGTATCGCCCTAACTACGGAAAATAAAAACATCACCCGATTAATCGCCAGCCCTGTAATGGTCTAATTGATAATGGATATTCGATCAACTCGGTGACAATATATGAGTGGACTGGCCTATTCTCTAGTGAAAAATGTCTGTTTTACTAGTTCGGAGAATTACACCGATGTAATGTCTAATTGTGAAAGTGAATTGGGTTAGAAACTGGAGTCAGAATGTAATCAGTGCATACAGATAAGTGGGTAGACTCTGATCTGAATAAAATTGAAACTTTTTGGTTATCCCAATTGCAAATCGAATCAGTTAGAGGTTTTTCTAATAAATTGGATAGGTTGGCATTAAGTACGGCTATGAATTTCTAATAAATTGGTGGGCAAATGTAAGGAAATAAATGTGTACGTCAATTTCTTGCATGCTGCATACATTATTGTTTCGTACCCACTTCTTCAAGTTCCTAAAAGAAAATATTTGCATACACAATAACAGGAGTGGGTTCTCTTATTGCCATTCTGAAGCAATCTGAAAATAAGTAGGTGACAGAAATAGCATATATCAAGTGCATGTACTTGGCCAAAAATTGAGGATTTTGTAAAATTAACCTAAACCGAGTGCATTGTTTGTAGTCCAAATATATCTTCCTATTCTAATGTTTCTTGTGTCAAATTCTTTCTTAGGTCTCTAAAATTTTAGCTTTTCTTATTAGGTAAATAAATCAAACACAACAAATTAAGTATGTAGTTAGTCGAAGTCACAACCTCCCACTTATAAATATAAGACTATGTCGCTAGACTAAATAGTTTATTACTAGTACCGGGTAGTTAAAGGTTTTGGAGTACATCTTCCTATTATAATGTATACATTTAATGCATACAACTATTATCAGGACACTCATATTTTTTGGATAAAATAGAAGCAAAAACTAACAAAATAAAGTACTGTAAAATCCTTAACTTTATTTTTATAGAGCAATTGAAGATGTAATTTCACCCTCAGATTTCGTCGTTCCCCTGAGACGGAACCGTGAAATGTTTAATGCATAAGTATATGCACTAACACCATAATATGCCTATTATATCCATTGTGATTACGTATGCAAAGCTAATCATTCGAAGCTTACCTCTTAATGAAATTTGGATTGAGATCATCCTATCAAATGACATCTATTCTCACAATGTTCAAAGATTAAATCCAACAAAAATTATGTAGATTAATTCAACCAATTTACGGACAATTTAAATAATTTATGGTGTTAGTTGATGTATTGACACGCTGGTCATGTGTCATCACATCATTCACTACTAAAACTAATGCTATTCATGATAGTTAAAAACCCACTTAGTGTCACGGAAAACGACTAAGGTATTACTCTTGATATTGGTAAATGGAAATGTGCACCAATCTTTTCGTTTAGGATAATGTATTTTTTGCATACACAACCTCTTACTCACTAATTCTTTGCTATCACCATAATCATTGAAAAATAAATTACAATTCATAACATCGAAGGATCCAATGCTAGAGCTCGCTTGAATAAGTGTTCTTATTGGAATAAGTGTGAATAAGTGTTCTTATTGGAGACGAGCATCCATATAGTTTGATATATTGCAACCTTGACAAGCGATCTCTTTTTCCGCTATATATATGGAATATCACTTTGATAAGACAACATTCCCGTCATTAGGAGGAGATAAGAACAAAGAATGTTCAAGTGGAACGACATTAACTGTCGTGGTTTGTCCCCACTATTTCACAAAGTGAGGAGATCACAGATTTTAGCTGCAAATATGCTTACAAGGTTCAATGTCCTAAGAAGAGGACATGCCGCCACCCAAAGGGAATTGGGCATTGCGTTGACACCATAAAGTGGCATAAATGGTGTCATAGGCCGTGGCTATCCAAGGAAAAGGGGGAGACCACCTTATATTCGATATATACATGATCAAAGGAAGAAAGCTAGTTTGGTACAATTGGATCCATTAATCCATAATCTCAAATTCGTCTCATAAGAATTCCTGGATTTTGGTTATCACTGGGGGACGCCTCAGATGTTAGAACAAATCCTTGAAAATATAAAGATCTTTACAAGTACAAACCACATAAGGACGTAGGATATTGAGTATTGATATCGAACCATGTTTCGTTGAGAAATACCAACATAATAATTTTGGCCTAATAGAAAGAAGTGATCCAACATGAACTAAGGTTCACTAACAAATAGATAGGTATTTGGGCATGTGAAGCCGACACCGCAAGTGTATACCCTATCACATGTCTTTACTAGGATGCGTAATGAGAAATAAGAGTTTAGACTAATTTTATGGGGCAAGATCTCTCACAAACGCACTGAAATCGACTACGAGGAAATATTCTTTTGTAATGGACCACAAAGAGATATTCTCGTAATGCATGTCATTACACTCCACTACCTTATTAATTTGGTAGTTTACGAAAAACTGACAAATACAGCTTATGAATGGTGAAATAAGATATTTCTACGGGGATCCAAATTAAGAGATATACATGAAAGTCATTAAATAGACGTTATCTACCCAAGAAATGATTCTAGACCACGTAGCGTTACAAAATGAATTGAAACGTTCACGAAATAAAATACTTGATTTATGAATAAAGATCAGATGTGTTATGTCATTAGGTATTCAGTATGGATTTACAGAGTGTTTTAATGAACTAAAAATGATGTCGCCGTTACAAATCCTAAGTCGAGAGTGATAAAGATCCTTGGGAAGACACAGTCTCAAAATGGATCTTGAAGACTGTAATATTTATGATTAACCATCGATCGGCTTTAAGCACTGTAAAAGTTAAAAATGAGGCTTCTATAAAATCCCAAGATTAGTCAGAGTCTTTAAAGATAGATCTATTTTCGTCTAAATGAAAGATGACGAATAAGTGTGAGGAAATGAGATTTTCTATACAAGTGCAAAGACGCATTATTGCACTGAACACAATATACTTGCCTCGACCTCTTATTCGTTGTATAGCTTAGCGCCCACGCAACAACAATACCTAAGGTTTAGGTTTATAGTCCTTATAAAGTAATAAAGAAAAGAGAAAACGACATGATGAGAATAGATACTATTCATGTCGTTGCATATTTTGCGTAAAGAAATACGTACCAAATAAAACGCATAATTAAATATGCAAAAGTTATCAAAGCTCTCATGATTAATGTAAATATTAAGGGGAGGTGCAGACATGAGGATGAGTCTAGCACATATATGCTAATCTTAAATGTAATAGGTGTGTTGTGTTCTTTTCCCATTCGACCAAAGTTTTATTTTCTCGCACTGGGTTTGTTACTTAGCAAGGTTTTAAATGAGGTAACATCATATGTACCATTATATATTTGAACTTGACACAAACGGAAATGTCAAATGTTGAAAAAAAAACATCATTAGTGTGTATTTGTTAAAGTAAATAACATAATAAGTTAATGATGTTTATGGTCAACGGATATAACTGATCAATCATCATTAAATATCATTAATTACAATTATAATTACCATTTATTTCTATTGTAACTTTTATTGTAATCATGATCCATAAGATGATTAGATCAAATTCCATATTTCCTAAAACAATATTAATCTAAAACTCGATCGAGTATATACATTCAAGGTCTCTAAAATGCAATCATATTCAATTGCGAGCTAGTGTCCGACAGATGCTTGGCAGGCCACCGGCATATTTGGCACATCTTTAGTCGAATGAGTCCTCTCCATGTACATCGTGAAATTGTTCCTTGCACCGTCTTAAAAGCAAACCAAAATCCACAAAGCAGTGACCCCCAATTTGACAAAGTTGGCTACCAGGACTTTGGACTCCAATCATGTACGTATATATATATATATATATATATATATATATATATATTTATTTATTTATTTATTTATTTATTTATTTATTCGTTGGTACTTAATTAGTTATAGTTGAGGAGCAATGAAAACTCCGTTAAGGATAGGTGTTCAAAATATTATTCATGTTTTCTCTAGCGAATCGGGTTACGTCTCTATGTTAGCTATATCGGAAGACGTCTTTGTATCATCATGTTTATGGTATATCTACGTCATGGTTAAAGCTTGTTGGGCTATTTGAGTTTGTATTCGTTTATATAATTTTTGATCGGTTTTCAGTATGTACGTAAGTAGCTGTAATTTTGTTCTCGTATCAAATAGTTTATATATAACACAAGCTAAATCATCTTGAGATACATTTAATAGAACCATAAGGTTTTATTTTCCTCGTTAACTTCACCCTAATTCAGCGATGTGAATGTGATCTATTTCTCGCACTATTGGTCATGCACGGACAGCATGGTTACGCGATGATGGCATGGCTTGGTGTACAGGTTCCTACATAGTACTATGCTGCTACTAGAGCTACCAGACATAAGAAATTTATGTTCTCTGTATCTATCTTAAAATTGTTTTTGATATTTACTGCAACACGTACACACAGCGTGGGAATCAGCGGCTCAAGTTCCTTCAATTCAATTAAATATACACAGTCGTCTTCTCGACCCTCGATCTACTATGGTCAAAAAACTTGTTTAGGTATCAATCTCTGCACTATTCGGCAGGCTGCAGCATTGTCTCAATAACCTGCTGATCATGATGATGATACTTATAGATCACTGAAACCCATCAAGTTATAACTCAATAATATAACCCAGTAGCCATATGCGGTTTGGGTCCAGTCAAGGTCCCCCTGTATTATATTGTCACTCATGACGCGTCAGGGCAGCAATTGCACTTTCGTACGTCACTGCAGCTCAAACAAATCTCTCCCACCCACCTCTGCTTATTTGGAACTTTGTGAGTACAGTAAACCCTAATATTATACATGTTCATCAGGGTATCTTTAACAACAGTTTTCACCTCACGAAATGATGATAGGGTAAAAATAGGGAAAACGAAACTACTACAACAGATTGATTTAAGGATGGATTGGAGATCGAGAAAACTAGAGAGAAGGAGAGGTTGCCAAAGTTAGCTAGATAGGGTTCGTGTTTCAAGTAAATGTGCTTTCAGATTTGCTTTGCAGGAAATGAGAAAAATTGATGGAAAGAGATCACATAAAAAGAATCGAAAGCTAACCTGGAAAAGGTCGAAGATGAGGGGGGTAGTTGAAGATAAACGTTCCGTGTCGATTAAGAAGTACAACAAGATCAAGCTTTTCCATCTTTTTTCTGGAATGATTGTCAAATTACTTTAATTTTTACCAAAAATAAAAGAAAGCAGCTCTTAATGTGTTTGGTGCCTTCGCAATACAATCACTTCAATAAGTGACTGAGCTCTGGATTTTTTATTGGAACGATCACTATAAGCCATCATGGATAAATAAGTCTATGAAAGCTAAAGTTTTCGTGGATTGAATGATTGGACATATAGTAGTCCTCTTAGATGAATATTGAGTCTAATTCTCTTCTACACGTTTACTATTTGAAATAAAACTCATCATGAATTAAATTCAATAGTAACGAGAGAAGAAATGTATTTGGACGTGGAGATTTCAATTCTATTGAACTGTTTACTTTTTCAACCTGGAATTAGAATATAAATTTCTAATTACGATTGATGTTGTTTACTTACCATTGAAATCAGAATTTAAATTAATTGAATTACTGAAATACCCATATATAACTATGAAGTCTCTTATTTCTTCTATCAATCAATAATATTACTGTGTTACACCAATTTTCTTTTCCTTTAGCACCCAATAAGATAAATCTAATTCCATTAAATTTCACTTAATTATACATTATGTAAATAAAAGAAAAATATTAGAGAATATAATTAGAAAAATAGACGAATTGACCTTAAGTAGTCCCATAGAATATATGTTGTTGTTTATTTGTGGGTTTTAACAATATTATATATATATATATATAAATACTTATTTTGGGTTGGACAATTTGAAAGTATTCTCAAATAAATTAGGGTAGTTTAGAAAACAAAAATTGATACCCGAACTGATGGAGGAATTGATTCTCATACCCACCTCCAATTTTGGGTATCAAGTTAAGGGTTTTGGGAGGAATCGATCCTCATGAGGAGATGAGACACACATTTATTAAAATTTTCTTATGTATTAATAAACGATGAAATTCTCTTATCCCGTAATCAATTCCTTTATTTTCAATTTCATTCCACATTGGTAAACATGTCATAAGCAATCAAAGTCAAGTTTGATTATAACTTGGTAAAATTGAAAACTCGAATTGATTGTGATCACCATAATTGATAAAACGCGTACTCAAAGTTAACTTTAAACCACTATTTGCGCGCTATTTGAATTCTACAACTAATCTTCTCTTGTCTGTTCATGTAACAGTGAGTTCGTGAGGCTTCTTCGAAGGTTCATGCAAGCAAAGTAACATCAAATTTTAAGATATGTATGTTTAAGATAGAAATACTAAAGCAACCAATTCATCGATCAAGAAAAGAATTGAGCGATGAAATTGGGAAGAAGATAAAAAAAACCAATGAATCCAGGTCCCCCCCCCCCCCCACTTTGTGGTAGATGAGCCATCATGATTGTTTGCTAAAACTTGACAGTTCATGATTTGCTCACTGTTTTTCACCCTGGCCTTATCGAGTTTTCAGCTCTTTCTCAACTTTGGCACTTGTTGTCTATGCATGAACCGAAAGATAGAGATGCCCCATAAATAATGCATCCTGTCCTTTCACGTTCATACTACACCTCCTAAGAAAAGTTTGGAAAGCCATTGATTCTTTACCGTTCCAAATAGGAAAAGTTGAATTCGTTTAAAGGAAAAGGGTGGCCAAAGTTAAAACTTGGGTCGGTATAGCACAATCCTTGTTTGACAATTCAATTTGCCTTACTTTAAATATGGATATGTGATTCACATTGCAACATCCCGCTCGGTTTATTCCATATTCCGGCATAAAATTTTCAGAATCATATAAGATTATAAAACGTTAAATCCATCCAAGAAAACTGAAGATGCAGATAATCTGATTCGCTAATATTTACTCGAGGCAAAAGATAAATAATAAACAAATCGTTACACTAATTCCTTCTGTTTTTTTTTTCAAACTAAAAAATTATATCTCTGTTCAAACTAAATTTAAATTCTAAGAGAAATTAACATGCACGCTGGCATTCATGACAGAATCACAAACTGGACAATTTTGAAGGGTAGACCCGCACATTGTACAAAGGCAAAGATGCCTGCATGGCAGCAACAACACCTTTGACTCTCTCACGCCACACCTCTTGCACATCCTATCGCCACCGCCAACCACCGTGTCAGCGCAACCAACTAACCGCCCCTCAACTTCAGTGTCATGTCCGTAATCGTTGCTACCGCAGCATGACTCTGCATCATCTTCGGGCGCAGCTGCAGTGGCTAAATTTCCCGTTTGGTTCCCTTCTTCGCTGACGTGCGCCAGCACTTGTTCTAAATCGGAGCGCAGAGAATTGGCCGCCGCTTCGTTTGATTGTGCCAAGTCCCTCCATATTTGATTTTCCACGAACAGACTTTTTACCCTTTCTTGAAGAACCCAATTAAGCTTTCCCATCCTTTGTATCTCGTCATCTTTTTCTTGTAATTTCTTGACAATTCTCTCTTGAATTGCCGACACTAACATTTGTGATTCATGTCGTCTTTGTTCTTCAAGTTCTAGCCTCACTTTTTCCGTCTGTCAAATACCAAATAAAATTTATGATCAGAAAAGAAAAGACTAGGAATTTATTCTCATACTGCAAACATATTTGGAAATTTTTGCCACACTATTTTTGTTTAGAACGTAAAAGAAAAAAAAACAGCTAGCCTGCCTTAAACAGAGGAATAACATATAAGAAATGGTAAACTTAAAACTTACATGTTGGGTAATGAATCGATCGATCTCTGATTGCTGTTGTTGGATCTGAAAGGCAATGTCTTGGTCGAGAAACGATGATGAAAGACCGGACGAGAGTTTCTTCTGCTGAGGAACCGTGAAATTGTTAAACTCATTCATTAACGAATCTCTCGACCGTTTTCTCGGAGCAGATATGAAGTTGTTGTACGTGAGACCACTTTCCGCCTGATTCATCGATGTCTTAGCCTGATCACACATAGAAGACTGATACAACGGCATAAGATAATTTTCCGGCATTGTTGAAGCCAGAAGCAGTCCGGAATCCATCTGGCTATTGTACATATTGCCGTTTACTTGAGTACTCTTCATTCTGTAAAGATAATAAACCAAACCACGTAAGAATTACGAAGCGCAACCAAATTAAAACTGCTTCAAACATAAGACGATTTGCAGGGCTTGTATTTGTATTTGTTGCAAGTACCTATTCGGTATCGACTGCGAAGGAATGAAAACAGAGAGGTGGTGATGCTGAGCTTCAACCGCCATGTATGAGTTTGGTGCTGCTGTGATTTTCTTGTTAGTTGTAGTCTTGTAGAGTGAAATAGTATGAGAAGAGAAGAGTTGGGATGAGGGGGAGAGAAGGGTTTGAGGAGAGAGCACGAAATGCAGAGAGACTGAACGAAACTTATGCTGAGCCTTTTCCTTCTTTTTAAGTGTGAAAAAAGTGAAGGTCTTCCAAATCCATTAATTAATTACCTTCTTTTAAAAAACACGTAGAAAAAGAAAATAAAATGCTAAATATGAAAACATGGGTGGTGACCAGATTTTGTCAGATTCGGTGTTTATTTAAATCAATTCCCGTAAATCCAGAGAATAACCTCGCCATTTTTCTCTTGGATTTGCCCTGGGATTTACTTTACCGTAATTAGACCAATCTCTAGTTCTCCAAGGACAGGAATGTAAATTTCGAACGAAGAAGAACAAGAAGGAAGGGGCTTTGATTCCCTGCAGTTAATGACTTTGTTTCTTCTCCCCAAAATATCCGCCACGTACACAACCCCCTCCAGCACAGTAGACCTCCCATTATAGAAGGGTTCTGGTGTGGGCCCCCCGGAGGCATCAGCGCCACTGTCGCACGTGCGAGGTTCGTGTAGGGAGTTCCCAGAACAGTAAGCGGTCGGCCCCAGTTTTCACGTCTCCGTGGGACCACTCTTGTGTTTTTGCATTGGTCTGTGGGGCCCGCGTCATTCCTTTTTGTGTCCTTTTGGAACTGGTGGTTCTCCGTGTACGGACAGATGAAGGGTTCCGGAGTGGGTGATTGGATGCGGCACGGGTAGGGGAGGTTACGGTGCGGTGGCGGAGTCTGGAGTGGGGGCCTACAGTCAAACTAAACGGCTTTTTCAAGGTTTTCGTGAAGCGTGGGATTTGGAGTTATTTAGTCAAAATGGTGCACTATAAATTTAGTCTATAATTAGGACTCAAATAACAAAACTTGAATTGACATAAATGAATTTGTTTTATCAAGACATAAATTAAATTAAATAATAAAAATTGGGGAGAATATTACCCAATTAATTATTTGCTTTGCTTAATAGTGAAGGACCATGTGCATTTCATTTGGCTAAGATCTTTTTTTTTCCAATTTTAATTTGCCAAATTCAGTTTCCATTTTGAGATATCAGCCAATTAAGCTCAATAAATATTCTAAAACTCGAAAAATATAAAACCGTCATAATTTTAATTAAGGATGCTTAATTAAGATCAATGCCTCCATGGTATGTATTTGGGTACGTGAAGGGTGAATATCTTTTGTAAATTTTCCATTTTGTATTCTTGAATATCATTTTGGAGTAATTTTTATGTTTACCCGGAACACCACGTAGTACTTCCATGTTCTATGTGGTGTACCCAGTCCATTATATTACTTCGTGGTGTGTTAAACATAAACGTGGTAAAAGAAGAAAAAATTAATTAAATATGAGTAACCAATCAGAAATAAACACAAATAACAATAAAATGGTACATCACGTAGATTATATACCGGGTATATATAATAATTTTTCTATCATTTAGTTACTCTTCAGATTATATATTGATTTGTTCCAAACCGAAAAAATGATAATATATATGCGAACAATAGACTTGTCATAACAAATTTTGTAAGAGAGTAGTATAGTCTCTCTAGTTGTAAAACATAACTTGTTCTAGGGGTGAGAGATAACCGCACAATGATGAAAGGCGGCCGGACCGCTCCGGAAAAAATGGTGCGGTCACCGAACCGAAGCTATATAGTGGTAGACGCCGGAATAACTGCACCGCAACCGCTTTAATTCGGAAAACGGGTTCAACTCTCAACTTGACCGAAGAAACCCGCACCGCACTGTATAGATTTTTAAAATTATTTTAATAAGTTATATGCTGCTTGTATTTAATTGGTTGTTGTTTGTATGTTCAATTGAACCTCACCACACCAGATTATCTCTCCTTTACTACTCTCAATCCTCTCTCATTCACATCCGTCAACCCACATGCACTTCCCATTCATCCCGCCGCTCCAATCATCAAACCCTTGTTGAATTCAACCACAACGCCCAAATAAAACCCAGATTTCTATCATTATCTTCATCAATCGTATCCAAAACTCTAATTTTCAACTTGACCTCCAAATCCTACCCAGAGGCCAGAGCCTCTAAACTAAGTGTTTCCTCCATTCATGGCACAAGCAAGATCTGCATATGTACAAATTGGAACCTTCAATAATGTCATCGTTGCCTGCACCAGCCTATAAAGCAGTTGTAAACCCAAAACCGATCCGAGCCGACTCAAAAATTCGGCGACCGAAATATTCGGTGGTGTCCATTTGAGAAGCAGGTGTCTGTGGCTATTTCCCAAACCATAGGATACGGGTCGAAAGCAGGCCCAAACCCGGTCCGACCCGACCCACACCCACCCCTAGTCTTGTTCCATCACTTCCATATGTGGAATACTTACCATTTTCTTAGTAAGTCTAACAAGTACTTAAGAGATGATCGATTAACCTGTCAAAAGTGGTCTAAAAAATTATTTGTTTCATTTTGTTGAACAAAATGTTAGGATTTCTAAGTGCACCGGCCATAGTGGACTTACTTTTGAGCTTCTAATTTGTTTTCAAGACTCCAAAATTGAATTATATGAGAGACCGTAATATTATGGGGGTATTGAACTATTGACCAAGTTGGAGAAAGAAAAAAAAAAGATAGAACAGCATCCCCACCTCGTCTGAAACTATCTAACATCTAGCTAGTTTAATTCCCTCTCAAACACGCACAATTAAAAAGGAATAACACAAACCTAGAAGAGAAAAAAATAAAAGATAAAGATAAAGATAAAGGAGTTGTCACCAAACACATTGCAAATATAAATGTCGACAGATCGGTATTTCGATCAATCATGGATTCTCATATCCACCGTCTCTCGATAGCTAAGTCAGCTTTCTCTGTTACATTTTCTTTCTTTTTTTCTTGGGATCTATTATTGCTTTGCTTCCATCATTTCCAATTGGGGCAACCAATCTAACCCGCACCGTTCAACTGTTCAACTCAAACGCGTGCTTCAGTTTTATTAACCCCCTTGAAAAGAAACTAGGGGTAAAGGGGGATTTTCCAAAATGAAAACATATCAAAGAGAGTGATATATAACAACCCAAATATCATGCATTATCATTTCTAAAGTAAAGATGGGGAACATGCATAGTGGCATTGTCCGACTTTGTGTTTGTTTTTTGTTCTCTGAATTAAGATCACGTACTGTTTGATTCCATTGATCAAATTACGGTTCTACAGGAAAAGTTATACAGAAGTATCCACGGAACTTCGTCGATGTTGATCATTCATTTCGTTTCACAGAGATGACCGGAGGAGTAGTGTTGCAAGCTAAGTAGCACGGACACGGACACGAGTGTCCGTATTGGACACGATTCGATATGTAGACACGGTATTTAAAATTTTAGATGTATATATATGTCAAAATGTGCATTAAAATGATAAAAACATAACTTGTTAGAATGGCTAAGGACTTGATAAGTACCTTGGATAACCAAGGTTCAAATCCCACCACAAGCATTCTAATTTTTATCACTAGTTTCTCTCCTTATATATATTAAAGTGTGCATAAATATAATAAAAACTGAATCAGTTGGAATGATTGAGGAGTTGTTGAGTGCCTTAGATGACCAATGTTCGATTCTCACCATAAGCACTTTCACTTTTATTATGAGTTGATGCGTGTCAGCGTGTCCAATTTGGATACTCGCGTGTATTGTGCGTATTGGGGCGTGTGCGTGTCCGTGTCGGACACGCGATACGACACTGCAATGATGTGTCCGTGCAACCTAGGTTGCAAGCATCAATGGCCACTACGAGCCAGCCAGCCATGCCGACCCTTTTCCCATTATAAATCTGCGGAGGGTTATTATATATCTCACATTCGACGATTAATATGAATTTATAAATGAGATTAGAAAAATAATATCTGTTATCAAACGTCGAATGTAGAATATATAACATACATTAATATATAATAAATTAACACATATATTTTACATTTTAGACTGACTGTCGATTAGAACTAGCTATTTAGTAATAGTTTAATTATCTGAATAGCACTTTTTACAAATGAAGATTTATTGTTTCAATCTTAACATAGAGCCTTGCGTACGTGTTTTTTTCCCTCTTTTTTATTAATTACTTTTTGTTTGTACTTCCATACTACAGTTAGTACACTGTGAGTCGAGCTTACAGACATTCCACTTAAAAGAGGAGATTATTACCTAATGCTATTGGTACGTACTAGACCAAATGGTGCAATACCGACCAGGCTTTTCCCTTCAATTTTAAGTTCTAACTTCTTGCATGTCTATTTTCTTTTACTACTACCTTATGTTTTCCATATTAATTTATATTGGCCGGTAATTTAATCATTTAAGAACAAGATGAAACCTTTTAATCTTAACAAGAAAAACAAGATGAAAACTGATTGCTTTCTCTGAAGTGGGTGGCTAGAGCAGTGATCATAGCTAGTGAGATTATAGTCATTGATAAAGCAATCGTGCTTGATGTATAGTAAAGTAAACAATGCGAGCACTTTGATCCTACTTCCGAAAGTCCCAAAAGTCCGTAATTTGAGGAGTTTGTGCTAAAGTATATTGTGATGAACAGCCTAATTGAAAATGAAATAAACCAAATTAGTGAAAGATAAGGTCGCACATTGAGATCAAGTGATTCGACACCACCATGTCTTGTTGGATCATGAATGCCGCCGCCTAGATTCTTAATCAATGTATTAACACAGAGCTAAGAGCTTTCCTTAATTAGGTCAAACTATAATAGCTAATCATGCATGGCCAATGCAACATGCAACTTCCGAATAGCTAATTTTATACTGCCAATGTGAAACAAATAGGTCCAGATCGAGTTCACTGGATCTTACCGTATTGTGTAAAATTATACGATGATTTTGCGAAAAAATTTATATGCATTGAGATTGTAAATGATCGACCAAGAATTTATTATGTAATCTCAATTCTTAAACATATATACATGTATTGTGAACTAAATAACCAATATGTATACCGAACACTTGATGTAATCTAATAACCATCAATTTGTGTTGATGGGAATGCATCTGTGTGCATTGAATACCTTTATGATGATTCATCACTATCATATGGTAAATGGATTAGGGTCCGTGAAATAAATTATCAATTCAAAACTATTTGATTACATCCAATAAATGACTTAATCATCTTGACTCTATATATAATCGACACTCGAATACTGTAGTTTAGTTGAACCATTCTGAATGATCGTGTAACAGCATTGTTTTTTCTTAAATTTATTGCATTATTGATTAGGAATATTGGGAAAAAGAATAGTTGAAAGATCATTGTGTCCAACCAATTTGTTTCCCAACTTTAGACGCACCTCAAGATGTTTGTCACATAAATAGTTGAAATATTCCACTCATCCTTGTTCCCTTAAAAATATGAAAGCATAAAGATAAAGACATACATTGACAATCCATTTTTCAATCGTTTCATGTTATCAATCAATTAAGTATTTAGCCATATTTGAATAGGTTGTTATGTTATTCTTGGCCGCAACTTTGTGACATTGCAGGCTTTCCACTCAATTCTATTGTTAATTTGGATTTGTCAAATTGGCAAGCTAACCGATTAACAACTGCATTAAGAAAAAGACGAAATCTCTCTGACAACACAAATATATATATATATATATACATATATATATATATATAGTTATATACAGACCAAATGGGAACCAAAAACCAAACTGATCGAGACATGTCATATGTCAAGTTCTTTGGAATTTCTCTATTGGAGGCTGCTGGACAAACATAGATTGATAGTGAAAATTTGTGCATATTATAGAGCCCCCCTATAGTGTGGTCACTATTGTCACGTACTCTTTATCGAAAGAATGATGTCTGCCCCTCAAAATCGCGGGCCAAATCTCTTGCCTTCAACCTTTCAATGATATGATTCTGTAATAAGGTGATTCCCCATCTTTGGGTCTAGTCAAATTCAAATTGATGTAGCCTTCTGTCTTTTCCAAATGAAGAACCCAAAGCCTAAGGAAAAGAAAATTTTGCTAAACCCTTTTGTTTGTAATTAGTTTTCCATGTAAAGTATATTTCCTAAGCATAAACCTAGCTAGCTCAATCTAGATGTCTCTTTCTTTGACTAGGAAAGGCTTAGCGTGTAATCACAAGCTAGCAAACTTTGTTTGTTTAATTGAGTGTGCTTAATTATGTGTCCCCATTACCTTTACCACTTATTATATATAACTCAACTCCCAACTGCCATCTGCAATAACATCAAAATAAGCCGAAGATGAATTTGTTCTTCTCACTCACTTGCGTACATTTGTACATATATGCATAGTGTGTGCTTGAGAAAGAGACTAGAGATGTGCTAAACCAATCTTTGTTTTTTTAGGACACGTTGAATCGGCAGCATTCTATATTACCTTACGCGCGCATGAGGTTGTACGTGAGATCGGTCAAATTACAAAGTTATGTACTGAAATATATATTGCTAGACATGGCACGACTGAACACGAGGGTTTAAGATAAGACGTGGTTGCTATGAATATTCGATGATTAAACGAGACAAGTCACCTAAAAAATTATTTCAACCATCAACTATAGGAGTTGATATGTCTACTTCAAAGACTTAAATAATAAGTAGAGCAGCGCCGTGGTATCAGTTGAAGATTAACCAAGCAGACAAAGGTGATCGGTCCAATAATTTGGATAAAAAAAATTAAAATGTCAAGTCATAAAATTGGTGATGCACCTTTTATTAATTAAGGAATTGGTAATGCATACATTTCATGCAATAAGAAAAGTATAACTCACGGTCGAAACAGAAGACGTACGCTGTTGTTAATTTGAATTGGAGGTACAACTATGAATGGATTATAGTTGACAGCCACATTTCCCTTTATAACTTAGAGATATTTGAAATTTGACTCTTCAGGAAATCATTATCTATTTTCCAAATACACCAAAGTTCTTTATATTTGTCACTTGTCATTGCCAGCTTCTAGCATGCATGACCCGTGTGGAATTTTGAGAAAAAAAAACCCATAGAATTCTATATAACATGCTAATACGCTTCGAGCCAATCACTGTATTAATTTACGTACTATACACTGTTATATATATATTAATTTTTTTGAGAATGTACTATACACTGTCATACTGCACTATATTTCAATCAGATATTATATAAATGCAAGTGAAAATGCATGCAAGTGCATAATCCCAATCTTAATTGTTTTATCCGGCCGTTGATATGGTCAATAAAAAGAGTAATCTGTGTTTTTTAAACACTGATTCAATATTAGATATTAGGGCACAGTCTAGGCTGCTTCAATATTAAATCAGATATCAGATATTAAATTCTCCATGAGTTGGAATGAATTAGGGCACAAGCTGCTTCAATGTATTTAATGATATCATCTCATTCGATCGAGTGGTACGATTATAGAGAGGTATAAATTGCACAACATAACCAATCGAATACAATGGCTTTTGTCGGCTACATGATTCGTATATGGAAAGTTAATTAGCGGTGAATTATAGTTTAGTGAAAGATATGTCATTATGCCACATCAATAGATAGCTGTCAGTTCGAGGCTATTTAATATTCAGATCGATCAGTACTCAACGGGAAACCCTAATCAAAGCACCATCAGCCACTTTGTCCTAATCAAATCTCTTAAATCTCTAATTATTATGTATGACCTGAATAAACTGTCGTACACTGCAAGTCGCTTTAACTAATTAACAGCGAACCAGGTTGTTTACTTATATTCCACGTGTCTTTTCGAACTTGATCGAGGATGAATCATAGTTCTTATTGCATTTAGTTGATTTATATATATATATATATGTAGTGCTTCTCGATTGCGGAGGTCTGGACAGATTTTCCATCCAGATTTTCGCCGTTTCTCTACAATTTGGATGCTGGCGACGCCGTTTCTTCTAATTGGAGTGACACCACACCTCTTATACGCTATTGCTGCGAAGAAGAAGGCGAAAGAGATCGAGATCTTTTTAACCTTCTTCTTTGTCACAACATCATCTAAGAGGTGTGGTGTCACTCCGGTAAAAAGAAACGGGGTCGACAGTCTCCGGATCGTAGTGCAACGGCGAAAATCTGGATGGAAAACCTGTCCGAACCTCCGCAACCGAGAAGCACTGTATATATGTACACAGAATGTTGTACTTCATGTCCCTCTTCCTTGATCTGATACACCCCCAGGAGTAGTTGATTAGTATATTTTCTTCTCAAGCTGGCCAGGATCGAACGCTTGTGTATTATTTTTAGGACTTGCCCTAAACGAAGAAAACAACTTGATCGCTGAAGATGATTGACTGGATGGGAATCGTTTGGTTGGACATGATGATAAAGTTTCATGAACTTGTGATATAGTAGAACAACACTAATGGAAATAATTCATGATATCATCATTATTTTGTCAATAAACTAACATCGGTCATATTAGTCTAAACTATCAACTATGGGTTAGTTGTTGGAATGGGCTCCCCAGTAATTACATGGTTGATTGTGCTCGATCGTGCAGCACTCTTCTATATATCTTTTCTCCGGGGTTTGTTTATCCCACATGGATTAGCTAGAATTATTCACGCAAGTGCTGAAAATTTACTGATATTCGTTTTTCTGATTAAATAGTATAGTGCCGTGTGATGCAATCATGCAACAAGTTCCTACACTGGTGCGACTTCAATTATCATAGCCATCGAATACAAAGTAGTGGCATTTCAGCATTGTGGTTGTTAATCAATTAATAAGGTTCTTTGATAATTAAAAATAAACACACTATTCTAAATATTTATCTCTGCAGAATCATATAAATTATATATATAATACGATAGAGTTCCCTTTCATAATTAGTTGGGTTTGTTTTAGCAGTAGCACTTGGCATGCACTTAGCTCCAAGTGGATGCAAGAGAATAAGATTCACAGAGAAAACAATCATCGATCATTGTTTTGTTTAATTAATGGATTGTCTACTTGAAAGCGACAATTCATGACGCAGATTCATTGTGGGATTTTTTCAAAATTTGTTTTTGGACCCATTTATTTGGGATCTTTTGTCCCTCTGTGACCAGCATGAGACTTTCAAAACCAAAATACAAGTTGATTCTAACATATTTCAATAATAACCTCTGCATGCATGCCATATAAATTAATATACTCAACCCATCTTTTTCAAAATTCCAAATTGATGAACAAGCATGCTTCATTTTCTAATGTAAATTGTCATATATTATATATATTGATCCCTCAACTGGATGGTGACTGTTATTCTGTTACCATATATTCCTATTTTATTTTCTGGGAATACGCATGATTCTTTCTCAGACCTTATCCTATTTAAAAACATGTTGATGATTATCTATGAAAAACTAGCTCCTAGGAATCATATAGCTCACGAGCAACTAAGCCTTGTGATCCAGAGTAGATTTTTATTGTTTGAATCCGTTGATATCGTGAACGGCCTTCTCACGCCATTGAAGCACACATGGTTCTCGATCATACACTAATAATGATGAAGCCTGATATACATATATATATGAAGCCGTATATATATACCCGAGATCGATCGACGACTATACAGATATCAATTAATGGCACCAAGCATATGCATGCATTCACATGATACATATGAAAATGAAAATGAAAATCTGAAAATCTGAAAACTAAGTTTTTAAACAAAGGGAAAAATAATAATACTGTTTCTTGATATCAATGAGAACGAAGGTTGACCTGATTAGTAAGACCGATCCTTACAGGTCAACCATCTTAAATTTGTTTCCTAGACAACCCTTACAGGTTCTCGATCATGTATTTATTGCAAATTATTTCAAGTCCAAATTGTTTTCTTATAATGTGGAATGGTTGCAGCCGTAAACCGTAATTGTTGTGAATAATGATAGAAGAAAAAACTTGGTCTTATATATTCGTCGCTTCTGCCAGAATATGTGAAATACTACACTCAGTTATAAAACTTTACAAGAAACCACAAATTCTGCCATACGTGTATTGTCTGGTAGAAGATGGCTTACAGAAGTAACAAAAACTGCATGAATAAGTCATAATCTGTAGAAGGCAACACCAAGAAGCAAACGAACTACTCAACGTGGATCCCATATATGATGTTGTTATCACTAACTAAAATGATTCGTGTATATATAAATATTTCTATTGCACTGAGATTGTATATATCTTCTGATTTTTCAGTGAAAATGACAAGAACATTATTTATAATATATATTAATTAATAAATATCGGCAACTGGGTTTACCCAGAAAAAGCAACATATATATCCAAACAGTTTGATTGAAGTAATTGGTTAGTTGCTTTCCCTTAAGAAGATAAATAACTAGGCAACCTAGAAAAAAAAACACACTCTTGAATAATCTAGCACGTACATCTTAACAACCACCAATTTCATGTATCAATGTTCTAAGCATTAAGACATATCACATATACAAGTAGCCCCCAGATATCGACATGTAAATGGGTATTTTGACGAGAAAAATCAAAGGGATCTCGACATATAGCTAGATCTTCAGTAGCTGAATTCCAAATTACCTTTATTAATTACTCAAATTCTCTTCTTTGGATATGCATAACTCACTTTCTGCTGGTCCATTCTAATGCATGATCATTCAAGCCCTTCAAGGCAGACCACTGAACATAAAAATGCAATGAATCTCTGTCTTTTATTGTTGCGTGGCAATGACCTTGTTTTCATGTACAAGATGACATTAACAAGCTAGAATCAACCCATTACCCCCATCCTGTACGTACGTAGTTGTCGTAACAGCGTTATGAACGTGTATACTGTATGTGTTGTGAAATCTGGACTCGCATCAAAGATAAGCACAAATGGCTATTCCGCGGTGCACCATTTTTGCCTTATGTGAGTCCAATATCTACAGATTATGTTATATATAATTAATACGTCAGAAATCCTCTGATTGTAATTAGATGAAGATTATCATATATAGGATGAGTTCTTACCTCTATGTAATTAGTGTATTATTCTTCAATTCGGGTTTGCTTTCCTGGCCGGGGTGTGATGTAGTAGCGATTAAGAGAAGCTAACCGCCCTATTCGTCATCTTCGACAGATAAAACTAACAGATCAAGGATGGAGATATGAAGTAGTGCGAATAAATTAAGTACTCAACTGAACTAACCAGACCAAACTTTTGTTGCTTCTCATGCCATTCTTGACCAAGGAATATGTATACAATCGAAAATTTGTTTTCATGTAACAGAAATCGGAACCATATCTTTATCACACTGTCATACACATGGTCCTCCAAAACTGAGTTCTACTAACTCTCCACAAAAGAACATATCGATCAGTTGGAGGTAACGTGCTGCCCTGCACCAACGAGTACGTATGCGATAGGTAAACTCAAATTAGTTCTAATTAAAAACTAACAAAGATAAAGCTCTTTTAATTTTCTTTAGTTTTTTGTAGCCTGGTCAAACAGAACCCCTATCATCATATACTATTGCATTATCTGCTTCTAGTTAGATTCGGCAATAGTATATCATAGGGTTAATATTTCATAATTTGCTTCCAGTTCGATCAACTTTTTGGCTGTGATTGCAGTACCTTCTGATGCACTGAAGTTGAAGAATAAACCCAGGAGAAGCTTAACATTGTTCATATGAATACATACTTACGTAAATATATGTGTCTCTATATATAATTAAGCATATTGAACGTATACATTATTGTGATTCTGAAGGAGAATAAGTATCGTGATTGATGTTGAGTCGCACTGGAAGAAAGTGGTGGATACTTGCTGAAGTACTTAAATTTCCACAGACCCACAAACAACAACAAGATTATCATGTTCTTGATGACACCAGAATCATGAAGAAAGAAGAAAATAAACAGCTATGTGAATTTGACAACAATAATGTCATCATGTTGTTTACAATGTGGACAATAACACAACACGGCTATTAGGACAACCTATTTGTTCAACCCACGTGTCTGTTCACTTGACCCTACTGATAATCTTTCTGTATTGTCAAACAAGCAATGGAAACGAACCATAAAAATTAAAACCCTAGCAATCCCCACTCATTTACTCTCATAGTTTTCTGAGTCTATCTGTCTATCTATCTAGAGACCCCATCTGATTATAGTGCTTGATGCTTCTTGGCAATTGGCCCCATATTTGAAAGATGCAGAAAAATGGAAAGGTACCATAAAGATGTTGTATGATTAGTAGGACTCTCCCCACTTTTATGCAGATTTTGTTTTTGGAGAAATTATGCAGATAGACATTAACAAAGTTGATGGTGCTGGTGATGATAGTGGTGGGATTTCGATGGTGATGGAGTGGACAAAGCCTGGCATAAAAGAAATATGGATCTTGCAGCATATATATATGTAAAAAGATGTGGGGTTCCATTGGCATGATATGTTTATAAAATGTGGGTTGGGAGGCATAATCCAGCCATCTATGAATTAACTAGTCTATCACCTTAAAATTTGATGTTGGCTCCTCTCCTTTATAAAAACAACATTGTCTTTGTCCCCACTTATATGACAGCAAACTCTAGAGAGATGGAGAGGGAGGCTTGGAATGATGGCCTTCCAAATAGCATATATCCTTTGCGGGAATTTTGAGGTCCTTCATTGGTTTGCTTTAGGAAAATGGATTTGGTAAAGATTAGAGAGGAGAGGGATGGACATGGTGGAGTAGAAGTAAAGGTAAAGGTAAAGGTAAAGGTAAAGGGCATAATATCTTAGGAAGATTTTAATAATTCCATGTTTGAATCAAAACCCAACAAAGCTGAAGTTTCTGAAAGTAAAACTATTTACTATATATGCATTATGCATGCATTGAAGAGGAACCTTTACCATCCATTCTTTTTCATTCATTTGGAAAGATGCCTACCATAGTATACATATACAATCATATTCTTAATCATGCCACCGACAAGAAATCCCAATTTGCTAAACCCTACTAAACATCTTAATTCTTTTGCATTAATTTTTTTTTGATACACTTCTTTTGCATAATTTGATATTGGTGAAATGACAAGTAGCTAACACTATCACCTACATTTCTCAAATTCTCCCAAATTACTAGCTTAAACTTAGAAGACATAGGGAAAGAAGGTTATAAGTCTTAACAGGCTCCAAAATATAATCTAATTATGGGCATAAGACTAAAGTGGCATTACTTGACTTGGAGAAAAGGGAAAGAGACCGATTCTTCAAAGCATGGCTCAAGGAAAGGTATAGAGAAGAGTGTTGTTCTTTTTTTCTTTTAAGGAAATGATGGTAATGCATAACTTGCAAAGACTCTTCATTTTTTTATAAAGTTGAGTTTACGAATATCTTTTAAAATTAGGCACAACAGCTATAACATATATATGTACGTGAGAATGCATAAAGTTGTCAACTTGGAATCTTCCCAATTCAAAGGCAAAGAGAATAATTGACAAAAGAAATGAAATCTTCACACTTAATGGAGAATATGATCGGTTGTGTACGTTGCTTTTGTTAACAAATACTAATACGTTAATAAAATAAATAAACACAAGGCAACACTCAATGAAGAATATGATCGTTGTGTACGTTGCTTATGTTTACAAATACTAATACGGTAATAAAATAAATGAACACAATGCAACAGTGACAGTAATTCATGATTTAGGTATAATAGTCGTCTTATTACTATTCATGAATTACACTTTACAGTAATGTTGTGTATTTCTAAGATCGAGTTACTTCGAAGTCGTGATCAACAAAGGTGAGAGGTTGTAAAACGTGTATATATATGTACTGTTTGCATTCTAAGTGAACTTCTAACTTGTCTTCCCTTTGAAAGCTAAGAAGCAATTTCAGTGTTGAAGATAAAGAGTGATGGCATGGAAAGTGACACAAACGTAGACTATATATTGGATTACCACCCATATCAAGCACCAATAGGTATGAATAATAAATCTTCAAGAGAAAGGAAAATGTGAGTTATATGTTAGGCACAACCACCAGGAACATTAAACATAGGGTGTTGAAAGAGTAATGTCACCCATGCCATCCACATTGATTATGGACCATCCCAAGTCCCCCAACATTGCATGTCGTAGCCCCCAAGGCATCAGAATTCTACTGCACTAGAAGAAGTACGTTGGTCTAAACCAGAGATTGAATCCAGAAGTCCAGAACCAAGAAGCCACTGGTCCAAGTCATATACAAGAATCTTCCAAATCAATTTGATTTTTATGCTTAAGACTTTACCTCTTATTTAATTTTCTTGGTATGCATGTGACTGAATTTATAGGTAGATGTGGTGCAAGTTTTAAATGGGATCCTAACTTATTTATTTTGATAAGGCAGGTAGACTATGCTATCACTATAATAATGTTGGAACCACAGTTGTTCACAAAATTCAATCATCAGAGCACCATGTCAAAGATGGTGAGGTAGTCCTATAAGAGATATCAATGGCGCTAGATTGAAAATGATGTGTAACAACCATAGTAAAAGCCCCATATATAGGAGCAGCTCATTGAAGCCACCATTTGAGGAAAATGAAAGCTAAAAGACAAATATGAAACTGTATGAGTCTATAAGACATAATCGAAAAATAAAATTATATGAGACCAGTGGCTTGTTAAAAGATCATCGATTCCTAATGAAATGGATGTAGCAGTGGTTTGTCGGAACCCCAGAGTCTTTACTTGATCCAAGATGTGTGATGTATATGCCATTCCGAAGTGATCTATTAATCTACTAATAAGTCATTTAGTAGCGGTTCACATCGATCACTTTATTGTGAAAAACCAGATTGGTCCGTTCTGCCATAAGTACCTCCCTATTCTGCTGAGTGGAGTTCGACAATGGGTTTGAGTTGGTGATTGGAAAACTTCTTTTTCTCGATCTTGATTCGCATAGAAATTCAGGAACTGTGGTCCTGGCTGAGCTAGAGAAATTAAAAATCCACGGATGTCATAGAATTACTTAGTTTCGATATGATTGGGTACCATACGAATAGGCTCGGCAAAACCCTTGGATAGCTTCTTCGATTTCTTGATAAAAGAAATATGACCAACGGTGGTTCGAACATATATACAAAGAACTTTTTTATACTTCTTACTATTACATAGTGCCCATAAATCTCATGAGGTACCCAAAATTTCATAGTGAATTTAGATCGGAGTTTCTCTTGAAGTAATAATGCGTTGATCTAGCCGCCAACGGAGCCACAAGGGTCTATCTAAATTGATTCTTTTCTGCCGATAAGCTTCCCCAAACGAATATGGGCTTCAACTAACTGTTGCAGTTTCTTCTTATAAGAAGGAAGTCCAGCCTGATCTCGGGCTTTTCAACTCTTGACCCAACAACTTCAGGACTTCTGATTGTACATCCCAGATTTCAGGTCACCTGTGGGGTTTTATTTAGGCGCATTCCTACTTGCGTTAGAAGATACTGGTCATCTTTGCTTTTATATCTCA
This sequence comes from Argentina anserina, assembly GCF_933775445.1. Classification (NCBI taxonomy): domain Eukaryota; kingdom Viridiplantae; phylum Streptophyta; class Magnoliopsida; order Rosales; family Rosaceae; genus Argentina; species Argentina anserina. The sequence continues at coordinate 6,432,615 of NC_065874.1, forward strand.
TGTTCGGCATCTTGTGAAGTAGTCTTCAAGATTCACAAATGTAATCGGCACAGTTAGATGAATAAGTTATTTCTAGTGTGTTCATATGACTGATCTTTCGAAATTAATTCTATGGTTATGATGAAATGTAAAACTTAAAAACCTTCTCGCTAATGCGAATTTTAACTCCATCAACGAGAACATATAACTAGAACAAAACACAGTTATAGCACTAGCCAATGGTTTGATGAGTTCATCTTGATGCCAACTCCATTCTCTAATTGAAAAGTTCTACAACTCTATAAGGCGTTAATATTTCATATATAGTTTTATCCAAAGTGAAACTACTAGTCTTTACAGTGATGAAAAAAAATAGTTACAGCATTAGTCCTCAAGTGGTAAACTATGTCCTTAATAAGCATGCGATCAATATTGGACGATTTGAGCTCGGCCATAACCGAAACTGATACTGATGTTGGATTGGCTGGTACGAGATAATAGATTCCTTTCAGCATTGGTACATATTCGTTTCAGTCCAGATTAATTCGAGATAAAAAGGGACAAATATAACTCAAACAGTGATATCATATCTCAGCTTACAGGATGCCGCAAATTGGCCTACAAGAAGGAAGGTTCCTATTTCGTGGGGAAGACTCGTCTGCTTCTCCTCCACCTATCGAATCCTCTTTGCCGAAACCAACTCTTCGAGAGCCAGTCATTATCAGAAGGGAGCTTCTAGATGCCAAGACAGACACCTGAATCTGGAGCACTGGCGCTTGCACTCGAGCCTGAACCAGTGCTAGCAACCTTGAACTGAGATAGGCCCTCAGTTTTACAAAGACTAGTTTTATGCTCGTTTTCAATAATTGTCTCAAAGATGGATGGAGAGTTAGCAGTAGAAGAAACTAGTATATGGCTATATGCTGCACCTTTGACTACTTTCTCTTGTTGATCTATCTTCTTAGCCCTTTCATATATGAAAGAATGACATTAGTTACCACTTTTCCCAAACAAAGTCATGAGACCAGTTAAGTAAAGAAAACTTAATTGTAGTTTTACAATTGATGAAATTGAAGCTACAGAAAAAAGTTTCAGACCTTCAATAGAGGCTTCGATGAGAGGCTTAGAATGAGAGACTAATAAATTCTCAGATTTGCAAAGTAGTTCGGTTCGGTTCGGCATAATCAAATTCTCAGATCATATCCTGACTCGATCGGTCTCTAGACGGGCAAGTCAAGATCGATGTCAGATTCCAATGCCTAGCCTAGCGTTAGAATAGTAATGGAGTCTCTAATTCTCCCTAGCAAGAGTTTCCAATTTTACATCAGTAACTCAATAGCGTAAAGTAAACCAGGTAAACTGTGTAGTTCAGGACGTCCAAGTTTCGAAGCCCCTCCACATCTCATTAACCCAAATAAACAAGCCCCCACTCACTTTTCTTCACAAGAACCCTAAACCAAAACCCCAAATCCTCATCAACCCACCAATCCACCATGGCATAACCCCAAAACCAGCAATCCGCCCCCCAACCCCGTCGGAGTTCTCCGCCGCCGTCGCCCAGATCTCCCACTCGATCGGCTTCAAGGCCGCGCACCTCTCCGCCCTCGAAGCCTTGACCCACGTCGCCATCGCCAAGTCCTCAGCCTCGTGCGCCGCCAAGGCCAACCGCACCGACTCAAACCTCTTCGACTTCACCAACGCAATCCACAACCTCTCGCTTGTCCGCGGCTTCCCCGGCGCGTCGGAGCATCACCGGAGCTGTATTTTACGGTCGAGTGTGCTGAAGAACCTCGCCAAGTTCGCGGGCTACTCGGAGGAAACCCCGTTCGCGTGGGAGTGAAGATTGGGCGTATTATTTGTTGGGTTGTTAAAGGCTACAAGACTCGAACGGGTGACCTACTTGCAAAAGGAACGTGAAGACGCGGGTGACTACTATTACAACGAGCCATTTGGCCTACTGAAGCTATTTGGTTCTGCAAGCTATTTTATTATTATTTATCTACGGTGTTGGCAAAGAAGCCAACAATGCTGTATATGTGAATTCATCTTTTTCCATACATTTTAAAGATGAGCAGGAGCTTTTTTAAGAATTTGTCCAAATGGTCTAAAATGCCGTATGCAATCGACTACTTGAACTGGTAAAAATCGAAACTGTGATTACCAGTCTCCTAACCTTGCAACAATAGATTATGAATTTGTGACGCGGATACATAAAATAGACCTGGATTTAACGAATTGGGAAACCATTTCGAGATGAGAGAATAAGCAACTTCATCATGCATTCTAAGAACAAAGTAGTAAAATATATAGGGAGTTCCATTCACACAAAAAATACGCTTTCTCCTACTACCCACATATATCTGGAAATCAACTGTTGTTTTCACGGAGTACAGAGTTGCTTATAATAACACATAATCTCAGAAGTTGGGGTTGACAAGACAAGACGCTTTGGCCAAAGGCTCATTTTCCGCAGTTGAAACCATGGCAAACTGAGAGGATAATGATGAGGATCAATGCAATCAGAATTCCCAAGACAATCAGCTTCACCTTCATGTTCTGCAGCCACATCTTCCTTCTCATTTTAGTACCAACATTCCGGAAGTCTTGTGCCTGTAAGCAGAGAGTTTAACCCAAATTTAGAACATTTTCAAGGGGAAAAAAGAAATGAAGAACAGGGGGAAATAAACCCTATATTTAAACAAAAACATTGCACTTGCAATCTCTTAAAACTTGGGCAGCAGCTAACACCACATGGACTGTTCAATTTCATTTAGATGATTATGCTTTTGTCTTAAAAATATATATATGCTTTTAATTACCACAAACTAGAGTCTCAGAATAAGACTTCAACCAAAAACCGCTTCTGTAACTGTAAAATAATATAATAAATATGTACAAAATTTTGTTCCAAGTACAAATTCACAGTAATATGATGACCTGATGATGAAGGGTCTCAGTCTTATCAACCAAAAGCTCTATCTTTTCTCCTCTATCCAAAACCTGCATAGAAACAAAAAATGAAGATATGAGACAATTTTTCCACAATATGTCTGAGTCAAGAACATGGTATGAACTATGCTATAGAATCTCTTGGGAGACATACAAGTCTAGCCAATGACTTCTGTTCTCTTTGTATCTAAGAATCAATGTGTAAGGACCCAATACAACATAATGAGCAGATTTACATGTTGCTTATAAGTATAATCTCCATCACAATGCTAAAATGTAGTTTATAAAGAAGCACTAATAGATACTTAATTCATGCAGGTTTCTTTGAAGATAAATTTCGACCATCAGTGACATGTTCCTCCAAATTTACCTTCTTCTTTTTTTGGACAATTCCTGCAAATTTACTGTCTTCCTCAAAACCAAGACCATTGGAATTCTCACTGACTATAACACTAATTCTGGTGAATGCGTATCCACCATTGTTGTACTTATCATTCCCTGGCTAAAACATTGTATCTAATTTAACTAAATTAAAAGTTTCTGTAAAGACTATCCGGTTTATTCTAAGAATGTGCAGAACAAATGATCAAATGTATTTCTTTATGCAGTCCAGAAAAGATTTTCAATTTAGGCTTGTTTGCGTTGTCTCAACATTGGAGACAAACACCTTTATTCTAAAGCCTGGTACCACATTCCCATTTCAGCTACCATTGGGACACAGCACTCATTGTTGTAGGACAATAGGATTCTAAGCAGACAAAACAAGCGCTCAGTCACATGCACATTTTTTGACATGTTTGTGTGTGCATGAAGAACATTGTCAGTCATAAACTTTTCTGTAAGTTCTCTTAAAAATCTAAAATCCAATATCATACAACTAACGAAAAAGAAAGCAACTGGACAGCAAAGAATTGAATAAAATAAATAAATAAACGCCTCAAGGTAAGGCAGTTGGAGCAAATAATACTGTATCCTGTCCATGGCAAAATAATCTATTGAAGACAAGCGATACAGTTTAACCAAGCAAACTACCTTTTCAATGTTCTCCATCATAACACCTTTAACTTCTGAGACCTGGGCCTTAACCTTAGCGAGCTTGCTTATCTCTTCAGGATGATCAACACAGTATTGCATATGTTCCTTCAACTTCGAGCTGCAAATAATAAAAAAAATAAAATCAGCAAATTCAAGCAAACAAAATGTAATCACCACGCCATCAATAACCGTAATCAGGCCCCGTACCCAAACTCCTTGTTGAGACTGTTGGCAGCAGCTGTGGCAGCCTTCCCACCACCGTATTTCGCAACAAAATCATCCTTCACACGCTCCAGAAAAGCAATAGGCACTTGTCTTCCAGCTGATTCATCCGCCACCACACAGTATGCTGCAACAGCACAAAATCCAATTCAGTGTAACCGTCTCAAACTTCTAATCGACAGCAACAAGTACTTAAAAACACCGAATTCTAAGATAATACACCTACGCAATAGAGCTCAACAAATCCTTAGGTATCCAATAGACCAATATAATGTGCTACATTATCTATCAGCACTTCAACATCTCACAATGAAACATATATGAATCTACAGTATGCTTACAATGAAACCTATATGAATCATTTATACACAAAGAGACTTAATATGTGTACAAAATCGAAATCCGAATCCGAAACAAGCAGAAGATCCAAGATCTGGAAACCACATGCTGTTCCGAATCCAAACATCACCGCCACAACTCAAAATTCACATAAACAGACTAGAGATTTGGCATTCAAAACAGATCTAGAAGCGAGCGATTAGGCACGAGAAACGAAAGCATCAGAGTTAAATTTCAACGGAGAAGAGAGGGAGGGAGGGAGGGGCGTACTGAAGCCATTGTCGACGAGGTAGTTGAAGGTGTGGGCGTCGCAGTTGTAGGTGAACTTGTTGTTGGTGGCGGGAAGCTTCTGGAGGCACTGGAAGGCTATGGAGTTGAAATTGCCGCTGAATTCGGTGTACTCGGCTAGAATCACCGTGCCTCGCGCCACGAACGCGTAGATCAGCGACTTCTGCGCCATCCCACCGCTTCGCTTCTCTCTTCTTCTTCTTCTTCTTCTTCTCTTCTCTTCTCTTCTCTTCTCTTCTCTTCTCTTCTGGTGAGTGGTGACACTCAACAACAGTGAGGGAGATTTTGCAGTGCGCTTTTTCTTTTGCTTTTTGGTATTTTTGATTGTGTGTGTGTTATAAGCGCACCCTTTTTTGTTTCTCTCAGAGAGGGATGATGGAAAAGGTAAAGTTATAGGGTGGGTTTAATCACTTTAATGAGGTTTTAAAGTGGAAAGAGAGAGAGAGAGAGAGAGAGAGATTGATTGCTTGATTATGAATTTAAATTAGATTTTGAGAGATGTTTGCGCTTGGGGAAAGTTTCTGTGAGGTTGCCCTCATGTGAGATTCATGAGCTCTTTTCGATTCATGATCATTTACGTCCTATGTATCTGAATTTTTAGATACAAGACAAGGGGTAAGATTACATGAGATGCGCTTGATTACTATAAGAATGAACTCGTATGTTATTTAAGAATGAATGCATCTACCTGATAAAATTAATGTACAAATATGTGAATTAGGTTGGTAGATTCTCATTTTCATATTTAAAATATTTTTCGTTTTAGATTTAACATTCAATATAGACGAATCTTGCACGGTTAAAGTTGACAGGCACATTCAGAAAACTTGAGAACGCATAATTCAATCGACAGTGACATGGTTCTATATTACACAAAATATGACGCCTAACAGTAGTTAATAAAAATAAAATACTATAATTACCACAACTCTATAAGAAAAAAATATACAAAGACTAAAAATTCGAACCAGATCTTGTTCTAATATAAAAAAAAAGTGAGGCTAGGTTTGGCATGTGGTTAGTGACAAAGCAATTCATGGATGTGAATCTAAAGCCGTGTGATTCCTCGGACTCGCTTTGAGTGGCCTGGTTCAGGTGTTCTGTAGGAACTGGTCTGCTACCGGAGTTGTATAGAAGTAACATAAAATACATAATAATAATGGAGGTGGTAAAGCATCAATTTGCCCCACCCGGAACGTCACCGTTAAAATGTCACACACGCCCTCAACAAGTGAAATGATGCACAAGTCTTGCGTACCCGTGCTTATCGTTTCACCTTTCATGTCAATTTGTATTTGTCACGCTCTAGTTGTGGCTCATTCCAATCTTCCTATACAGGTTCTTCAATCCTTATCTCAAAGACTCAAACTATCAGCCAAACTTGATTGAAATTTCATTGATAGTTTAATATACAGCCTAACAAACTGTTCAAACTTCACAAGAAATCCACAAATGTGAGATTGCAGTAGACATTACTCATAAGTATTGCAGCAACAGAATATAGGAGTACAGGACTTCTCTACCATTTTGATTCTCTCTGCCTATCCCCATCCGTTTTGTATGCTCTATTTCTCTAACCTCGAACATCGAACTAATGGAGGATGTAAGAAGTTGGAATGAGCTTATAAACACTAGAGTAGCTGCCAAAAAATTTCAAACACCGTTAACGGATCCTTGCATGTTTATAGGAAGAGGCACATTCGTATCATCAGTTTGTCGCAATTGGCAGTGTTTTTAAAGGTGGCAGCATGGGGATCGCCCATTCCGGTGAACTGCTAAGCCACAGTGCTTCTTTAGTTTCTTTGTGCTTAAAGTCTGGAGCTTTTGCATTCCGCTGTGAAAGTAAATGTAGCAAAGCAAAACATTAATCAAACAAGTAATGAAGGGAAAGGAGACCATGCAAGATAGATCAGAATCTGTTTGCCAATAAAAAAAAAAGATAGATCAGAATCTGCACAATTTACCTTATCCAATCTGTTGTCCCACCATTTATCTGGGTTTTCCACCAAGTCCTTCCAGGATTTATCACCTAAATTGAGGCAGAGTAACAAAGCGGATATTAGATTGAACAAGATTAGACATCTTCATAACCCTCCAAATTCTTCACTATCCTTAATTTTCCTTATATATTGGTTTAATCAAGTTCAACATCCGCATTGAAGCAAGCAAGACTTCTTTTGACCAAGTAGGACACAAACAATGAGTTTCATTTTCAAGCTAAAGCCATTAAATTCCATGCTCACCTCTACCCTCATTTGATTGGTTGGACTTCAGAACTGGAACATCAAACTTCTTGCCTTTAAGCTCTGACAAAACCCACCGTGGTGCCTTGTTAAGCCAGATTGCATGCCCACCATCATTCCGCTTGAAATCAGGGTAAGTTTGCTTCACCTGTAAAGACAGTAGAGGTGTCATATAATGCACTAGTATATCAATCAGAAAACAAATACACATGACGGGTTTCTTACCAATTTATTATGCTTTAGATCACGGTAGTCCTCCCATTGTTTTGAATTGTCAAGAAGGTCTTTCCAAGTATCTAACGTAGAGTCCACATCTTCCTTCAAACTGGCTGAAAAACCAATCAGTCCCTCCTTTGTTGTCAGTACTAAGATTATGTTTCAGTGAAAAATTACATTTCAAAGTTTATTTAATAAATTCAACCAAGAACTGAAAACAGAACACGAAATCTTTCATTATACCAACACTTACTTTCAGAACTATGTGATATCGGTTTTTGATCAAATGTCAATGAATCTAACTTATGCCTGATCCAATCAGGAGTTGATTCATCAATGATACGTAACTCGCCATTACTCTTACACTCAAAGGCTGCAGCCTTTAGGGAACCCTGAGCACAAATTATAAAGTGTATAAGAAAATATTTACAAACGATTCTATGAAATAATAACACCAATTGCACAAAAAATAAAAATGTCAACTGAAATAAACCACATATAATTGTTACCTCTTTTGACCTGACAAGCCACCACTCATGAGGCTTGGCAAGGATGTCTTTCCACACACGGAGATCCTTCAATGATTCATTCATATCATTCTTTCCACTTGCCACTACAAAAGAGTATATATGAGAAGAGCTAGAGGTTGTAAAAGGAAAAGCAGTGTAGCAATTCAGTTTTAGACTATGATGGCATCATCAAGAGTAAACTACAATGGTGCATCTATGTGAATGATGGCATCATTAGACGTGCACGTCTGCCTTTTTTTTTTCGGGTATCATTATTGGAATTATCAATAATACTTAAATAATTCAATCTGGGCGACACCAAATTGCTAATAGGATATTACTTTGCATCTAGAGAACATATAGATCGTAAAGAGAATCTTCCCTATTTTAGATCAAATGAAAGTGTTACCAAACCAAAATAAGCTAAACCAAGCGTCTGAGAATGGGGATTAGTTCAACTGCACACTAAATTTTACATGACCAAATAAGCATGTCAGCTTCATGGTTCTTGAATCAAACTCCTAGCATTCGAGTAAAGGTGAACATCTAATGCAAAATGTATGCAACATCTAAAACTATATCTAGGTTTCTTGTGTTTTAATACTGTAAATATCTTCTGAAAGATTAACAACCCAAACAGAAATTCTTCCTAAATTCTTTCCTATTTCAGGATCCAGCCGCCAACTATTCAGATGAACTCTTCACACCACTAGACAGCCGCAAAATAGTTTGGCTAGGCTCTGTGGCTGAAAGTTATGATACCAAAATTCTACAAGGCTTTTGGCTACCAAGTTAGCCTTCAGAAAATGCAAATACATTAATTTGTCTTCCTACGGCTGAAGCACTATATACCTCCAGTAGAATATAATAACTCTGACAGACGTGACCTATACACTCAAGATTTAAGAAATCATAAAACATCGGAATGCCAACTTCCTGATATTGATTCTACTTCCCTTCTTAATACAAATATATAAGATTTATGGAAGACATAGGGAAGGCTAATCTTGAGACATGCATACAATTTTATTTATATGCTTCTTTTTTTATGCATCTTCCCCTAGATGTCAAAGCAATATACATATCACAAATATAGAACACCAAACTTGAGTATGGGTTAATGAAATTATATCAATTTACTTGTCAATCTTATCAGCATGAAGTATACCCAGATTTAATATCAATTAAAACAGGTCTTTCATATTTGAGTGCATTTATATTTGCACAAAACATAAGGTACTATGAATTACTAATGAGATGATTTACCAGTGTGATCAAAGCTCCTTTCTTCACTGCCATCTTTGGATCTTTTATTCATCGGAAAAGACTCCTCAACAAAGTTGAGCGTATCCACCTTAACCTAACAAGGTTGGGCCTTAAATGTTAGATATAATACATACACGATAAGTGCAGAAGACACTCAGAAAAATTCTACCAGAGTTGCTAAAGTGACGTGTAACTAATATTGACCTATAAGTTCCAACAATGCAAAAGCAGCAAAACTGAAGCGCTGAAAATGGCTTCATCGAATCAATTCAGCTAAATTACTCCTCCGACCCTCATAAACTAACGAGGTTGCTTCTCTTTTATCAATAAAAACACCAACATTACCATGCTTCTCATCATATCATACCTTCTCAACTAAATGATCACAATCTCTAGACCTCATAACCACTCAACGCTAATCAGTAAGCAACATCATCACTAAAACTTCAAACCAACGCACTAGACCACACTAAAATTCCGCACATTTATATAAAAGGGTCCAGCAACAACTCACCTGTAAACGAGCCTCACCCTCACCAGCCATAATATGATTCAAATCCGACCTCAAACCTCCGGAAACAAAAACATAGTCCCCACTTTTCACATGCAAACTCGCAACATGAGCCAAATCCCCCTCGAAAATAATCGGAATCCTATCACCACCACCAACAACAAAAAGCCACGAACTTTAAACCCTTCTAACTAAAACAAACCAAACCCAACTCTTCAAAAAGCTCAAAGTCGTTATTACCGGAGAGACCTGGTCGAAGAAGACGCGGAGAGAACGGTGGAGGCAAAGAAAGCGCCGTCGGGGGCAGTGTGGGCAGTAAGCGGGGAGGTGACGTGGCCGGTGAGGCGGACGGAGTTGGCGACTTTGGGCTGGAAGGGGACTTGGGAGGGGCGAGGGAAGGTGGGCTTGGTGGAGGGCGGAGTAAAGCGTGGGGTGGAGATGGTGTGGGTGTTTGGGGTTTTGGGTTTAGTGAAGGAGGACCAGGAGGTGGTGGAGAAGTGGGAGAGTAAGGGAGGGAGTGGAAGGCGTTTGGTTAAGGGGGTTGATCGGAGGCGGAGGGAGTTCATGGCGGTGGGAGTGGAGAGGAGGAGTGAAGGTGTGGCCGGCCGGGTGAAGGGACAGACAAATAGTGTACTTTTTGGTAAGTGAGGAACAAATTGGCATGTGACCTTTGTTGAAGCCATACCTGTATGATTCAATCACAAAATGACTAAAACATAGTTGCTTTGTGAATTGTGACCTTTTGATATAAAAATGTATCTCTATCTTGGTGTTAATCAATGACTGCTCAACATTGTCCTTTCTATACTTGTTGTTAGAGTGATTATAAGACATTGGAGGATACTAATTTTTGAATGGGGCGTATTAGACTTGGAAACCTGCAACCATAGATGGAGTGTACTCACTTGTCACATATTAAATAGGAGATGTTTTCGAATTCAAACACTTGAGGCTGCCTCAACTAATGGTGATAAACTCTAAATACTTGGTTCTTGTTAGCACTTATAGAACTGGTTGAGATTGTACTTAACTAAGTGCCCCATCATTAGTTAAGTACACTCTCAATACTTGGTTCTTGTTAGCACTTATGGAACTGGTTGTTATGTGAACTCTAAACATCTCAGGTAAACAAATGCAATAAGAAATCTTATTATCATGTCTTGACATGCAATTCAATTGTATTTATCACTATTGTATTTGTATCAATGATCAATATATCTGACCTCAATTCTCTTTTATGTTCTTCAATATAAAATTATAAATACACTTTCTCAAACAATCAAACATGTCAAATACATTCGTTATGAAATCAATATCATAGCACACTGGAAACACAAAAAAAATCATTCAACTTATAATCGATAAAAAAAGTTACTAATGTTTTAAGAGCGTTGAAACATGAATTTTTTTTCTTCAGGGAATTGAAGATCAAATAATTTAATTCGCTTCTGATTCAGATAATTTTCGATGCATGGGACCATATTCACATAGTATGAACATCTTGAATTATAAAAAATCATATATAAATACACGGTAAATCATATATATAAATTATTTTTAATAGTTAAGAAAAGATGACGAACCAGATTTTTGCTTGTGTTCTAGCTTAAACCTTTGTTTGGAGAAACATCTCGTCCCTTCCCAACTCAACATTATAAACCAAGTGCCGCAAAAACATACCTTGCAAAACTCGAACACCAACCAAAATGGAAGCAGCAGCAGGTAACAAAGACCAAATCGTCGACGTCCGCTCCGTCGTCGAAGCCGTCTCCGCCGACGACTCCTCCGACGCCCCTCTCTACAAAGTCGAAAGCCTCTGTATGCGTTGCGGCGAAAACGTATGCTCTCCCCTCTCCCTCAAAATCACTCCTTTTCTTTCTTTCTCTGATTCTGATTGATTAAAGTTTCGATTTTTAATATCTACATCTTGCAGGGCACAACCAGCTTCTTGTTCACTGTAATCCCAAACTTCAGAAAGGTGATTCCTTTATTTGATTTCATCAGTCTTCTTCAGCTTCTGCTCATTGTTGTGGCTATAAATCTTTGTTTTTGAGTACAGATTTTGCTTTCGGCTTTCGAGTGTCCCCATTGCAATGAGAGGTGGAACTATGTGCTTCACATATTTGATTGTTTCTTCGATTGGTTTAGTTTTGTGGAGTGGAGGTTTAAAGTTTTGTTTTTGTTGATTTTAGGAATAATGAGGTTCAGTTTGCTGGTGAGCTTCAACCCAAGGGATGTACCTACCGCTTGGAGGTGCCTTCCGGGGATCCCAAGGTTAGTCCCTTCAGTGTTATTTACCGACATTATACTCTTATGTCGCAACGTAAAGAATTTTTGGAACTGAAATTTAAATGTAGGAATGGAACTGCTAATAACTAGTGAGTAATTAGTCATAAAGTACTTACCCACTAGTTATTTTGTAAGAGTTTTAGTTGGAATTTGATGATATCTGCGCATAGCTTGATGCCTTGTGTAGTGTCTTATGTGTGTTGTTTACCCAAAGTTGTCGAGTAATTCACTTAATGAGCTTTTGTTTTTATGCAGATGCTTAATAGACAAGTGGTGAAATCTGAGTTTGCTACTATCAAGGTACTTGAAATGGATCTCTAGTTCTTGATGGTCTCGTGCATAATTTCTGTTTTATCTTGCGCTTGGGAAGTAATAGTTTTCTAAATTTCAATGTTAAATTGACATTACAAATGTGTATTTACACATGGTACAAATGTTGATGTACATTTTTGTAGTGTACACGGATCATAAGATCATTTTTGTTGTCTCTCTTGTCTGCAATAATTGCTTCTACAATGGAATTGAGTTTTTCATTTCTTCTGTTTTTCTTAATGCAGATTCCTGAATTAGATTTTGAGATTCCTCCAGAGTCTCAGAGTGGTTCGTTGTCTACGGTATTCTTTTACTTCCTCTGTTTCTCCAGGAGGTTATAGTTTGCTGCTTTATTATCTAATAGACATCTTAAGTTCTGTAGTTGCTACGGATTTCTTATATTACCAGTCTAGTGATACTGCTGCAGGTGATACATCATATTGTTATGGTCTTTAGTAAAAGTTTTTTTCTAGAATGGATGTCAATTGTAAAAAGTGACACTGATGATATTGGGAAGCAGTCAGTTTTCGGCTAGGTCTGGTTGGGTGATGATATATAGATGGATAGGTTAAATTCTTTTGGAGAAGACTTTTGTAAATGTGTAGCTTTTGTATATTATTATTTTTCTTCTCCCTAGAAGTCCCTCCCTCCAATCACCTTCATTACTTATATGTCTTGCATTCTTGTGATTATTTATTTAGGTGGAAGGGATATTATTACGAGCAGCGGATGAGCTGCAGGCCCTTCAAGGAGAACGCAAGGTTCATCAACAAGTCTTACATTCATTCTTCAGTGCTTGGTTATATTTTACTATATAGTTACATGATATCTTGTTGGCTTTTCCAGAGAGTGGATCCTCATACCGCTGAAGCTATTGACCAATTTTTAATAAAGCTGAGAGCATGCGCAACGGCAGATTCATCTTTCACTTTCGTTTTAGATGACCCTTCGGGAAACAGCTTTATTGAGAACCTGTAAGATTCTTTAATTTTTTCGGGTAATAGTAGTACTTCTCTACAATTTTTTTATATCTTCAACTGGTCTCGCTGTAAGATAAGTTCTTTAAAGGGTAGCCTAGTTGTGTGTTTAAGCAGGATCACTTTTCAAAATTATGGTTTTCGACTAGTGCTGTCTGAGATATTGCATCTCCATGAGCTTATCTTCCCTTCTTTTTTCTTGCTTAGAGAGTGTAGAGACTTATCTCGGCATGCAACATGTTAAATTGCTATTTGCACTGTTTTGTTGCCATCTAGTTATCTCTTGTTGATAAATTTGGAGCATTAATTGTCAAGACTCTTTCCTGTGACTGAGGATATAATTTTTATGTGATCAGGTTTGCTCCATCCCTTGATCCATCACTAAGTATCAAATTTTATGAGCGATCTCCGGAGCAACAATCAGTGCTAGGGTATGTTGTTGACTCATCACAAACAGGACATGCTCATGATATAGAAGCAACGAATCCAATTGGTTCTGACCAGGAGCAAAGAGTACCACATGGTTCAATTGGTGCAGTAGCTGGTCATCGAGCCATTGCTCAGAGTAATACTGAGGAAATTTCTGAAGCTTTGTTTCGATACTCTGCACCAGAGGAGGTACGTTCAATTAGTAAATAAGATTTGGTATGTGCCCATCTGTAAATTTCTTAAAGGTACATTTCTGTTGTATGTCAACAGGTGATGACTTTCCCATCAACGTGCGGAACTTGTGCGGCAAAGTGTGAGACTCGAATGTTTGTCACCAGTATCCTTTTTCTTGACCCTTTAGATTGGGAAAAGAGTTTGTTATTTTATGAGCTAATTTCTCCATTCGGTTGAGTTTAAAATATTTGGGTGGTGACGTGTATGTGTTTCTATTTTGTGTAATTCGCAAGACTTTTCTTAACAATGCACAGACATCCCATACTTCCAACAAGTAATTGTCATGGCATCCACATGTGACGCTTGTGGTTACCGCAATTCTGAGGTTTGTATTGATCTGCTTGTTCTCTTCTCTTTCCCATGCTCCAATGGTAATTGTTGCTCTCTTGTGCAGGTGAAGCCTGGTGGAAGAATTCCCGATAAAGGAAAGAAAATTACTCTTTGCGTAAAGAATGTTAAGGATCTTAGTCGTGATGTCATAAAGGTATATGCTTTGTTCTTATTGTTTGTTATCAACATTACATTTATTTCATATACCAGTGAGATGTGTCCGACATTGCAGCTTTCTAGGGTGGAACCCTCTGGTTGGGGTGAAAATGAATTGGCATAATGGAATTTTTGGGCCTTCTTCTTAAGATTGTAGGCCCATTTGAACTATCTCTGATTCAATTGTCAGAGGCTCGTAATTAAAATGTTATTACAGGATTAAACTTGATGGGGTTCTCTCTGCCTTCATTCTTTAAATTTCATGGTCCGAGCTTTCTGTAGTACATATGTTCTGGATGTAGATTACTTTATGCTGGATAATAGCCATGTTCAAAAGTTACAATACCTGTTGTGAGTTTGAAACTTCAGGCTGCTGTATTATTGAGAGATTCTTTACCTTTATGGAGGTCAGTTTCGATGATTCAAGATTAGATTCAAGAGTTACGGATGATACCTTGGATTCTAAGTGGTACAGTGGGGTTGAAAACCATAAAGAGGATGTTTTTTGAGTTTTTGCAGATGATAAATCTCTCAAATTTTATGTAGAATTGATATACTTCCAAAGCAGAGGGTGGCATTTGGAAACCAGAAATCCAGTAGTCAGTAGTCTGCCTTAGTTGCCTCTTGAAGCTGCAACTTGGAGATCATAATGCTGCAGTTGACATGCTTAATTGATTTCTTTATGATTTGAGGGTGAAACAGTTATTAGATAGGGGAGACTTCATTATAAATATACGAAGGATAATTTGGCTGATATCATCTACTCTGAGCTGAGCTGTTTAATTCTTTGTATAAAGTTCTATACCGTCGTCTGACAAACGTTTATGTTGGACCAGTCGGATACTGCAGGTGTGAAAATTCCGGAGCTTGATTTGGAGCTGGGTAGTGGGACTCTTGGAGGACTTGTCACAACTGTTGAAGGGTTGATCACGAAAATTTGTGAAAGTACGTGTTAGTTTTGAATTTGTGTACAGTCCTATCGTATGCTTCATTTTTACTTTCTTAATTTATATCAAGTAGGTTATAAATTTGGAACTTGATAGTGATATGTAACTTATATTGATTGGTCATGAGTTTGCATGATACATAATTATTCCTGCTGTGCAGGTCTGGAGAGAGTGCATGGATTTTCTTTTGGAGATAGTCATGATCAAAACAAGAAAAGCAAATGGTTAAACTTTACAGCACGTCTAAATAAGGTAGTTGATAGCCTGTTTAGTTAATGTTGAATAAACGATGAAGTTGTGGACTAGTTATTGTCACAATAGATGATAATTTGGATTAAAAACACTAATGTACAAGTTACAAGTTAGAACAATAAATTAGTTCCTTTGGTGATGAATTTTTTGTTGTTTGTTCATGACCTCTTTCTGTTAAATGCAGCTTCTGAGTTTAGAAGAGCCTTTTACTTTAATTCTTGATGATGCATTGGCCAACTCTTTCATTGCACCCGTGACTGATGATATGAAAGATGATCACCAGCTATTGTGTAAGTCCTCTCTTGCAGTCATCTGGACTGCCTGCTTTCACTAGTTAAATTACGTTATGTGATGTTTACACTCTTTTTCTTGCATTCGATTGATTAGACTACTAGTTATTCACTCCTTGCCAAGATCCTTATTAGACTGCTAATCTTATCCATCGTGTAACAATAATATTTATTCCCTCTATATCCTCAGTTAAGGAGTACGAGAGGTCATGGGAGCAGAACGAGGACTTGGGTCTAAATGATATCGATACCTCCTCCGCTGATGCTGCATACATTATTCAGGAGGCTGGGGCAGCAGACAAGACCCATTTGTAATTTATTTAGAACTGCGCCTCTTTCCATTTTTTTTTCTCGGGGGAAAGGTGAAGCTATTGCACAACAGTATTGTGTTAGCAATTTACTTGTATCTGGTTTAAGACAGCATATGGAGTATGGAATAATGTATCGGTCGTTCTTTATGAGTAATAATCAATTTTGAGACTGTAGAGTTATGCTTGATTAATGTCATAATGTACCTATGCCCTGGCCCTTTACTACCTTTTACTACCGATATTCTAACAATAATTAAAAGTTGGTATAAAAGTCCATTGTAATTGCCTGGGTCGTGGGAGTTACCCAGTTACGTTTGGTTCTCAGGTGTGGTAAATAATTTGTCTCAGCTCTCTCTAGCCACGTACCCTTAAAAGTTAAAACTTCTAAGAACTTACTGATCACCTGCAGTTTTGCTTGTGTTTAGAGCTAAACCCTGAACGTTGCCAATTAACTGGCAGAACCATCAACTTCGTCTTACGTACAGAACTACAAACGATACAGTTATGGATAAGCAAAGCATTATAAGGTTTGTTTCACTATTTAGTTTGTAATTAACTTCATCGACATCAGTAAGCACAAATGTGATATTTCGTCCATTAAGAGACATCAAATTATATCAGAGGATTTATCCTAGTTCTTTAAATGACAACGAGAACAATTTACCTTCTTGTTTCCTAGAAACAATTGTATACGCGGCGTGCGCCTACGTATTTAGAAGCCGTAAGCCAAACCGTATACCGGATACTCTCAACTTGTTTCCTCGTACTCTCGTAGGCTTTGATGGGAGTTGTGCAAGTATGGACATGGACTGTCCATAAGTGGAGGGTGTCACGTGTATTTGTTTACACACCCCCCTCACACATGGGATTCTCTTCATCGAGATTGCACCGAGGTTGGGCGTCCGAGGAGGGATTCTACCAAAAACAAAGACTGTTCGACCACATCCATCCAAGTTATAGTAATCGATTAATTTACTTACAAGTTACAAGTTGAGGAAAAATTTAAAAGATTACTACACTTATCGATATGTGGCTTCCATTATATATGATGGGGTTGAACCTACATTGTACTGTACTTACTGATCACCTGCAGACAAGCAAGTGTTTAGAACTTTACCGTTGCCAACTGCTCAATCAATCTTCCACTTTGCCATACAGTTATGGATGACAAAGAGTTCCCAGCAGAAAGCAGCATAATAAGGTTAATTTGTTACACTTGTATGAATCTTTGAGCATTTGCTCCTGGTTTTGAAGTAAATCATAAATCAAGTTCTCAATCGTCTGTTGTATATTTTTAATCTGTTTGATGGATTCATCATCTTTTTTTCCCTTCTTGTTGTCAGTGTTCATGACGATGAGGGTACTAATGTACTATCAGTGTTCACGGAGATGAGGGTAGCATCAAAGTTCACGACGCTAAGGTTGGACCTGCTGTTACTACAATGCTGTGTAGGAAAGTATGGAAAACACTTTATGGGGTTGTGGCATTCATTATTGGCGTAGTTATAATTTCTGTAGTGCTAGTTGGGGGCGTAGTAGCGATAGTTTCTGGCGTGCTAAAACGTATATATGTTTTTTCTATTGCCGGAAAAAGTACGGGACTTTGTTGAGGAAGCACTGGGATACGCTCTTGCTGTAGTTGGATCTTTTCTACTGTTAGTTGTGGGCGTCATAGTTATTCTACTTTGGCCATTGGCTTTCATAGCATCAAGGTGGAAAGGGATATTCATACTATCATGTCTAGCCGTGTCGTTTGATTCTTTGTTCCTTTACATTCCGATCATCGATGAGGAACACAACTGCCTTGGCACGGACATGCCGTTAAGGAATGTAGCACTGGCCCTCAGATCAGTTACAGACCTCACTTTCATATTCCATATTACATGTCTAATCTGTGGTCTCATGAACAAATGCCCCAGCTGGTCTGATTCTGGTCTGAATTGGGATCCAACACGGTTGTCTACCTCGGCTTTGAGACTGAAGAATGTCCAAGAGGCGATGACAAAGAAGATATCGTGGTTATCTTTCTCCGTCATAATCAACATTGTTGCTATTCTACCGTTCCCACAGGTAATTCGAGAAAACCAGCTACTTCATCTTTAAGTATACCATGCCATTTTAACTACAACATTTTGTCTACTTCAGCCAATTATTCTAGTTTTTTTTTATGAAGCCAATTATTCTAGTTGTTGTTGTAGCATGCAAAAATTAACAGGCAAAGAAAACCATTTTTGGTCAGAAATATAGATCTTATACTCCTGTTGCTACTGATATTGAGATTTTAGCCATTTAACCAACTCTATTCTCTTTTTGCACCAATTGATTTTTTGCAGTTGGCAGTAATAACTGGCTTTGTCAGAATGGGAAGTTTTTATAGATCACAGATTATGAACAAGGTTCTTGTTTTCCAATATTTCCTAAGGAGTTGCCAAATAATTCTATCCATTAAAAAGATGCATACAGCTGTAAAATGGTTCAAAGGTGCTGGCTACTTTCTCCTGTACTTCATTGCTAGCCATGTAAGTCTTCTTAAATTTCATTAGAATTCACTTTTTTCTTCCATTATATTGAATTATTTGAATTAATCATACTCAATGCTTAATTGTCACTCCTTGAATTTCTTTTACTCTAAATAAAGAATACATTTCAGTTTTACCCCTTTAATTACAATCAGATAAAACTTTTGATTTTGCATACACCACCTCTTTAATTACAATCAGAGAAAACTTTTGAATTTTGTCAATCTCTAATGTCTTTCTAAAGTATAAATTACAATCTGATTAAAAATAAAGTTGTGCTATTAACACACCATGAATTTCTATTCACACACCTTTTCCATTATTCTATCACTAAATTTTAATTTAATTTACAAATGCACCCCTCAAATTTACTTGAAAGCCAACTCTCATCATGGGGCATGTGTTAGTAGCATATTGAGGTGTGTTAATAGTACAACCATTAAAATAAGGTTTAAATGATGGACTTATTTTATATCTAAAAATTTAGAGAGGTAAACTGAAAATAATTCATAAATAAATATATAGTGACAATTTTCTTAAAATTAAATATTTTTTAATTAAAATATTATAACGAGCATGTTGCTAATCGAGCTCATGACCTCCCACTTAATAGGGGAGACTATGCCACCATTTTAATATTTTAACAACGTTTAGAAGTTGATGAATTTATTTTCGTGTCATTATAGGTTCTTGGAGCTTTTGGTATTTCTTTTCTATTCAACTAAAATTATCATGTTGGGAGGAAGCATGTCAAACTATTGCCGGATGCATGTCTGTGTATGATTGCAGTCATACTACTTCATTAAGTAGCACGTATCTAAGTGAATCATGCTCTATAGACGCTTCAAAGTTCAAATGCAACTACCTTTGACTTTGGAATGTACCGTGATGTTCTTAAATCTGGGAACATGGGACATACATATTTTTCAACAAAATTCCTTTTCTATTTCTGGTGGAGCCTCAAACATTTAAGCTATGCATATGTAATCACGTGACAACTGTTTATTGACAAATAACAATCAATAACTTCTTACCGTTAATTATGCATCACAAACAGAACATGCTCATGATATAGACACAATGAATCCAATTGCTTCTGACCAGGAGCCGCACGGTTCAATTGGTGCAGTAGCTGGTCATCGAGCCATTTCTCAGAGTAATACTGAGGAAATTTCTGAAGCTTTGTTTCGATACTCTGCACCAGAGGAGGTATGTCAGCTAGTAAATAAGATTTTGCACTAGTCTTCTACAATTCTATATGCATGTGCCCATCTGGAAGTTTCTCAAAGGTACATTTCCGTTGTTTGTCAACAGGTGATGACTTTCTAATCAACGTGTGGAACTTGTACTGCAAAGTGTGAGACTCAAATGTTTGTCACCAGTATCCTTTGACTTTTTACCCTTTAGATTGGAAAAAGGGTTCGTTATTTTATGATCTAGTCTCTCCATTCGGATGAGTTTAACATAAATTTTGGGTGCTGGGACATGTATATGTTTCTAAATTATGTTGTTTGCAAGACTTTTCTTAACAATGTACAGACATCCCATACTTCCAACAAGTAATTGTCATGGCATCCACTTGTGAGGCTTGTGGTTACCGCAATTCTGAGTTCTGAGGTTTGTATTGATCTGCTTGTTCTCTTCTCTTTCCCATTCTCCGATGGTAACTGTTATTGTATTTCATCAACATTGCACTTATTTTCATATACCAGTGAGATGTGCGCTGGTTGGGGTGAAAATGAATTGGCATAATGGAATTTTAGGGCCTGCTTCTTCAGATTCTAGGGCCATTTTAACTTTCTCTGATTCAATTGTCAGAGGCCCGTAATTAAAATGTTGTTACAGGATTAAACTTGACGAGGTTTTCTCTGCCTTCATTCTTTTAATTCCATGGTCTGAGCTTTCTCTAGTAC
Organism: Argentina anserina; assembly: GCF_933775445.1. NCBI lineage: Eukaryota > Viridiplantae > Streptophyta > Magnoliopsida > Rosales > Rosaceae > Argentina > Argentina anserina. The sequence continues at coordinate 6,453,131 of NC_065874.1, forward strand.
ATAAGTTTTGGATGTAGATTACTTTATGTTGGATAATAGCCATGTTCAAAAGTTACAATACCTCCATAACTACCTTTATGGAGGTCAGTTTCGGTGATAAATAATTAGATTCAAGACTTACGGATGAGACCTTGGATTCTAAGTGGTACAGGGGTTGGAAACCATAAAGATGATGTCATTTGAGCTTTTGTAGATGATAAAACTCTCAAATCATATGTAGAATTGATATACTTCCAAAGTGGAGGATGGCATTTGGAAACCAGAAATCCAGTAGTCAGTAGTCTGCCTTGGTTGCCTCTTGAAGCTGCAACTTGTACATCATAATGCTGCAAATTGACATGCATAGTTGATTTCTTTATGATCTGAGGATGAAACAGTTATTAGATCGGGGAGATTTCATTATAAAAATACGAAAGATAATTTGGCTGATATCATCTACTTTGAGATGTTTAATTCTTTGTATAAAGTTCTAAACCGTCGTCTGACAAACCTTTATGTTGGACCAGTCGGATACTGCAGGTGTGAAAATTCCGGAGCTTGATTTGGAGCTGGGTAGTGGGAGCCTTGGAGGACTTGTCACAACTGTTGAAGGGTTGATCACGAAAATGTGTGAAAGTATGTGTTAGTTTTGAATGTGTTGTATGTCCTATCGTATGCTTCATTTCATGTATTTTCTTTTGGACATAGTCATGATCAAAACAAGAAAAGCAAATGGTTAAACTTTACAACACGTCTAAATAAGGTAGTGGATAGCCTGTTACTTTATTAAACGATGAAGTTGTGGACTATTTATTTTCACAGTAGATGATACTTTGGATTAAAAACACAAATGTACAAGTTACAAGTTAGAACAATAAATTAGTTCCTTAGGTGAATTTTTTGTTTGTTTGTTCATGACCTCTTTCCATTGACTGCAGCTTCTGAGTTTAAAAGAGCCTTTTACTTTGATTCTTGATGACACATTGGCCAACTCTTTCATTGCACCCGTGACTGATGATATGAAAGATGACCACCAGCTATTGTGTAAGTCCCCTCTTGCATTCATCTGGCCTGCCTACTTTCACTGGTTAAATTGCGTTATGTGATGTTTACACTCTTTTTCTTTCACTCCTTGCCAGGATTCTTATTAGACTGCTAATCTTATCCATCGTTTAACAATAATATTTATTTCCATGATATCCTCAGTTGAGTACGAGAGGTCATGGGAGCAGAACGAGGAGTCGGGTCTGAATGACATCGATACCTCCTCCACTGGTGCTGCGTACATTACTCAGGAGGCTGAGGCAGCAGACAAGCCCCAGGTGTAAATTGGTTTAGAACTGCGCCTGTTTCCATTTTTTTCTTGGGGGAAAGGCGAAGCTGTTGTGCAATAGTATTGTGTTAGCAATTTACTTGTGTTTGGTCTAATACAGCCTATGGAATAATGTATCGGTCTTTGTTTATGAGTGATAATTAATTGAGACTGGAGAGTTGTGTCTTTTGGATTAATGTGATAATGTACCTATTTCCTTGCCCTTCTCAGTTGAGTGTTGTGCCTTTTGCCACTGATCTCTGGTCTACACCAACAAGATTGCTCGAAAATGAGGGCGTTTGGAGAGAAGGTACCCAACACGGGGGAAATTCTATGGTGCAGTCTCTAATCCACCATTCATACATCACACGGACCCCACGTGTATTTTAAGACACCCTCTATCCACTGTTGAATTTGGTATGTATGGTATGCAGCGCTGCACCATAGACGAATTCCCCAATACGGGTGCAAGAAGCAATACGTGCAGCCAATGTAATTTTGCTATTTCTTGTATCATGCTCACCAAATTAGCAACTCGATATACATTTCGTCAATGAAACTGCTAAGTTATCTTGAATCTTAGAAAATGGAAATCACATGTTGGCTGAGCCCCTTTGCCTGCTGGCATTTCATTTTCTCACTCTCCAAAGCATTTTACTTCTCTTTTTCGAGTCTGAAAGGAAACGGTGATCAAAGCCAAGATGCAAAGCAAACGATACAGCTGGAAGACAAAATTGCCAAAAGAAAAGAAGGAATAAAGAAGAAGGCTGCAGACGAAGATGAGTGCTCATTGGGGCAACTCGTTGATCGGACAGCCTTGGCTAATAATGGCTGGTATCGTCCTAATGATAATTGTGACTTAAGACTTAAGAGCTACTATATGATTTTCGATGGGAGCATTAGCAGAACTCCATTGTCAATTTGTCATTGCCTGGTTCCTGCAAGTCACCCAGTGACCTTTGATTCTCAGGTGTAGTAAATACTTTGTCACAGCTCTCACCAGCTACGTACTCTCAAACTTGTACGAACTTACTGTTTACATGCAGTTTTGCTCGTGGTTATAGCTAAATCTAATATAAAGGTTATAATATATTAGTGGACACTTCGGCCATCGACAACTCCATTTCGAAAATATGGTCGATCGACACCAGTAAATGTGATCGGTATATATATTTAGGGAACCCGTAAAAAATTCGTCCATTTTGGACATGATTTGACCGTTCGTTCCTACGGTCAACAAAAAACAAGCCGTTTCGACATATTAAAACCCCTATTGACCGAGCTTTTCCAAATAGGTCTCCTCGGTGTGACCGCGCACGATAGGTACAAAAATTAGGTGATTTCAGATATGTAAACGGCTTTCAGCGTTTGCATCTTTGTAATGGATCATCCCTTAGGCATATTAGTGGTGTTTTTGGTTTACCGGAAATTCCGACGGTCAAATGAGATATGAATTGGATGAAATTTTTACATAGTCAATAAATATGTATACCGATCACATCGGCTGGTGTTGATTGATCCCGAGAAGTTTCCTTCATATAGTCACTTCATAATGCGATAGTTTTATTCTAAACCTAATAAAAAGGTTATGATACATTAGTGGACACTTAGGCGATCGACAACTCCAGTTCGAAATATGGTCGATCGACACCAGCAGATGTGATCGGTATATGTATTTAGCGACCTCGTAAAATTTTCGTCTGTTTTGGACATTATTTGACCGTTCGTACATACGGTCAACCAAAAGAGGCATTTTGACATATTGAAACCCATTGACCAGGGCTTTGGGATTTGTCAAACAGCTTTCGGCGTTCGCATTTTTGTAATGGGTCCTCCCTTATGGCATATTAATGGTGTTTTCGGTTTACTGGAAATTCTGACGGTCGAACGAGGTCTAAATTGGATGAATTTTTTTCAGGGTCACTAAATATAAGTACCGATCACATCGGCATGTGTCGATTAATCCCGATAAGTTTCTTCATATAGTCAATTTATAATGCGAAAGTTTTATTTTAAACCTAGTATAGAGGTTATGATACATTAGTGGACACTTCGGCAATTGACAACTCCGGTTCTAAATACGGTCGATCGACACCAGTAGATGTGATCGGTATATATATTTAGAGACCCCGTAAAAATTTTGTCCTTTTTGACATAGTTTGACCGTCAGTACCTATGGTCAACAAAAAAATTCATTTTGACATAATAAAACCCTATTGATTGGGGGTTTGCCAAATGAGTTTCCTCGGTGGGACTGCGCACGATTGGTGATACAAATTAGATGATTTTCATATATGTAAATGGCTTTCAACGTTCGCAACATGGTAATGGGTCATCTCTTAGGGCATATTAGTGGTGTTTTCCATTTACCAACAATTCGGACGGTCACGAGATCCGAATTAGATGAAGTTTTAACATGGTCCCTAAATATTAGTACCGATAACATCAACTCGTGTCGATGAATCCCGTGAAGTTTACTTCATATATTTCATATAATTGCTTCATAATGCTACAATTTTATTTTAAATATAGCATAAAGTTATAATATAAAAAATATAACATTTTAAATCTAGTATTATTAACATAGATAATATTATATATAAAATTATTATCAAAAAAGACATAATTGATGTTTAATATATGATATATTATATGCATGTATAATATTTTATTTCTTGGCGGGCTTTTGGTGGGTCGGGCAAAGTTTCACATCTCTAAACTAAACCTGGTCCTCTACCCACATAAGCGAGTTTTGGCGGACTTTCTCGTGAGCCAGACCGGATAGAAGCCATCGGGTTTGCAGGTCTCCGTGGACATTTCGGATCCGCGTGCTAAATAATGAGGCACGATGCAATCTTAAATGTGTATGTGTATATACATATATATTAAAAAAAAACGATTTATATTCTTTGATCATCATCATGCATTTATAAAAGTCATTCTTTTTTATTATTCACACTACAGATTATACACCGAATACTACTTGTTTCCAGTTTCCTCACAAACTTCAATCAGAGTTGGGAGAGATTCTTGTGTGGGCGAACGCACCACGTGGCGATGAGGCTGTCTAATAAGGGCATAGCAAAGGGCTGTTTTGGGTATTGTGTTGAAAATAAATGGGGTAAAATAGGAATTTGGGAATAAATTGCTGCATTTTTATTGGGTTGTCCCATAGCCACGTTGTAGGGGAGTCTGCACCTAAGAATTTTTCTCATAGTATGGACATTGACCGTCAGCTGTGGACAGTGTGGAGGGTGTCATGTGAGTAACAGAGAAACAAATAAGGTGGATGGGGGGAAAGCTTACTTGGCCATAGATCCCATGGGTTTTTACACGGACTGAGATCCTCTCATCGTGTCTCTCTCCTAATATATTGCCTACTGAATTAATCTGGACCATCTATTATCAATTCATGGCTAGGATTTCTTTCACATTGTTTTTGTGATATTTTCATCATCCTCGTTATTATCATCTCGCGTTGTTCTCCGACGATTCCTCAAATTTACAAAAATATAAGGAAAGGAGGACCACAAAAATATCACCAAAACAATGTAAAAGAAATCCTGACCATTCAATTAATAATAGATGGTCCAGATTAATTTATTAAACAATATTAGTTGAGGATCTCAGTCCTTTTTACACACCCCTCTTTCACACGTAGGATTCTCTCCATCGAAATTGCTCCGTGGTTGGGGGTCCGAGGAGGTCTTTTATTAAAAACAAAGACTTCTATACCACATGCAACCAAATTATAGTTGGTTAAAATTAACTCATCAAGTTGACGGAAAAAAAGATTACTATACTTATCGATCTGTGCCTTCCATATATATGATGGGGTTGAACCTACACTGTACATACTGATCACCTGCATACAAGCAAGTGTTTAGAACTTTATCTGAACGTTGCCAACTGCTCAATCAGCATGGCTAACAGAGAGCTCCCAGCAGAAAGCAGCATAATAAGGTTAATTTGTTACACTTGTATGAATTTCTGAGCATTTGCTCCTGGTTTATAGTAAATCATAAATCAAGTTCTCAATCGTTTGCTCTATATATATTGTTGGTTTCATCTTGATCTTTTTTTCCTTCTTGTTATCAGTGTTCAAGATGATGAGGGTAGTAACAGTTTTCACGACGATAAGATTGGACCAGCCGCTACAATACCATCTAGCTATAGGAAAGTATGGGAAACAGTTTCTGGGTTTGTGAAATCCACTATTCGCGTAGTTATACTTTCTATAATGCTAGTAATTGGGGGCGTAGTAGCTTTAGTTTCTACCGTGCTATATGGGATATATGCTTTTCTTTTGCCGGAAAAAGTACAGAACTTTGTTGGGAAATCAGTGAAATACGCTCTTGCTGTAGTTGGATCTTTTCTACTGCTAGTTGTGGGCATAGTAGTTATTCTACTATATCCATTGGCTTTCATGGCATCAAGGTGGAAAGGGATATTCATACTATCATGTCTAGCAGTGTCGTTTGATTCTTTGTTCCTTTACATTCCGATCATCGATGAGGAACACAACTGCCTTGGCACGGACATGCCGTTAAGGAATGTAGCACTCGCCCTCAGATCAGTAACAGATCTCACTTTCATATTCCATATTACATGTCTAATTTGTGATCTCATGAACAAATGCCCCAACTGGTCTGACTCTGGTCTGAATTTGGATCCAAAACGGTTGTCTGACTCGTCGAAACTGAAGCATGTCCGAGAGGCGATGACCAAGAAGATATCGGGGTTATCTTTCTCTGTCATAATCAACTTTGTTGCTATTCTACCGTTCCCACAGGTAATTAGAGAAAACCAGCCGGTTCCTCTTTTGGTGTATCATGCCAATTTGCCACATATCACTTAATTACGACATTTTTGTCTTTTTACTAATTCTATATATGTAGCATGCAAAAACTAACAGGCAAAGAAAATCATTTTTGGTCAGAAAAATATATTCTATACTCTCATTATCAGTATTTTAGCCATTTAACGAACTCTCTTCCCGTTTTGCACCAATTGTTTTTTTTTTCAGTTGGCAGTAATAGCTGGCTTTTTCAAATTGGGAAGCTTTTATAGATCACAGATTATGAACAAGGTTCTTGTTTTCCAATATTTCCTAAGGAGTTGCCAAATAATTCTATCCATTAGAAAGATGCATACAGCTGGAAAATGGTTCAAAGGTGCAAGCTACTTTCTCCTGTACTTCATTGCTAGCCATGTAAGTCGCTTCCATATTCAATTTCATTAGGATTCACTTTTTTCCTCCATTATTGAATTATTTGAATTAATCATAGATTCATAGTCAATACTTAATATATTGTTACTCCTTGAATTTCTTTTACTCTAAAACTAAAAAATTAATTTCAGTTTTACCCCTTTAAACTTTTAATTTTGCAACCACCCCTTTAAATCTGATTAAAACTGATGGTGGACTGATTTTGCATATAATATTTAGAGGGGTAAACTAATACATAAATAAAAGTTTAAAATTAATAAATAAAAGCTTAGTGAAAACTTTTTAAAAGTATTTAAATATTTTTATATCGGGTGAGTTGAACTCACGACCTCCCATTTAATAAGGGGATATCAAGCCATCATTTCAATATCTTTTTTTAAGTTGATGATTTTGTTTTCGTATCATTGTAGGTTCTTGGAGCGTTTTGGTATTTCTTTTCTATTCAACTAAAGTTATCATGCTGGGACGAAGCATGTCAAACTATTGCCGGATGCAAGTCTGTGAATAATTGCGGTCACAATACTTCATTAAATAGCTCATATATGCTAAGTGAATCATGCCCTATAGATGCTTCGAATGCAACTACCTTTGATTTTGGAATGTACCGTGATGTTCTTAAATCTGGTAACATGGGACATACAGATTTTTCAGCAAAATTCTTTTACTATTTCTGGTGGAGCCTAAAAAATCTAAGGTACGCATATAATCATGTGACAAATCACAAATGTTCATTGATAGATAACAATCAATATCGGCTTATGGTTAACTTATTTATGCATCTAGTATTTTAGTTATATCTATAGTAGCCTCTTAACGAACGGTCACGCATGAGTCGATTTGCTTTTATCTTATTTGAATGTATAGATTTTAATATATATTTTTATTTCTAAAAACTCACATCCTAAAATTAGAGAACATTGATATATACTACAAAACAATTTGGGTTCACCCACGTCCTTAATTATACGGATTAATGTCAATTTTGTTTGTTATTTTTACCAACTTATCCTTAGACACAGGTGATTTTCTCAATTAAGTGAATATAAACGAATGACAAGTTCAAAATTATTTGAATGACTGTTCTTTAAATGAATATAAACAATGCCATGACAATTCTGAAATTATTGAAAGACAGTTATATAGGCTAAATTGGCATAAGTTATACATTACGTGTCAAAGACATGCTACTTCACTAATTCTGGATTGCTTGATTAATGTCACATAGCTAGTTCAATGATGTTTTTACAATAGTTACTGGATAGTTTTCTGAAAAATATATACTGTATAGTTTATATGAAGGGTGATCGAATTTTGCAGTAATTTTGGCACCAATCTCGAAACAAGTAGCGACATGTGGGAAAACTGCTTTGCAATAATTATTTGTGCTATGGGGTTACTACTATTTATAATTCTCATCGGAAATGTACAGGTTGGTAATGATTATATCCTTACAGTTTAACTTTGATAATTGACTGTTTGATAAATTAATAACTTTGATTAAATAATGAATTAATATAATATCCTCTCTTCTAGTCCAAACATTATTTATTTATATAGATTTTACCATGTTTTGGGTTTAGGGCTCGACTATTACCTTTTATTTTAAGAAAATACTTGTGCCCATACTAGTGTAGGTGTGTGCATCTAAACTTTTCTTATTTCTATACTTTTTGTAGTGTAAATCTAAAATTGAAATCATTCAAAAGTTTTATTAATCAATAAAGATCACATTTGTAAAAAAAAAAAATCAAAACAAATATAATTTGTTTAGCCAATTGTAGCAAATAAAATAGACGGCTGATTATGAGACTATTAACTTTCAACCATAATTGTTCATTTGTTTGATGTACTCAACTTAGTAAATGATTTTTATTTCAATTTATACTTTACAGAGATGAACTTTTAAACACTTAAAATTTTAAAATCACACTACCAAAAATATAAAAATAAAAAGGACATGGACGTGTGCGTATGGACACAAATATTATCCTTTATTTTATATATTTATACTTAGCTTGCTATCTATTGCACTACAAATGCAAAAAAAAAAAAAAAAAACTCAACAAATTTAGCTTAGGCAATGCTTGAACTTATGTATGGGATTGCTTGCTCACATTTTCTTTGAATTAGACTGGTTAGGGGAGTGCTAGCTTCATACTCGCTCACCTTAGTTTTGGATGAGCCACACTCACCCAAGGAAAGAAACATATAGAAATGTGACAATCTCATTTCTCTTGATACCCTTTACAACAACTATATTTTTTTTAAATCATAAAAAAAAAATCTAAGGGAGCCCACTGGCGGTCTCTTTTTTTTTAATTTTTTTTTTGAAATTAAAAGTACAAAGAGGGAAAAGGGGACATTTGTTCAAAAGAAACCGTCTAAGAAAAAACAATGTGACAACAACATAATTGGAAGCCAAAGTAGAGAACGGCGATCTGCATATCTGATGAGTTATACTATAGAAGTGCGCACATGATAAAACTAATTCAACGTACTTTAAATAAATCCGAAGGCTGAGACGTAAAGTTTTTCATGGAAATTTCAATAACGATTTACTTATAGTGGAAGGTTGTTGATCATTTTATGCTAACAAGTTGTCATTTTATTCTCACTTTTTTTCAATGTTCTAAAAATCCCCGCCTAGGCGCCCGGAGACCCTTGGCCGTCTCAATTTTGGGCCGATTAATCCCCGATTAATCATCTGGGCGCTGGTTTTTAGCTATCCGCCTGATTAACGCCTAGCATTTTTTAGAACCTTGCTTTTTTATATATAAAAAATTATCATTTTATTCTTACAAGTTAAATGAGAAAAACTGTTTATTTCTTTTTATTTTCGCATCTACTGATATTGTTGTCCTCTTTCTCACTGTGATTCATGACATTATTGATTTATGTAAAACGTGTTTGTCCAAAAGTAGATTTCATCATCCGTTTATAATTGTTATGTTTTTTATTTGTTGAAACAGACATATATACAATCGGAAACCGAAAAGTCTTTGATGATTAAGGATAAACGAAGAATGAGGTTATATACGAAGTATAAGGATATAGAAAAGTGGTTGTCAACTCATGGTTACCCTGATAATGATTTAGAGACTCCTAATGCCTGGAAAAACATCAAAGAACTTAAAGTGGTGGAGTTGATTGATAAAGATGTGGATCTTGAATTCATGCGCAGTTGTTTTAAGCGACATCCATCCGCAACAGATCCACTCAATGTTATTTGCGTCCATGCATTAAAGAAGGTAAGTTCATCAACCTTTTTTTATTTTTTATTTTGAAGATCTATTACTTTTTTTTAAGGATGAATTTTTTGTTTTGAAGGAAATCACTTGGTTTATAAAATATATAAACAAAAGTCAGAATAGTCATTACATATCCCTCCGCTACAATATCCAGATAAATAAGAAAAGCATGCACACAATGACTACTCATTTTACATGATGCACACTTATTTGAGAAACCCTATAACATAAATAAGATTATAGAGCCCAATATAATAAAATAAATACAGCCAAGACCGAAGCTTGAAGGCCCAAATCCCAAGCAGATCCAAAGACACCATACCCCAAAACTCAGCCCAAAATTTGATCGAAAAATGTGTTAAAATTAGAATTTCACTCTGTAATTTCAGAGTGAAGTTCTAATTTTGGCATACTTTTCGGTCAAATGTTTTCACCATAAGTAATTCAATATTTAGGTATGTTACTCAAGATCATTTCTACAAAATTTCATCTAATTTAACAATGGTTTGAGCTTTCAAAATCGAGATCTACACGAACGATTCACGTTGAACAGCTTTAATTCGTTCATTGATTTAATCTAATTTCAATATCTTAGCAATGTCCGAATTGGATGAAATTTTGTAGAGATGATCTTGAATAACATACCTAAATATTGAATTACTTATGGTGAAAAAATTTGATCGAAAAGTGTGGCAAAATTGAAACTTCACTTTGTAATTTCATAGTGAAGCTTCACTCTGGATATGGACTGTATATATATATATATATATATATATATATAAGATATATATCCTAAGTTTCAATTGATATGAATGTAATTTATCTATATTTGGTTATGTATATATATATACAGGTATCTATTCTTCGAGATGTGGATGAACAAGACTTGAAGAATTTTCATGACGACCCTCTCGATTGTACCACCCTTGAGAAGGACAGCTACATCACTAATGCAGGAAAACAACTTAGTACTTTGTATTTGATTATAGATGGCACAATTGAGGATGTCAAAACAAAGCGTCGACGTGATTGTTGTGGAGAAGAAGTTTTACATTGGGCAATATCAAACTATAAGAAATCGAAAGACAAACGCGGTAAGCTTCCTGATGCATCAGTTGATGTTAAATGTTCAACGAAAATAAGAGCTTTCAAATTTACTGCTGATGAGTTGATCGACATTCTCAATGAGTTTGAAAATCCACAACCGTTGCCTTCTGCTCTTGACCACCAAATTAGCATGACTGAACGTGGAATGAAGGTAATAAAAAGTCTAATGCATGTATATCATTTCGCTTGTTTCATCTACTGCATGTAGTTTGATTATTCAAAAGTGGAATTTCGCTTTAGAATCACATAAGAAAGTTCCTTATTTAATTCTATATAAAAAAATTCCTTATTTAACTCATTTTTCTATCAATATATTATTTTCCATGATACATTATTAAATAGTTAGGTGTATACGGCATGATCATTTTTACAAAGTTTTATCTAATTTGACTATCGTTTAAGTTTTTAAAATCCTAATTTACACGAATGTTTTATATTAAACTTATTGTCTTTTGTTCGTTTGTTGATTTAATCTAATTTCAATACTTTTAACGATCAAGTTGAAAATTAATATAGATAATCGTGTTATATATAGTCTACTATGATCGAAAATTTAAAACGAAAAAAAATGAACTATATAATTAACTTCGCTATGCGAGTTGGAGCGGGACTTGAATAAATTTATTCTATATATTTTAATTTTGATCTACAGGATTGGTTGTTGAGAAATGGGTTCCCTGAGGATCTGAAGGCAAACGTCATGAAATTGCTACCGCTAGGAAACACAAACGGTGATGCTGATGTTGATGTTGGCATAAAAAATTTGCTGCTCATGAATGCTGATGATCTTGGTGTTGGTGTCAACACTGATGTTGATGTTGGCATCAAAAATGTGCTCCCGCTAGGAAACATGAATGTTGATGTTGATGCTCATGCTGATGATGTTGGTGTGGATGGTGTTGGTGTGGATGTGGATGTGGATGTGGATGTGGATGTGGATTTTCTATTCCGTATTCTTCCAGAAAATTTGAAGCCATCCATAAAGCGGCATCTGGGCATGAATGCCCTAAAGGAAGTATGTTCTTCAACTAATTATATATAATTCCACTCGTCCAATATATTACTTCCAAAATTAAGTTCATTGATTTCAATTTGGTTTTTGTTGGCAAAATGTTATTTCACATACTAATTGTAGGCTTCGCATTTTAGGTGCCCATGCTTCAAACATTGCACGAGTACGTTTTGGAAATCATCTGCACACATATGGAGCCAAAGGTCTACCTAATGGATGATTATGTTGTTAGAGCAGAAGAACCACTTGGTTTCATGATCTTCATCCTAGGAGGCAAAGTGATAGTGACTGACACGACTAACAGCAATGCCACAACAACAAATTCGTCAGATATCACCAAGCCATCTAATGAGTATGTTCTTGAGAGAGGCGATTATTATGGAGACCAACTTCTGAGCTGGGCATCACCCAATAACGTGTCTTCTTCTAATATGGCCTTCATCTCAACTAGAGATGTCAGATGTCAAACGAAAGTGGAAGCCTTGATCCTCAAAGCTGAGGACTTGAAGAGTGTAGCCTCCAAATGCGGATCACAGTGGAACTTCGACAATTTTATGAATTCTCAGCAGTTGGTTCACGATGGCAAAGATCGTGTGGCAAATGCTGCACCAACCCCCACTATTGAGGAGGCTATCCGGCTTCATCAGGGTCATGACATAATCCTAGAGCAACTAGTTCTACTTAGAGATACCATATTCCAGAAATTAGACGATCAGGGCCGGAAATTAGATGACCAGGGACGGAGATTAGACGACATGGCTACATATTTAACCACAGTGGGTTATACAGGGAGTACTCACACATCTTCTACTCCTCCAGCACCTTGATGTAGGTTTCTGTATTCATGTCAAATCAGACTGGATGAAATGTTACTATGTGTGATTATAAAATGGTGGAAAGGGATTCATATGCTCTGTTTATTAATTGATTTTTTGAACTTTTTTCTTTGTATGCAAAAGAAGTGTAAATTGGATTGAAACTAGATGCAAGCAGCTGGGAACCATGTTAATTTGATGTCAGGATGTCATCTATTAGAGTCCTTGTTATAGTACTGATTTTGAAGATTTTTTTTATTAAATACATTTCTAGATTTATGCGTGTTATTCTTTTGTGGGCCATACGGGATGTCCAATTTTAACGGGATGTCCTAAACTCCTAATTGACCGCCTAATTGTATTGTCATGTTTCTACTGTTGATAATACTGGGTCATGGGGCTGAACCTCCTAATTGAGTCTCAAACTCTTTTGAAAAAGTTTAGCAATTAGGGCGGGGTGCCGGATTGCATGAATAAGTATGAGGGCAGAGTCGCAGAGTGCCCCACTGACTTGTTTCACAACAAAATAATAGTATGCTCGTATTCAATTTCGTATGCCATTCTCCCCGGCCATTTTCGTATTATTCCATTTTCGTATTCAATTTTCACCAACTTCTTACCGGCCATCTTCGCACTCCCATGCCCTTCTGCCAAGCCAACACTACCTCTACTCCCTTTCTTACACACGGCCCCATCTCCCATCAAACTCCCATTCCACTTATTTCTTCCCCATTAACATTTCACCTTCATTTTGTATATAAAATTTGCCACCATGCATCCAAAAATTAATTGCAACGTGTAGTACTGTATTTCTCTCATGAGTCCATGAAACGACGACTACAAACCAATCTACGTTTCTTCCACACTATACAAACATCACCCAGAATATCCAGATCCCCTATTGAGAATTTGAGATAATGAAGAAATAAATAAATTCTGTTTGTAAGAAATTGGTGAATAAAGAATATTAGTAGACATGTTCTTTAGTGATCTGATTTACAACTTGCAAGGAAGAACATGTACTGATCGATTAATGTATTGGGTATGGATAACTTAATCAATGTCTTTTTTCTTTATGTATAGTTTACTTAATCGCAACTAAACATTAAACAAAGACTATAATCTAAACATATACATGTCTTTGCCGCCATATATGAACAAAAAAAACTATACATTAAACAAACACAGCTGGCATTAGTTGATCGAGGTCAAGTCTTTAATCCCGTAAAGGATGATGTCTATAGCAGTGAATGAACATTTCGTGTTCGGTTTCAGAAAATAAGAATTGCTCTGAAAAGGTTCATCTCAGTTCAAGTATTTCTGGCTTTCTGCCTCTTCGCATTTGTGCATTATTCCCGTAATCGTCTATCGTTCGGTACATGGCCTGGTATGTACGAAGTACTAACAAATTAGGAATTTTCTTAGGTACCTCCAACATTTTAAACCTGACCAAAGCAGTATTCTTCGATCGATATACATAATACATTGTTTGTTTTAGTTTGTGTTTCTAGTATTCTAGAGAATCTGAGATATATGATTGAGGTCAATTAGTGGTATACATATATGCTAGCTAGCTAGCTACATGCGTCGGCTGAGAAACGATTCGTTCTCATATATATACGTAATTACGTACTGAGAGAGAAAGCTATGAATTTCTCACTCTCTCACAGCCAGTCAACTACCAATCTTCATCATCTTCTTCAATTTATGTTTTTCCTGTTTGCCTTATGATCGATGGCAAACTTTCTTTCTCAGCAAGTCAGCATTAATGTATCAACCGGTAGTGATCACATTGCTATCTCTACTGATATGCATTTACAGCAGAATCGTAACTGCCAAGAAAAGTCAATCAGCTCCAAGAATATTCCAATGAGAGCTGATGCACAACTTTCCTTCTCTTGTTCACGCTTTCTTGCAAATGTAGCCTAGGCCACTTCGTTTAAGCAATCATGCATGCATATCTTTAATCTGTTAATTAGTCAAATTACAGACTAAACAATGTAGTATAGAGGTGACTTGTAACAATGGTTTTCTGCACAATCTCAGGTCAGTATTATATTATATTGCTGTAGTTGGAATTATCGAGCCAAGGGACCATGCATAGCTGTTAGCTATTAAGAGATTCAAAAATGTAACTCATACTATATTTCAAACGCAAATTTGAAAGAAAAACTTGCCATCTCCAGTGAATGACGATGAAAAATGTAGTTCTCGTCCAGCTGTTGAGTGTTTTAGTCATTGTATGTAGTATGTACATGTAAGTGATGTAACTAGTCTAACTACTAGTTCTGTGTCTGTGCCTACTGTTTTATTCGATATAATTTGTGGATAGTGGTTGAAGTTGTTGACTTTCTAATTTCTATCACGATATATAGTTTCGCTATTAATTATGAGTATCATAACATTTTTGTTTTGTGTAGACTTCAGACTTGGATTAGATATTCTATTTCTGAGACTTTGAGTCGGTGACCATGTTTTGTTCAATACTATCGATTTTGTACTCAATTCAGTCAATTGTGATGGTTACAATCCGGTGGAATGGTGGTTTGATGAAAAGATACTGAAATTATAACTCTTCAATTTCAGCGAGTATTTCCCAATAAACTATTTTTCAACGCCCGCTAGCTGATTTGATCATGTTTAGTTACTGGCTTACTTACTGCTAATAATTGAATTAAACACAGCATGATCGACGAGTTCTGTATGTATGATTGTATATGGGACCATTGTATACGCAGAAGACAAACAGAAACGACTTTTGTGCATGTGTACTAAGTCTTGGTCTTCATTTTTTAGGTGCCACTTAATTGAGCTGCTTAATATTTAATGAGTAGGGATGACCATAATCATGGTAGGTTTAGGAGATCGAAATAATATACGCATACTCAATTTTAATTATATCTTCATATCCGTTTCAATTCTTGTTAGAAAATAATGAGTATTTTTTGTCCTCATACCCGTTGGAGATCCTCAATACCCGTTAATGATATTTTATTATATTATATAAAAATTCATATGAAGTATAGAAAAACGTAAAAATCTAAAATGAAAACTAAATGTCATGATGAAATTAGTTTTTTTTTTACATTAATCCAACTTAAACCAATATAAGTCTAGTTCAAAATAAAATAATAACTCTAAAAAAGTTTTTATTTACATAAATATTAATTAATTAATTAATATTGAAACATATATAATATATATTTTATTCTTATTGGGTGGGGATGTGGATCAAATATTATTTCCGTCCGTTAACTAATTTCATATTTCGAATATAAGGGATCTATACATGTTCAATTAGAGTCGAATACCCGTAAATACCATACCACATGGGTAATATTGTCATAATGAGATGTCCGATGGGAGATTCGGCATAACTCTCCTTGTTCAAGCTTCAATTGCATCATTGCATGTTCCAACTTCCAAGTAAGTCTCAGCAGTCTTAGTACTTTCTAACCATAGCAATGTTGCTTTGGCGTAGTCAAGACATTGATCGATCTTAATGTTGCTAGTTCCAACTAAGAAAGACCGTCAACACTTGGGCCGGAGTCGTATCTGGGAAAGAGTTACTGCACAGTCAGCAGCGAGCATCTGGATTCTGGAATTCGATCAAAACAGGATCAACAGTCGGCAACATGATTCGGAAAGCACGTTCCGCAGTCAAAGACTTTGTTCGGCCAGTACGTCGCGCAGTCATACGTCTGGCTTTAGTAGCTGTAGGGAAGTGGGAACGGGCATTTGTGATATCCTGCATTGCAGTTGCACTGGATCCTTTGTTTCTTTACATTCTGGTAGTCGATGAGAAGAACAAGTGTCTTGCCATGGACAAGACGTTGACAACTACAGTTCTTGTCTTTCGATCACTCACGGATTTCCTTTTGCTTACCCATCTCATTGTTTTCATCTTTGGTACGGTAGACACAGATTTCGCTCCTCGAGAAGCTGCCATAAGCAAACCTGGCTACGACCAGGACTTCGACTCCGACATGGAAAATGACTCCCACTACAACTGGTTCTATGTCATTTCTCTCATTAAGTGTCTCGCTATTCTTCCCATTCCACACGTAAGAAACAACGATCTTTGTTCTATCGGTGTTGGAAAAAAGATTATTGTTGACACTACCTATAATGTCATATACATGTCGTTGTTTCTTCTTCAGGTGGCAATTCTGGTGGGCTTTTTCAGACTGAAGGGCACTGAATCCCAATTTCTAAGAAAATTCTTGAACATTTCTCTTTTTCTCCAATACTTGCCGAGAATTGGTCAAATGCACCTATCTAGGAATAAATTCAGCATGGCCGGAAAATGGGCTAAATTCACTAAACCAGCATTCAATTTCTTTCTGTACATCGTCGCTGGTCATGTGAGTTTTGCATCGATATTCTTAATTTCTTATGATTTATTGATATAGCTATTATTTGTGCAAATATATATTTATTAAGTGTATCTAGGCTGCAGCCCTTAGATAGATCTACCCCTGCTCGCAAGACGTAGTACTTAACTTTTCTTAATTCTTTTCTTTCAAAAGACACTAGGCGCCATATGGTACTTTATCGCTATTGATCGGGAAACATCATGTTGGCATCAGACATGCAGAAAGACTCCAGGATGTGAAGCTATTGCTTATAAGTGCGGTGACAGTATTACAAACAATGTGACACTCTTGAATCAGTTATGCCCCGTTAATCCCCCTAATTCCACTCTATTTCATTTTGGAATGTTCGCCGAGATCCTCGAATCCGGTAACACAGGAGCAATAGATTTTCCAACAAAGCTCTTCTATACTTTATGGTGGGGCATAAAAAATCTAAGGTAAACACGTTCTTTATTTTGGTTAATTATTACTATATGTACATTATTACGTTTCAGATTTTCAGTTAGTTATAAGTAAGAGAATAAAATTCTAACATCTCAAATTGAATTGTATTATCGTATTGGAAATATGAAACTCTGTTCATTTTTTTTGTTTCAAAATGGTCTTACATATGAATGAGGTTAACGATAGAAGGAAATCTAGCTACCTACATCTTACATTAAGTTATGGTGCTATTTAACTATACTATCATCTCAACACACGCTTAGGCCGGCATGTGCCAATTTGGTTTGATGTGTAGATTTTAATTTTTTTTTCTATTTTAACAAAAAGACATAGAATATTAGCTATTACTAACCATTTATAGTAGTTGAGAGATAAGTATCTCTTCCTGACTTGGTATTCAATACGTGCAGTAATTTTGGCACAAATCTCGAGACAAGCAGCTACCTATGGGAAAATTGTTTTGCAATTCTGATCTGTCTTGTTGGTTTGCTACTATTTCTTTATTTAATTGGAAATGCGCAGGTTGGTATCAAACTCTATATCACTTGTCTGTTGTTCATGATTTAGGGTACTTATTTATCTTTTAGTATGTATATATATATAGTTCTTCTAGCGAGAGATTCATTTTTTTTTTGTTTAAAATAGATAGTTCATTTACTAACTTTTCGATTATATTTTCACATTTCTACCGTTCAATTTTTAGAGTCTAATGTGTATATCACCTCTATAAAATTTCATACAAAATGGAGGTGTTTAAGACATTCAAAACTGGAAATTAAACTTATAAACATGAACGGTTCAGATTTGACATATTTGGTGTGTTCATTGTTTTCACCAAGTTTGATACATTAACGATCACCATTTTGGCTGAAATTTTACAGAGGTGATCTGCACATTAAACTCTAAAAGTTGAACGGTGGAGATATGAAAAATGTAATCGAAAAGTTAGTGAATGAGCTATCTATATTTTTAAACCAAAAAAAGGATCCTCATTGGAAGGGGTTGTGTGTGTATATATATTGGTTATTAACACACTTAATTTTTTTTATTCACACACCTTTTGAAAATGTTTTATGCTAAAAATGGGTGTGTCAATAGAGAAAGGGAAAATAGTGTGTTATTAACATAATGCATAAGAAAGTTATGGGGTGTGTCAACAGAGAAAAATGGTGTGTATTTTTTTTTCTTTTTAAGAATTGAAGGGCCCTAAAAAATAATTCTACTTTATGACTATCAAACGCCAAATTGCACCTAAGTCCGGCCCTAACAACCAAAATTACATCCACCCTCTGAAAATTGGTTTATAGTGCAGTGCAACAGACCGGAACCATTAGAAGCTTGAATAGCTGGCTATAACCAAATAGAGAGCCTACCGCATTCAATTAATAACTAGAATTTCATCGCTTATTGGTTATAACCAAATAGTCTCAGGCTATTTTTTTTTGTTGAGAAAGAGTTTGAGTATGAGTTTCTTTATTTGGTTTGAAACAGATGTATATGCAGTTGGATACTGAGTCCTCACTACGTCACGAGGAACGGAAACACAATCAGATATCGGATAACAAGAAAAAAATCATGCAATGGATGAAAAATGCAAACTTCCCTAATGAGGAGAGGAAAAAGTTCAAGATGGCCCTAATAGAGCATAAAGTTATGGACAAGAAGCTAGTTGATGTGGATGTGAGTTGTTTCGGAAAAGATCCTTTCCCTACGCTTTCCAACTATTCCACGCTTATAATGCAAGATTGTATGTTGGATTCTCTCGGAATAACTCAACTAAAAAAGGTACGTTCCGCAGCTCAACCAGCCAGCTTGCTAGCTAGACAATAACCTGTCCATATATAACTTTGTACTACGTACGAAAGATGTAATATAGAAGTTAATTTCACTATATATGAGCAACGCATGCAGTTACCCCAACTTAAAGATATGAAGCTGGACGATTCCCAGTTGAGACGCTTGTGCCGCTTAATGAGGCCAGAGGTGTACCAGCCCAATGGCCTCGTTCTTGGAAAGCCTCAGGTTGTTGATCAGCTTTTCTTCGTCATAGACGGCGAAATGGTGATCAACGGGGAAGAAAAAACGTTTGTGAGGAAAGCGGGATACTACGGGTATAACATTCCAGACTGGGCGGTTCGTAATGCAAGGAGGTCTTATTATGAGCATAATCAGTTTGGTACTTCACATGTTAGAGCCAGTACTGCACAAAAACTAGAAGTACTTACTCTCCGGGCGTGGGACCTTCTAGAGTTTCTGGAAAGCGAGGACATTAAGCCTAACGTTGCATCCGGCACAACTATTCAGACACATCAACAGGTTTGCAATTTTCTAGCTCCTGCTTGGAGTTTTCATTCCATTCTTCGATCAATTAGTTATTTATGTTTCTGAAATTGATCAGTGACGCTAATTTTAGAATTCATTTTATTGATTATTTTTTCTTCAAGATCGATCATCTTCCTGGTAATCGTTCAGCCCTTTCATTTTGCTCAACGAACTTCTATATATATGCATGTATATATGTCGACAAAATCTTAATTATCACCTGGTCTTAGATAAACACTGAACACACGCGCGTTATCTATAGATAACGAATTGTACATCACATTCTTGATAGAAATAAGCTTCAGTAAATCATCAGATGTATTTTATTCTTTTAGTATTGGCGTTCTTAATATTCTCGAAATTGATTGATTGGCAGGACCAACCTCTTCCTGCTGCTGATGTATTAAGATGGCGATGTCCTGACACTGGCTGGTTGAAACTCAATTGTACCGCATTCTGGGATCCTAATAATAAGCATGGATGGCTTGCAACTCAGGGCTATGTTTTGAGAAGTGATACAGGTACTTTCATAATGGCTGGTAGTATAGGACCTAATAGGTTCCTGGACAGGTTTCATGCTGGAGCTCAGTGTATATATAAGGCACTCAACGCAATAATGCAAAATCTTCCTCCACGTTTGCGTGCTACTCCAATATTTGTGGAGTCCGACGACAAGCTCCTCATTGATTGGATCATGAAGCTGATGAAAGGGCCTTTGGATATAAGATACCAACTCCGTTTGATCGTTCACTCCATCATCCGTGATTGTGTTGATATGTTCCCACCTCCTAACGAAATCCGTTACAGTCATTGTCAGCCTCAAAGTAATTCAGTGGCATTTGACCTAGCACGACTTGCCTTCCGTGCCCATAATGGTGCTCATAACATCTGGAATGCGCTTACAGATTTACCTGTTGAAATAGTTAATGCCCTGAACAAGGATATGCAGCAAATAGGTACAAACGGTGAGTCGACTTCAGCTCATGCTGCTGAATATCAGGCAACTACTGATGATACTGCTGATGACTCTGATCATGTTGGCGCTGCTGATGATATCTTTAGTAGAACGATCCTTGAGTCTGGGCTGGTATAAAAAATTATTTACCAGTTAAAGCCTCTCTGTTTTTTTTTTGGTCGAAATTTTACCAGTTAAACCACTTTATCTTTGTGTGTTGTACTCTATTTAAAATAATCGTGTCGAGAGTTCCTTCATCTAACTTGATCTATCCTCTTATCAGTCTTGTCACTCCTCTAGTCATGTGTATTTATAAGTTGGACGTTGGTTTTCCTTTTTATGATTTTCTCTATTTTATTATATCGTTAGTAATGAAAATCTATCAAGTTCAAACTCTGCAAGTGCAAAAATAATGAAGAACCCTAGAAAGAACATTGAACCTTATCATTGTTATTTGTTATAGAGGGGCTAGCCTATTCTAAAAGTTACAAAGATTATTCCAAAATTTATATTGTAATGATACTGGGTAATGAGGCTGAACCTCCTAATTGAGTCTCAAACAATCAATCCCTTTTAAAAAGTTTAGCAATTAAGGCGGGATGCCGGATTGCATGAATAAGTATGAGGGCAGAGACGCAGAGTGCCTCACTGACAAATAATAGTATGATAGGCATTACTATCTCCCCGGCCATTCTCGTATGCCCATTTTCGTACTCAATTTTCACCTACTAACTCCCACGCCATCTTCGCTATCCCATGCCTTTCTGCCAAGCCAACACTACCTCTGCTCCCTTTCTTACACACCGCCCCATCTCCCATCAAACTCCCATTCCGATCCGGCCACTTTTTTCTTCGCCATTAACATTTCACCTCTATTTTGTATATAAAATTTGCCACCATCCAAAAATTAATTGCAACGTGTAGGTAGTTCTCTCATGAGTCCATGAAACGACGACTACAAACCAATCTACGTTCCTTCCACACTTTACAAACATCACCCAGAAAAGTACGTATTCTTCCAGACCCCCTACTGAGATAATGGACAAATAAATAAATTCTGTTTATAAGAAATTGGTTAATAAAGAATATTAGTAGGCATGTTCTTCAGTGATCTGATTTACAACTTGCAAGGAAGAACATGTACTGATCGATTAATGTATTGTGTATGTATAACTTAGTCAGCTGTCTTTTTTTTAATGTATGGTTTACTTAATCGCAACAAAGCATTAAACAAACACTATAACTTAGACAAATACATGTCTTTGTCATATATGAACAAAACAACTATACATTAAATAAACACAGCTGGCATTGGTTGATCGAGGTCAAGTCTTTGACTCTGTAAGGATGATGTCTGTAGCAGTGAATGAACATTTCGGGTTCGGTTTCAAATACGAAGAGTTTCTGTGAAAAGGTTCATCGTAGATCAAGTTTTTCTGCCTCTTCGCATTGGTGCATTATTGCCATAATCGTCTCTCGTTCGATACATGCATGGCCTGGTATGTACGAATTAAGTACTAAATTTCAAATTAACCTGACCAAAGTAGTATTCTTCCATATACAATATTAATGTTTGTTTTAGTTTGTGTTCTTGTATTCTAGAGAATCTGAGAGATGTGATTGAGCTCAATTAGTGGTATATATACATACAACTATACATTTATGATAGCTAGCTAGATGCATGCGTTGGCTGAGAAACCCCTCGTTCTTTTATACTGATCGGAGAGAAAGATAGGAGTTTCTCACTCTCTCACAGCGAGCAACTACCAATCTTCGTCATCTTCTTTAATCTCTGTTTTTCTTGTTTGCCTTGTGATCGATGACAAATTTGCTTTCTTTCTCAGCATTAATGTATCAACTGGTAGTGATCACAACCAAGTGCGTCAAAGAAAATCATCATCAAGTTCAACAAGTATGGTTGATGAGGAAAGTCTTAAACCAAAGTCGGAAACGGAGCCGCCCATCCTTCGATGGTGGAATAAGATTGTTGTGGTTTCTTGTGTGACTGCAGTTTTAACCGATCCCTTGTTCTTTTACATTCCTCTCATCAATGACCAAAGAAAATGCCTTGCAATGGACAAGAATCTAAGGATCGTTGCTCTCCTTCTCCGATCAGTTACAGATATCATTTTCATAATCGATATTACTAACCAAGTTCGTGAAAGGACTAAGATTATGGCCTTCAAGGGCTCAAAAGATCCATCGCCATCAAACTCTTACTCCTCATCTCCAGGAAATGAAAAGAAAGTTGCATTAGAAGTGACCCGGAGGTTGAAGCGATTATCTGTGTCTATTGTAATTCACTTGCTCGCCATTCTTCCCTTCCCGCAGGTAAAAGTAGATCACCATCTTAGGTGTAGTTTTCTCATTTCTATCATATATGGTTGTTATTCTTATAATCTTGTATTACTTGTTACCCAGGTGTCAGTATTACTTGTCTTTTTTAGAATGAGAGACAATGGGTATATGTCAAGAAGAAGTGTTTTGAATGCCTTTCTTCTCTTCCAATATGTGCCAAACATGTGCCGACTCCGGCTATCTTACAAGAAACTTCAGGTGACCCAAAGATTGGTCAAAGGTGCATTCAACTTTCTCTCGTACATCATTGCAAGTCATGTAAGTTATCTCCATGTTCGTAATAGTATTTTCTCCATGTAAGAAAATAATTGCTTTTATCCTTCTTTTTATATTAAGTGACTATATAATATATTGAGCTTGAGATGTTAACGTTACTTGATCACATTGAAACGAGTTCTTGGCTTGTGAGCTAGGCCTGCTTAGATCTCATCTATATTCTTCAAGGATTGGAGATTTGGAGAGCGCAGCAGTAGTTTTTAAGCTACTTTTGGAAGTTTTAATTTGTTAACATTAAGATATAATTTGTGTAGGAAGTGCTTCAATTCTCACTATAACAACCAATTAGCACTACAAAACAATGTGAAGCAAATGACAAATAACAGGTTTTAACATATATATTTAGCCAATAGAGGAGTGATCGATTACATGTCACATTTTAATTTAAATGTGTTTTTTTTTTGAGAAAATAAATTAAATGTGGGTTTTCTCCTTTATAAAGCAGAAAAGCTACATTTAATTTAGAATATGACATGGAGCCACATTCAATAATGTTGGCGAGATTGTGAGGTCGGATCTAAGTGTTTTAATTTTGGAATGACTTGGGCTGTGAGCCAGTGACGGATCTAGGATTGCATCATTAAAGATACTTGAACTTAACCATACAAAGATAGTGGAGAATCTTGACGGCGCGAATGAATTTTACTAATTAAAATTAAAACCAATCTTCCTAGTTAGTGAATGTAATGAGGCTTCCTCTTCTTATGCATATATACAAATAACATAAACTAACTAATTAAATATTTAAATAACACATTATAATCCAGAATCATTTATAAGAGTATTTTATTATCGGTTCGAAAGGTTAAAAAATGATCAATGGAAACTGAATTAAAGATCGTAGTTGGTCAATAAAGCTTAAAAAAAAATAAGAAATGAATATAATTCAGATTTGAACTTATAGGTTAGACATTTCATTAAAACCATTAAGCAAATTTTTTTTGAACGCTTTGGTTTGGACTTAAAATTGTCATTTTTAGTCTAATAGACGCATTTAACCATTAAAAAAACTCATATATATAAGACAAAACGGCGTATGTAGTCAAAATCTAACACAAATACATTTATTCAATTGTAAGCAACATACTAGCTAGTAATTAACCTAACTAGTATTTTAGAAGAAAATATACTTGAGTGAGAACATGCTATTGAGGAATAAGAGTCAAGTTTGGAAGGGAAACAAATTAGTAGAGTCGATTATTTAGGGATGCTTGGCTAAGAAGAATCCAAAAAATAAAATATTAAAAACTCTGTTTTTTTTTCTTGTCTTGAGTTTGAAGGTGTTTGAGTCACCCTAAAACTAGGCTAGACCCGCCCCTGGTTCGGCAACCACCTTTCGACAACATGGATTATACAATCGGGTTAAGCCATTAAGGAGTGGGGGTGGCGCAACGCACTCTGAAGCATGTTGGGCTGGACAAAAGTAGTGACCGTTGTCTTGCTGATGTTGATTCATTTCGACGATCAAGGTTGACCATATTAGTCTTCAAACTCATTGGGCAACGAGAAGTCATTGGGCTCAAAATGACATGGGTTATGGAATGAGCTTTTGATGAAGGAGGTTTGCCCTACAAGGGCAAAGGGATCACTTAGACAGTTAGACCTCTTTGTCCTTACCTGAAAACTGCTGATTGAATTCTCATGTTGTATTATGAATATTACTTTGATGTACACAATTTGAGGTCTCTAGGTGACTGATAATACCATCTATAACAGTTTAATGAGATGCTTGGTATGTAACTGGTAGTTTGTAGGCTGTATATGTGCTTACTATACTTGTCATTGGATTATGGTGGAGTATTGAAACTTGACATTTGAGTAAGTCTCGCGAGACTCGTACAACGTGTAAAAGTGTCTTGAATCTAGGTCATCATGAGGCCTGGCTGTCGGATGCCAGCGGGCTTAAACGTAGAAAATGTTGGGCTAAACATTCCCCCGATCCAAATACCAGTTGTCCATAAAAACACAAGCTCATGATCCACGAGCCCATTTTAGCTTTCCCCTCACCTTTCTATTCTCTTACTCGTCCTCTGTCTCCCCACCCGCTTCACCTTCTCCATCTCTTTCTCTGCCTCCGGCGACGACATGTCGTGTTTCCCCTCTCCCGTCAACAAATACTTCGGCATCCTCGTCGGGGTACTCCAAGGAGGTTATGCATGTGGGGGAAGCACCGAGCTTCATCATATTGAAAATTGGAGCTTTAAAACATCTGGGTTTGAAGCTGGGGTGGCTTTATACCCACATTCTAACCCGGGTTATCGGTGAGCCTCTCTCGATCGATATATATATATATCGATATCTCTGTCACTGTTGTGCTCAGCTTTAATTGCAGATGGATTTGCTGAATTTCATTGCATATGTCACCAATATTTGTGCCGTTATTTTAGGTGGTCGGAGCTTTTTGGTATTTTTTCTCTATTCAACGAGAGACATCATGTTGGTACCAAGCCTGTCGAACCATTGAGGGATGTATGCCCGCTCAGTGCGGCGATAGAACTTCAGCAGAGGTTGTGCTCCTCAATACATCATGTCCGATAGATCCATCCAATTCGACAATGTTCGACTTTGGAATGTATCTTGATACTCTTCAGTCCGGTTATACAAGACAGACAAGTTTTCCCAAAAAGTTCTTCTATTCTTTTTGGTGGGGTTTAAAGAATCTGAGGTTTGTAACAATATGTGTGGTTTCTTCTAACAAGTAAACAATATGTGTGTCTCTGTGTAATATATAGTAGTTTCTTTTTTTCGCTAATAGCTATAGAACATTTCATAGATCGAGTTCTTTGGCTTATTTATTCTCAGCATCACACTTTCATTGTGCTCATGTACATGCTTATTGCCACACCAGTTCTGCATTTTATTTTTAATTTTAAACTATTATAGATAAGGCAAGAAGATTTACAGATTTTTATTGCTTTCTTAGGTGCATTTACCCATAAATCACTCCTTCTGCAGATTATCTTTTGATGCATGAAAAGTATACAGCTTCATTGCGATTCTAATGGATAAAATTAGAAAACCATGTGCACGCAAACACTGTGTGTATGCAGTGTTGGCGGTCTTACCAATTTACTATATTTGTTTTTTTGGTCCTGTACGCGGATATTGGCCGAAACTTAACATTGTTTTTTAAGTGCATGCGAATAGTTATCCCATGGTTCGGTTATCAGTGTACCAACCACATATAATTGTTTTACTCTTTATTAAATTTCCAACGTAGGACTGCTTATTCTTTGACATTACCTGAAGCACATTCTTTGACATTACCTGAAGCATGGCATGTAAGTAGGAGTTGTTTGCCAAGATGTATGTGTTAGTTTACATGATTACTCAAGCACAGTGTTGATGCATCTCTATATGGTTAATTTGTTCTGCTAACTAGTATCTCAAATATTAATGGCTTGATCCATTTTTGCAGCAATTTTGGGACCAATCTAGAAACAAGTAGCTACGTGTGGGAAAACTGCTTTGCCATTCTTATTTCTATTACTGGCTTGCTACTCTTTTTATATCTCATTGGAAATGTACAGGTATGTAGACCAGTGGTGATCAGAAATAACTCTTATTATATATATATATATATATCATTTTTATCAAATAAATTAATAAATCTCATTTGATCAAAGTTTATATGTATCAAATTTTGGTTTGGAGTTTAAAAAAAGGGTTATTGTTTGCTAGGTCCAGTAAGTCCACTTGTTTTGGAGATTGGTTGTTTTGGTTCTTCCGCTTGTTTGTTGGACTAGTGTTTTAGCCCTTTTATTTTCAACTTAGGGCTCCTCAAGCTCCTATTGGAGACTTTCCCTCTTGATCAGGCCGATATGGGTGATTTTTTCTTCAAGAATAAAAAATAAAAGGAATAATCAACAGACAGGTTTTTCTTCACCACATCCATCAATTACAGATTATATCATGTGAATTAAACCTCATAGTATTCTCTGGATTG
This sequence comes from Argentina anserina, assembly GCF_933775445.1. Taxonomy (NCBI): domain Eukaryota; kingdom Viridiplantae; phylum Streptophyta; class Magnoliopsida; order Rosales; family Rosaceae; genus Argentina; species Argentina anserina. Next base: position 6,480,511 of record NC_065874.1, read on the forward strand.
AAATCTAAAGATAAATTTGTATCAATATTGAAGAATAGGTATTATAACTAGTTCTGATCTGCATTTTTTTTTACACAGGCATACATGCAGTTCTCAAAATCCAAGGAGATGGACGAGGAGGAGTTAAGCAATAAGATGAAGGAGAAAGAGACTGAAATACTCCAGTACTTGATGCCAAGAAAAGGTCTTCCGCTGGAAATGAGAACAGAAATCATGAGAAACATAAAGCATGACAAATTAAAAAATAAATTGGATTCTGAAGTAGATATGGACCTTTTATTCTATCTTCTCCCATGGAACATTGAAGTCTCTATAAAGCATCATGTTGGCATGGACGCCCTAAAAAAAGTATATTTTTAAACCAGTAGTTTCTCTAACGTTACTCTTATATTTTAGCAAAAGACACTTAAAGTATATTATGGATATAGAAAAAAAATGAAAGAAACGAGAAAACTAAAAGTGAGAAAGCATGAGAACACGACAGACTCCTACATAGTCATTTTGGTTGCATCATTGTAGCTAATATATCAATATAATGGTTCCAACAACTAATGCTATAGGTTCTTCCTAATATCACCTAATGAACAGTATGACCATTAAGGATACATTAAATTCACTATTCTGGCTTAATAATTTCATTAGGAGAGTATATAAGGACATCTTGGTAATGTTCTATATGTTGGAAGTGTATACAGTCCATATAAACAGAACTTAACTTGGTACCAATGTAGTCTATTGTTTTTCATGATCTTCTCTTTTCGTTCATCTTATTATTCCTTCGTATGGTGTTATAATTCAGCTTTAAAATATGATTATATAGGAATATGAATGGTGCATTCTTACAAACTTTATAACCAACTAATGTTAATCTAGGTACCATTGCTTCAGCACATGGATGAAAAGGTGCTGCAAAAGATCTGCGAGCATCTCAAGCCAGTCAGCTATTCTCCTGATCACGTTTTTAAAACAGGAAAAGAGATTGATGCAATGCTATTTGTCACAGAAGGCTCTGTTTGGCCTATCCACAATGGTGGTGAGGAGAGCTCAATGGTCACTGGGAATGAAGACAAACTTGACTACTTTGGAGAAGAACTTCTGAAGTGGGTATCACCAAGTATCTCTTTTCCTGATCTTCAATCTCCTAAACGTACTCAAAAGCTCAAATGTCAAACAAAAATAGAAGCCTTCGTTCTGATTGCCAAGGACTTGAAAAGTGTAGCTCGTGACTTCAGACGTCTGTGGAATTGGAATTTTTACAAATCTGACATTGATCCTGATCATTTTGAGAAGTCGGCAGGTTCCCTGAACAAGATTAACGAGGTATGTTAAATGCAAAAGTAGAATTGAGGTTCAATTCCAGCCTTCGCAATTATTAAGTTTACATTTCAATTTTCAGCTTACTTGCTTGTCATATCTTGCTTTTTCTTAATCAATGAACTCAGTCTTTTATTTAAGATACGTGGTCATTACAAGTTTACAACATTAAGAGTTACATGACCTCACCACTCATCATTTCTTTCAAGTCTCAAAACATGGTTGCCCTGCTTCTATAATACCAATGTATCATAGCTCCTTCTATTTTTTGGATTAAGTCACAAACACACACACACAATGGCCAATGAAATGTCTTATTTTTGGTTTCAATATTAAAAGCTTTGATTGGTATGGTCCTTTTTCTCATATCGACTTTTCTTTTTTCTGTTTTATTTTCTAAACCACGAATTTATCTCTTTACCAAAAAAAAACCTATATCTATCTTAGTCTAAATGAGTTATTATGAGGTTTGGTAATCCAATTTCGCGCGTTCCAGTGAATAGGATTAGACTCACATTACACTTCATAAATATACTCTGATGCTTCTTTGTTGTACAATTCTTTTTGACATACTGCTCTTATTATATTTATTTTGTGATACCAGACATATATTCACTTGTGGGAGGAGAAATTGGCCTCTGTCCAAAAGGAGAAGATGAATAAAGAAATATCTGAGTGGGTGTCAAGAACTGGTCTCAGCGAAGATGTGGAAAAAAAAATCAGTAAACACATAGAAGAGAACAAAATTGTGAAAAAAAATATAGATGCTGCCGTGGATCTGCCTTTTCTGTTCTCTGTTCTTACCCAGAATATCACAAATGCCATTGGGATGGATGCACTGAGAAAAGTATGTATGTCAACTTATGGAGCATTTCTTATAGCTTCCAAGTTTTTTTAACTTCTCTGATTTAGGAGAAAATGAATTTTTTATTGCTCTAATTGTTTTCTTGAACTTGTTTAGAGTTTATGGATAGTGAAGAGAGGGAAAAAAAACCATCAATATGGTGAAAGAAAAAAAAACCCTTCCTAATATTTGTAGTGAATCTGTCAACAAGTTAGTCAAAGAAACATAACAAGCACAGCAAACCAAGAGAAACAACCACAAAGAAAAGAACACAAGAACACAGATTTAAGGTGGTTCAGCAAATAGCTTTGCCTACATCCACCGGACATAAACACACTTCTACTATATTAATAATGGGTACACAAGAAAGACTAAGAAAACAAGAACTCTCTTCTCTTCCTATCTTTCTCCTCTCTGCCCTCTCTCACGCTCTAACCGAGAATGGAACACACTTTGCTCTTTGTCTCTGTGATGCCTAAACCTAGAGCATAATATAGCCATAAGGACAAACATGTTTCCTCACTAAATAGGAATCCTATTCCTAATAGTGGTAGGTTGTAAAGCCTCCTCCTACAAGTAAACCATCATCAATAAGGATTCCATATCCTTACCGGAACACCATACTCTAAGAAACCATCTTAAAAAAAACACATGGGCTGGAAACCCAACACTAATGATATCACCCTAAAACATAATCTAATGCCTTGTTACAGTTTGGTCCAGTGGCAGTCTGTTCATTAAGTGTATAGGAGATTGTGAGTTCGACTCACGAAAGACTAGTGTAGCATCTGAGTTTTGCTTATGCAATGAAAAACGAACTAATATGTACAATTTTTAACCTTTGAGGTGTAGAATAAAAAAAACCAGTCATTGAAGACAATTTTTTATACATTTAATTTGGAAAACCCCACCCTGCCCACCTTAATGTATGACCTCCAAAATGGAAGGTCGCTGTCTTAGGCCTTGTTTGGTGCTGGTTGTGTTGCTGTGCTGTAACAAAAATATATTATGAATTAAAATATTTATTACTTTTATTTTTTTGAAAAGAAACAGTTGTTTGTTAAAACAAAAGGTAAGAAGTCCGCTTTTAAAATTCACATATGATAAAGCTTTATCAGCCCAACAGATAGTGCTAACCCAAAGAGGCTACTAGGGCTTAAACTAAAACTGCTTGCCAATTAAGAATGATAGAAGAAAGAGTATAATCTCTAAAATCCTTAGTTGTAGAAGCCCAAAGTGATGCATAGAACTTAAACTCTCTCCCACAGGCCACAGATCTTCCTTCTCCACCCCACCATAGGATGCAAACAACCTTTTATTTCTTTCCATGCAAACCACCCACACTACACCCCACAACCCAAAGAGTTCCGGCCTTTATCCCTTTACCAAAAGCTGAAGGTTTTTCTTTTAGCTAGTCCCCCCTCTCTAGTGAAGTTATCCAGTCCACTCTTGCCTCCCTAAACAACTTCTTCCATGAAAAATTAATTAACCACCCCACAATGCATGAAGACATGTTCCACACTTTCTCCTTGCACTTGCACAAAATACACCAGTGAGGAGAAAAGCAACATTCTGGTGTTCTCCTCTGAAGAAATTGCAGGTATTTGTCCTCCCAAGTGCCACGAGCCATCCCAAACTCTTCACCTTAGTAGGTTGATATTCCAAATAAACTTTGCAGGAGCAAAGATTGGATCTAAGCCATCACTAATTAGAAAGCTATGAAAAGATTTGCAAGAGAAACTTCCATCTCCTCTCATCCGGTTTAACTCCACTAATCTGACACTGTCAAGTTTAAGCATCAGCGAGGCAAACACTGCAACCTCTTGATCATTTAAGTTTCTTCAAAATCTGAAATCCCAACTCACTGGAAAATTGAGCTGAATAGCTACTGTTTCGACTGAAGAATTAGTGTGTCTTAATAATCTGAACAACCCATCTTCTTGTGTTTTTAATGAAATCAACTTCTAAAAGAAACCTTAAAGCTAATGCTAGTGAATTTTATTAAATAAATAAACACCTTTATGAAAGTTCAAGTAAAAGCTGATTAAAAAAAGCGAAGTATTACTAAACGGGGTCTTATTTTGGCAGCAAACCTGTACATGATTTAATTATTTTGTAACAATGTGTGATGACAACACTCCTTTACTTAAAAAAAAATTGTGTGTTTGTCTTTGTTTTATATTTAATTCATATAATTAATATCATGCATGTATCAATAAATAGGTACCCATGCTTCAAAAGATGCCCGAACCAATGTTGGAATCAATCTGCAGATATCTCGAGCCAGTGACTTACATTGAGAATGCACATATTATTAAAGCAGGAACGGAGCTTGATTTCATGCTCTTTGTCATAGAGGGCATAATGATATGGACCAACACAACAAGTGATTCTTTAACAACAGGTTATATGATGCCTAAGTTATGTATTGAGAAGGGTGATGTCTATGGAGAAAAACTAATGAGTTGGGCATCATCAAACATGAATGTTTCTGATCTTCCAATCTCCACCCAAGATTTTAAATGTCAGAAAAAGATTGAAGCATTTTCTCTCAAGGCCTCACATGTGCAAAATGTAGTCTCCAAACTCGGATCTCAGTGGAGTGAATATTACATTGCGCCTCCTGATTATGAAAACAAGACGTACCTACAGAAATTAAAAGAGGTTTGATGGATATATCTAGCGTCTTTATATAGCTGCTTTCTCTCTCCTAGAAATCTGTCCTCTTTATGTTGACAAAACATCAATTTTATTATGCTATTCTTGATCACCCTGCGATTCATACTTCACATGTTGCCTCATAAGATGGAATAGAGACCAGTACTGCGCGCACACACACATACACAATTACTATGATGCATGCTTATATACCTCGTGGATAATAAGAAAGTGAATTTTGTTCTTCTGCTGTGAAACAGGTACAGAGGCAATTGACAACTACACCATTGGAGAAGATTGAGGATGATGATTTTAGACAGAAGATGAAGATCCTGGTCAAAGAGTATGATATACCTGACTGGCTGTCAAGACATGCTCTCCCTGATGATGTGGTAACAGATATTATGAAATACATTAAAGAGAACAAAGTAGCAGAGACAGACATAGATTTCCACATGGATGTGAAATATCTACTCTCTATTGATCTTCCTTGGCGTATCGAGAAGACTATAAGGGACCACCTCTCGATGACCGCGCTTATGAAAGTATGTTTCTCAACCGTATAAAATCATAGGTCTAATTATTGGAAAAGAAGACAATTAATCACATTTCAGAATTAGTATTTGTGGTGATTTCATAGTCTCGCCATTTAACCTAAGCCATTCCACACACACACACACACACACACACACATATATATATATATAGGTACCGATGCTTCAACAAATGCCAATCTCCATATTAGAATCTATTTGCAGTAATCTGGAGCCAGTGGTATACACTAATAATGACTGTATTTTTGAGAAAGGAAAATCACTGGATTTGATGCTCATTGTTATAGAAGGTGAAATTGCGCTGACTGAGACGAAGACTAGTGATGCTGGAATAACTGATTCCTTATCAGTGAACACCGAAACTCTTGGGGAAGGTGATATTTTTGGAAAAGAACTTCTGAATTGGGCATCACCCAGAATATTATTAGCTGGTTCTGCTCCGGTCTCCCCCCAGTATGCTCAGTGTCAAAAAAGAGTAGAAGCCTTCACTTTGACGATAAGTAAGTTGAGAAGTGTAGTGTCAGAACATGACACTGACTGGATGTCATACAATTGTGACGATACGGAGCATTTGAAGGAGTTGGAAGTTCTCCAAGACAAGATTGATCATCTTGATGATCAGGTACAGAAGGTATGATTCTTTAAGATAAATTTTGAAATATATATACATATATATGACAAAATTAAATTCTTCTATTACACAGAGACACGTGTTAGTTTTAATTACTTCATCTTTAACCACTCAAATCATATTGTTTATATCTGAGGCAGGTTCCTGCTTATCAGAATATATAGTCTTTCTTACTGAAGTGTTACTGTGTGTTATATTATTTAACTAATTATGAATAAAAGGGTTTCTGCGATTACATTTGGTTTGAGTCTGAGCCATTCTTAGATATGAGATGTCAACTACGACGTGTGGAGCGCCGATACAGATTTGTAACAGGATATGTGCAATATCATAATACTTATAGATTGTAGTATATATGTGAAGTCACCTCATTCCTCACTTCAATCTGACGTTGAGATATATGCAGTTAGAGCCCGCAGATCCGGGGGAGATTGAGGATGAAGAGTTACGACAGCAGAAGAAAATCAAGAACAGGGAGAATGCCATAATTCAATGGATGTCAAAATATGACCTCGATGAGGATTTGAAGAAAAAAGTCAAGTTGCACATAAGGATAAATAACTCAGTTGGAAATGATATGGATTCAAATTCTGATGTGGATGTGAAGTATCTACTCTCCCTATTTAACTGGGGTCTGGCCAAACCTATAACAGAACATTTCTGTATAACCATCCTAAGAACAGTATGCTCTCTAAACACTTATTTCTTAATTTTTGATTAAAAAGAAGCAAGTTCTATGTTAATAATTAATTAGAAGTGATCAATTTTGCTCTTTTCCAATTAGTGTAAGACATTTTAAAATATATAAAAATTGCAATATAATGAATATGTAAAAGTATATATCAGTGTATAAAAAGTCATTTATATACAAATATATATATATATATATATAGTCCCTATCCAGAGTGAAGGTTCACTCTGAAATTTCAGAGTGAAGTTCCAATTTTGGCACACTTTTCGGTCAAATTTTTTCACCATAAGTGATTCAATATTTAGATATGCTATTCAAGATCATCTCTATAAAGTTTCATCCAATTTGACAATGATTTGAGATTTCAAAATTGAGATTTACACGAACGGTTCACGTTGAACAGTTTTTATTAATTCATTGATTTAATCTAATTTCAATACATTAACGATGTCCGAATTAGATGAAATTTTGTAGAGATGATCTTGAATAGCATACCTAAATATTGAATCGCTTATACTGAAAAAATTTGACCGAAAAGTGTGCCAAAATTGGAACTTCACTCTGAAACTTCAGAGTGAACCTTCACTCTGGATAGGGACTGTATATATATATATATTTGGATAATTGCAATTTAATGAATTTATAAAAGTATATATAAGTGTATGTGACAAGTTAATATATATGTACATGTGAAGGTACCCATGCTCAAAACCATGCATGAAGATGTCTTGAAAAAGATATGCTACAATGTGAAGCCAGTGGTCTATGACCAGAATATCTGCATCATTGAAAAAGGAAAGTCACTGGACTTTATGCTCATCATTGTAGAAGGCGTAATTGAATGGACTGATGTGACCACTAGTGATGCTGGAACTACAGCTTCAACAGTAGTTATGAAGGCTAAAGGTGAAATTTTTGGAGAACAACTATTACATTGGGCATCCCCGAATGTTTTGTTTTCTGGCTTTGCTCCTACTGCAACCGGAGATGTCAAATGCCAATCTAAAGTGGAAGCCTTTAGTCTATCCACTAAAGACTTGAGAAGTGTAGTATTTGAATATGAGGGCGAGTGGAATTCAGCCAAGACCTACGGCGATCGGCAGCAGGTAGAAGCGATGCAGCTTCTTCATAATAAAATTGACCAGGTACCGAATGAGATTTTTCATAAAACTGATGAGCAAGCGTCAAGAGATTTTGGTTATTTCTTTTCCTCATCATGATTATGGATGGTCCATTTTCAGTACTGGTGAAGATATTAAGACCATCTTTTCTATCATGCATTAATCTTTTCGCTTTTCATGATTATTTGGTTTTACATATTTTGTTTTGTCTTTTGTTGATTGGTTATTTCATTTGGCCTTTTTCTTGTTTAAGAGGTTTTGGAGTATGCATGTAGAATCATTTTCAATCATTCAAACCCTCATGATGAAAACAGATCTTGCATGTGAACCACCCGATATAGTTTTCTATAAGTAGATGGCAAGTAAGAAAATAAAAATGAGGAAACAAAGCAGGAAAATTATGCAACTAAAGAGTTTATATCTGTAGAGTTTTTTACATGGGATCGGAGTAGAGGCAAGATTGCAGTTCTATGCTATTTTTAATAGAACAGTCTTCATTCACATTATGACAATTAGAGTATTAAACAACTAATAAGAAATTGTTGGGTTTTCCAGCCCATGTGTTTTTCCTAAGATAGTTTCTTAGAGTATGGTGTTCCAGTAAGGATAGAGAATCCTTATTGATAATGGTTTATTTGTAGAAGGAGGAGGCTTTATAACCTACCACTATTAGGAATAGGATTCCTATTTGGTGAGGAAACATGTTTGTCCTTATGGCTATATAAGGAGGGGTTATGCTCTAGGTTTAGGCATCACAGAGACAAAGAGCATAGTGTGTTCCATTCTCGGTTAGAGGGTGAGAGAGGGCAGAGAGGAGAAAGATAGGAAGAGAAGAGAGTCCTTGTCTTCTTAGTCTTTCTTGTGTACCCATTATTATCATAGTGGAAGTGTGTTTCTGTCCGGTGGATGTAGGCAAAGCTATTTGCTGAACCACCTTAAATCTGTGTTCCTGTGTTCTTTTCTTTGTGGTTGTTTCTCTTGGTTTGCTGTGCTTGTTCTGTTTCTCTGACTAACTTGTTGACCGATTCACTACAGAAATTAAGGTTATAGAATCTAGACCTATGCACCTAATGTAATTTGATTTTCTGTGGATGGATAAATTTCTTCATAATATCATCCCAGCTGCTACTCTTGCTCAATATTACCCAATGGATGTTTACACAATTTAAACTAAACTTGTAAAATGTTGCTCCATATAATATTGCTAGGCTCCAAGACTTTAAAACTGGATCTCATGCATTTAATTAAATCACCGCCATATTCTAATACCTTGGTTTTTTATGAATTCAATTTCTTCTTGTTCTTTTCTCGAAAAGACATATATGCAGTTGCAGTTTGGAATGGCAAAACTGGAGGAGATTGATGATGAAGAAGTAAAGAAAGCGGTGAAGATCAAGAATAAGGAGAATAATATACTTGAGTGGATGTCAAAACATAGCGTCAATGAAGAATTGAAGGACAAAATCATATCACACATAAGGATAAATAACTCAGTTGTGGAAAAAATAGATGCTGATGTGGATGTGAAGTATCTACTCTCACTTTTTCCTTGGGGTTTAGGCAAACCTTTAACAGAGTTTCTCTGTGTGAAAGCGCTACAAAAAGTAAGTTTCTCAAAAACTCATCTCCTGTAGTGAAGTAATATAATTATTCAGATTTTATCCTTTTACACAAATTTAAACAAAACTCAATTTAAGAGGATATGCTAGTTACAATCCTTGAAGTACATAGATCAGCAGACACATCTATGGTTTCATCAGTTTAATTCTCTTGTAAGTTGTTTTTTCATTTGATTTTTGTCTGAACTTGACTCATTAAAATTCTAAGTTGATTTCATAGGGGTGTAATCTCATTTGCGCACAAAAATTTGATTCTGAAGGGGTATAATTCCATTGGCACACAAAAATTTAATTCTGAAGGAGTATAACCTCATTTGTCCACACAAAATGATATGTGGGCAGGTGCCATCTCACCTCTATGTTCTAGTTTTTTATAGTCTTCTTTCTAATGTCAGAAAAAAGCAAAATTTTGCTTCTTAGTTGTTTGTAAATGTATACATGTAAAAAGAAATTGTTATTATTATTATTGTTACCAACATAAAATTGGTTAGTATAGCGTCATTTGTAGAACTAGTATCATATTAAAGTTAAGTAACCTTTTTCAATTGACCAACTAATGCAAGTAATATGCATACATATATATAGGTACCAATGCTTGAAAATGTGCCTGAAGATGTGTTTGCGAGGATTTGTTACCACGTTGAGCCTAGAGTCTTTACTGATCACATTGTTCTTAAAGGAAAACCACTGGATTTTATGCTCATCATTGTAGACGGCGAAATTGAATGGACTGGCACGACCAGTGATGCTGGAACAACAGGCTCCAAACGTCTTCAAAAAGGCGGTATATTAGGAGAAGAACTCCTCAATTTGGCATCACCCAACATCTTATTTTCCGGCCCCCCTTCTATCTCGGCGGAAGATGTCATATGTAATACAAAAGTTGAAGCCTTTGCTCTCACGACCGTTAACCTGAGATGCATTGTCTCTGAATACTGCATGAAAGGGATTTCGCCTTTCAATAGTTGTTCTAATATGCAGCTGTTGGAGGAGTTGGAATTCTATCTCGAGAGGGTTGATCAGGTACCTAACAAGCTTCAGCTTAGGATCAAGTTTTTAAAATTCTGCATTGATTATTTTTATTTATGCATTTTGGTTTGCTACTCAAAACCTGGGTGATTACTGGTTTAGAAATTAGAAATGACTAGCTAAAAATGATTTTTGATTATTTATTTCAAGCTTTAATGATTAGATGGATTTTGTCTAGTATGTTGAGGTATCCTGGTAGGATAAATTAAGTGAGTTTCTTGTTCATCTTATGTCGAAAAGACATATATGCAGTTGCAGTCGGGAACGACTAAACTGGAAGAAATTCAGGATGAACAATTGAGAAAAGCAGTGAAGATCAAAATGAAGGAGAACGATATACTTGAGTGGATGTCAAAAAATGGCCTGGACGAGGAATTGAAGATAAAAATCATGTTGAACATGAGGATAAATAACTCAGCCGAGAGAATCGTAGATGGTGATGTACATGTGAAATCCATAATCTCACTTTTTGGCTGGGATTTGGGAAGACCTTTAACGGAGCATTTCTGTATAAGCACACTACTAAAAGTACGTCCTCAAACACTCATCTTAATTGTTACAATGCTTACGTCATATAAGAAGATTTTGTATAAAAATTGATGAAGCTAGCAAGTTTTTAAATTTTATGTATATAAAAATTGCTCTTTCGCCAGATAAAGTTATACACCTATGTATATAAATATACAGTAAAACCTCTATAAATTAATAGGCTCGGGACTGAGGAAATTTATTATTTTAGCGAGATATTAATATATCGATAAATTAATAATCTATTAATTTATCGATTAATCAATAACTTATTAATTTATCAAGGTATAATAAATATTTTCTTTTACTTTTTCAAAGAAAAAATTTTACTTTTTGTTTATGCATCATATTGTTGGATTTATCACGGATATCGTTGTTCAAAATATTATATTGTCCGATGTATTGTATTATTTTATTTGATGATAATTAAATCAACCAAATTCTTCAATAAAATCCTCATAAATGTAAAATTTATTATATAAATTATGTCATTATTAATTTATATATTTGATGGGTCTATATGAATTCTCAAATTTCTATTATTTTACAAATTTAGTGAAATATTAATTTAGCACGTTAGCCTCAAATCAGGACCGGAAAAAAATATTATTTTAACGATGTTATTAATTAATCGAGTATTAATTTAACGCGGTTCTACTGTAGTTTTCAAAAGTATTTATGACAAGTTAATATATACATGTGAAGGTACCCATGCTTAAAACCATGCATGAAGATGTCTTGAAAAGGATGTGCTACTATGTGAAGTCAGTGGTCTATGACCAGAATACCTGCATCGTTGAAAAAGGAAAGTCACTGGACTCTATGCTCATCATTGTAGAAGGCATAATTGAATGGACTGATGTGACCACCAGTGATGGTGGAACTACAGCTTCCACAGTAGTTACGAAGGGGAAAGGTGAAATTTTTGGAGAGCAACTTTTGGATTGGGCATCCCCTAGTAACTTGTTTTCCGGCCCTGCTCCTACCTCAATCGGAGATGTCAAATGCCAATCTAATGTAGAAGCTTTTTGTCTATCGACCAAAGACTTGAGAAGTGTAGTCTCGGACTGTGATGGCAAGTGGATATAATCTTTCAACAAATTCACTGAGGCGCAGCAGTTTGAACTTTGAAGTAGTAGTTGACTACTGGGCGAGGTTTAGATGATCTGAATAATTCATTTGATCTCTTTGCGTCATTAATTTATTTTGTTTCTCCCCAATAATAAAGTAAAAGCCTAGTATGGACTTCATTCTGTTTCTGTGGAATGATTCTGATACAAGGGATTACTGTACGCATGAGGGTACGTTTGCTGTTTTGCCACCCGTTATTTTTCCTCGACTTGTATTTCTCCTAATGCCTTGTATCGCTAATATCGTTTGCATTTTGAGAATTTGAATTTGTGATAAACCCTTCCCAAGCTCCGAACACATGGAGAGTACGTCTACTGACGAACTTGGTAATTTGTATTTAATTTCTAAAGTTTATATTAAAATTGAGGCCGAAGCGTTAAGGGGCTTGTCGATGAAGTATGCAGGCCCGTTATTAAACGTGTGACATGTTTCCCCAGTGTGAGAAACTGAAACTGCCCCAAGTCTTCAAGTGTGAAGAGAGCAGAGGTGAAGCAATGGAGAGCAGCGAAGAAGAAGAGGACTTCCCATCACTAGAGAGCATCACTCCCCAGTCCAAAGTCGACTCTCTTTACCAATCCCACACCGAAAAGGTTTGCTTTCTTCTTCTGCTGCTTCCCAAAGTTCACTTAATTATAGTGATAATTAAGAGGCAGCAGACAAGACCCAGGTTGTAAATTGATTTAGAACTGCGCTTCTTTCCATTTGTTTTTTCTCGGGGGAAAGGCGAAGCTGTTGTGCAATAGTATTGCGTTAGCAATTTACTTGTGGTTGGTCTAATACAGCCCTATGTATCGGTCTTTGTTTCTGAGTATAATAATTAATGGAGACTGGAGAGTCGTATCTTTTGGATTAATGTGATAATGTACCTATTTCCTTGCCCTTCTCTACCTTTTGCCACTGATCTCTGGTCTACACCAACAAGATTGCTCGAAGATGAGGGCGTTTGGAGAGAAGGTACCCAACACGGGTGCAAGAAGCAACAAATGCAACCAATGTAATTTCGCTTTTTCTTGTTATTACGCTCGATCAGCAAATTAGCAACTAGGAAGATACATTTCGTCAAAGAAACTGCTAGGTTTTCTTGAATCTTAGAAAACGGAAATCACATGTAGGCTGACCCCTTTGCCTGATTGCTGAGAATGTTTCAAACGCTTCATTTGATTCGTTGTTAATATCCAAAGCATTTTTAACTTTCTCTTTTTCGATAACACTGATTAGGAAGCCAAGATGCAAACATTGCAAAGCAAACAATACAGCTGGAAGACAAAATTGCCAAAGAAAATAACGAATAAAGACGAAGGCTGCAGACGAAGATGAGTATTCTTTTGATCGGGAGTTGGGACAGCCTTGGCTAATAATGGCTGGTGTCGTCCGTATGTGGTAAAATGGTCATCCCATTTTGGCCTCGTTTAACCATCCGTAATTCGGGTCAACCAAAAATACTAATATGCAATATGGGTGGAGCCATCACCGGGTGTTGATGACCGAGCGACTTTTACATTTACCCAACTACATAATACTCACAACTGAGTGTGTCCGGTTGAATTTAAAAAAAAAAACAATTCCGGAAAGATTCGGTTAAAGGGTTTCCGGTTGACTCCACTTACGGACGGTCAAACAATACCCAAATCGGATGAAATTTTTACCACACGTTTTATTATATATGCCGATCACATCAGATAGTGTCAATCTTCCATACGTTGAACTTAAATTTGTGATCAACAATGTCCACTAATGTTGTATAACATTTTAACTAGATTTAAATAAACATGTCGCATTATGAAGCAACTATATGGAGGAAATGTCTCGTACCCAATCGACACCACCCAATGACATCGGTACACATAATTACGTGCGTGATAAAAATTTCATCCCATTTTAGGCTCGTTTGACCGTCTGTTATTCGGGTTAATAGAAAAAAAATACTAATATGCTCTATGGGTGGAGCCATCACCTGGGCCGATGACTGAGTAGATTTTACATTCTCCCAACCACATAATACTCGCGACTGAGTATGAGAGGTCGAATTTGAAAACAAACAATTCCGGAAGGATCCAGTCAAAGCATTTCCATTTGGTAAATCGACATATTTTTCGGTTGACTCCAATTACTGACAGTCAAACAATCGTCAATTTACCACATGTTTTACTATATATGATGATCACATCGGGTGGTGTTGATTTTTCCATCATTGAAATTAAGTTCGTGATCAACAAAGTATTCACTAAGTTTGTATAACATTTTAACTATGTTTAAATAAAAAATATGTAGTATTATGAAACAACTATATGGAGGAATTGTCTTGTATCCAATCGACACCACTCGATGTTATCGGTACATATTATTATGCGCATGGTAAAAATTTCATCTCATTTCGGGCTCGTTTGACCGTCCGTTATTCGGGTCAACCAAAAAAATACTAATATGCTCTATGGGTGGAGCCATCACCGGGGGCGATGACCGAGCGGGTTTTACATTTCCCCAATCACATAATACTCGCGACTGAGTGTAAGCAGTCGAATTTAAAAAAATATATTCCAGGAAGTATCCGGTCAAAGCGTTTCCATTTGGTAAATCGGCCTATTTTTCGGTTGACTCCACCTACTGTCGGTCAAACAATCGTCAAATCGGATGAAATTTTTACCATGTGTTTTACTATATATGACAATCACATCGGATGATGTCGATTTTTCATACGTTGAATTTAAGTTTGTGATCAACAGAGTGTCCACTAATGTTGTATAACATTTTAACTAGGTTTAAATAAACATGTAGCATTATGAAGCAACTATATGGAGGAAATGTCTCGTATCCAATCGACACCACCAGATATCATCGGTACATACAATTACGCGTGTGGTAAATCAACATATTTTTTGTTGATTTCACTTACGGACGGTCAAGCAATACCCAAATATGATGAAATTTTTTCCACGTGCATTATTATATGTGCCGATCACATCAAGTGGTCTCGATTTTCCATATGTTGAACTTAAGCTCGTGATCAATAAAGTGTCCACTAATGTAGTATGTTTAAATTAGTTAGGATATTGGATGATGACTAATGAGTTTGGGCTTTAGGCTTGGGATTGAGTTTGGATTTGGGTATTGTTATTACTTTTTATTTTTTTACATTTATTGGATTTGGTGATTAGAGTTTAGTGTATATGGTATAGGGTTTGGAGTTTCAAGGTTAGGGTTGTGCAATTGTTTTTTGAATTATTATTTTTTCTAATTTTAAAGTTAGAATTTTATATCTTATTTTTTTTCGTATAACGTGCGGCGTCACCTTGCGGAACACCTAAAGCGGAGGCCACGGTCAAATGCAGTCAAATATGGGTATTAACATGATATTATCGTTGACCGAGGCATCGGGCGGTCCAACAACATTCAAATCCTACAAATTTTCACTGGGGATCCTTAAAATATATATTTAATGTATCGGATGGTGTCGATCGACCGTATTAGGCCGTCGGGATTACGAGAGCCAAGGTGTGACCTAATGTTTACTAACCTAAATAGCTTGCTTAGTAGGAATGGGGGATCTTAAAAGTACTTTTCAATTACGAAAAGGAGGTCAATTATCGGGGCCAGTCGATGTCTTCCTCCCTATTACGTAGGCAAGGTGTAAACATTTGGTCCCAATCAGGACTCGTTCGGCTGTCAGAGTATTCGGTCAACGCTAGACTACCCTAAACCCCCCTAAAGGGGGCGACATGCTCAGAGGGGGGGGGGGGGGGGGGGGGCGGAGGGGCGTGCCCAGCACATTTAGAACGGCCTATTTTTTCCAGTATAACGTGCGCCGTCGCCTTGCGGAACCACTTAAGCGAAGGTCATGGTCAAAAATGGTCAAATTTGGATATTAACATGATATTATCGTTGACTGATGCATCAGACGGTCCAACGACATCTAAATCCTACGACATTTAACCGGATATCCTTAATAGATATACTGAACATATCGGCTGGTGCCGATCGACCGTATCCGGCCATCGTGATCACGAGTCCTAAGGTGTGACCTAATTTTTACTAACCTAAATAGCTTGCTTAATAAGAAATTGGGGGATCTTGAAATAATTTTTAATTACGGAAGAGAGGTCAACAATCGGGCCCAGTGAATGCCTCTCTTCCTATTACGTGGGAGACGTGTAAAAATTTGGTCTCAATCGGGACTCGTCCGTCGGACTATTCGGTCAACGCTAAACTACCCTAAACACCCATAAAGGGGGGGGGGGGGGGGGGCGACGTACTCAGAAGGGGGGCGGAGGGGCGTGCCCAGCCCATTTAGATTGACCTATTTTTTTCAGTACAACGTGCGGCGTCGCCTTGGGGAACCCCTTAGGTGGAGGCCGCAGTCAAATACGGTCAAATATGGATATTAACATGATATTACCGTTGACTGATGCATCGGACGGTCCAATGACATCTAAATCCTACGAAAAGTCACCGGATATCCTGAATAGATATAATGAACATATCGGCTGGTGCCGATCGACCGTATTCGGCCGTCTAGATCACGAGTCCCAAGGTGTGACATAATATTTACTAACCTAAATAGCTTGCTTAATAAGAAATTTGGGGATCTTGAAATAATTTTTAATTACGGAAGAGAGGTCAACGATCGGGCCCAATGAATGCCTCACTTCCTATTACGTGGGTGATGTGTAAAAATTTGGTCCCAATCGGGACTCGTCCGTCGGACTATTTGGTCAACGCTAAACTACCCTAAACCGGGAGAGGGGGGGGGGGGCGACGTGCTTAGACGGGGGCGGAGGGGCGTGCTTAGCACATTTAGAATGACCTATTTTTTCTAGTACAACGTGCGGCGTCGCCTCGCGGAACCCCTTAGGTGGAGGCTGCAGTCAAATATGGATATTAACATGATATTACCGTTGACTAATGCATCGGACGGTCCAACGACATCTAAATCCTACGAAATTTCACCGGATATCCAGAATAGATATAGTGAACGTATCGACCGTATCCGACTGTCAGGATCATGAGTCCCAAGGTGTGACCTAATATTTACTAACCAAAATAGCTTGCTTAATAAGAAATTGGGGGATCTTGTAATAATTTTCAATTACAGAAGAGAGTTCAACGATCGGGCCCAGTCGATGCCTCCCTTCCCATTAGTGGGCGACGTGTAAAAATTTGGTCCTAATCGGGACTCGTTCGGCCGTCGGATTATTCGGTCAATGTTAAACTACCCTAAACCGCCCTAAAGGGGGCGACGTGCTCAGAGTAGGGCGGAGGGGCGTGCCCGAAACATTTAGAATGACCTATTGTTTCCAGTACAACGTGCGGCATCGGCTCGCAGAACCCCTTAAGCGGTGGCCGCGGTAAATATGGTCAAATATGGATATTAACATGATATTACCGTTGACTGATTCATTGGACGGTCTAACGACATCCAAATCTTACGAAATTTCACCGGATTTCCTGAATAGATATACTAAACTTATCGGCTGGGGCCGATCGACCGTATCTGGCCGTCAGGATCACGAATGCCAATGTGTGACCATTAATTTACTAACCTAAATAGCTTGCTTAATAAGAAATTGGGGGATCTACTAATAATTTTTAATTATGGAAGAGAGGTCAACGATTGGGCCCAGTCGATGCCTCCCTTTCTATTACATGGACAACGTGTAAAAATTTGGTCCTAATCAAGACTCGTTCGACTGTCGGACTATTCGGTTAACACTAAACTACCCTAAACCCCACCTAAGGGGGGTGACGTGCTCAGAATAGGGCAGAGGGGCGTGCCCGGCACAGTTAGAACGACCTATTTTTTCCAGTACAACATGCGGCATCGCCTCACGAAACCCCTTAAGCGGAGGCCGCGGTCAAATACGGTCAAATATGGATATTAATATGATATTACCGTTGACTGATGCATCAGACGGTGCAACGACATCCAAATTCTACGAAATTTCACCGAATATCCTGAATAGATATACTTAACGTATCGGCTGGTGCCGATCGACCGTATCCGGCCGTCGGGATCACGAGTCCCAAGGTGTGACATAATATTTACTAACCTAAATAGCTTGCTTAATAATAAATTTGGGGATCTTGGAATAATTTTTAATTATGGAAGAGAGGTCAACGATCCGGCCCAGTCGATGCCTCCCTTCCTATTACGTGGGTGACGTGTAAATATTTTGTCCCAATCGGGACTCATTCGACCGTCGGACTATTCGGTCAACGCTAAACTACCCTAAACCCCCCTAAGGAGGCGACGTGCTCAAAGGGGGGGGGGGGGGGGGGGGTGGAGGGGCGTGCCCAGCACATTTAGAACGACCAATTTTTTCCAGTACAACGTGCGGCATCGCCTCGCGGAACACCTTAAGCGGAGGCCGCTGTCAAATATGGTCAAATATGGATATTAACATGATATTACCTTTGACTGTTGCATCAGACGGTCCAACGACATCTAAATGCTACGAAATTTCACTGGATATCCTTAATAGATATACTGAACGTGTTGGCTGGTGCTGATCGACCGTATCCCGCCGTTGGGATCATGAGTCCCAAGGTGTGACCTAATTTTTTTAAACCTAAGTAGCTTGCTTATAAGAAATTGGGGGATCTTGAAATACTTTTCAATTACGGAAGAGAGGTCAATGATCGGGGGTAGCCGATGCTTCCCTTCCTATTACGTGGGCGACATGTAAAAATTTGGTCCAAATCGAGACTCGTTCAACCGTCGGACTATTCGGTCAACGCTAAACCACCCTAAACCCTCCTAAGGGGGACGATGTGCGTGGAAGGGACCGGATGGCCACAGACGGCACAATTGAAACGGCCTATTTTTTTATCATACAACATGTGGTGTCGCCTCGCGGAACCCCTAAAGTGGAAGCCGCGGTGAAATGCGGTCAAATATGGATATTAACATGATATTACCGTTGACCGATTCATCAAACGGTCAAACGACATCTAAATCAGATGAAATTTTACGGGGTCTGTACATATATATACCGATCAAATCGGCTGGTGTCGATCAACCGTATTCCGAACTAGTAGTCGATCGCGAAAGTGTCCACTAATGTATCATAACCTTATTATATTAGGTTTTAAAAAAACTATTGTATTACGAAGTGACTATATGAAAGAACTTCTCGGGATTGATCGACACCAGCCGATGTGATCACTATATATATTTAGTGATGCTATAAAAATTTCATCAAATTCGGACCTCATTTGGCTGTCGGAATTTCCGGTAAACCAAAAAACACTAACAATACGCCCTAAGAGAGGACCTATTATGGGGATGCGAACGCTGAAAACCATTTGCATATTTGAAATCACCTAATTTTTGTCACCGAGCGTGCTTGGTTGAATCGAGAAAACTCATTTGTTAAAACCTCGATCAATGAAGTTTTAATATGTCAAAACGTTTTTTTACTCTATGTACGGACGGTCAAACCATGTCTAAAGCTGGCGAAATTTTTACGGTGTCCCTAAATATATATACCGATCACATCGGCTGGTGTCGATCGACTGTATTCCGAAATTCAAATTTATTTATGACATTTTTGAGATTGTTTTCCAATTGTTTTTATTGATTTAAAGATATGAATTAGGTTTTTGGCTTTGAAAAACCCCAAGCCCAGCTCTTTCCTCTTTTAAAATTAAAGGCCCGAGCCCAATCGATTAACCCAACTCTCTTCTCTCTCTTAAGCTTGCCAACCTACTCTCTCTCTCTCTCTCTCTCTCTCTCTCTCTCTCTCTCTCTGAATTTTTCGACAACACAACAGCGCTCCCATTTTTTCACTTTGCCCCCTGTATTCAATTTTTTTCATGCACCCCAAAAAGGCAAGGTCAATGCCTCCTAAATCATCCACTATTTAATCCAATGGTACTTATACAAGGTAATTGATCCAATGGTCTTTATGGAATTGAATTTTCATTAATCTGATTGCACTATTATTCAGAAAAAAAAATCTGACTGCACCATGTTTATTTACATTAGTTTGCAAAAACAAGGAGCAGAAGACAATCAACTAGACGTGCTATAGAGTTTGATTCTAGGCCTCTTCACGATCATAACATTGCAGTGAGCATGATGAGCACCATAGTTCATTACACTTCCTAGAACCGCCCTGCACCAAAATCAAACAGAGAATTGATATTAATGCACAGTAATTCATACTAATATGCATTGTTCTGAAAGGTCAAAAGTAGAGCAGAAAATTCTAAATTTTTAGACTACAAGATGGAATCCATTCAATGCAGAATTGACGAAAACTAATGGTTGCATCAGTAAGAAGACAACATATATAGGTAATATTTGCATCACCAAAATACTAAAAAGATTTTTGTATCATTCACCACTTAACAGTAGCAATTATATATTTGTATATAAACCCAGAAATCTGTATAGCTCAAAGTTTCTAAGTACTACGTGGCTTACTATCTTTTTTGCTATCATCTTAAAGTATGACCTTACCTCTCTTCCCTTTTCGACAACGTTGTCATAATCCTTAATGCAGTCATCAAGCTGATGTAACAAAACAAAGACAGTTGAATCAGAACCCCATTATAAGCCAAATTACAAGGAGAAAACAATAGCATATTTTACTAAATTACAAAATAAAAGATCAGTTCAGGATCCTCATAGCAATGGCAGCAGCCATGTACACATATAGCCTCTGTACACATATAGCCTCCTTCAAACTTTACTTTGTTTCCGTCTTAAATAGGAGTTAACCATTCTAAGCTATAGAAAACCATATGAAACAGGTAGACGTAGTACCCAAATATGCAAATAAATACCAAGTAGACATACCTTGCTAATAAATTCATTCACCAACTGTTTGGCAGCTTCAATTTGTTCATTAGTTCCATCAATTTGTACCGTCTTTTGATTGAGGTGTCACCGGGGGGAAGATGCAGAGGAATCACCAGCATATAACAACAAATTCAAATTCCAAAACCATTTGAGCAATAAAATGTCACCACTCCACTGACTTACAATTACCTGTAAGCAGCACTGCTGCATATAGAACTAGGATTATAAAGCATATCAGTAAATGACTGTGAGCTTAATATACACAAATATTTAGTAAATTGATACATACACACATATATAATTATATATATATATATTACATATATCGATTATGATGTGTAGCTATTTTATCTGTTAAGAATTTTGAATTCAAAGTTATGGTTATCAAGATAAATCAAACTCAGCAAAAGGTAGTTATCTGAACAGTTTTTTGATGGAAGAAACTGACTTCGTTAACTGTCTTATAACTGTCATATATACCAATCTACATAAGGCTGTATCAGTATTGATTTTGGTCCCTGTTAGTACACTAACAATATATCTCATTCATATTTATCCCATCAATAAAGAGACTAAGGAGTGGAACTGGTAGAAGATCAAGATGGATTATACTGTGAAACAAACAAGTTAGTATCTATTGTTTTACATTAATCTAAATCTGAGATAGCTATAGTAATCGATAAGTATGTACTTCCAAAATTCAGATTCAATATTACCCATATAAAGGGAAAAAAGGAACATATAGGTGCTAAATTCAAACAAACCTGTATACGATCCGCAACAGTACTAGCTTGCAGCGTCCCCGCTTCCACCAAATACAAGACCAACCTGAAAATTACAGTCACAAAATGTTGAAAATCAAATCACCACACAAGGCTGATAATGTATAAAAACTCATCCACTTCATTACAAAGTGTGAGAGATGAACAAAATGTACCTTTTTTGCTTCACAAAGACAAATATGTACCTCTCGCGCTCATATTCTTCAATCGATTCAAGGTCATAATAACAGATGGTAGTATAGAGATTGATGAAACTTGAGACCAAATATTACTTCATCAGGGATGCAGCAAGGGGTCTGCATGGCCTTCATTGTTTCCTTGATCTTGGAGCAACGGTAAACATTGGTGGTAATAGTCCCAGTTGCCAAACCACCTTTGGTATGAAATTTCTTGATTCCATAGATGAACCGTAAAGCCTTCCCATTCGGCCATTCCCAATACGAAACTCCCTGCAACAATGCAAATTATATGGATCATCAGAGGATAAATACTAGGACTTCCAAATTGATTTAATAGGCAACATTTTGATTCAACGTCTCGCTAGAGAAAATATAAAAGTGAATTACATATTATCATTATTATTATGGCGCAATGATCTCTGTGGGAATTCATCAATTTCGGTTACTAATTAAAAACTCTTAGTAGCTACATGCAAGTTTGTTGTCGGTACCTGTTTCTGAAGGCAAAAGAGGTTTGATGTATCTGCATGGTATTTTCCATCAGTTCATCATTGAAAGGCACAAACTTTGACCTTTCTTGAGTAGTACCAGAACTGCAGGTTCACAAAATAGACAGTTAGAAACCGAAATGTACACCATAACTCAAATCTCAATTCAATGGACGAAGCGATAAAAGAAAGAATCAATTACCTCAGTGAGATTGTTGTCAATGAGAACTGAAGAGGACTCACCATCAGCAATTCTTAGAATATAAGGGTCTAAGTTCTCGTGACTTGTGAGTAACAAGAGGAACACACCTCTTGAAACTCTCAAGGTCAGTTCTTCCATTAAGTCCCATGAGCTGCAAGTACTCTGCAAATCAGTTTTGCTCGAGAATCTTCTTGAGGGTCTCCTTCTGGATCCTCTCCACATCACTTGTCATTGCTTCAAAATCCTCTATGACTTTCACCATGTTGAACTCTCCTTTTTTCTCCAACATCTTCACTGCTAGAAGAACAAAGACACCATATGTGGTATGTTTAAAACCAAGGCAAAGAAAGAGGACCCTATTATAGATGCTCCACAATACAACAACAAAAAACCTGTAATAAATCTCATTAATTCTTGTACTAAATCTCATTCATCCATCTTCTGGCCAAAACCAAAAGAGAAGAATCTCAACAAATCCAAAAACAAAAAAGGTACTAGAACTCAATAATAACAACAGAAAACCTCTCTCTCTCTTTCTCTCTCAATCTAATCAACTCCTTAAGATTCTGACATAACCATTCTCAAATAGAAAAGGAGAAAAGCGAAAGAATCAATGGCTGGCAAAGAAGAAACAGACAAATAGCCCCCAATCAAAATAGATAATCGGTCAGATGCTCAAGCACAATGTAACAATAAAGTTGAGGCATTCATAACAGCTAAGAGCAACTACAATTGTTTGTGGATTCGCAGCTGGATTTGGGTGAGTACT
Organism: Argentina anserina; assembly: GCF_933775445.1. Taxonomy (NCBI): domain Eukaryota; kingdom Viridiplantae; phylum Streptophyta; class Magnoliopsida; order Rosales; family Rosaceae; genus Argentina; species Argentina anserina. The sequence goes on from NC_065874.1 coordinate 6,503,851, forward strand.
CAAAAATCCAAAAGAATCCAAAGTTCCACTCTTTTAATGTTCGTGCTGCATGTGTAGGCATTAACTTCTCTTTAGGTGCCGCTGATAAGTCCAATAGAAGGATAATAAAGGTTAATCGGAGCAATAACAGCAAGAAAAGATTAATAAACCCAGCCAATACACACGCTACCGATATCGATCATTAGTTGAATCAATGAAACACTTACTTGCTTTTGGGAGTGCGACTTCGATCTGCTCGCAAATCGATTAGATCTCAACCCAGATCAAAGTCGCGAAAGTCACCTTCACAGTCCGACGGCTATGCCTCTCCACCGAGTTCAACTCACTGCGTTTAATCTGGCCTCGGCTGCGAAATGATGAATCTAACCTAATCCACTCGTTTTCTCTTCAATTCAAATTTCAAACACCAAATTTAAACCAAACCTCAACGACACACATAATCTCAGTTTCTCTTTTTCTCTTATTAACGCCGTCGACTGGGGTTTATAAAAAAATAAAACAACAATCTACCTATGTAGCACGGACACGGACACAGACACGGACACGATTCGATACGTAGACACGACATATAGAAAGGACACGGACACGTGATTGACACGTTAATTAAAATTATTTTAATATATATATATATTTATTAAAAATTAATTTAAAATTTTGAAAGTATTTAGATGTATATACATTAAAATGTGCATAAATATAACAAAAACTGAATCTGTTAGAATTGTTGAGGATTTGTTGGATCCTTTGGACAACCAAAGTTCGAATCCCACCACAAGCATTCTTATTTTTATCATGAGTTTCTCTCCTTATATATTAAAGTGTGCATAAATATAACAAAAACTGAATCTGTTGGAATAGTTGAGGAGTTGTTGCGTGCCTTGGATGACCAAGGTTCGATTCTCACCATAAGCACTTTCACTTTTATTATGAGTTGGTGCGTGTCCGCGTGTCCGAGCCGTGTCCGACGTGTCTGTGTCCGTGCTTCATAACAATCTATTGATTTTGTACACGCAGCAGTTTCAAAGGTCACGATGCCCTGCGTATATAGACGGCCTGTTTACCGAATAAGTTTCGTATACTTAAACCTTAGTGCAAGATAAATTAGGGTGTGAGTCAATTCCATAGCAGTTAGGGATTGGGAGGAGCTCCGACCGGTTTGATGAGTTTAATTTTCGGCTTCAAGTTTTCAACGATTGTGATGTTAGGGAAAAAGTGATACGTGTTGAGCTATTATTGATCAGTCAATTGTCCACCGGGTGCATTTGTGCAGAACTTCTCGATTCTTGGTTCTGTAATGCTATTGTTGACTATGTTATCAGTATTGACCGTTTCTATTGGCTCCAGGTGGCATTGATATATGTTTACATGGATTTTTTCTTTAGATATTTTCCTATTTCTGTTGTAATTCCAAAACTATAAATATCTTTGCTTATGTGTAATTTCTTGGTTTTTTGGATTTTATCTAAATAGAGAGAAAAGCATGCTCCAGATTTCTTCTTCCTTCATTCTCTTATGCAATTGTGATGTGATTAAGCTATTTAGGGTTTATGGATGCCATGCTATCAGAGCTTCGGCTCTTGATCTTGAGGCATATATGTACTCGATTATGTGCTTGTATGCTTCCGCTTTTGCTTTCTTCATCATCAAAGCTTCATCTGTAGCTACAAAGCTTGTTATTGAAATCCTTGTCTTCGATTCAAAGTTCTGTTGTGTCACGACCCCGAAATTTCAAGTATGAAACTCAAATTCGAAGTCATGAAAAACTCTAAAACAATCTCAATAAATTGAAATCATCTTATCGTCACAGCGGATCATTACTGAGTTCATAGTACAACTCAGTCGAATTCATTATTACAAACCAAATTTATAATTCAAGTATTATATCAAATGGAAATGTAAAAATCCTCTCAATCCTCACCAAAAAATAAAATAAGGCAACTTCGAAGTCTTTAGTGTTGTCCGTCGATTATGCTAATCCACACATGCAGAACTATCCCCTACACCATCGAATAGGTGCACCGGGATTGCAAAACACAAACCCGGTAAGCTTTGCAGCTCGTATGAGTAAAACAACAAAATAACATACATAGTAATACGAGAATGAATATTGAAACATCCAATTATAAAATGTACTCATGAGTCAAAAGACGGCCCATCTGGTTGTCCAATAATATCTGAAAAATCAGGCAACCCATATGTTTACCCAATTACATTTATAATACGAGTACTCATGAGACCCAGGTACTCATCCGTTACCCCTCATGCAGTACACCGCCGGGCATTGGGCAACCCATCTATCACCCAATAATCCCAAAAATATGGATTCGTCACTGTGAGATTTTACTCACCTTATAATCCCGAGCGTAATTTCAACAATTCCGCAAGCGAATTTTTTACTTGTTGTGTCGATCACTTAGAATAGATAAGAAGTGAATTTAGAAGCGTTACGTAAAACCTTAAATGCCGAAACAGTATTAATGTTTTACTGTTAAGCAATTTTAGGTTTTTACCAAATTACCATTCACGTAAATCACTATTCACATATTATTGTTCATATACGTACTGTCTACGTATTACTTTTCATATACGTACTTCTTACGTATTATTCTTCAAATAAGTACTATTTACGTATTACTTAGCCAGTAAATAAAATTTACTAAATTACCTTTCAGAAATTATTTTTTTTACAATTATTGTACGTAAAATAATTTTACATTCACCGTACGTAAAATAATTTTACATTTACTGTACGTAAATTACTATTTTTACATTCACCGTACAGAAATCATTTTTTTACAAAATTACTGTTTGAATATTTACTGTTCACGCGCCACCTCCGGCGACAGCGCGTGGCGTCCACGCGCCTCTCCACAGTGACAACGCTTGGAGCTCACGCGCCGCTCAAACCGACGCGTGTGGCTTGCCCACTACCGCCCAAATCCCCTCATTTCCTTCCCCTCTTCCCCTCCACAGCCCAAGGCCACCTCTTGCACCCCTCACCTTCCCTCACGCGCCGCCTAAGGCGGCGGTGTGATTCTCCCCTCTTGCTCCTCCGATTCTCCCCAAATCTCCGCAATTTCACAACCAATGCATCTCAACAATCAAATTGAATGAACCTTTACCTGGATTAAAGCTAGAACTCAGAAATGGCGCCAGAGAAGCTTGGATCGCCGACGGTGCTCGATTCCTCGGGGAGGGTGTGTTGCGGCTCGAATCGAGTCTCAATCACTCGCATGTGGCATCAGAGGGTGGAGATGGACGGGTGCCGAGAGCTTGCGTCGCCGAGAGCGGGGTTTGAACGGCGGCGAAACTCATAGGGGGATCGGTTGTAGCGAGGGCTTCACGGCGGCGAACGAAGGCGTGTCGAGCTCGGGGGTCGTTGCGTTGGACCGTGCGAAGCTTTTGGGCGAGGCGGTGATAGTCACGGGGGTCTGGCTGGTGAGACCGTCGGAGGCGATTTGAGGGAGAGAGAGAGAGTCGGGCGAGAGAGAGGGGGGAGGCGGCGGGGTGAGAGAGAGAAAGGGGTTTCCGAAAATGGAAACCTTAATTCCCAAAATTTCCTTTTTATATACCATTTTCCAAAATCGGAAACTAACTTCCGTCGTTAATAACTTTCACATACGACGTCGATTAGAATGCGTGACGTGTCCACGAAATCGTATCGACGAGCTCTACAACTTCCGTGAAGGAAGTTTTCGGAAACGAGCGACGGAGTTAAAGTCGACTCCCGCGTCGCGGAAACGTAATGTTTTTCCAATTTAGATTTGCGACGACGGTTCCGTTTTCGATTAACAACGTAGCGAAGCGAAACAAATGTGGTTTATTAATTTTACAAACTCTATTAATTTCTAAGAATTCAATTTATTTGATTTTCAAAAAAATCGGGTCATTACGTGTTGAAATCGGTGTAGTAGATCAACATTTAATAGCTGAATTCTTCGATTATGAGCTTATTGATGAAAACCACGGCTTCGATTCATATCTTTACTGAAATTAGTAAAGTAGATCTGGAAGTGTTTCTTATATGTGCTTAGATTTCTCAATCTACATGCATCTTAATTTGGTTTTCCAGTGACCTCTAAGTTCCGAATTTGATTAATTGATGATTCTAAGAGTATTTGTCCTAATTTTCTAAGAAGTAAAGAGCTATTTCTGTTGGTAGAGCCTCTTGCGTCTTTGATGGTATGAAGTACTTTGGTAGATGTGGAGCAAAATTATTTTGTAGAGTGGAGTAATTTTGTAATTGTGGAGTAGAGTAATCTGGTGCGGAGTAGAGTATTCTTGTGAATTCAGTGAAGTGTGATTGAGGCTTCTACGTTATCTTCAATTTTGTGAACTTTGATAGTGAACTTCGTATGATTCACTGTGGAGTTGGACTACTAGATATAGTTACTTTGGTGTGAGCAAAATCTGGGCAAAGCATATATGACCACTAGTCAAAGTCCACTTCAGATTTACAAGCTTCTTAGTTTGATGACAAGAAAATTGGACTTCAATAATTTTATAGTTGGAGGTACTAATTTTAAACTCTTCTGGTGGGACAAGACCTTTTTGGTTATATTGATTGCAGTACTATTTGTCCTACAAAGGATTACCCATGATAATGAGGAAGTAACAGGTGAAATCACTGCAACCTATACAATGTGGAAGAAAACTGATAAAGCTTTGCTTAGTTTACTTGTTGCCATTCTAGATAATGATGTTATGGATATCGTTGTTGGGAGTACATCTTCAAGGGAAGCATGGGTGTGTTTACAGGACTGGTTTTGCCCTATTTCCAGAGCCAATATCATGCAGTTAAAGACTAATATTCAAACAATCAAGAAAGGAAGTGACTGCATTGATAGGTACCTGCTTAGAATCAAACAAGCTAGAGATAAATTGAGTGTAGTTGGAGTTACTATCTCATATGAGGATATTGTGGTTATTCGTGGAAGAGAAATTCTCATCACTGCAAAGTATTTAAAATTTCAATTGTTGGCAGCAAAACGAGATGTTGAAAGCAGTGTTTTTAAAGGCGCGCCGAGGCGCGCCTTAGTGCAGGGCGAAGGGTAAACGCCTCGTGTGCTCAAACTTAGACGAGCCGCTGGAAAGGTGATGCTGCGGTAGTGTGAGGCTACGGAAAAACGAAGGCGGGGCTTGATGCGAGGAAGAAGGCGGAGACTTTTTGTTTTGTTGACGTCCTTTTGGTTGTTATCTGACTCAACCCCAAATCCATTCGACCTAAAAACACCACAAAAGCTCTCAGCCTCTCTCTCTCTACCGCGGCCGTTGGCGCTTGCGTGATCTCGGCGTGGATTTCTAGAATCCGGCGTCGTCGGTCTTGATCAGGGTTGGCGTCTTCGTCGTCCAGCGGGTTGTCGTCGGCGGCGATACGGTCGATGTTGCTCCATATCTTCCTCGAGCTCTCAAACGTGGCCTGATCATGAGGGCTCTTGAAGGTGACCTCTTTTCAGGTAGCGATTTTGTTGAGGACATTCTAGTACTTCTTCTTCAGTCACCGTAGCTTCTCCACGAGCTGGTTCTTGTTGAATTCCAACTGGAGCTTCGACTTGATCTGATCGCAGAACAAAGCGGTGTCGTTTTGGTGCGAGCCTCTCGTGTTCCCTCTTTGTGTCGTGTAGTCCAGAAACCCATGTAGCTAAGAGTGCCACTAGTACACCTCTTTGGTTCAATAATCCCTATATGAGTACAAGTTATCTACCAAACCTAGTCTCTATGAGGTTAGTTATGTCTGCTAGACTGCTACTTTCTATTAGTTTCTCTTATTTTTTTTGTAAATGGTTATGTTAATTTGCTCATTGGTGGGTTTTTGTTGTTTGTGTGTGATTGTGTTGGTAATTATATTATTGATGAGTGGAGAAGGAGAAGATGGAAGAGATAATACCAATCCTTGTGACTGCGATTGTTCTTTTGCCATTGGTGCTTTGCAGCATTTGCTACCTAATGCGAAGAAGAAAAATTGCAGGTAAAAGATTTAAGCGTATTTAGTTATGCATCTATTATAGTTGCGACTTGTAGTTGTTACTTCATTTTCTCTTGGATTACTGAATAATTGATTGGTTGACAACTTGATATGCATAAGTTCAGGCTTCATCTTCATGTTATTTAGTTGTTTAGAATATATGTAAGGACTATTACTTATATTTTGAAGTATAATATTTACAAGGATCTATTTGTATAATGTAATGTATATAACTATATATTTAATGTTTGTTGGAAGGCGATCGCCTTTTCGCCTTGAGGCTTCGCCTTAGTAAGGCGACCCCTAGTTGCCTTCGTTTTCGCTTTTGCATTTGAAAACATTGCTTGAAAGGTTCAAGCATTCCTCTTCAACCATAAGTCCTATGCTTACTCGAGGTCTTTCTCAGAAGCTACGAGGCAATGAGTATAACAACTGGCATGATGTTGGAGGCTATGTGAATCTAAAGTGTCAAATCTGTAAGAAGAAAAACCACAATGTTGTAAGTTATTTCTATCGGAATAACATTCCTCATAATCACCCCAACTCTGTAATCTTTTGTCAAATATGTGGTTTGAAGGGACATGCAGCCTTAAAGTGTTATCGCAAATCAAACTATGCATTTCAGGGATCTCATCCATCTATGAGTCTTACTGCAATTACTCGGCATAACACTATTAGAGCTACTTATTATGTTGTTCATCCAATCAGACCTTCGTCTAGTAACGTTTGTCTCAATGACATTATTGTCTCTCTTACTGTGGTTGAATGGGAGAACAAAGTGAGATAAATGGTGGTTCTAGTGATGGAATTAAATAGGATAATTGTGGTAGTTCTGGTGGAATCAATGTTGGTGCTACACCAAGTGAGATAAATGATGGTTGTTGTGATGGAATTGAATTGGGTAATATTAGTGGTAGTTCTGAAAGTTATAATGCTGGTCGAATCAATGTTGGTGTTATTTGTTTTGTTAGTGATAGCTCTGGTAATGAGATAAATAGTTCTGGTCATGGAACTGGTTTTGGTGATAATGAAGATAATTTTGGAAGTGTTAACTCAGGTGGAAATAATATTAATAGTGTTTGTTTTGCTGGTGATAAATTTGTTGATGATAACCATGTTGGTTTTGTTGGTGAAGGTAACTCTGTTGGTAATAACTATGGGAGTTCTATTGAAATCCAATATGTTGATCAAGTTCCTTGTAATACAATCTTACCACAAGATTTACAGTATATTGATGAAGATAGAGAGCTAAAAAACGTTAAGGCTGTTGTTGAGAATTCAATTGTTGGTGACTTAAGGGTTGAAATAAAGGGAATTAATCAAGATCAAGTGGTCATGATTTCAGTTGCATTTCTTATAAGTTTGTTTAGTGTCTTGAAGGCCTTCTGTCATGTTCATATCTATCAGTTGATTAAGAGGAACTCTTCTAAAGCTTGGTATTCTCTTGGAAGTTGTGCTCTATTGATAACAAAATCTGAGGTAGTGATCGCAGACCTTTGCTACTGTGTTCAGTTTGTTGTTCGATTTATAGAGCATACCTTTGTTTGCCTTGTTTTATCTTCTATTCTACTGGGATACTTGGATCATGCTGCATACTTAATTGAGAATCACAGTACGGCTTATCAAGTTTTCTTTTCTTCAATTCCAAGTGCTGTTGTGGATGAAGAAATGATCTCAAGAAAGCAAGAGATCAATCAGTCATACTGGGGAAGTACAGAATGCAATAAATGATGGTCACTGTCACTAGCAATCTGCTCAAGGTGGAGCATATCAATCTTCTCAAGCTTAAACATATAAACATCATGTTGTGCCAATTAGAGTCAAGGTCAGAATTTACAAATATGCAGAAGGTTTAATTGATGGTGTTGACTATGGAATTAATGTTGGTGCTAGTATGGATAGACCAATATGTTGCTCAACTCCTCCCTTGTCTCTCGTTCAAATGCTCAAAAATGAATGTAGTAAAAGCATTCATCTCAGTTATATTTCCTTGTTAAGCAGTATTGGTGGTGCTCTTCAGTGCTTGGAGTTCTTTAAAACCAATTGTCCTCTTTGCTATATATTACAAAAGGGTTACATAGTCCAGTCTTCAAGGGTCATTGTTGCAATCTCAACGTATCATTCCCAGTTGAGATTGAGGGGAGGCGTTCAGTGGCGTATTTTGGAAGGGTGCTTAGGAGATGCTTGATCTAGAATTGTAATGTAGGGAGGATTTAAAATTTGACCGAAGGCCAAAAAAATTTGGGGTAATTGATTATAGACCTAAAAATCAACACCATTTTTAATTTAAACTCACCTTTAAAACTCTTTCAGTTAGGTTGAACAAGAAATAAAAAAAAGAATTCTTTGTTGTAAGAAATAAAACTTGTTCTTGATGAAATTTACTTTCTTTGCCACTGGTATAAATACATTTGGTATGTTTCTGAATCGCTTAATTGTAGCTTCACTTTAATATCTCATCACTTTATATTAATCCATTCACCTTGAAATCCCTTTCATTTATAAATTTCCTTGTCACCTCTAAATCTCTTACCCAAGTACTACCTTAGAGTAGATATTTTTGTTATTCTATGTTTTCAGTGTGTGTGTGTGTGTTTTTTTTTTTTTTTGCTAAATCTGAAGAACCTATGTAACCGGTAAAAAATATAATCCTTATTGTTCAGTGGAGTACGTAATTCTAAGAAATATATATGTTTTTCCTTAAGTCTGCTAAATATGTGAGAGGATTCATATGGTTACTTGTGTATTTGTTGTGATTTGTAGGTTTCATAATTCTATTGAGTAGGTGGGTTTCACAATTTGGTTTGGATTTATATATGTTGAGTAGGTGTGGTTTTGTTGTGCATCTAAGGTTGAGGTAAGAAGTTCTATTCTATAAGGCATTAAAATCTACTTAGTATGTAACATAATTTGCATATGTTTAACATGTATAGGTAAAGTGGATAATTGTTTAGTATGTAGTGAGATCTGCATCCATAGTGTTGGAATTGGACAATTATGGGGATTTTATTATGTTCTTTAAATTATAGTGTGTATGGTTGTTTTAGTTTATGATATGTGCTTTCAATCTGCTGAATATGTGAGACTATGGGAGGATAAAAAGTATATTCAAAGTATATGAAAAAAATCTTTGATAACATAAAGTGATAAGAGGCTAAATAAACGTCAAGAGATGGAGAAACAAAAACTAAGGCAAAATTTAAGGCTAATTATGACAAATTCAAATAATTAATCGTCTTAAATAAGAAAAAAAATAAAAATTCATGCAATCATATTTCTTTTTCATTCTTGTATATTCTATAATTTCTCTAAATTAATGTTGATACCCGAAAGATGAGATTTAACTAATGTACTCAAAATACTATGTGATTCACACTTTTGAACTGATTGTTTTACATTATCTGCATCAAAATACCTCCAAGCATATGTAACCGAGAGTGGATGTAAAACAAACGTAGAAAGCCAGAAATCCCAAATGGGAAAATCCCTAATTCGATCATGACATTATATGCTCGTTGGAGACCGCGCATAACTTCTTGGTGGAATGGTGGAGTGAGTCCAACCTCTCAAGTGCGATCTATCACTCTAATTTAAGATTAGACTTTAGTTTTTAGGGTTAGAGATTTATTTATGGAAAAAATGAGGAAGAAGACACAGAGAGGGAAAAAAACGAAGAAAATAAAAAACTGGGTCTTCTGTGCAAGATTTGAGAGGTTGGTGTATGTGTAGGTGTTAGTGAGGAGATTGAGTGTGAGAGAGAATAGGGAATATTAACTCCAATTAAAAAAAACAATTAATACCAGTTTTTGTTTTTCTAATTGACTTGGGGATGCTTGAGTCTTTCACAAGGATCCGCCCCTGAGGCGTTGATTGTGGCATTGTGCTATCAGTATTGACCGTTTCTGTTGGCTCCAGCTGGCATTGTTTTATGCTTACATAGATTTTGTCTTTAGATATTTTCCTATTGCTGTTGTATTTCCAAAACTATTTATAATTTTGCTTGTAAGTTTTTGGTGTTTTGGATTTTATCTGAATAGAGAGAAAAGCTTGCTCCAGGTCTCTTCTTCCTTCATTCTCCTGCAATTGTGCTGTGATTAAGCTATCTAGGGTTTATGGATGCCATGCTATCATAGTTCAGTGTTGAAAATTCTTTGTATATTTCCTTTCGTAACTACGATGGTTTTGGTTTATTTGGGGCGAGCCTGACCAGGAGTGTCACATTTATTTGACCAGTTCAAGTCTTTGTATTCGATCGAGTCCAAGTCTTTGGATCTTTGCATGTTATTTCTGAATTAACATTTGTAAAGTTTGCATCTTTGATTGCATGTTGGAGTGAGATGATAGAAGTAGGTCCTTCTTGCCTTCTTGGTGTTTGACGAGAGTTTCATTTACATGAGGATGGTTAAAATAAAATCCTGGCGTAGAATGTAGAAATTCCATATTCAGCTGTACGTTCCACAGGTCACGATTGCATGAGATGGCATGGAGACGAAATATTACCATTTTAATGGCCATCAAGTCATCAACTCATGTAGAACTGTCGAAGTCCAAATTTAATACTTAGCTAGTCATCTAATCGGCTCCCTCTCCCTTATGGACATGTCCTACTTTAATTTCTCGATCAATCCTTCTTTCTTTCTTTTTAACTCTAACATTATTCTGCAGTGTTGTAGAATAGGTTCGTAGTTTAGACTTCAGACTTGAAAATGCATGGCGTATAAATTTTGCTTTCATGACGTACATTAATGATGGTTTTAATCTACTTGGAGTAAATGAGTGTTTGGAGTCTAAGTCTCTCCCTAATCAACTGATTCAATTCGATCGCATTCATTCAACTCCTTGTTAATAGACAGAGCATTTACTTTGAGTACAACTGTCCAAGTCTTTATCTGTTATCTTCGGATGTGTTAAGATGGAAGACTTTGTATCTCGTTTTGGATGTGGAAAGAAAATGACGGAAGTCGGTCTTTATTGGTGTTTAATGGGAAATTCCTTCATTTGAGAGGATGACTAATATTTATGAAGTCATGGCATACGTAGAAGTCGCCTGATAATTGAATTCTTCTGTTTTGGTGGCCTTAAGAAGAGCGCGTTTGTTGAGTTAATTTGACATATTGTTTGGTGATGAAACTAGCTGGACATACAAAATGACGCAAGCTAGATAGCAAACCTTACCAAAAAAATCTGATGTTCTCATGTTTTTTTTTTTTACGTGTTTGCGGCATAAAAGTAAAACATTCTAGTACTTCATGATTGATTGAGTATGATAGATACGAGAATAATTCGGATAATAACTGTCACTTTATTTAATGATATGAGGGCCTATACATATGCATTACATAGATCAAATCCCGTAGGATCCAGAATCCTAATCTATTACAGATAGTGAATCTACCCCTAAACGGGAAACCTAATTAGGGTAAGACACATACAATGGTAGAATAGTAATTCTCCTAGAACACTCCCTCTTATGTCACATGCCTAACTTGCAGGGCGCACAACGTTGCCTCGGTAAAAAAATCGTGTCAAGTAAAACAAAAATCACTTAGGTAAAACAAAAGCTTGATCGAAGAGAAAAAGAGCACAACGCACAAACTACTAATGATCTTAACATGTGATGTAGACTCTCTCTGAAGTCTACCAAACTCTAAAGTTCTGATAAACGACACATACCAATGCTTTTCACATGCTTTCCAAAAATAGATTTAGGTAAACACTTAGTGAACAAATCTGCAACATTGGATTCTGAACTCACTTGATTAATATGAACATTCAAGAACTTCTGCTATTGAACATTGTAGAAGAACTTAGGCGAGATATGCTTGATGTTGTCTCCCTTGATGAAACCTAACTTAGTCTACTCTATGCAAGCAGCATTATCTTCATAAATGCATGTAGGTTGATCAGTTGTAGAGACTAATCCACAAGAATCACGAATATGAGGAACAACTGACCGTAGCCAAACACATTCTTTAACTACTTCATGGAGAGCAATGATCTCCGCGTAATTCGAATAAGTAGCAACAAGAGATTGCTTAGTGGATCTCCAAGATATCGTTGTATTCCCAATGGTAAATACATAACAGGTTTTAGAACGCGCCTGAGGGTCATAGAGATACCATGCATTGGCATAAACAACTTCCTAGTTGTTTGGCGTCTTTGCATTGCGGAAAGAAGCAAGGAGGGGCTAAGCCTTGCTCTCGGCACCATGATCTGCCGCCACGCCGGGGTTACCAGAGGCGGCTTTGCCGTGTATGATGGTGCTGCCGGGGATACCTGTGGCACTGGTGTGTGGTGGCACGACCATGGTGTCCTCTCTGTTGTAAGGATAGAATAATCTCATGTCAAGAGAACCTTTCAATTACCGAAACAAGTTCTTGATACCATTCCAATGACGTAGTGTAAGACGAAACTAAATCTAGCTAACAAGTTTACTGCGAAAGATATGTCTGGTCTAGTACATTGAGCAAGATATAGTAGTGCCCCAATTGCACTAATGTATGGAACTTCAGGACCAACAATATTTTCATCATCCTCTTTAGGACATAATGGATCCTTCTTGATATCTAAACTTCAGACGACCATGGGAGTAGTCAATGGACTGCATAGATCTATATTGAAACGTCAAAGCATCTTCTGAGTATAATTAGATTGATGCACTAAGATGCACTAACAAATTCAAGGCCAAGACAAAACCTTGTCCTCCCTAAGTCTTTCATCTCAAATTCTAACTTCAAATAAGCCACGGTCTCTTCAATCTCATCAAGAGTACCAATTATGTTCATGTCATCAACGTAAACCACAACAATGACGAATCTGAAATTTGTCTTTCATATGAACACGCATGGGCATAGTTCATCATTAATGTAACCTCTTCCTTTCAAGTAATTATGCAACCGATTGTACCACATTCTTCCAGATTGCTTCAATCCGTAAAACGAAGGACGCAATCTCACTGCATAAGCACTCCGTGGTCTGGAGGCACTTGATAGAGGTAAAGGTAGTCCATTTGGAGCTTTCATATATATCTCTGCGTCAAGATCCCCATAGAGGTAAGTAGTGACCACATCCATAAGATGCATGTTTAGTCTTTCTGACACTACTAGACTAATAATGTAGTGGAAGGTGATGACGTCCATAACTAGAGAATATGTATCCTCATAGTCAATACCAGGATGTTGTGAGAATCCTTGCGCCACGTGTCTTACCTTATAATGCACGACATCGTTTTCATCTCATTACGCTTACGAACAAAAATTTATTTATGTCCAACAAGTTTGACACCACTCATAGTCAATTCAACCTTTCTGAATACATCTTTCTTCTTCAATGAGTCAAGTTCTGCCTATATTGCTTCCTTCCACTTCGGCAAATCTGCTATGTGTTCACATTCAACTACATAGCGAGGTTTAAAGTTGTCTTCAAATATGATCTCATGTGCAAAGAAATAAGTGAAAACATCATCAATGCATATAGTGGTTCGATTTCAGACCGAATGCTCACTTGTATAGTTCAATGAGATTTCGTTGTTCTCTAGCATCAAATAAGGTTCTATAGCGTCCCACAGTAACACTTGAGTTGATTCATAGACATAGCTATAATCAGAGACAATCTCATACGATGGTGACTCATCGTTGCTGACGCATTGTGTCTTGGTCATTCGCTTCTTTCTAGGCTTTGAATCCTTAGAAATTTTTAGTCTCCCCCCTTTTCTCTGAGGATCCGATGCCGAAGCAGCTCCCTCTCGGGCCATCTCGGCATTGCCGTCCCTAGGGACGCTGGCAGCGCCACTAAGTCGTGTCGTCGGCCGCCGTCCCACTGTCAGGGATGGTGCCAACGTTGCTAGGTCCAGGAGCTTGTCTTCCATGCCCGTATTTCAAGACATCCAACCATGCCGGTACATTTGTAGCAGGTATGTTTGATCTTGTCACTTTAGCAATATCTACAAAGCCGTCCGGCATCGAATTCACGACTTTCTGGAGGTTGATAATGCGTTTCACTTCTGACTCAGTTTGAGTAGTGCGGGGATCATAATGAGACATAGTGTGGACACACCACGTTAATTCCTGACGTTCATTCGGAATGATAACATTCACATCTCCCCCTAACGACGGGAAGCATGTCTCATCAAACTGACAATCTTCAAATCTTGTAGTAAAGAGATCTCTGATGGTTGGTTCTAAGCGGACAATCGTTGGGTAATTATAGCCAACATAGATACCTAATCGTCTCTGAGAACCCATCTTAGTATGCAGTGGAGGCGTAATAGGCACATATACGGTGCAACCAAATATGTGTAAGTGTGAAACATTGAGTTTGTAACTAGTGATCATCTGGTACGCACTAAACGCTTAGATAGCCGCGGGTCTGAAACGAATAAGTGTCGCTTCATGCAACACTGCATATCCCCACACAGAGACCGACATGTTAGTACCCATAACCAAAGCCCGAGCAACAAGCTGAAGATGCTTGATGTGGCCTCTGCTAGACTGTTATGTGAATGAAAATGAGGACAGTTATGTTCAACTTAGATCCCAATAGACATGTAGTAATCATCAAAGGTCTTGTAGGTGAATTCTCCAATATTATCCAATCAAATAGATTTGATAGGATAGTCAGGGTGGTGAACCCTAAGTTTGATGATCTCAGCTAATAACTTAGCAAATGCAGCATTCCTTATGGATAGCAAAGCGACGTATGACTAAGGCATCGATGCATCAACCAATACCATAAAATAATGAAAAGGTCTGCATTCTAGTTGAATAGGTCCACAAATATCACCTTGTATACGTTGTAAAAATGAAATGTCCTTGGTTCAAGCCTTAGCAAATGAAGAACTTTCTTGAAATTTAACAAGAGAACAAGTTTTATAAAATGAGCGATGGACATTAGAGATGGTCATAGAGGCATTAAAAATAACATGAGGCATCACAAGCTCTTGTGAAGGAGGGGACACCATCGTCGGTGGAATAAATGATGAGGGGTTGCCGAGAGGGGCAGTCTCGGCTGCACCGTACGGGAAACGGATGAGGTGGTCCTCCAATCGCTTCCGGGACTTGAAAAATGGATGACCATGTAAATTCTTAAGAATTCTAATCATCATATCACGTCCAGAGTGCCTGAGACGGGCATGCTAAAGCATATAAGAATCTGAATCACAGAAATTACGAGCAACCACATATGATTCAAAAATATGAATGGAAGTAAGATACAAACTATTCCCAAGACTATTCATCTTCTCTAAGATGCGGCACTGGCTTGCAGTCTCAGAGGTAACACAAAAATATTCCTTTCCATTCTCAATATAAGTATCTAAATGAAAACCATTGACACATATGTTCTTAAAACTTAGCAAGGTGAGGGGAGACTTCGGCGCATAAAGAGCGTCAACGATGTTGAGAGTCGTACCATTAGGCAACATAAAAGAAGCGGTGCCTCTTCCTTGAATGATGAATTTGGAGCCAATTATTGTGGTAATCAAAGCAGTCGAAAACACTAGATTCGCGAACAACTGCCTATAACTGCTTGTACCGTAGAACTGTGTGGGTGGTTCCGCAATTAGCCAGACACTCAATTTCGCCAAGGGACATCTGCAAATGAACATTAAGAGAATCAGTAACACGAGAACTATTCTTGACAATACACCGTAGAATATTATAAGAAAGGGGATCATAACAAAGTGCAATCTCATCGAGTGTATCACATGGTAATAGTACTGCATTATTTAACTAAAGAGTTGGAAACATGGTATTGGAGCACTAAAATACCAAACATTGAAGAAACAGTGTAAAAACACATTGAAATAATGCTGGTGAGTATAGAAAACAAACTTGGAGAAAGCCGGAAAAGATAACTGGAAAACCATGTTAAATAGCTCAAAACTGGATGAAATTTGGACGATCAAGACGCTTCAGCAAGACTGCTGGAAATATGCCGGAAAAATTGACGAGAAAGAAGATGAAAAAATCGCAAAAACTGACCGGTATGGAGGCCGGAGCAGCAGGACTAGCATGAGCTGTGCAAAAATGCCGAAGCGGTGGCAGGTGGCTGGAATACGGCTGGACACGCCAGATATGCCAGAAACAATTGCTGGATAAAACATGGGCGTAACGACGTCAAATTTTGACATTCTGAGTTTCGTTTTCCAAATTTTAAGTCCCAAATTCACAATATAATGATATTCGGGTCACATGTAACCCAAAAATATCCAATTTAAAAACCACGCGAGTTGCAAACGTTGACCACCATGTTAAGTGTAAGGTAAATAAAATTCTCAAGAGATCGACTTATAAAGAAGTGAACAAGAAATTTTATTAAATACATCACAAACGAACTTCTAATTCCAAAATGAAAATTTACAGTGGCGAAGCCATAACAATACTTGAAATCTTAAAGCTATAAGAAGCTAAACATGACTAATCAAAGTTTGGAGTATCCATTGTAGAGACCGGAGGCTTAGCCTTGGAAGAAAGGAGCTCGGGTTGCATGGAGATATGGTGAGTCTCGATCTCAAGCTCTTCATCCCCATGGTTCAATTCGGGTTGTAGATACTTGTTGTAGGCCGAGTATGCATTTATCATCTCCTTACTTGCTTGGCAATCGCGATTAAAGGGTTTGAAGGAGCCACATTTGAAGCATAGAGACTTGCAATTACCGGAGTTGGAGGCAGAGGGAAGCGCACGACCTCCCTGAGGGGCTGAACGGGGACGGCCTCCTCCAGAGGGTGCGGCGCCGCCACCATCACAAGTCCAAGTGTTGGACTTAGGCCGAGCACGACTTTGTTGCCTCCCACCACGAGAGTTGTTGTCATGTTGCTGGTATGAAGTTTCTCTCGCTTGATTCTTTTGCTTAGAAGTTTTTCCATAGTTAGACTGTGGCGTAACTATCTTTTTAATTCCAACAAATCTATTATTGTTGTTGAGGAGGATCTCAGAGTGCCAAGAGTGTCATTAACTCGGCGAAAGACCACAACTTCCCTTCCTCAATATGAGTGCGGAACGTATGAGTTTAGACCTCATAGTTCATTAGAAAAGTATCTAATGTTTTGTTGAGGAGATCAAGATTGGTCTTGATGACACCAACGGTGCCAAGGTCGGATTGCAAATATAACATATCCAGATTAAAGTCATCCACTCTCTTATAGTCTAATAGACGGATGTTTTCCCATCTAAGGTTCAATTTGGGGAGAAATGTATCATGCACGTTGTTGTACCGCAGGCATAGTTTGTCCCATAATTCGTTGGGATCTTTTACGTTCAGATATTGCCTCTGAAGAGTGGCGTCTCATAAAGATAAGAGCTTGAGTCTTGGTCATAGCGGGAAAAAAGCAGGAGGGCCGGCAAATATGCCTTGCATCCCCTTGCTCTTAAAAGCGAGCTCCATGTTAGAGACCCAGCGGTGGTATTCTTTGTCTTCAAGGTCAAGAAGGTCAAATTCCAGTTGTGATGACAATGACATCTACATAAACAAACACGGAATCGATTAGATTCAAGTATAACTGGAATTAGAAGGGGTGACGTATATTGTCACAAGATAAATCGATGTAAACGACCATACTCACGATCGCACCCAAAACAGCGGTGCACTCTGGCGACCACACGAAAATCGATTAATCTCCATATCAAAACAATCATGACTTCCCCAGGACTGTCTCTCGAAAAACATCAACTAAAGAAGTTTTCGTCTCATCCGCGGTGCAAGAACGGTGGGAAATAGAATGAAGGCGAATAGTGCCTGATATAATATATCTATATATTCAAAAACAGGAACGTTTAATAAAATATACCTTTAAAGGTTTAGGGGCGAAAGTAGCTTCTCATGAGCAAAGATCTTACCTTTGAAGGTTGCGTTTCTTGAGTGAATATGCTGGATCTTGCAAGAAAAAAAATGTTTATTTTGCGGGGCGAATGCGTAGTACGTTCTACAGGGCTGCGGGGGTTTGCATGGGCTGTTGGGGAGCGCGGAGGTTATCGTTGGAAAAAATCGCCGGTAGTCGGAAACAACGACAACCAGCGAAGAAAAGGAGAAAAATATGGATTTTTCTATTGGTTTTCTAGGGCTCTAAAAGTTTTGGGTTTTAGTGCGTGATAACGTGATTGAGTATGATATATACGAGAATAATTCAGATAATAATTGTCACTTTATTGAATGATATGAGGGCTTATATATAGGCATTACATCGACAAATTCCCGTAAGATCGGGAATCCTAGTCTATTACAGATAGTGAATCTACCCCTAAACGAGAAACCTAATTAGGCTAAGACATACAAGAGTAGAATAGTAATTCTCCCAAAAAATGATATATTTATAAGTACTAGTAAAAAAAGCACACACTGTGTGTGCAATTAATTTTTTTTGAAATACTTACCGGAGAAAAACGTGGGTGTGTACGAAGAAAAACGTGTTAGTTGAGAAAGTTACAGAGAGATTTCATGAGAAATAAAAATTTATTTTTATGTAATTTTTTTTACGACTCATTTATCCTTTTTAGATGGAGAATGGGTCGACGCTCGGACGGCTTTGTTGCTCTCTCTTCTTCTTTTTCTCTCGATCTGTGATTTGAAGCTCTGAATTAAAGACTGTGAAGCTGTGAAAGTGCAAAGAGAATTCAACGCATCTCTTTATTTTTTTTAAACGACAACATTTAAAAAAATACTGAAATATTAAATCAAACTCGGTTTAACCCGATATATAGTCAGTCGACCCGATATTTTGAGGCGATAAGCAAGTTCTCCTATCAAAAACTAAAAATCAGCGATATATCCTGATATTTAGAACATTGGGTAAAATATTGAAGCAACTCTGTCATATTGATATGATTTCTTATTTGTTTCTGTTAAAAAAAAGTTAAAAAATGTGTTTGTTTTATTGAGTCAGTTGAGTCTTAGGATGCCCATAAAGTCTAGGATGATTATGTCTCTAAATGGTTTTGCATTCTATAAGAATTAAATTGTGAGTTTCATTGATAATGTGGATTTAGTATGAACATGTGAGATATAGATTGATTATAATATGACATACATATTTGGTTAGTTTAAAGTCTACAACAACCTATGAATTTTTGAGTCCATATGTACTTTCTTCATGAGATATAATAAGAAAATTTCGTAGTTGTTTTTGAAACTCATTATTCTTTGCATATTTAATAACTATGTGTCATACCTTTTAATGGACTCTAGAATTTACGATAACTCGCTTTTGTGATTGTTGAAACTTTTGATTCATAAAATGCTTTGACTTTGAAATGGATTTATAGATTATTTCTAGAAATACCACCATTTTTGCCAAACAACCATGTGTCCCTATATGTGCCCTCTTTGGGACTCCTTAATTGAACCCCATTTGATCATACATTGAGCATTTTCTTCATTACATATATTATCTCCATGTTTAGTATAGTAACTTATACCTTGTCCTATAGACTTGACATAACTCTTTTTTAGATAATGTAGTGGTGATGTATGAAATAAGTGTGGCGTGGAAGACATATGAAAAAGATCAATTTTAGCGAAGTAACGAAAACAAATGAAAGAAATTGAAAAAAACAATGAGATTGAAGAAAAAAAATGTTATATTGTCTTCTGTTTGTGATTTAGAGTTAAGTTATAACTGAAGGTCTAAAAATGTTCATTTAACCTTTGTCCATTTTCATTTTGTGTATAAGGGCGATGTTTACTCTGCTAAGTCTATAAGATGACATTTGTGATTCCTTGATATTCCATGCCTTTAGCTAAATCCTAAACACTAACATTGTATAATGATCCTAATAATTCTTACAATGAGCAAATCTTGGTCTGTATAGATAATCACAAGAGTTGAGCATATAATTTTGGTCCATTTGTGCACTTAGTAGTTAAATAAGGTTTTCCAAAAGTTATTCACAAATAAGAGCACTTTGTGAATTGTTTTTGGAAAACCTTATTTAGTAGTTGTATAAAGAATGAAATACAAGTATAAGAAAATAATGACTAATTTTTTTTTTTACAATTTAATTGTATGTTTTTTTTCATTTTATACTTTACAAAAATAAAATAAAACAAAGTAAACTTTTTTATAATTTACAAATAGTTTTACATTTTACACTTTACAAAGAAAAAAAATGTAAATCTTTTTACAGAGATTTACTTTTTTTTCTTTTTGTAACAAAATGTTACTATTCACCGTACTGTTCACATAAATATATATTTATAAAATATAGTACAAAATTAACACTTCAAAAAATTGAGATTTTCTCAATTCTCCTGCAACGACGCCAAAATTGATAGAGCGTTCTAAGAGGTCTATAATAAACCTTGTAAAATGTGATCGTTAGTATAAAATTAGTAGGCATCGTTCAGTCCGGTGAATTAAAAGGAACTCTAAACTTTTAGTGTTAACAAATAATGTGGCTTTGAGATTGATTATTAACTACTAAAATAAAACCTAAATTACTACTTACATGATCGACTTCTTTTTACCAAACTAAACCAAATTCATCAATGCACCACATAATTACAAATTTGGTTCTATCATGCATTCAAAGTCATCTGATTACATAATTTTAGACACTAATAAAATTAGAGCCTTAGTGGAACATCTAATCATGCAAGATTTATATTGTTTAGGTTGACTTAGGATCTCACCTAAATTGCATGCAATCAAGTTTGTATTGTTTAGGTTTACATATTTGAAATCACATAATTTTTGTCATCAATCGTGCGTGGTCGAAACAAGGAAACTCATTTGGCAAAGTCCTGGTCAATGGGGGTTTTATTATGTGAAAACACATGTTTTTTGGTTAACCGTTGGTACGGACGGTCAAACCATGTTCAAAACAGACGAAATTTTTACAAGTTCCCTAAATATATATACTGATCACATCTACTGGTGTCGATTGACCATATTTCAAACTGGAGTTGTCGATCGCCGAAGTGTCCACTAATGTATCATAACCTTTATATTACGGTTATAATAAAACTATCACATTATGAAGCGACTATATGAAGGAAACTTATCGGAATTGATCGACACCATCCGATGTGATCAGTATATATATTTAGTGACATTTTTAAAATTTCATCCAATTCGGGTCTCGTTTGACCGTCGGAATTTCCAGTAAACCAAAAACAACACTAATATACCCTAAGGGAGGACCCATTACCAAGATGCAAATGAGAAAAGTTGTTTACATATTTGAAATCACATAATTTTTGTCATCGATCGTGCGTGGTCGAAACAAGGAAACTCATTTGGCAAAGTCCCGGTCAATGAGGTTTTATTATGTGAAAACGTCTCTTTTTTGGTTAATCGTTAGTATGGACGGTCAAACTATGTTCAAAATGGATGAAATTTTTACATGGTTCCTAAATATATATGTTGATCACATCTATTGGTGTCGATCGACAATATTTTAAAACTAGAATGTTTTTACAAAAAATGTAAAAAAAAAAAAAAAACCGAACCGAACCGAACCGTTAGGTTCGGTTTTCAATTTTCCCTATTGAAAAACCGTGAATCGAACCGAACCTAACCAAACCGAAGTTCAATTTCAGTTTGATTTACGGTTTGACCCTAAAACCGAACCGTTTAAACCGAATGCCACCCCTACAATATACATATGTTGCATTAAGTTCAAATAGTCTCACAAAAACTCTAGCACTCATTCAAAATTTAAGAGAGAATTTTCGGAACCAAGATTAAATCTAAATCTACAAGTTAAAGTATGAAAAAAGTCCAGTATCTTGTATAAACAACATTGATATGTTGTCTAATATGTAAAGTTTTAAGTCAGATGTTTCTCCCTTGGCTAAACAATATATATGTGTAATTTAAAGTTCACAACACGTCTAAGAGGGAAAATATGCGATTGACTACTTTGAGAGAGTGAAACCAAAATATTGACACAATGGTCAAACCTAATTTCTGAGCATTTTTAATTGAACCACATATAAGTATTGTCTGAAGACAAAATCCTGTTTTGGTCTTCAAATTGGTGAATTTTCTCATTTTCACTTACAACACTTAATTGTTATATGAACGAAAAGCATGAAATATTAATTTTTATGACCCTTATAAAACGACATATAATTTTGTATGTGTTGCTTAGAAAAATGGGATAACATATTATTTCACAAATGTTGTCTAAGTACTATGGTATGATGCACTTTATCGCATAGTGGGCAATAACCACTCTCTAACAGAGTTTCTTTTTGTTGACGTTTGTTTTGTTTTACCACATTCCAATACAGTGAACAGATCCCTATGAATGATGTTGAGAAAAAGGCAGATGACGATATTTCATTAGTTGGATAGACCACCTCGCGCTGCCAAGTGGTTCTACCATATCATAGAAACATTTCTCAAATAGTAAATGATGCTTTACATGAGCTATTAGAGCAAAAATATGGTATTTTTCTTCTTCTCTAAAATAGAGATTATTATAATTTTACACTCTATTGATCCTACATGTTGCCGAAAAACCAAACTTTTATTTTAGGAGAATGTAATACGCATCAGAATAAGCATCATCTTTATTTATTGATAATGGAGCCTTTATATAGGCAATTACATCAAGTATTTTATAGAATCAGAGATTATATATTTTTATCTAGACTAACATATACTAATTAAGACAAGACACACTATGAATATTACGGAGATAATTCTCTTACAATACTCGCCCTTGTATCGCGTTCCTAATGTGATATAGTACAATGATGTTGTCTCAGTAAAAATCTTGCCAAGCAAAATAAAAACCTCTTCAGTAAAATAAAATCTTTGGTCGAAAGAGCAAAAAAGCACAACACTAACTTTTGGTCGAAGGAGAAAAAAAAGCATAATGCACTAACTACATTTGAAGATAACATGTGGAATATACTCCCTTGAAGTGCAAAACAACTCTCTCTGATCGGTAACTCGGAATTTAGAGATAGCGTATACGAACGCTCTTCACATTCTTCAAAAGTAGCAATGGGTCAATGATTTAAATATCAAAATTTGCCAAACATTCTTAAATCATATATGTATATCCTGGCTATAGTTTGCAATGAAAATCATATTCACGCATGGTATGACTTTCATACACTTAAATAATTATATCTTCTTCAAAATAATAGTTATAAAAAAATCGTAAAAAGTTCTAGAAAGTAGACACTCGTGGTTTTCCAGTGATATATATGCTTCATAACTAATCATTATGCTCTTATGGAGGAGCAGTTTGACATATAAAATATATGGACGATAAACCGTTAACATAATTTGTTAACAACCATGCATATCGTTAGATTTGAAAACACAAACATGCGCACCATTACAACCGAAAAAATTAATTTATCATTGGAAGCTTGGGACCGATCAATATATATCACAATTGAACCAAGTGCACATCCACAACTTATACCGAATCACTGTTTTATACTTCCTTGAATGGTTCATTGACTTTCCGAACCCCATATTTTTCCAAATTGTAGGAGCAAGTAAATCAGGGTGTTAGGAATCCAATGCAGCCAGCTTCACAGCCAGAACCAGTTGGAAAGTATAGAATTGGCTAGAATATTCGCCAAAGGTCAGTGACCACTTATGTCGAGCAATTCACCATGTTTCAGGTCTCTAAATGCCCTCAAATGTTATGAGTAGGTAGCCTTAGACGTTAGGAATAAGTGGACGCAAGTAGAATCCCAATAAATCACCTAAAAGAAGACGAACCGGTCCTCAAAATGACTAGTCCGCAATATGAAAAACTTGAAATGTTAGTTTTTTTTTTTCAATTTTGTATCATTGTTTTGGGTGCTCCATAACATCTAAGGTTGAGCAAAAAGCCCGAAGAAGAAAAAAAACCCGGACCGGACCGACGGGCCCGTCCGGGCGGGCCGGGCTTTTTTCCGGGCTCGTGTGTTCTCATGTGATAAACGGGTCGGGCCGGTCTCGGGCCTTCAAATCCTTAAACAAAAAAAACCCGGAAACCCAGGACATTAGGTGTCATTATGTAATTGGCTTTCGTAAGTGATCATAAACTTATAGAATAGATACAATGACACTAGAACATAACGAAAAACAGAGTTAGGCCCAGAAAACCCCCGTATGATACCGGTCCGGGTTTTACCCGGGTCCTGATTTTACCCGGGTCCTGATTTTTTAAGAACAAAGTCTGGCCCGTCATAACTGGGCCGGGCCTTGAAAAAAATAGCCCGGGTTGAACCCGCGCCCAGCCCTAATAACATCTTAGTTCTATGACTTGAGTTTAACCAGGATATATGTATCACCATAATATGTTTTATATTCAAAGTAAATCATGATAAGCCAATTTAGGTTTTCATCTTATGTCTCAGTGTCTTTAGCATTGGAGGGTGCATGTCACTCCTAAACTTTGCTAAAGAGAATAAGTTTAAGTAATGAACAT
Organism: Argentina anserina; assembly: GCF_933775445.1. Taxonomy (NCBI): domain Eukaryota; kingdom Viridiplantae; phylum Streptophyta; class Magnoliopsida; order Rosales; family Rosaceae; genus Argentina; species Argentina anserina. Next base: position 6,528,193 of record NC_065874.1, read on the forward strand.
AGGTAATTAAAGATCATAAGGGGGCCTGAACATGAAGCACAAAAATCAAATTTTAGCCAAACTCAAGCTCGATCGACTGAAACGAGCTAAACTTTAACAACCTAATATTCGGCTCAGCTCACCTCATTTACACCCCTAATTTAGACTCATTATTTATACAGATTACTGAAAATGGTTTTTTGAAACAAATCCATTGTCTTAAAAACCTTAGTTCTTCCCTCCTGTTTCTATTTCTTTTAACACTTGACAAATTTTTTTCCCCTCATTTCCCCCCTCACTAACACTTCACCCTACCTAGCAGCTTCCATTTCAGACCAGATCTGAAACCCCCGAAAACAAAGTCAGCTCTCAAAAACCCCAACCTCTTTCTCTCAAAAACCCCTGTGAAAACCCAGTCAACCTCTTTCTCTCAATCACGCTCACAGTAAAAACTCAGTCATCATGAGAAGGTAGTCTCGATCGGAGCCTTCATTGTCGACACCGCTGCAGCCACCGTCGCTGTAAGCAAAATCTACGGCTTCGGCTTGTGAAGGAGTTCCTACGGCTTTGCTAAATAGGTATTGGGTTTGGGTTCAATTTGGGATTGGGTTTCAAATCTGAATCTGGATCCAATTTTTGTTGTTCTTGCTGGGTTTATGTTTTATTATGTAGAACTTGCTGTGAATTGAAGGGAACCCAAATTTTGTATTCTGGGTTCAGCTTGTGTGGCTTGGTTTGAACATGAAGAACATGGGAGGATTTGGATTATTTGATAAAAACTGGATCTGCTAAGTTTGACCTCTATTCCATTTGTGTGTTAATGGATATAGCAAACTTTTATGGTTCTAGAAATAGCAAAAATTTCCATTTGTGTGTGAATTTGTTCATTTGGGTATATTTAGCATATTTTCGTGTGATTTGCATCCTCACTGATCTCTAGCAATGGGGATATATATGTAGCATCATTTTTGAAGCACCACTAGTAATAGATGAGAAACTGGGACGTTCCAACTGATCACGCTTAAGTCATATGTATATAACTTATTGTGATCAACGTTAACTTACTCACGCTTTACTTTGTTAATAAGTAGATTAAAATTGTAAATAGTGGAGAGTAAAAGGTTCTCTTGATCAAGTTTAAACATGAAATAATAATATATCCAAAAGAGAAAAGATTGCAAAAGAAAAAAATTATGTACCTTGCGATTAGACATGTTTCTGAGTATGAAAATCAAGGCTGATATGTGAGTTAGGACTGAAATTCAATCCAATTTGTTATTCAAAACGCTTCTCCCCTTTCTTCTTCTTCAATTCTTTCTGTTCTTTCCAAATATTTCTTCAATCAACTCACAAAGACATATGCAAGAAGTACTATAGACACTTACCTTCTTCGCTTACTTTGAAACAAGAATACAAATTTTTCTAAAGATTCTAATCAAAGTCTATTTTCATCTTTTGAAAGAAAATATGAAACTTTGTTTGAAATGGCCGAAATACTTCGATGAAGAGAATATATATAATCAAGTGAGTAAAGTAAATATAAAACAAGGTCAAAAATTAAGAATGTAAAATTTATGACATAAAGTTAAATTAAACTAAATTTTAGCTTACTGTTTGAAATTCAAATTGATATAAAGATTGAGTAACATACAAAATATAGATTCTACAATTTGAAAGGAAAATCAGTAATATGAAAAATAGAAAACACTAATATTATAGACATACGCTCCATATAGTAGGTTTTCTTACATAGAGTGAGTGTAAAATGTAGGAAAAATATGCATGAGTTTATTTTAAAAGAGACTTACCAATAATAGGTTTATATCTAATTTTCTCAAAATGTAAAGCTTACATGAAATGAAATGATCAAACTAATTGGTACATGTTTGTACTCAAACAAGAGCATCTTATTTATGCTCACTAGATTTAGAACTAGCAGAAGCAAAAGCATTGTTTGGTGATGAAACCGTACAAAATGACGCAAGCAAGAAAGCAAGCTTTACCGTAAAAATATGATGTTGTCATGATTCTCATGTTTTTTTTTTAAATGTGTTTTATGTATAAATCGTTCAATTACTTCTGGTTGTATTTTTTAGTATTCTACATTGGTTGCATGAGCAAATGAGCTATGGTCATGCAGTCGTATAGTTCAGTGTTGAACTTTCCCTACTGCGTTTGATTTCATATTATAGGCCCAGTTAGGCACATATGTGCTGTGAACATACTTGCTTTTGAATATGCTGCGAGAAATCAGCTGAGGTGTTTGGTAAACTGTTTTGAAATTATTGTGAGACCAAAAAATAATTTTAAATGTTTGATAAGTTATAAGTAAAAAGTGTTTGAGTGGTATAAATTACTAAAATGATTATTAATGGACAATCACCTCCATTAATTTTTAACATATGTTGGCAAACTTGAGTTTTTAGTAAATTCTTACATAAAACTCTATAATTATATAAAATAAATTCTCACCCTAATTAAAGAGAATCACCACACAAAATATAGAGTCAATTCAATAAGTTCATACGACATACGTTTTCTGGATTTATTAGTATTTTTTTTAGGTTCTATAAATCTATTGATTGTTGTAATATATGTATAGAGAGAGAGAATCAGATCAATTGATTTTTATTTTATTTTGTTGAAATGTTTACCGGTATGATCACATGGTTTCTGCAAAAGCGGAAATGAAAAGCTAGTCCTGAGTAGCTTTTAAAATTCTGCTGTGGGCGGAAGCGCTTGTGGTCAAAAGTAGATATCGGAGAGGTTACCAAACACCTTGGAGTTTCATCAACAACACTTTTGGACCAAAAACAGAGTCCAAAAATAATGCCAAACTGAGCCTATGTTGGAGAGAATGGGAGACCCGCAGGAATATTTCATTTACTTGATCGATCAGTCCAAGTCCTTGTACACTAGTCCAAGTCTTCTTTAAGAACGGGTAAATGCCCCGTTAGGTCGGACTTGACATAATACAAAAGACTTAAAGGACTTTTGGTGGGGGACATTAGCGCGCCAAGTGATCTTCCAAAATCTGCTACCACGTCTTAGCACATTATCTTCTCATCTTTGAATAATGAGAATGACTATATATATATATAGAAATATTATATATATATTTTATGAGGAATGACTCGTTCTATATATATATATATATATATATATATATTTTAGAGAGATGAGGAATGACTAGTTCTATTTTGAACGATGGAAAAAATGACAAGACAAATCTTAGGGTTAGTTGGTTACAGCCCACTGAAAAAAAAATCGTAGGGATAAGGTATTCGTGTGGTCATCCTTCCGGGAAGACCAAGACAAATCTTGAAAGGCGGCGGCCAAGTTTGCAGTACCTAATGCGCAATCATATGTTGCTATAAAAGAAATGAAACGAAGAACGTCTATACCTGGTCATTGATAGAAGGTTATCTGATTCAATGGTTCACAATAAGAAAGCTTGCGACGCTGTCTACTTGATTCCCTTAATTTTCTTATTGCTATTATTATCGTTTTCGTCACAGATGGCAGTTGCCAGAGTTTCCAAGTTTTCGAGCAGCAGTAAGTATTTCCACACACAAGATCTCTTAATCGGTTGCTGAATTTATAAGCCCTGGTAATTTTTGTTAATTACTCAACTTTCTTAATGTCAATGCAGAGGAAATGATCATCGAGGCAAAGATACAACGAAATTTCGTTAAATGCTCGCTGAGGGGAGCACAACCTTGTAACCCAAACCCCCCAGGTAGTGAAGAAAGAGCACATCAGGGCGGCGGGTGTGAACCACATTGTAATTGAGCCACGTACGACTATTCCGGAGAACGATTTCGTATTTAGGTCCAACAAAATAGCAATTACATCTTAGCTCCCAATACCCAAGTATCACAGTCAACTTTCTGCCGTTAATTAATATCATCTATAATATTATTGTTTTTATTTAAGGAAAGAGAGGTCACCTACTGTGTTGTAAGATAATTACTCTCTCTAATCTTTTAGTGTATATTGTCATAATTAATATATATTAGTCTAGATAAGAAATGATATATAACGTCTTATTTTATGGGATACTTGATGTAATGCTTATATAAACGTATTCTTATCAATGAATAAAGATGATAATTCTCTCTATTCTGATGTGTATTACATTATTCTGTAACACGTTATCACCACGTAATTCTAACTCTGCTTGAAAGCCAAAAACCCTAAGTTTTGAAAGAAACATTTCTTTCTGTCATGAAAAAAATTCGACAGCAGAAGACGAAATGAGAAAACAATTCTGCCGGAAAGGAAAACAATGCAAATATCGAATTTGTTCTAGGGCACCCAGAATTTCACTTTGGGCATCCTTCTTATTCTCCGACCTGTAGTGTAATAACCCGATTTTTTTCGGAACGATTATTAGATTATTTCTAAATTTATAAAGATTGTGAAAATTCTATAAACGTGTTTGTGTCGCTTTGCGACGTCGGAAATCGAACACGGAAACGTTATCGGAACTTAGATTTAGAAAAACGTTACGTTTTCGCGACGTGAGAATCGACTTTCATTCCGTCGGTCGTTTGTAAAAACTTCCTTCGCGAAAGTTGTACAACTCGTCGATACGAGTTCGTAGATGCGTCACGCGTTTGAATCGGACGTCGGACGTGAAAGTTATTGACTTTGGAAGTTAGTTTCCGATTTTAGAAACGGGTATAAAAAAGACATTTTTCAGATTAGGGTTTCCTTTTTTGGAAACCCCTCTCTCTCCTCTCTCGCACCCGCCTCCCTCCTTCTCTCTCTTTCCCCCCGAGCTCTCTCTCTCCCTCTGGAATCTTCACCGGCGATCTCCGTCTCCAGGCCTCCGTGTCTCTCACCATCGGTCCCTAGAGCATTGCGCGACCCTCCGCTGCAACCCTCAAGCTCGCCGCAACGTGCCTCGCCGCCGTGAAGCTGCACGACGTCGCCCAGCTTCTGCGTTTTCCCTCCGTCGCTGTCAAGCTCATCTCAGGCTATCTCCGGTGGTTCTCAAGCTCGAATCGAGGTGAGGTTAGCCTAGGTTGGTTATTGTGATGCTTTCATGTGAATTTGTGGTTGTTTTGATTCGATTTGGAAGAGATCGGAGGAGGAGGGATTTAGTGAAGATACCGCCGCCTTAGGCGGCGCGTGAAGGGCAGTGGACTGGTCTAGAGGCGGCATGAAGCCGTGGAAAGGTAGAAGAGAAGGAGAGGAGGAGAAATGGGGTGGCGGTGGCGTGCTACGCGCCGGCCTTAGGCTCGGCGCGTGGGCCCCACACGTTTCATCTTCTGGTGTTGGGTTGGACATGTTAACTCCAATTGAGTTCTGGGTTTGGTTCAGGGTTGATCCTTCTTCGTCTTCTTCATCTCGGATAGAGTTAGACTACCGTAGTGAGTGGCGTGTGAGCGCCACGCACGGTCGCCGGAGGTGGCGCGTGTATCCCACGCGCAACCACGTGCGGCAGCATGTGAATAGTGAATTCAAACAGTAAATTTGTAAAAATTTATTTTTACGTTCGGTGGATGTAAAAAGTGATTTACATACTGTAAATGTAAATTTATTTTATGTACGGTAAATGTAAATTACATTCAGTAAATGTAAAAGTAATTTCAGAAGGGTAAATCAGTAATTATTATTTACTGAGACAATATTTACATTTGAATAGTACACATACGTACATAAATACGTAACCACTATGTACTCGTACAAGAATACGTAATTGATGTGTATTTGTACAGTAATACGTGAATAGTAATTTCGTAAAACCAGAAATTGCTGAACAGTAACATAATATTACTGTTGCAGCATTTAAGGTTTACGTAACGATTCTAAATTTTTTCTTATCTTCAAGGTGATCGATAATTCAAGTAAAAGAATTACTTTCAGAATCGTGGAATTACGCTCGAGATTATAAGGTGAGTAAAATCTCACATTTACGAATTTACCCTTGCGGAGATTCAAGATTATGCAGATTTTAAAGAATGAAATATGACATGTATATGATATAGTGAAATATATATTTGTATAAATGGTAAATAGGTACATATATATAGTTTGATATATTATATACTGTTGTGATCTCGTTGTGAATATGTTCATTTTGGTAATGAGATTTATATATCGAGTATGTGATTTGATGTGTACAATACGACATGATGATTATTGTACGTGGTTTTAACATTGAGTTTTGTTAAAACGTGTTTGTCTTCGGACGTGATTGATGTCTTTAGACGAGTTTTTGTCTTCAGACGTGATTGATGTCTTCGGACGAGTTTTTGTCTTCGGACGTGATTTATGTCTTCGGACGAGTTTTTGTCTTCAGACGTGATTAATGTATTCGGACGAGTTTTGTCTTCGGACCAGTCTTCAGACGTGTTGGCATGTCGGAACCTAGCCTTTGGCCTGGCGAATGTTACGATACAGTTAGAGCTCTAGTCTGTCTGCCGGGGTACTGCATATGAGGTAACAGATGAGTTATCGGCTTATGAGTACCCATATATTTTTGATATTGGATGACAGATGGTTGTCCAATGTCGGCGGCGTACTACATGAGGGGTAACAGAGGTGTACCAGCGTTCATGAGTACCCGTATTATAATGCATTTGGGTACTCTGAAGACTCGAAGTCGTTTATTTTCCATCTTGTGGTGAGGATTATATGTGGATTTATGTGAGGATTTTGTGAGGATTTATACATTTCCATTTATTATAATGTTGAATTATAAATTTGGTTTGTAATAATCGGTTTGACTGAGTTGTATTGTGAACTCAGTAATGATCCTCTGTGACCTTAAAACGATTTCGAAGTATTGAGATTGTTTTAGAGTTTTTCATGAATACGAAATTAGAGTTTCATACTCGAAATTTTGGGGTCGTGACATATAGAGGTCAACGCCGGTAGCCTCCATGCACAGTAGTCCATGTTGCTCTGTTGTGCCCACAATCCAGGCATGAAAGGTCAACGACGCTGCTCTTTCTTGCAGATTCAACGTGAACTGTGGCGAGATTCGAACCCGGATTGGTTCCGGTGTAAGACTGGATCGAGATCGACCCCGTGTCATAGCCCAAGTGACGACAATGCGGTAACGACAAAACTGCTCCTAGATCAGAGCTTGTGCCCTCGACCTTGATGCTTGCTCTGTGCTGCTTCATCTACTTCAAACTCAGATTCTTAGGGTTCAATCCGGTCGGTCTCCTCTGACTGGACCACGAAAAAAAAAAGTCTACCTGTCTTGGTAAATGGTAAAAATAGGGGCTGGTAAATTTTCCCCAAGTAAAAAGTAGTTTTACCCTCAGTTTTTTATTTCAGTAATTTAATTTTAATTTTAATGATTTCTTATATGGTGAATCCACACTAATCATATGTTATTGTTTTCCATGAAATTAATCGCGTGACGATACAAAATGTAATGCTAAGAGTCAATTCGCCGCATATTCGTGGAAATGTGTAATCAAACATGACCGTGGAAATCAAACAAGAGCAACACTTATATACTGTTTATTGGCAAATAACCAAGTTTAATTAACGTTGCTGCTTTCATGCAATTTAAATTCTTCCGAATTTTGTCTTGCATTAGGGACTTTTAACCTCCTTTTCCTTTTCAACCCGATTCTTTCGCTTCTCGGGTGGTATACATGGATATTATCGGAGGTTCATTGAAGGCTTTTCAAAAATTGCTCTTCCATTGACAAGGTTGACTCGAAAGAATGTGAAGTATATTTGGGACGCCAACTATGAATAAACATTTCAGAAGCTAAAGGAAAGGCTGACGACGACACCAATCCTCACCATTCCAGAAAGTGGGATGTCTTTTGTCATATATAGCGACGCATCACATCAAGGACTCGGTTGTGTTCTCATACAAAATGGGAAGGTGGTAGCTTATGCATCTCGACAATTGAAGGTGCATGAGAAGAACTATCCAACCCCTGATCTCGAGCTAGCAGCTATGCCTTTTGCTTTGAAGGTTTGGAGGCATTATTTGTACGGGGAGCGGTTTGATCTATTCTCTGACCACAAAAGTTTAAAGTATATTTTCTCCCAGAAAGATTTAAACATGTGACAAAGAAGATTGATGGAGCTTATCAAGGGCTATGACTTCACGTTGCAATACCATCCCGGTAAAGCAAATGTAGTGGCTGACGCTTTAAGCTGAAAACCCTGAAGTTACCTAGCTACAATTATAAGAGAAGATTGGAGCATGTTAAGAACTCTAATTGAGTAACATCTTACTCCTTCAACCAACATGAATGAGATGTTTATTGGAAACTTAGTGGTGCATCCCTCAATAATAAGCGAAATAATTCAAGCACAACGGGAGGATGAAGGGCTCGTGGAATACATTCGGGGAATGAAAGAGAAGTACCTCGAAGACTGGATCACACATACGGAAGAAGGGATGTGTTTTAGAGGGAGGCTTTGCGTGCCAAATGTTGCATCATTAAAAGAGGATATAATAGAAGAAGCACATCATTCAAAATTCACAATCCACCCAGGAGTAAAGATGTATAAAGACCTACGGAAGAACTATTGATGGAACAACATGAAGAGCAACATTGCTAACTATGTCTCTAGGTGTCTTACATGCCAACTTGTGAAGGCGGAGCACGCGCGAAAGGGAGGATTATTACAACCTCTAAAAATTCCAGAATGGAAGTGGGAGCACATCACGATGGAATTCGTTACTGGATTGCCAAGGACGCAAAGAGGCAACGATGCAATTTGGGTCATTGTTGATCGCCTTACAAAATCTGCCCATTTCTTACCAATAAAGGTAACATATTCCATCGATTTCTTAAGTAAGCTATACCTAAGACTCTCACCCATGCGAGGCGTTGTCTGTTTTGGAAAAAAGATTGCCAAGTTGTCACCGCGGTTTATTAGACCTTTCCAAATTATAGAAAGAGTTGGTGGTTTAGCCTATCGACTAGATCTACCACAATAATTATCCAACGTGCATAACATTTACGGGAATACAAGCCAGACAATTCTCATGTCATAGAATATAGTACCATAGAACTCGTGGAGGATGTCACATATGACGAAGCACCTGTTCGCATATTAGGCAAGGAAGTAAGAAAACTCCGTACTAAGGAAATTTCAATGGTGAAGATACAATGGAATCAACATGATGAAAACGAGGCTTCATGGGAGTTAGAATCAGAAATGAGAAAGAAACAGCTGTATTTGTTCATAGAACAAATGGAACAAGGTACGTAAAATTCGAGGATGAATTTTCTTTTAAGGTGAGTAGACTATAACCAGAAATTTAGTATTTACTATTTAGTACTCTAAGGTTATATTAACTTAGAATTAATTCAATTCTTCTTTTAATATTTCTCTTTAGAAACCAATGATGCTAAGGTACATACTTTCAGAGATAGAAAATTTCTTTTTGTAAGTATTAGAACACGATTTGAATACGTTAGCTCATATTCTTGCCTATATTCGATACTTTGTAATCAAGTTTAAGACTAATACTAATAGTATTATCTTTTATGCATTATATTAGTGTTAGATAGTGCAAATATATTGAAAACCTTATGAAAGGAATATACTAATTTCCTTTACATTTTTGAATAACACATATAAATGTGTTTGTTATATATATATATATATATATATATATATATATATATAAACCTTATGCCAATATGTTTTGAACATAGCTGATTTAGTTTTATGTTTTATCCCATCACACTATTTTTTTTCTTTGCCAACAACCACACTAACTAGCTAGGCTGTCACTGAATATTCATTATTGAGAATGGTAGGTGAGAATTGAACTTTTGTGTTCCTTCTTGACCTATTTATAGTTGTGAGATACCTCAAGTTTTCTTCACACTACAAAATCAGAAATCTTGCAAGTCTAGAGTTCCCTTATTTGATAGAAAACTCAACCATCCAATGTTTCTCAGGCTAAAATTCTATCATTCACTCTTTCTCTCTTAAACAAGTTTCTTCTTTACTAAAGTAATTCAACTTTGAATCCACATCAAAACCTTCATTTCACCCCTTTCAAGATAAGTACATCTTACATCTTTATAATCTTTTATCTTTTAAGATTTATTAAAGTGCATAGCTAAGGATAAAATGGAAAAAACCATGTTTTGGTAAGAGTTATATTTTTGTATTTTATAACATCTGAGTTTGTCCAACGTAACAATAGCATTAAATGCCTCATGAAAAATGCTTCAATTTAGGTTTTGGAATCACTCAAAAATGTTTAGCAATGAAGAAATTATGGTTAATCAAGTTAGAGTTAATAAACTCATTGAAAATCTTTTGTAGCACTCACAACTTTAAAAACTCATATCTCACTCATTTTTTAATCATTTTCCACAAACTTTATATCAAATTAAATTATAAGACCTCTACTTTTAATCTGAAAAGTTTCAGAAGAAATGATAAATTAGAATAATTAGACATCTAATATGATAACTTGATGATCGGTTTCTGCACTGCTACTTTGTCTGAACTTTTTTGGACTCAATGTCTTTGAACTAGACTGTATGACTTATCCTATTGGATTCCTTACGAAAAATCCTTGAACATAGACTCGTTACTTGCCTAATTTGAACGTTTATTGATTAAGTTATCAATATGGAAAGTTGACGGACTTTGACACTATTATTTGAATGACAATTGCTACTTTGGATAAAGACTTTTCTCATTATGGGAGAAATGACTACTAATCTTTTGACTACTAACTAATATTATCTAATTACTTTTAATTTAGAGTACATTTACTTTACTTGCACATTTACTTTCAAGTTTATTAACTTATTTATTTCTTGCATAAATTGAGTTATTGATAAGTATTTATATTAACTTGTAAGATTATATATATATATTTGTTAGTATTGAAATATTGTCTTAATTACTAAACTTTGTGATATTTTATTGATGTTATTGAGTTGGAGGTGTGAAGCCGGGTGATTCGTACTACCCTGTGCTTAAGTGAATTGCTGGGAAAATTGTTTTGAGCTTTGTGAGTTAGCCTTGGGCCCTAGTCCCTACAGATAGTGCACTATTATACTCATATGACGATTGACCTTAAGTATACATACTTTGGTGTTGGCCTCGATATGCTGAGGCTTATCCGTGTTTTGGGTAAACGTGAACCCTAACATGTGACTTTGTGATTAATTACCAGTTTTCTTGAAATTCACACAATTGATTAAATATATTGATGTTGATATGTATATCTATATGCATAAGTAAAAATTCGTGTGACCAAATACATCTGGTTCTTGGTACATTTTACTTGGTTGTTCATATTTGAATTTCTCATTAGCCAAATTATTATAAGAATGTATTATGTACTTACTGGGTCTGTGTTACTCATGATGTTACACAATCTTATTTTTAGGTAATGAGTAGATGTTTGGGGAATGGAATGAATCTACTAAATAAAATGATGGTTTTTCTTCAATTATTATTTCAAGACAATAAATGCGAGACTCATATATTTTCGTTAAATTTCAGTATTTCTAAATCCGATGTACTGTAATATATCTCTGATTCTGTTTCCTAATAAAAGTATTATTCAGACATATATTTCTATCAGTTTTATTGAGGAAATTTTATTGGTTTTAAGGTCACACCTCTAATTCGGGAACCATATTTCCATATAATAGTGTTCTCGAATTTGGGGGCGTGACAGAACTATACATGCATACTCTGTTGAAGTAAAGTTCCAACATTGTAGATTAGCCTACATGGAAAGTGTTATTCATCCAGATTAGACATAGATGCCACACCGGTAAGTGACTGAGTTCCCTCTGTCGCCGCTTGGAAAGCCGTAGGATCCAGTTTAAACAAAGAGATAGGTCATTGATCAGGTAATCCAATGCCGCAAATATAAATCCTACTGGTTATTCCTTTGTTAAGCGCAGTGAGAGAAAGTTTAGACTCATTTTATGGCGCAAGATCTCTCACGACACGTCCTGGAATGAAGTATGAGAAGGTTTGCTCTCATAATAGATATCGTTGCACTCCACTCCCTTGTCAGTTAGGTAGTTTCCAAAACAACTAAATTTCGTCCGTATGAGTGACGATAAGTTTTAGGAGATGAAACCCTCCATATTTAACTACGATATGTGTATGCATGTACTTGTTGTAATATACTTGACTCGACATCTCATTCTGTAACTGTTATGAGTCGATTCAAGGTGATGAGTTGGATGTCTTCTTCACACTGTTCTTCAGTCTGAATCCTGATTTCACCCAGGGCCTACAAGACAAAACCGTGTCAGAGGTCAAGACCGATGGGGTGTCGGCCTATGACTCTCTGATGCTTAAGTTAACAAGTTTTAGGCTATTAAGCAAGATGTTAAGGACTTAGCTAGAAGTTCCTTACCTATTTTGGAGGGTTATGGTCCATTTAATAGGCTTTGGAAAGTGAGCATGTTTTCCCACATATTGATTTGGAGATTGTAGTTGTGAATGGCGGTTTGACTACCGTGGGCACCTCACTTTGCGGTGTCGTGGCCAGCGTGGGTGGCGAATCCGGGGGTCGTAGACCACTAACTTTTGGAGGTGGCAGTGACGAGAGCAGATTCCACCTCCAGGTTGTCTTGGAAGGTGGCTGGGAGTTGGAGAAATTCACTAGAAAAGTCTTCTTGACGAGGTGGAGTTAACAAGTCCCCAAGTTCTAAGTCGATGAGATATCTTGGGTGAGGAGTTAAATAATTTGACATTACTGGCGAGGTTCTATCCAGCTGCTGGCCATCAGGCTAGGCCAACGTTTTCAAGGACGGCCGATCTAGAGCTAGTTGGGTCATTTTAGTCCCCAAGTCCTCGGTCGAGATGTTGAGGCGAGTGCGAGTGGCGAGCTTGAAATGCCTCCCTTTTGTTTCCTCTTTCTCTTTTTTTTTTTCTGAGCTCTCAAGAGACACACATTGAATGCTATTTGAAAGGAGCGTGCATTAGCGGGGCATGTAGCACTCTTTTATGGTTTTAGAGAGCGGTGTTTAGTTTTCGAAGTGAGAATTTCCCTATAAATATGGGTGGTTTTCCATCTCTGGGTGTCGCTTCGAAAGAGAGAGAAGAATGAAAATATGAAAGGGAGAGTGCCAAACCCAAAAAGCTTTGAAGAGCACTTCTGCGCCCAACCTCAGATCGTGTTAGATTTTGAGATCAACTATCGTTTGCAACCACTAGGAGTCTCGAAATCGTTTTCGATCTTCGTTGTTTACAGTAAGTTTTTCGATATGTTGCAATTTGAATTGGATTGGGTTAGATTTCTAAGTTTGTAAAATTGGGGGTTTTTGTTCTTGTTCATGTATCTTTGTTGGGTTTCGCTTAAGAGGTGATTGAATGATTGAATTTGAGTTTGCTGGTGGAGATTTTGCTTGCTTTTGGTAGATCTGAGAGATCAGGGAGAAATATATTTTTTTAGGTTTTTAGTTTGGTATGGAAGATCTGGCCAATGTGTTCGGGACTGAGGCTACGAATGTGCCGAACTTATTCGGCTCATGCTCTGGAACATTGGATCGGGGGTTAGACGAAATAGGAAGGAAGTTGCTTTACTGTGCCCCACTCACTTCCCACAAATGAGTAAGTTTTTAGGCTTGTGTTTGTATGGGATGACCCGAATGAGTCTAATTATTTTGTATGTGCAGTGCCAAATATCAAGTTTGCTTTGTCGGAAGTGATGATGAAGCGGTTGTATCGGGTGATCTAGGCATTTGGAGAAGAGTTATGGAGTGTGTTCTGGCTGAGCCATCCGGACATGCAAAGCGTGGCCAATAGTAAGTACTATTTTTTTTGTATTAGGGATGTGTATGTATCCATGCTGACTTCTATTGTATATGTAGACACATGAAATGTAATGAAGTAAATCATCTTCATTAAATGCTTAAATTGACCAAGAACCCAATAAAATTGCACACGTGGCCCAAAAGTAAAAAAAATTAGTGCGGATCTGAATAAAACTCGTGTCTGCACATAATTGGATGATCGTAATCGAAGCTACGTAATTCCGACTTAAATCTGCAATTGAATGTCATTGACGATTCGAAATGATAATCAGACATTTGATTAAATTAATTAAATTTTTTTAACGGTTATAATTAAATCAATTATTTTTTGATTAATTTAGTTATGAGAATAACTAATTTTAAATTAATCAGAAAATACATATTGATTTAATTATACAATTAAAGAAATATTATTATTTTAGTGTCATTAAAATATTCTATTAAAAATAATCTTTGACACTATAAATACCCATTCCAACATGAAGAATGAGATTTTTTGGAGAAGAAGAGAGAAAATCACTTAAGCAAGATCACTCTCGAGAAATCCCGAAGTCTGCCAAGTCCACGAAGAACCGTCAAGCCACCAAATCACTCGTTCTTCATCAAGTCCAAATCTGAATTCAAGTCGATGATGAATCATCAAGCTACCAAATCGCTCGTTCTTCATCAAATCCAAATCCAAATCCAAACTCAAGTTCACGAAGAATCATCAAACTATCAAATCGCTCGTTCTTCATGAAATTCAAATTCAAACTTAAATTATCAAGATCAAGTGTATGCCACCTTTGAGCCAAGTTACATACAGAGATAGAATTAGAGGCGTTCACAAAGATTGTAACCTCGCGCTTGATTATTAATAAATTACATTTTTTGTACATGTGTCTACACTCTTATTTGTTTGCAGATTCTCGTTCTACAAATGGGCACACCCAGTGGTACAATTTTGGCCTCTCATCCCCTTCTCCGAAGAAATCTTCAAATTCGTTTGTGCGATGGCTTCTAAGAACAACCAAGCCGTTCCATCGACGAAATCCAAGTCCACAACCGCGAGGTTAAACGGAGAGGCCGAGCCGGTCAAGAAATCCAAACAAACCTTCTCCAAATCAAAAAGTGAACCAATTTCCCTTGTCACCCGGAGCGTGGCTCGAGTTCAACCCACGACATTTATGGCACTTGCTAGTACACCTCGTCAACCAGTCATCACCTTTGAGAGCTTGGGAGCCATAGAGCATGCCTCTCAAAGTGGGAAGAAGCAAATGTCAAAGGAGAAGGAGCCAAAGGAGCAATCTCCTCTACCTGTTCATAGTGATGGCCCTATCCTGGAAGATGTTTTCTCTGATGACGAATCGAGCACGACATCATACCATGGAAGTCCCAAAGAAGATGGCGATAACTTTCATTCTACGGCACATGAGTCCTCTTCTGACAATGTGCAGGTCTTGGTGATGGGGACATCCACAATCAAGGAGCAACTCTCCAATCTGTTGGAGATGGTTGAAAAGCTCACCCGAATAGTTGAATAAAAGGACGTGCAAATCGCTAGACTTTATAGCAAGTTGGAAGCTCACGATGATGAGAACTCCACCAAAAGTTCGCCTGACAGGAGCAAAGTAAATGAAAAGGGAGAAACGTCCAAGAACGATGGAGACTCGCTTGGTTTCTTATCACTCTAGCACAGGACATCATCACCAACTCAATTCGGGCTAAATATGGAGGTCCTTCTCGTGACTCCCTCACTTACTTCAAACCATACACTAAGAGGATCGACAGCTTAAGGATGCTGCTGGGGTATCAGCCACCAAAGTACCAACAATTTGAAGGTAAATGGAACCTAAAGCAACACGTCGCCCACTTTGTGGAGACTTGCAGTAACGCCGGGACATAACGTAATCACCTTGTCAAGCAGTTTGTTCGCTCGTTGAAGAGAAATGCCTTTGAGTGGTATACAGACTTAGAGTCGGAGTATGTTGATAGTTGGCACCAAATGGAGCACGAGTTCCTCAATCGATTCTATAGTACAAGGCAGACGGTGAGCATGATGGAGCTAACTAACACGAAGCAACGGAAGGATGAACCCGCGGTCGACTACATTAATAGATGACGCTTACTTAGCCTTGATTGCAAGGACCGACTGTCAGAGGTGTCAGCCGTTGAAATGTGCATCCAAGGTATGCACTTTAATTTGTTATACATTTTGTAAGGAATCAACCCCATTTATTTGAAGAGTTGGCTACTCCAGCCCACGACATGGAGCTAAGCTTGGCAAGTCATAAAAGAAAAAATAAGTCCCTGGTCAACCAATGAAAAGACAAAGTCTTCGGAAGCAAATTTGACAAGGTTATGAAAAAGCCTTCCAAAGAATCAATGGTCATCAATACTGCACTGGTTAAGATCTCTACGCGGCATAAAAAGTTTAATAAGGTGGAACCTCCTCGAACCTACGATAGGAGTAAATGTACGTTAAAGGAGAATGAGCGAAAGACGTACCCGTTCCCAGACTCTGATGTGGCGGGCATGTTAGAGGATCTGCTCGAAAACAAGATAATAGATCTTCCAGAGTCCAAGCGTCTAGAAGAAATGCATCGTGTTAACGATCCGAAGTATTGCAAATATCATCGCCTCGTTAATCACCCTATAGAGAAGTGCTTTGTTCTCAAGGCTTTGATAATGAACCTCGCCAAGCAAGGGAAGATTTAGCTGGACATTGACGACGTTGCTGAAGTCAATTGCATTATCGTAACATTCGGGTCGTTGCTGAACTCATGTTTCCACGCCTATCCTCCAAGTTGCCTCTAATGTCGTTGATGAAGGATGGATATTGGTCACTCAAAGAAGAACTCGCAAAGCTATGATGTCAAATTCGGCGATTGCCAAACCAAGTCATAAGAAATCACCTCCACGACAGGAGGAGAACATACGACGACGTTTTGAGACGAAATTCGTTCCATATTTGTGGAAGCCTCTTCGCCAGAACTTATCAATAGAGCACTTGCCTACAAAATAACCGAAGGTCACTTCAATGGCCACAAGTTATGAAGTCAGCTCCAAAGAAGACGAAAGGCCTGAAGCAAGAGAAATAGGCGCAAGTCAAGTGTTAAAGAAAAATGAGGTGTTGAAACAATTGGAGAGTCTACCCTTCCAACTTAGCATCTCTGACTTGATGCAATTGCCAAAATCAACGAGATGCGCACTTGTGGAGTTGCTCATTGACGTAGGAAAACACTCCACAAGCATGAAGGAATGTGGTGTGTGTGATGGATATTGTGATGTCATTCACTTCATAAATGATGACCTTCAATTGGGCTCTAAGTCGCATAATCGACCTCTTTTTGTGATAGGGTACATGCGAGAATGGAAGCTGAATCGCATGCTCATAGACGGAGGGTCAGTAGTAAATATCATGCCTAAGTCAACGTTGATGAGTTATCAAGGAGTCGTCTCATGATCCAAGGTTTCAATCAATGAGGACAAAGAGTGATGTAGATGATCAGACTAGACATGGACATCGGTATTATTGGCCCGCCATGGTCAAGGATTGTATGGAGTATGCACAAAAATGCCAAATTTGTCATTTTCATGCCAACTTCATTCATCAGCCACCTGAGTCGTTGCATCCGACAATTGCTTCGCACCCATATGATGTCTGGGGAATGGTTGCAATCGGACCCATCACTCTGAAATCAGGGGTTGGTCATATGTACATTCTAGGAGCCATAGATTCCTTCTCAAAGTGGGCAGAGGTAATACCGCTGAAAGAAATAAAGAAAGAAAATGTTCTGGACTTCATTACGGGAAGCACTATACAACGCCAAGTATTTCTCGAATACCGCAATAGAAATGTTGAGCAAGAAATTCCAGTTGAAGCTTCAATTTTCTTCGATGTACAACACCCCGGTAAATGGTTTGGCAGAAGAATTCAATAAAATGCTTTGTAATATTATGAAGAAAACTGTCAGCAAGAAGCAGAGGGATTGGTATGAGAAATTGGGCGAAGCTCTCTGGGCTTATAGAACGACGTATCAGACAGCCACAAATGCTACACCTTATTTTTTCATCTATGGTGTCGAAGCCGTGTTACCATTAGAGAAAGAAATCCCGTCATTGAGAATCGCTTTGCAAGAAGGTCTCACAAATAAGGAAAATGTCAAGTTGCGCATTCAAGAGTTAGAAGCTTTGGACGAGAAGAGGCTTGATGTACAACAACACCTGGAATGCTACCAAGCTCGGATGTCACATGCCTTCAACAAAGGTGTTCAACCACGGTCATTTCAAGTTGATGATTTAGTTCTTGTTGTTCGAAGACCCATCATTATGACGCACAAGACTGGCCCCAAATTCAAGTCAAAGTGGGATAATCCGTACGTCGTCAGAGAAGTATACACCAATAGAGCTTACAAAATTATGGCGGAAGACGGTTTGAGGATCGGTCCCATTAATGACAAGTTCTTGAAGAAGTAACATGCTTGAAAACGTCAAAGTATGCTCCAAGTCTGCAAAAGCCTAAACTGAATAAGACAAAAAAAATGAACAAAAAAAAACAAAAATTGATCCATGCCTGCATGAGCTTAAACTGCGCAAGGCAACAAAAAAAATGTAGAATGAGAATTAAAAAAAAAATGTTCATGCCTGCATGAGCTTAAACGGCACAGGGCACCAAAAAAAATAAAGAAACCCTTGAACTACGTGTTGACTTGATTCATTCTTTAGAAGGATACGTAGGTAGCTTGAGAATAACAATCTTAAGTTCAGTCACATCAAAATAAAAATAAGGGTTTGTCCTTCAAAACGTCTGAACTTAGCTCCTCATTGCCTGACTTGGGCGATTGGAAGCTGGCTACTTGGCGATTCACTACGTAAGTCCACTACGAGATGGGAGTTGAGCAATGATAAAATGGAGTTTTAAAGGCGAATGGCGCAATGAGAGAGGGATGTACAGTTAAGGTGGTGCCATCATGTTGCTCATCTTCAACATCGTCGAGAATAGTGATCAGCCCGTCCTTGAAACTCCTAAAAGTCGTCATGCTGAATGTGATGCGTAAAGCCTAAAACGCTTTCATTGAGTGTTGTCAAGTCTATGAATTGAGAGCAGTTAACCGATTAGTTATTTGACGTTCTTCAAAACTCCTGAAAGCCACTATGCTAAATGTGATGCGTAAAGCCTAAAACGCTTTCATTGAGTGTTGTCAAGTCTATGAATTGAGAGCAGTCAAGCGATTAGGTCTTTTACGTTATTCAAAACTCCTAAAAGCCGACATGCTGAGTGTGATGCGTAAAGCCTAAAACGCTTTTATTGAGTGATGTCAAGTCTATGAATTAGAGCAGTCAAGCGATTAGGTCATTTACATTTTTGAAACTCCTGAAAGCCGCCATGCTGAATATGATGCGTAAAGCCTAAAACGCTTTCATTGAGTGCTGTCAAGTCTATGAGTTGAGAGCAGTCAAGTGATTAGGTCGTTTATGTTCTTCAAAACTCTTGAAGCTTCCATGACAAATGTGATGCGTAAAGTCTTCAATGCTTTTATTGAGTGCTGTCAAGTCTATGAATTGAGATCAGTCAAGCGATTAGGTCTTTTACGTTCTTGAAACTCCTGAAAGCTACCATGGTAAATATGATGCGTAAATGCTAAAACGCTTTTATTGAGTGCTGTTAAGTCAATGAAATGAGAGTAGTCAAGCGATTAGGTCGTTTACGTTCTTCAAATCCACCATAAATCAACAAATCCACCATAAATCAACGCGTTTCGAAAGCAGTCGAATGGCTAGATCAACCACGACTCTCAAATTGTTGTCAAAATCCTACAAAAAAAAAGCATTAAAACATAAGCTGGAGCCGAGTGGATCCGAGCACCTCATATGATTATTACATTATTTATCAACACACTCCTATATGAAAACAAGCAGGATCCGAAAATCTTGTTCTTCAGCTCCCATGATCGCAACAAGGACGCATCAGATTCATTACTTCACATCTCAAACATCGTTCACCTTCAATCATGATCCATTTTAGATATATAACCTGAGATATTTGCACCATCACACATCACTCTCTTACTCGCAACCAATTTATAGTTACAGCACTAATGGATACTAATGCTCAAGGAACATTTTCCATGGCAAGAGGAGCAATCTCTTCCCTTTCAAAGCCAGGTTCGCTGCCAGCTATTTCGAGGCTCAACAACATCTTTTCCCATTGTTTCGAAGGTTCCTGTATCAAATACATTGTGCTTCATTATATGTCTAGCTCTATTATGAGTTTCAGAAACATTCTAAAGATCAGTACGTTACAAGTCAAACAATTGTTTTCTGGAGTATCTTGGTATCTTACTGACCTTCCAGGAAAGATCTTGTGCCATGCAATTCTGGATCATGTCTTTCGAGGCAGCTGAACCATAGCTTGTAACAATCCTGGCCAAGATCTCCTAATCCAAAATTGTCACCCTCAGCAAGCAGTATACCTCCGACACGTCATTCATCGTCACTAACCCTGTGAAGAGCACCGACAAGGCCCTCTGGATCTTTAGCACCAACTTCCTCATCCTCGTCGTTCCCCTCCCCTCATCATCGAGATGGACCACGACCAGCAGCTCACCGACCTCGAACTTGAGCAGGCTAACATCCTCGAGACACCCCCCGCCGGTGCCGCTTTGCTGCTCTCAGCTCTGCTCTAAACTCTGGATCCCCTTGTGTTTATACCGAACAATGGAACTGGTATAAAAGAAGATCCTCACACTCTGTGTCAATCTAAGCCAACTGATGCCGAGGGAGATGATGAAGATGGTGGACTTGAAGAAGGCGAATAGGACTTGTCATCTGAAGAAAGAGAAGAGTATGGCAACAAACCCAACAACAATAAGAGTAACTCAAAGAAGGCCCCAAAAGATGAAGCTGGACGTGAGGCTGAAGAGAATGGAGAAGAAGAAGCTTTTATGAAGAGGAAATGAGGATGGCAGAGGACAAGAAACGGGGACATGACAACTATGATGTTTCGAGAAAGAGTGACAAAAGATATGGTTCCATCTCCTCAAATCGTGTTCAAGTGCCTAGAGTGCGCGAAGATTTGAGCACTGAAGATGAATTCAAGAAAGTACCAGACATGTGAGCCTTGGAGGAAGAAAAGAGGTCATCAAGAATGGGTGAGGATGTGGAACCAAGAAGGGAAAATAATGATAAGAGAGAATAAAAGTGAGGGTTTCACGTGGGTATGGGAGGAAAGTGAAGATGAAGATGACTTTCCAATATCCACAAAAAAAATGATGCTTTCGGTGGTGGAATGTGGAAGCAAAGAGAAAGCACAATGATGAGAAACAACATGGTAGCTTTTTTATCTTGATGAAGTGATGTTGAATGGTGGATATAGGACATCCAAAGTTTGTATTAAAGGAATGCCTCATGGTCTAGATATTGGAGAGGACACTGGAAGCATGCTGGCGAGTCTAAGCCTGTAAAAAAAAAGCGACAAAACAAATGAGAAAGATAGTCATAATTAAATCAATTATTTTCTGATTAATTTAGTTATGAGAATAACTAATTTTAAATTAATCAGAAAATACATATTGATATAATTATACAATTAAAGAAATATCATTAAAATATTATATAAAAAAGAATCTTTAACACTATAAATACCCCTTCAGATATGAAGAATGAGATTTTTTGAAGAAAAAAAAAAGAAAATCATTTCAACAAGATCACTCTTGAGAAATCCCAAAGTCTAGTATACAAAGGACTCGACAGATTTCAAATAAAAACTCTCCAAATGAGTGAGATTTATCTGTTGGACTAGAGCAAGGTCAAATTGAATAGAAATAGGGACCAAGAAGCAGAGCAAAATCATTTGTTTTTCAGGGCAGCATACTTTAGGAACCCGATGGAATTTAGTAGAAATTTCATTTAGATACAAAGATGGAAGGGTTGAAGTCACCTTCATTGGGCACCTGTAACTTCAGTTTTTGCTATTTCGGTAGCCAGAGATCAATAATTTACCCTGGCATGTCTGTTGGATTTGGAAGGTCATATATTTTCACTCATTTGGAATTATGAATCTGCTCTATATTTTTGAAAAGGTCTGGACGTATACTTTCGAACGGAGTTTACATAACGAGATTACAACACCTGAGGAGGGAGTGCTCTAAATTTACTAATTTAGTGAACCATATTCTTATGAGAAAATACAAGTTTACATGAAATGAAATGCTCAGACTATTGAAACTAATCAGTACATGTTTGTATCCAGACAAGAGCATCGTATTTATGCCATACTAATCGGAAATACTCAGATTAAACTAACTAATGAGTTCCGTAAGTGTAATCACTGGTTGTCCTAAAGAGCTTGTAGGTTGGGATGATAAGACCTGAGAAACCATGTGCATTGTTGGCCTAGACTGTGGATGTGGATGTTTGCATGCAATTCCCAGCCTTTCAATGGTTAGCAATTGATCCTGAACATGAGATGTGGGAGCGGGAAGGCGTTGATCCAATACATCCTTCAACAATATGTCCTCGTTAGCGGATTGAGATGCAAGGGAGGAGATGATTCACCCAGCCGCTTCCCCATTATCACTTCTAATGCCAGCACCCTAAAGCTATAAACATCACACTTCTCAGTTACCTTCATTGTGTAAGCCAACTTTCCCAAGGACACAAGATACTTCCATACATAAGTATGTACATATAGAGTTATAGAGTAAATAAAGAACAAAATTTAGGAAACGTGTAATTAACTAATTTACCGGGTGCTATATATCCATATGTGCCTGCACGAGCAGACCAATTTGATGAATCTGCATTTAGAAGCTTAGCAGTTCCAAAGTCTGAAATACAAGGTTCATATTCGCAATTGAGCAAAATGTTCTTGCTTTATCACACGTTCCACTATTGGTGGGGAGCAATCATGGTGCATATAAGACAGTCCATGAGCTTGAATCTTCATCCTAGTGCTCCAGTCGAACTTGTTAGCTTGATCTTCTTTGCTCAATACTATAGCCAGAATACCTTTTTCTAGGTAATCATAGACCAAGAACGAGCGATGGGCGTGTGAACAATAACCACGAAGTTTCACAATGTTCTGGTGCCGTATCTCTACTAGCGTCCTTATTTCATTAAGGAATTCTTTGCCTTATCTCTACTAGCGTCCTTATTTCTTCACTGCAACAATGCTGCCGGAAAGAAGCTTTGCCTTGTAGACACTTCCGGATCCTCCCCTTCCAATGCAATATAGAGCATCAAAATCATTTGTTGCCTTGATGATTTCATAGAACATTTTTCTTCCGTCAAATTCCGAAATGGAATAAAGTTCTTTGTGCCCCACATTGCTCGATGTATCTTGCAGTTTGCTACTTCTTTTTCTAACCAAGACAATTCCAAGGAAGGCAAGGAAAAACAAAAGTGTCCCCAAAACAGGGAAAACAATGATAAACACAAGTTTTCGATCCCTTTTTGTGGCATGCTTATTTTTCATGGAGGGGCAGGGTTGAAGTCCTACCATAGGGCCACACAATCCTTCATTGCCTTCAAAATGAGTATCTTCAATGGCTATGTTGTTTGGGACGGGACCCTGCAACTGGTTATAGGACATGTTGATTTCAACTAAGCTAGACATTTGTTCCAAACTTCTGGGTATGGAACTAGAAAGATTATTGTGGCTCAAGTCTAGCTGGGACAACTAGACTAAATTCCCCAATTGAAAAGGAATATTTTGCTGAACTGGTTGTTGCTCAAATTCAAGTAGTGTAAATTTGAAAAGCCACCTAAAGTGCTTGGAATTGATTCATTGAGTCTGTTGGTTGACAGGTCAAGATATTCAAGATCCTTTAATGATCCAAATTCTGAAGGTATGTGACCCCAGAGTTGATTGTCATTCAAGTCTAGCTGGGACAACTAGACTAAATTCCCCAATTGAAAAGGAATATTTTTGCTGAACTGGTTGTTGCTCAAATTCAAGTAGTGTAAATTTGAAAAGCCACCTAAAGTGCTTGGAATTGATTCATTGAGTCTGTTGGTTGACAGGTCAAGATATTCAAGATCCTTTAATGATCCAAATTCTGAAGGTATGTGACCACAGAGTTGATTATAGGGGTGGGCATAAAAAACGGAAATCCTAATCCCGTCCCGAAATTCATAGGGACGGGACGGGACGGGACGGAGGTCTAAAAACGTTCGTCCCGTCCCAATCCCGTCCCGTTTCATAATAGTGGGACGGAACGTGGGACGAATAATTTCTATCCCGCTTCGTCCCGTCCCGTCCCACCTTTAATAAAAACTTAAAAATTCTTATATATTTGTATCAAAATGAAATTAATTTATGTTCTTAATAACTCCAAAATTATATCAACTCAAATAGTAATGGTAAATTATAATATTTTGAACATAATATGCATTTTTTTGTTAAAATTTAATTATTAAATGTTACTTTGTTAATAAAAAAGTAAAAATATAGGTTTTTATTTAATTTTATATGAAGGTGGGATTTGTCCCGTCCCGTCTCGATCCCGTCCCGTCCCAACCGTAATTGATCCCGAGTGGGATGCATTCTTAAAAACCCTCATCCCGTCCCGATCCCGTCCCGCTTCAAAAGAGTGGGACGGGACGTGGGATGAGCTCCGTCCCGTCCCATCCCGTCCCGTGCCCACCCCTAGTTGATTGTCATTCAAGTCTAGCTGGGACAACTAGACTAAATTCCCCAATTGAAAAGGAATATTTTTGCTGAACTGGTTTTTGCTCAAATTCAAGTAGTGTAAATTTGAAAAGCCACCTAAAGTGCTTGGAATTGATTCATTGAGTCTGTTGGTTGACAGGTCAAGATATTCAAGATCCTTTAATGATCCAAATTCTGAAGGTATGTGACCCCAGAGTTGATTGTCATTCAAAGTCAGATTCAACAAAGAAGTCAATCTCCCAATCTCATTAGGAATCATCCCAACTAAACCATTTGAAGAAAGATCCAGTACATGAATTTGGTATACATGTCACCCTTGAGCCAAGTTACATACGGAGATAGAAACAGAGGAGTTCGCAAATATTGTAACCTCGCGCTTGATTATCAATAAATTACATTTTTTGTACACGTGTCTGCACTCTTATTTGTTTGCAGATTCTCGTTCTACAGTATCAACTGAGCCGTACCCACTTTGAGTGGGTTAAAACGCTTATGACTGGCTTTCGGCCGAGCAGCTTGGAAACTGTATCAAAGGGGCTACGGCGAAGGGACGGTGAACATATGTGGCGCTTTAGGATCAGGATGGCATCCAAACCGTAACATACTTTTATCCCGGATCAGTTGTTGGAAGTGAAGAGGTGGTCCTCCTTTTAGAGGATATGGATTATTGTTCTCTTCCACCGGAGGGGAGGAACTGGAGGAGGGTCATAAGGAAGTTCAACCAGAGATGGAGGTCGAACAACCGGTGGGAGAGCAATCGAATGATGGTCCTCAAAGAGATGAGCCGGAGCAGGAGCAGGCGGGTCCTTCTTGGGTGGAGGGGAGTCGACGTTTGGGAGAGGTGTTGGTGCAGGAGGGATTGATGTGGTGGGATGACCACTCAGTAAGTGAGGATGATGCTTGTCCTGACTCGGATATGGTTGAGCCAGAGGGTCAACAGCCGAGGGATCAAATGGAAGAAGATGCTGGGGTCCAAGGACAGAAAAAGCCACGTGACGGGGACGAGACCCCAACAATTCAGAAGCGGCCGCGGCGTTACAAGATGAGGGCAGAACGAAAATAAAAGTCTAAGTCCACATCGAAATCTCAAAGCAGCAACTGAGCAGATGTAAGCTCAGTGTTAGAGGAGGGGGATATATCCTTGGAGACTCATCCTGGCTGACTGACTCTGGACCTGAAGCGGTTCGGTCAAGAATATGATGTCATGGACTATCAGAATTTATTCGAGGATGTGCGTGCCAAGGAGAAGCGCCTGGCTCGGGAATACCTTTGATCTATCTCTTATTATGGAATATTGATGTTGATTCGACAAGTGTTGGGGCAGCTGATGTATGTTTTGTTTTGTTGTTTTGCACCGTAAAGGATCAGCTTGTCGAGATGGCAAAGCAACTAAAGGTGGTGTTAGAGGGAAAGGAGGAGGCGCAGAGTCTGGCTGAGATACAGCGACTAGGGGTAGAGGATGCTGAAAAATTGCTGGGAGAGACGGATCAGTGGGCAAAGGTGTTAGATAGCCAAGTTTCACCGAGTGATCAAGAGTGCATTCGGCTGGGCAATTTGGCGGTGGAGTATGAGGAGCAGCTGAAGATGAAGGATGCTGAAATTGTTCGTCTAAAGTTGGAGCATGCAAAGCAAAGCATGCTGAAGATAAGTGTCTCCTTCTTTTTCTCTTGTATTATCTCTTTTTATTCTCTTCTTTTTTCTTTCTCTCTTTCTTTCTCTTATTTTTGTCATTTGTGGGTGTAATCTCCTTTGATAAATTCATTTTTTTTCTCCTTTTTAGGTGTCTCATTCTTTCTTTATTTTCCTCATTTGCTTGACTTTTCCTCTATTTTTTTCCTTCATTGTAGCTTTACATAATCTCATCTTTTAAAATCTAAAAAAATAAAAGACAAGAATAAAGACAAAATAATTCATATAAAAAGATCAAGTAAGTTACTAGAATAGGAGAGTAAGATTACAAAAGTTACGGAATAAGCGTTTCAGTTCAGTAGGACTTTCTTAAATAGTATGTTTCCTAGTCTAAAAAGGACTCTTATACAAATAGGATTCTCAAATTATTACAAATGTTATAGAAATGACAATTAATGAAAACTCCTAATTTAACTAGGTTTCCTAGTTACACAAAAAATCCTACTCTTAATAAAACTCTCGACAATTATGTGTTTTTCAACCTGTTTAGCACTAAAATGCAACCAACGCCACCATAGACTCCTAACTCAACTAAATGACTAAATACTACAACAATAAGAGCTAAACAAAGTACAACTGGAGGTAAAAACATGTTAAGAACGTCGCACAAAGTGCTCATATAATTTCTAATTATATTCAGATGCTATTGTCTTAGAAAAATTTTGTATTGGTTAAAAAGTTGTTAATGATTACACATGTCAACTTTTCAATACTGTATTATTTGTTTTTCAAATGTGCTTGACACTGATTTGTGAGAATCACAGCGACAATAATACATGATAGGCAATAACGTAGTTATTTCTAATATGCCCGTAAATTATGATTATTGAAATGTGAAAAAAAATGTGTTTTTAACTTAACCAATACTCATTCAGTTAACACATCAACAAGAACAAAACCGTACCTTGATTATGATCTGTCATATTCACGTGTTGTTGGAAAACAAGAAGACTGGAAAGATATCTTTCTTCTGATGGGAAGACAAGATGTTTTGATGAGACAAACCGCGAAGATATATTTCTTTTCTAGGGTTTCAATCTTCTAGTGGATGACCACTGTGTCAGAAAGTGTATTAGACAACATGTATCATAATATTCATATGTATCGTCTATTTTGATGTTCTCTTTGCACATTATACCACATGTATACTCAGTTGTTTGATAATGTTATTAAACAACATTAAAAAAAGTACTATATTGTGTGATGTTATATTAGACCACTATGTTGAGTTCTAAAATTGGGATCTCGGAAAGAAAAGCCTGAATCAAGAAAAACATATCAAGGCTACTATCAAACAAACCAGCCAAATCATCACAACAAGCTCATGAAACTTCAAGTCATAACCTGAATTTGAATACTAACCTAATCGAAATAAAAAGGAAGATAAATAGAGGTTACCAATAAGGTGACAAGAACGTAGATCTAGCCCATGTCATCAATTGCAGGCCACTTCAAGTCCGACAGGGTATGTCGCATAATCTAACTAACACCTGCTTTGACCTAGATGGCAATGCATTCAGATCAGATGTGCAGTAATAAAAATTATAGAGATATTTGAAGTGATTTTATAAGGTTAAGTAGAACTTGGGACAATAGATGTTGTTTCCTCATGACTTGAAAGAATCTTCATGGTTAGTTAGTTAGTTAAATATGGATAAGTCAATTCAAGCTAATCTAAAATTTCATTTACCATACTTCCTCTTCTCAAAGTCCATATGCATTTACAAACTTGGCACATCTATGATGAATACTGGGCAAGTACACTCTGCCCTCATCAAGAAATGACTATGATCCCAACGGTAAAGCTGGTTTGTAATGGTGATGAGTAAGAAGACTGACCTTGGCTTTCGTCTGCAGCTTCTCAACAAACAACATATATTACTTGAGTGAATAGTCCTTGCTATTACCAAGAGCTGCCTCCGTGGCCTTTTCATCAATCACCAACAAAAACATAAGTTCAAAATCCAAAACCAAATAGCAACAATTCATATCAGCATGATCACAAAGTAGGACTTACCAACTATCAATTTCTGGTTGAACTAAAGATAGACATTGCATTTAGACACATCATTTAGTGTATAGAAGCAACTAACAATTGTTAAAAATATCGCTTAAATATGCAACAGAAAAGTAACCAATGGATTCACTCAAGTGTTGTCATTAGTTTCTTGTTAAAACATTCAATACATTCATCTAATTCAAAAATGTAGATGGATCTTAATTAAATCTATAAAACGACCTTATGCAGGGATGATGTAGATTACCTCACCTGAAATAAGCAGGGCCATGAAAGGAAATTGTAGTTCCTGTTCAGTTAATCTGGGATAGAGAGAGAGAGAGAGAGAGAGAGAGAGAGAGAGAGAGAAAAGAGAGAATTCCGATAAGTATAAGAGTACTCCAATTTACAGTTGAAGTGTAGAGATACATAAAGCATTGAGGTACCTGGCTACAAGAGCATGAGCCTCCATGGGATGAACACCAATAATTGGTATGCTAAAAGTACCAGAAATTTTACGAGCATTCCGCACACCAACTATATGACAATTGAATGTAAAATTAGTCTTAAGATACTCCTTACAAGCTAAGTCTTGAACGATGAAATGGTAATGATGCTTATGGCAAGGCTTTGCCTTCACGCTGCACTAGTAAATGGAAATCAGTTTCCCATGAATTCATAAAATATGGTCAATGTATTAGAGGGATGAACTTAAAAAGGCCAATTTGAACTTTTCTCAAATCATTTGTACTTTTAATGTTAGTTCATGTAGTAAGAGTGATGTAGCAGAAATGATTTTTCTTATAGATCTTATAGTGGTTATAAACTATTTTTAAAAGCACACTGACTTATTCAGCCTAATGAGTTTACCCTATGTTGAACCACAATAGTTAACATATAGAAGCAGAGGAAGATACATGGGCTCTATGAAAGGCAAGAAACTAGAGTAGATTGTTACTGATTTTGCAGGGATGAAAAATGAAACAGAAACCATTTAAATCAAAATGTCAAAAGGGTACATTTCTCAAGGATGCCAGGTCATCATGTCTAACATAAGACCTTCAAAACTCATATTCAATTCAATAAAACAGTTCCCTTCAACCAGGAAGTTTCTCTAAGAAAAATATATTTAAAGTGTTTAACATAGAACTTCAAGAAGAAGAAAAAACATAATCCACAATATCAGAGTCCAAATTCCCTTAGGACCTCGAAAATCAGGTATACCAGAAGAAGTTGATATTCCTGCACCTGTAAACACCACTAGATGCTTACTATGCAAGAATAAAGAATAAAAAACAATATCATAATCAAATGATTAACAGTGCCAACAACACGAAAACAATCACCAAACAATATAGAAAATTTAGAGAAACAAGTTCACAATGCCATATAAAGTTCCATGTTTCCGCAACAAGCTATTCAGATGTGAAACAAGTCAAGTGATACAACTCTTTATCCTTAATCCCAACAATATATATACACCCAAAGCAAATACAGATCTTCACAAGCATGTCGGTAAAAGAGAAGCAACAAAGCCAAAGAATGGCAAACTAAGAACCCAAATCAAGAGGAAATCCTATTATACCGAATACTAACATTACAAATTGACAAACAGAAAAACCAGGAAAGCAGGCTAACACTCAATTGGGTACATAAATAACCATTGCATTAACAGGTAGGAAAACACAAAATACATAAAATTCTCTTGTATAATCCCAATTGTGTTCCGGCGGCTGGAATTGAACAACACCACCAGATCCATGAACCCAAAAAAGAATACAACTTCAATTTGAGAAACTAAAGACTAGAGAGAGTAAGGAAAGATAAAAGAAGCTGAGGAAAATCAATTGCAAGCCACAAAGAAGATTGACGATTGGGAATCAATCAATTCGCAGATCTAGTCTTCTCCGATCTGAAGGAGGTCGGGTTGCGTGTGAGATCCAAAACATGGGCTTTGAAGAGAAAATAAATGGAAATTCATTTGATGGAGGTCCGTTGTCCTGCGCCAGTCGCACGAAGATGCTTGGCAACAGTGAAGTTAGCGGCAGCGTCTGTCTTCGAGAGAGAAGGGGAGACGAGATCCAGATGAAGAGAAAGAAATATCAAAGGGTTTAAATATTTAGATGAAGTTATCAACTAAATAATGATTTTTAGTTGTTCCGGTTGATGGAAATTGTTAGGGGTTTGCAGGAGGTGGCGAAGGTAATCGGTGTTGGAGTTTTGTAGATCTTGGATGTGAGAGAGAGAGAGAGAATCGGGGCTGAGTGAGAGCTGAGAGAGAAAGTGAGGGTCTGCTAAGGCTCAAAAGGGATTAATAGGAAATATTAGATATATTTAATTAAATGCCAAACTCTAAAATTAGAATTTCAAAGTCGGAGATAACATACTAGGGGTGGCACTTAAGACAGAAAAACCGAAAACCGAACCGACGGGCCCATAACATCTAAGGTTGAGCAAAAAGCCGAAGAAGAAAAAAAACCCGGACCGGACCGACGGGCCCGTCCGGGCGGGCCGGGCTTTTTTCCGGGCTCGTGTGTTCTCATGTGATAAACGGGTCGGGCCGGTCCCGGGCCTTCAAATCCTTAAACAAAAAAAACCCGGAAACCCAGGACATTAGGTGTCATTATGTAATTGGCTTTCGTAAGTGATCATAAACTTATAGAATAGATACAATGACACTAGAACATAACGAAAAACAGAGTTAGGCCCAGAAAACCCCCGTATAATACCGGTCCGGGTTTTACCCGGGTCCTGATTTTACCCGGGTCCTGATTTTTTAAGAACAAAGTCTGGCCCGTCATAACTGGGCCGGGCCCTGAAAAAAATAGCCCGGGTTGAACCCGCGCCCAGCCCTAATAACATCTTAGTTCTATGACTTGAGTTTAACCATGATATATGTATCACCATAATATGTTTTATATTCAAAGTAAATCATGATAAGCCAATTTAGGTTTTCATCTTATGTCTCAGTGTCTTTAGCATTGGAGGGTGCATGTCACTCCTAAACTTTGCTAAAGAGAATAAGTTTAAGTAATGAACATAGGTAATTAAAGATCATAGGGGGGCCTGAACATGAAGCACAAAAATCAAATTTTAGCCAAACTCAAGCTCGATCGACTGAAACGAACTAAACTTTAACAACCTAATATTCGGCTCAGCTCACCTCATTTACACCCCTAATTTAGACTCATTATTTATACAGATTACTGAAAATGGTTTTTTAAAACAAATCCATTGTCTTAAAAACCTTAGTTCTTCCCTCCTGTTTCTATTTCTTTTAACACTCAACAAATTTTTTTCCCCTCATTTCCCCCCTCACTAACACTTCACCCTACCTAGCAGCTTCCATTTCAGACCAGATCTGAAACCCCCGAAAACAAAGTCAGCTCTCAAAAACCCCAACCTCTTTCTCTCAAAAACCCCTGTGAAAACCCAGTCAACCTCTTTCTCTCAATCACGCTCACCGTAAAAACTCAGTCATCATGAGAAGGTAGTCTCGATCGGAGCCTTCATTGTCGACACCGCTGCAGCCACCGTCGCTGTAAGCAAAATCTACGGCTTCGGCTTGTGAAGGAGTTCCTACGGCTTTGCTAAATAGGTATTGGGTTTGGGTTCAATTTGGGATTGGGTTTCAAATCTGAATCTGGATCCAATTTTTGTTGTTCTTGCTGGGTTTATGTTTTATTATGTAGAACTTGCTGTGAATTGAAGGGAACCCACATTTTGTATTCTGGGTTCAGCTTGTGTGGCTTGGTTTGAACATGAAGAACATGGGAGGATTTGGATTATTTGATAAAAACTGGATCTGCTAAGTTTGACCTCTATTCCATTTGTGTGTTAATGGATATAGCAAACTTTTATGGTTCTAGAAATAGCAAAAATTTCCATTTGTGTGTGAATTTGTTCATTTGGGTATATTTAGCATATTTTCGTGTGATTTGCATCCTCACTGATCTCTAGCAATGGGGATATATATGTAGCATCATTTTTGAAGCACCACTAGTAATAGATGAGAAACTGGGACGTTCCAACTGATCACGCTTAAGTCATATGTATATAACTTATTGTGATCAACGTTAACTTAATCACGCTTTACTTTGTTAATAAGTAGATTAAAATTGTAAATAGTGGAGAGTAAAAGGTTCTCTTGATCAAGTTTAAACATGAAATAATAATATATCCAAAAGAGAAAAGATTGCAAAAGAAAAAAATTATGTACCTTGCGATTAGACATGTTTCTGAGTATGAAAATCAAGGCTGATATGTGAGTTAGGACTGAAATTCAATCCAATTTGTTATTCAAAACGCTTCTCCCCTTTCTTCTTCTTCAATTCTTTCTGTTCTTTCCAAATATTTCTTCAATCAACTCACAAAGACATATGCAAGAAGTACTATAGACACTTACCTTCTTCGCTTACTTTGAAACAAGAATACAAATTTTTCTAAAGATTCTAATCAAAGTCTATTTTCATCTTTTGAAAGAAAATATGAAACTTTGTTTGAAATGGCCGAAATACTTCGATGAAGAGAATATATATAATCAAGTGAGTAAAGTAAATATAAAACAAGGTCAAAAATTAAGAATGTAAAATTTATGACATAAAGTTAAATTAAACTAAATTTTAGCTTACTGTTTGAAATTCAAATTGATATAAAGATTGAGTAACATACAAAATATAGATTCTACAATTTGAAAGGAAAATCAGTAATATGAAAAATAGAAAACACCAATATTATAGACATACGCTCCATATAGTAGGTTTTCTTACATAGAGTGAGTGTAAAATGTAGGAAAAATATGCATGAGTTTATTTTAAAAGAGACTTACCAATAATAGGTTTATATCTAATTTTCTCAAAATGTAAAGCTTACATGAAATGAAATGATCAAACTAATTGGTACATGTTTGTACTCAAACAAGAGCATCTTATTTATGCTCACTAGATTTAGAACTAGCAGAAGCAAAAGCATTGTTTGGTGATGAAACCGTACAAAATGACGCAAGCAAGAAAGCAAGCTTTACCGTAAAAATATGATGTTGTCATGATTCTCATGTTTTTTTTAAATGTGTTTTATGTATAAATCGTTCAATTACTTCTGGTTGTATTTTTTAGTATTCTACATTGGTTGCATGAGCAAATGAGCTATGGTCATGCAGTCGTATAGTTCAGTGTTGAACTTTCCCTACTGCGTTTGATTTCATATTATAGGCCCAGTTAGGCACATATGTGCTGTGAACATACTTGCTTTTGAATATGCTGCGAGAAATCAGCTGAGGTGTTTGATAAACTGTTTTGAAATTATTGTGAGACCAAAAAATAATTTTAAATGTTTGATAAGTTATAAGTAAAAAGTGTTTGAGTGGTATAAATTACTAAAATGATTATTAATGGACAATCACCTCCATTAATTTTTAACATATGTTGGCAAACTTGAGTTTTTAGTAAATTCTTACATAAAACTCTATAATTATATAAAATAAATTCTCACCCTAATTAAAGAGAATCACCACACAAAATATATTAGAGTCAATTCAATAAGTTCATACGACATACGTTTTCTGGATTTATTAGTATTTTTTTTAGGTTCTATAAATCTATTGATTGTTGTAATATATGTATAGAGAGAGAGAATCAGATCAATTGATTTTTATTTTATTTTGTTGAAATGTTTACCGGTATGATCACATGGTTTCTGCAAAAGCGGAAATGAAAAGCTAGTCCTGAGTAGCTTTTAAAATTCTGCTGTGGGCGGAAGCGCTTGTGGTCAAAAGTAGATATCTGAGAGGTTACCAAACACCTTGGAGTTTCATCAACAACACTTTTGGACCAAAAACAGAGTCCAAAAATAATGCCAAACTGAGCCTATGTTGGAGAGAATGGGAGACCCGCAGGAATATTTCATTTACTTGATCGATCAGTCCAAGTCCTTGTACACTAGTCCAAGTCTTCTTTAAGAACGGGTAAATGCCCCGTTAGGTCGGACTTGACATAATACAAAAGACTTAAAGGACTTTTGGTGGGGGACATTAGCGCGCCAAGTGATCTTCCAAAATCTGCTACCACGTCTTAGCACATTATCTTCTCATCTTTGAATAATGAGAATGACTATATATATATATAGAAATATTATATATATATTTTATGAGGAATGACTCGTTCTATATATATATATATATATATATATATATTTTTTAGAGAGATGAGGAATGACTAGTTCTATTTTGAACGATGGAAAAAATGACAAGACAAATCTTAGGGTTAGTTGGTTACAGCCCACTGAAAAAAAAATCGTAGGGATAAGGTATTCGTGTGGTCATCCTTCCGGGAAGACCAAGACAAATCTTGAAAGGCGGCGGCCAAGTTTGCAGTACCTAATGCGCAATCATATGTTGCTATAAAAGAAATGAAACGAAGAACGTCTATACCTGGTCATTG
Organism: Argentina anserina; assembly: GCF_933775445.1. Lineage (NCBI taxonomy): Eukaryota > Viridiplantae > Streptophyta > Magnoliopsida > Rosales > Rosaceae > Argentina > Argentina anserina. Next base: position 6,562,699 of record NC_065874.1, read on the forward strand.
ATAGAAGGTTATCTGATTCAATGGTTCACAATAAGAAAGCTTGCGACGCTGTCTACTTGATTCCCTTAATTTTCTTATTGCTATTATTATCGTTTTCGTCACAGATGGCAGTTGCCAGAGTTTCCAAGTTTTCGAGCAGCAGTAAGTATTTCCACACACAAGATCTCTTAATCGGTTGCTGAATTTATAAGCCCTGGTAATTTTTGTTAATTACTCAACTTTCTTAATGTCAATGCAGAGGAAATGATCATCGAGGCAAAGATACAACGAAATTTCGTTAAATGCTCGCTGAGGGGAGCACAACCTTGTAACCCAAACCCCCCAGGTAGTGAAGAAAGAGCACATCAGGGCGGCGGGTGTGAACCACATTGTAATTGAGCCACGTACGACTATTCCGGAGAACGATTTCGTATTTAGGTCCAACAAAATAGCAATTACATCTTAGCTCCCAATACCCAAGTATCACAGTCAACTTTCTGCCGTTAATTAATATCATCTATAATATTATTGTTTTTATTTAAGGAAAGAGAGGTCACCTACTGTGTTGTAAGATAATTACTCTCTCTAATCTTTTAGTGTATATTGTCATAATTAATATATATTAGTCTAGATAAGAAATGATATATAACTTCTTATTTTATGGGATACTTGATGTAATGCTTATATAAACGTATTCTTATCAATGAATAAAGATGATAATTCTCTCTATTCTGATGTGTATTACATTATTCTGTAACACGTTATCACCACGTAATTCTAACTCTGCTTGAAAGCCAAAAACCCTAAGTTTTGAAAGAAACATTTCTTTCTGTCATGAAAAAAATTCGACAGCAGAAGACGAAATGAGAAAACAATTCTGCCGGAAAGGAAAACAATGCAAATATCGAATTTGTTCTAGGGCACCCAGAATTTCACTTTGGGCATCCTTCTTATTCTCCGACCTGTAGTGTAATAACCCGATTTTTTTCGGAACGATTATTAGATTATTTCTAAATTTATAAAGATTGTGAAAATTCTATAAACGTGTTTGTGTCGCTTTGCGACGTCGGAAATCGAACACGGAAACGTTATCGGAACTTAGATTTAGAAAAACGTTACGTTTTCGCGACGTGAGAATCGACTTTCATTCCGTCGGTCGTTTGTAAAAACTTCCTTCGCGAAAGTTGTACAACTCGTCGATACGCGTCACGCGTTCGAATCGGACGTCGGACGTGAAAGTTATTGACTTTGGAAGTTAGTTTCCGATTTTAGAAACAGGTATAAAAAAGACATTTTTCAGATTAGGGTTTCCTTTTTTGGAAACCCCTCTCTCTCCTCTCTCGCACCCGCCTCCCTCGTTCTCTCTCTCTTTCCCCCCGAGCTCTCTCTCTCCCTCTGGAATCTTCACCGGCGATCTCCGTCTCCAGGCCTCCGTGTCTCTCACCATCGGTCCCTAGAGCATCGCACGACCCTCCGCTGCAACCCTCGAGCTCGCCGCAACGTGCCTCGCCGCCGTGAAGCTGCACGACGTCGCCCAGCTTCTGCGTTTTCCCTCCGCCGCTGTCAAGCTCATCTCTGGCTATCTCCGGTGGTTCTCAAGCTCGAATCGAGGTGAGGTTAGCCTAGGTTGGTTATTGTGATGCTTTCATGTGAATTTGTGGTTGTTTTGATTCGATTTGGAAGAGATCGGAGGAGGAGGGATTTAGTGAAGATACCGCCGCCTTAGGCGGCGCGTGAAGGGCAGTAGACTGGTCTAGAAGCGGCATGAAGCCGTGGAAAGGTAGAGGAGAAAGAGAGGAGGAGAAATGGGGTGGCGGTGGCGTGCTACGCGCCGGCCTTAGGCTCGGCGCGTGGGCCCCACGCACTACCGTAGTGAGTGGCACGTGAGCGCCATGCACGGTCGCCGGAGGTGGCGCGTGTACCCCACGCGCAACCTCGTGCGGCGGCATGTGAATAGTGAATTCAAACAGTAAATTTGTAAAAATTTATTTTTACGTTCGGTGGATGTAAAAAGTGATTTACGTACTGTAAATGTAAATTTATTTTATGTACGGTAAATGTAAATGTAAATTACATTCAGTAAATGTAAAAGTAATTTCGGAAGGGTAAATTAGTAATTATTATTTACTGAGACAATATTTACATTTGAATAGTACACATACGTACATAAATACGTAACCAATATGTACTCGTACAAGAATACGTAATTGATGTGTATTTGTACAGTAATACGTGAATAGTAATTTCGTAAAACCAGAAATTGCTGAACAGTAACATAATATTACTGTTGCAGCTTTTAAGGTTTACGTAACGATTCTAAATTTTTTCTTATCTTTTCAAGGTGATCGATAATTCAAGTAAAGGAATTACTTTCAGAATCGTGGAATTACGCTCGAGGTATAAGGTGAGTAAAATCTCACATTTACGAATTTACCCTTGCGGAGATTCAAGATTATGCAGATTTTAAAGAATGAAATATGACATGTATATGATATAGTGGAATATATATTTGTATAAATGAGAATAGGTACATATATATAGTTTGATATATTATATACTGTTATGATCTCGTTGTGAATATGTTCATTTTGGGAATGAGATTTATATATCGAGTATGTGATTTGATGTGTACAATACGACATGATGATTATTGTACGTGGTTTTAACATTGAGTTTTGTTAAAACGTGTTTGTCTTCGGACGTGATTGATGTCTTTAGACGAGTTTTTGTCTTCGGACGTGATTGATGTCTTCGGACGAGTTTTTGTCTTCGGACGTGATTTATGTCTTCGGACGAGTTTTTGTCTTTAGACGTGATTAATGTATTCGGACGAGTTTTGTCTTCGGACCAGTCTTCAGACGTGTTGGCATGTCGGAACCTAGCCTTTGGCCGGGCGAATGGTACGATACAGTTAGAGCTCTAGTTTGTCTGCCGGGGTACTGCATATGAGGTAACAGATGAGTTATCGGCTTATGAGTACCCATATATTTTTGATATTGGATGACAGATGGTTGTCCAATGTCGGCGGCGTACTACATGAGGGGTAACAGAGGTGTACCAGCGTTCATATATAAACCTTATGCCAATATGTTTTGAACATAGCTGATTTAGTTTTATGTTTTATCCCATCACACTATTTTTTTTCTTTGCCAACAACCACACTAACTAGTTAGGGCGTCACTCAATATTAATTATTGAGAATGGTAGGTGAGAATTAAACTTTTGTGTTCCTTCTTGACCTATTTATAGTTGTGAGATACCTCAAGTTTTCTTCACACTACCAAATCAGAAATCTTGCAAGTCTAGAGTTCCCTTATTTGATAGAAAACTCAACCATCCAATGTTTCTCAGGCTAAAATTCTAGCATTCACTCTTTCTCTCTTAAACAAGTTTCTTCTTTACTAAAGTAATTCAACTTTGAATCCACATCAAAACCTTCATTTCACCCCTTTCAAGATAAGTACATCTTACATCTTTATAATCTTTTATCTTTTAAGATTTATTAAAGTGCATAGCTAAGGATAAAATGGAAAAAACCATGTTTTGGTAAGAGTTATATTTTTGTATTTTATAACATCTGAGTTTGTCCAACGTAACAATAGCATTAAATGCCTCATGAAAAATGCTTCAATTTAGGTTTTGGAATCACTCAAAAATGTTTAGCAATGAAGAAATTATGGTTAATCAAGTTAGAGTTAATAAAATCACTGAAAATCTTTTGTAGCACTCACAACTTTAAAACTCATATCTCACTCATTTTTTAATCAGTTTCCACAAACTTTATATCAAATTAAATTATAAGACCTCTACTTTTAATCTGAAAAGTTTCAGAAGAAATAATAATTTTTTTGTTACAAGTAGAATAATTAGACATCTAAGATGATAACTTGATGATCGGTTTCTGCATTGCTACTTTGTCTGAACTTTTTTGGACTCAATGTCTTTGAATTAGACTGTATGACTTATCCTATTGGATTCCTTACGAAAAATCCTTGAACATAGACTCGTTACTTGCCTAATTTGAACGTTTATTGATTAAGTTATCGATACGGAAAGTTGACGGACTTTGACACTATTATTTGAATGACAATTGCTACTTTGAACAAAGACTTTTCTCATTATGGGAGAAATGACTACTAATCCTTTGACTACTAACTAATATTATCTAATTACTTTTAATTTAGAGTACATTTACTTTACTTGCACATTTACTTTCAAGTTTATTAACTTATTTATTTCTTGCATACATTGAGTTATTGATAAGTATTTATATTAACTTGTAAGATTATATATATATTTGTTAGTATTGAAATATTGTCTTAATTACTAAACTTTGTGATATTCTATTGATGTTATTGAGTTGAAGGTGTGAAGCCGGGTGATTAGTACTACCCCGTGCTTAAGTGAATTGCTGATAAAATTATTTTGTGCTTTGTGAGTTAGCCTTGGGCCCTATTCCTACATATAGTGCACTATTATACTCATAGGACAATTGACCTTAAGTATACATACTTTGGTGTTGGCCTCGATATGCTGAAGCTTATCCGTGTTTTGGGTAAACGTGAACCCTACATGTGACTTTGTGATTAATTACCAGTTTTCTTGAAAATTCACACAATTGATTAAATATATTGATGTTGATATGTATATCTATATGCATAAGTAAAAATTCGTGTGACCAAATACATCTGGTTCTTGGTACATTTTACTTGGTTGTTCATATTTGAATTTCTCATTAGCCAAATTATTATAAGAATGTATTATGTACTTACTGGGTCTGTGTTACTCATGATGTTACACAATCTTATTTTTAGGTAATGAGTACATGTTTGGGGAATGGAATGAATCTACTAAATAAAATGATGGTTTTTCTTCAATTATTATTTCAAGACAATAAATGCGAGACTCATATATTTTCGTTGAATTTCAGTATTTCTTAATCCGATGTACTGTAAAATATCTCTGATTCTGTTTCCTAATAAAAGTATTATTCAGACATATATTTCTATCAGTTTTATTGAGGAAATTTTATTGGTTCTAAGGTCACACCTCTAATTCGGGAACCATATTTCCATATAATAGTGTTCTCGAATTTGGGGGCGTGACAGAATTAGCGGGGCATGTAGCACTTTTTTATGGTTTTAGAGAGCGGTGTTTAGTTTTAGAAGTGAGAATTTCCCTATAAATATGGGTGGTTTTCCATCTCTGGGTGTCGCTTCGAAAGAGAGAGAAGAATGAAAATATGAAAGGGAGAGTGCCAAACCCAAAAAGCTTTGAAGAGCACTTCTGCGCCCAACCTCAGATCGTGTTAGATTTTGAGATCAACTATCGTTTGCAACCACCAGGAGTCTCGAAATCGTTTTCGATCTTTGTTGTTTACAGTAAGTTTTTCAATCTGTTGCAATTTGAATTGGATTGGGTTAGATTTCTAAGTTTGTAAAATTGGGGGTTTTTGTTCTTGTTCATGTATCTTTGTTGGGTTTCACTTAAGAGGTGATTGAATGATTGAATTTGAGTTTGCTGGTGGAGATTTTGCTTGTTTTTGGTAGATCTAAGAGATCGGGGAGAAATCTAATTTTTTAGGTTTTTAGTTTGGAATGGAAGATCTGGCCAATGTGTTCGGTACTGAGGCTACGAATGTTCCGAGCTTATTCGGCTCATGCTCTGGAACATTGGATCGGGGGTTAGACGAAATAGGAGAGCAAGACTTTGAACATGGGGCACTATGCAGCCGAGACATGGGATTCAGGCCTGACTTTTCTGTTTCCTTGTTGCAAGTATCAACATAGAGTTCAACCATGGCCGAGCACATAGCTTCCTCTAGTCCGGATGAGAGACCTTGTTTCCTAGATGGTCAGGCGGGGGACCTTGTGTCCAAGTTTGTTGGACCAGATGAGCAAGAAACCGGGTCATGTGGAGAATTTCACCGGGGGTAGGTTTGGCAGTCGTGTCATCGCCCGAGCAAGTACACGCCCTGCCAAAGGGTATGTGTAAGATTTCGGAGTACCTCCTGGGGTGTGGGATGTCCTTTCTCTTGAAGCCCTTTATTCAGTACATGCTAGCGTGTTTGAACCTTGCTTCGGCTAAGGTGATGCAGATTTTGAGCATAGGGTTGTTATACCAAGCGCTTCACTAGGAGATGTCTTGTTTTAATGAGTTCCTGGCGTGCTATGGGCTGGGGTATAGCACTAAGACTAAGAGCGATCGGTGCGTGCAGCTCTGGGCCCAGACCAAGTGCCGGTTTAACAAGATGGTGATGGATCTTCTGTCGAGCACACATTCCACTTGGAGAGATTGTATTTTCCTAGTCGGTGGAGCCTGGCAGGAGGAAGGAAGTTGCTTTACTATGCCCACTCACTTCCCACAAATGAGTAAGTTTTTAGGCTTGTGTTTGTATGGGATGACCCGAATGAGTCTAATTATTTTGTATGTGCAGTGCCAAATATCAAGTTTGCTTTGTCGGAAGTGATGATGAAGCGGTTGTATCGGGTGATCTAGGCGTTTGGAGAAGAGTTATGGAGTGTGTTCTGGCTGAGCCATCCGGACATGCTAGAACGCTTTGGGCTGGGCGTGGCCAATAGTAAGTGTTATTTTTTTTTGTATTGGGGATGTGTATGTATCCATGCTGACTTCTATTGTATCAGTAGACACATGAAATGTAATGAAGTAAATCATCTTCATTAAATGCTTAAATTGACCAAGAACCCAACAAAATTGCACACGTGGCCCAAAAGTAAAAAAAGTTAGTGCGGATCCAAATAAAACTCGTGTCTACACATAAATGGATGATCGTAATCGAAGCTACGTAATTCGACTTAAATCTGCAATGGAATATCATTGACGATTCGAAATGATAATCAGACATTTGATTAAATTAATTAATTTTTTTAACGGTTATAATTAAATAAATAATTTTTTGATTAATTTAGTTATGAGAATAAGTAATTTTAAATTAATCAGAAAATACATATTGATTTAATTATACAATTAAAGAAATATTATTATTTTAGTGTCATTAAAATATTCTATTAAAAATAAGCTTTGACACTATAAATACCCATTCCAACATGAAGAATGAGATTTTTTGGAGAAGAAGAGAGAAAATCACCTGAGCAAGATCACTCTCGAGAAATCCCGAAGTCTCCCAAGTCCATGAAGAACCGTCAAGCTACCAAATCACTCGTTCTTCATCAAGTCCAAATCCGAACTCAAGTCTATGATGAATCATCAAGCTACCAAATCGCTCGTTCTTCATCAAATCCAAATCCAAATCCAAACTCAAGTCCACGAAGAATCATCAAGCTACCAAATCGCTCGTTCTTCATCAAATTCAAATTCAAACTTAAATTCTCAAGATCAAGTGCATGTCACCCTTGAGCCAAGTTACATACATAGATAGAATTAGAGGCGTTCACAAAGATTGTAACCTCGCGCTTGATTATCAATAAATTACATTTTTTGTACATGTGTCTACACTCTTATTTGTTTGCAGATTCTTGTTCTACAAATTGGCACACCCAGTGGTACAATTTTGGCCTCTCATCCCCTTCTCCGAAGAAATCTTCAAATTCGTTTGTGCGATGGCTTCCAAGAACAACCAAGCCGTTCCATCGACGAAATCCAAGTCCACAGCCGCGAGGTTAAACGGAGAGGCCGAGCCGGTCAAGAAATCCAAACAAACCTTCTCCAAATCAAAAAGTGAACCGATTTCCCTTGTCACCCGGAGCGTGGCTCGAGTTCAACCCACGACATTTATGGCACTTGCTAGTACACCTCGTCAACCAGTCATCACCTTTGAGAGCTTGGGAGCCATAGAGCATGCCTCTCAAAGTGGGAAGAAGCAAATGTCAAAGGAGAAGGAGCCAAAGGAGCAATCCTCCAAGTTAAAAACTGTCATGTGTCCACGCCTATCCTCCAAGTTGCCTCTAATGTCGTTGATGAAGGATGGATATTGGTCACCCGAAGAAGAACTCATAAAGCTATGATGTCAAATTCGGCGATTGCCAAACCAAGTCATAAGAAATCACCTCCACGATAGGAGGAGAACAGACGACGACGTTTTGAGACGAAAGTCGTTCCATATTTGTGGAAGCCTCTTCGCCAGAACTTATCAATAGAACACTTGCCTACAAAATAACCGAAGGTCACTTCAATGGCCACAAGTTGTGAAGTCAGCTCCAAAGAAGACGAAAGGCTTGAAGCAAGAGAAATATGCGCACGTCAAGTGTTAAAGAAAAATGAGGTGTTGAAACAATTGGAGAGTCTACCCTTCCAACTTAGCATCTCTGACTTGATGCAATTGCCAAAATCAACGAGATGCGCACTTGTGGAGTTGCTCATTGACGTAGGAAAACACTCCACAAGCATGAAGGAATGTGGTGCGTGTGATGAATATTGTGATGTCATTCACTTTATAGATGATGACCTTCAATTGGGCTCTAAGCCGCATAATTGACCTCTTTTTGTGATAGGGTACATGCGAGAACGGAAGATGAATCGCATGCTCATTGACGGAGGGTCAGTAGTAAATATCATGCCTAAGTCAACGTTGATGAGTTATCAAGGAGTCATCTCATGATCCAAGGTTTCAATCAAGGAGGACAAAGAGCAATGTAGATGATCAGACTAGACATGGACATCGGTATTATTGGCCCGCCATGGTCAATGATTGTATGGAGTATGCACAAAAATGCCAAATTTGTCATTTTCATGCCAACTTCATTCATCAGCCACCTGAGTCGTTGCATCCGACAATTGCTTCGCACCCATATGATGTCTGGGGAATGGTTGCAATCGGACCCATCACTCTGAAATCATCGGTTGGTCATATGTACATTGTAGGAGCCACAGATTCCTTCTCAAAGTGGGCAGAGGCAATACCACTGAAAGAAATAAAGAAAGAAAATGTTCTGGACTTCATTACGGGAAGCACTATACAACGCCAAGTATTTCTCGAATACCGCAACAGAAATGTTGAGCAAGAAATTCCAGTTGAAGCTTCACTTTTCTTCGATGTACAACACCCCAGTAAATGGTTTGGCAGAAGAATTCAATAAAATGCTTTGTAATATTCTGAAGAAAACTGTCAGCAAGAAGCAGAGGGATTGGTATGAGAAATTGGGCGAAGCTCTCTGGGCTTATAGATCGACGTATCAGACAGCCACAAATGCTACACCTCGTTTTTTCATCTATGGTGTCGAAGCCGTGTTACCATTAGAGAAAGAAATCCCGTCATTGAGAATCGTTTTGCAAGAAGGTCTCACAAATAAGGAAAATGCCAAGTTGCGCATTCAAGAGTTAGAAGTTTTGGACGAGAAGAGGCTTGATGTACAACAACACCTGGAATGCTACCAAGCTCGGATGTCACACGCCTTCAACAAAAGTGTTCAACCACGGTCATTTCAAGTTAATGATTTAGTTCTTGTTGTTCGAAGACCCATCATTATGACGCACAAGACTGGCCCCAAATTCAAGTCAAAGTGGGATGGTCCGTACGTCGTCAGAGAAGTATACACCAATAGAGCTTACAAAATTATGGCGGAAGACGGTTTGAGGATCGGTCCCATTAATGACAAGTTCTTGAAGAAGTAACATGCTTGAAAACGTCAAAGTATGCTCCAAGTCTGCAAAAGCCTAAACTGAATAAGACAAAAAAAATGAACAAAAAAAAACAAAAATTGATCCATGTCTGCATGAGCTTAAACTGCGCAAGGCAACAAAAAAAATGTAGAACGAGAATTAAAAAAAAATGCAGAACGAGAATTAAAAAAAAATGCTCCATGCCTGCATGAGCTTAAACGGCACAGGGCACCAAAAAAAATAAAGAAACCCTTGAACTACGTGTTGACTTGATTCATTCTTTAGAAGGATACGTAGGTAGCTTGAGAATAACAATCTTAAGTTCAGTCACGTCAAAATAAAAATAAGGGTTTGTCCTTCAAAACGTCTGAACTTAGCTCCTCATTGCCTGACTTGGACGATTGGAAGCTGACTACTTGGCGATTCACTACGTAAGTCCACTACGAGACGGGAGTTGAGCTATGATAAAATGGAGTTTTAAAGGCGAATGGCGCAATGAGAGAGGGATGTACAGTTAAGGTGGTGCCATCATGTTGCTCATCTTCAACATCGTCGAGGATAGTGATCAGCCCGTCCTTGAAACTCCTAAAAGTCGTCATGCTGACTGTGATGCGTAAAGCCTAAAACGCTTTCATTGAGTGTTGTCAAGTCTATGAATTGAGAGCAGTCAACCGATTAGTTATTTTACGTTCTTCAAAACTCTTGAAAGCCACCATGCTAAATGTGATGCGTAAAGCCTAAAACGCTTCCATTGAGTGTTGTCAAGTCTATGAATTGAGAGCAGTCAAGCGATTAGGTCTTTTACGTTATTCAAAACTCCTAAAAGCCGACATGCTGAGTGTGATGCGTAAAGCCTAAAACGCTTTTATTGAGTGATGTCAAGTCTATGAATTAGAGCAGTCAAGCGATTAGGTCATTTACATTTTTGAAAATCCTGAAAGCCGCCATGCTGAATATGATGCGTAAAGCCTAAAACGCTTTCATTGAGTGCTGTCAAGTCTATGAGTTGAGAGCAGTCAAGCGATTATGTCGTTTATGTTCTTCAAAACTCTTGAAAGTTTTCCATGACAAATGTGATGCGTAAAGTCTTCAATGCTTTTATTGAGTACTGTCAAGTCTATGAATTGAGAGCAGTCAAGCGATAAGGTCTTTTACGTTGTTGAAACTCCTGAAAGCTACCATGGTAAATATGATGTGTAAATGCTAAAACGCTTTTATTGAGTGCTGTTAAGTCAATGAAATGAGAGCAGTCAAGCGATTAGGTCGTTTACGTTCTTCAAATCCACCATAAATCAACGCGTTTCGAAAGCAGTCGAATGGCTAGATCAACCACGACTCTCAAATTGTTGTCAAAATCCTACAAAAAAAAAGCATTAAAACATAAGCTGGAGCCGAGTGGAGCCGAGCACCTCATATGATTATTACATTATTTATCAACACACTCCTATATGAAAACAAGCAGGATCCGAAAATCTTGTTCTTCAGCTCCCATGATCGCAACAAGGACGCATCAGATTCATTACTTCACATCTCAAACATCGTTCACCTTCAATCATGATCCATTTTAGATATATAACCTGAGATATTTGCACCATCACACATCACTCTCTTACTCGCAACCAATTTATAGTTACAGCACTATTGGATACTAATGCTCAAGGAACATTTTCCATGGCAAGAGGAGCAATCTCTTCCCTTTCAAAGCCAGGTTCGCTGCCAGCTATTTCGAGGCTCAACAACATCTTTTCCCATTGTTTCGAAGGTTCCTGTATCAAATACATTGTGCTTCATTATATGTCTAGCTCTATTATGAGTTTCAGAAACATTCTAAAGAGCAGTACGTTACAAGTCAAACAATTGTTTTCTGGAGTATCTTGGTATCTTACTGACCTTCCAGGAAAGATCTTGTGCCATGCAATTCTGGATCATGTCTTTCGAGGCAGCTGAACCATAGCTTGTAACAATCCTGGCCAAGATCTCCTAATCCAAAATTGTCACCCTCAGCAAGCAGTATACCTCCGACACGTCATTCATCGTCACTAACCCTGTGAAGAGCACCGACAAGGCCCTCTGGATCTTTAGCACCAACTTCCTCATCCTCGTCGTTCCCCTCCCCTCATCATCGAGATGGACCACGACCAGCAGCTCACCGACCTCGAACTTGAGCAGGCTAACATCCTCGAGACACCCCCCGCCGGTGCCGCTTTGCTGCTCTCAGCTCTGCTCTAAACTCTGGATCCCCTTGTGTTTATACCGAACAATGGAACTGGTATAAAAGAAGATCCTCACACTCTGTGTCAATCTAAGCCAACTGATGCCGAGGGAGATGATGAAGATGGTGGACTTGAAGAAGGCGAATATGACTGGTCATCTGAAGAAAGAGAAGAGTATGGCAACAAACCCAACAACAATAAGAGTAACTCAAAGAAGGCCCCAAAAGATGAAGCTGGACGTGAGGCTGAAGAGAATGGAGAAGAAGAAGCTTTTATGAAGAGGAAATGAGGATGGCAGAGGACAAGAAACGGGGACATGACAACTATGATGTTTCGAGAAAGAGTGACAAAAGATATGGTTCCATCTCCTCAAATCGTGTTCAAGTGCCTAGAGTGCGAGAAGATTTGAGCACTGAAGATGAATTCAAGAAAGTACCAGACATGTGAGCCTTGGAGGAAGAAAAGAGGTCATCAAGAATGGGTGAGGATGTGGAACCAAGAAGGGAAAATAATGATAAGAGAGAATAAAAGTGAGGGTTTCACGTGGGTACGGGAGGAAAGTGAAAATGAAGATGACTTTCCAATATTCATAAAAAAAAATGATGCTTTCGGTGGTGGAATGTGGAAGCAAAGAGAAAGCACAATGATGAGAAACAACATGGTAGCTTTTTTATCTTGATGCAGTGATGTTGAATGGTGGATATAGGACGTCCAAAGTTTGTATTAAAGGAAGGTCTCATGGTCTAGATATTGCAGAGGACACTGGAAGCATGCTGGCGAGTCTAAGCCTGTAAAAAAAAAGAAACAAAACAAATGAGAAAGATGGTCATAATTAAATCAATTATTTTCTGATTAATTTAGTTATAAGAATAACTAATTTTAAATTAATCAGAAAATACATATTGATATAATTATACAATTAAAGAAATATTATTATTTTAATATCATTAAAATATTATATAAAAAATAATCTTTAACACTATAAATACCCCTTCAGACATGAAGAATGAGATTTTTTGAAGAAAAAAAAAGAAAATCATTTCAGCAAGATCACTCTTGAGAAATCCCAAAGTCTAGTATACAAAGGACTCGACAGATTTCAAATAAAAACTCTCCAAATGAGTGAGATTTATCTGTTGGACTAGAGCAAGGTCAAATTGAATAGAAATAGGGACCAAGAAGCAGAGCAAAATCATTTGTTTTTCAGGGCAGCATACTTTAGGAACCCGATGGAATTTAGTAGAAATTTCATTTAGATACAAAGATGGAAGGGTTGAAGTCACCTTCATTGGGCACCTGTAACTTCAGTTTTTGCTATTTCGGTAGCCAGAGATCAATAATTTACCCTGGCATGTCTGTTGGATTTGGAAGGTCATATATTTTCACTCATTTGGAATTATGAATCTGCTCTATATTTTTGAAAAGGTCCGGACGTATACTTTCGAACGGAGTTTACAGAACGAGATTACAACACCTGAGGAGGGAGTGGCTCTAAATTTATTAATTTAGTGAACCATATTCTTATGAGAAAATACAAGTTTACATGAAATGAAATGCTCAAACTATTGAAACTAATCAGTACATGTTTGTATCCACACAAGAGCATCGTATTTATGCCATACTAATAGGAAATACTCAGATTAAACTAACTAATGAGTTCCGCAAGTGTAATCACTGGTTGTCCTGAAGAGCTTGCAGGTTGGGATGATAAGACCTGAGAAACCATGTGCATTGTTGGCCTGGACTGTGGATGTGGATGTTTGCATGCAATTCCCAGCCTTTCAATGGTTAGCAATTGATCCTGAACATGAGATGTGGGAGCGGGAAGACGTTGATCCAATACATCCTTCAACAATATGTCCTCGTTAGCGGATTGAGACGCAAGGGAGGAGATGATTCACCCAGCCGCTTCCCCATTATCACTTCTAATGCCAGCACCCCAAATCTATAAACATCACACTTCTCAGTTACCTTCATTGTGTAAGCCAACTTTCCCAAGGACACAATATATAGAGTTATAGAGTAAATAAAGAACAAAATTTAGGAAACGTGTAATTAACTAATTTACCGGGTGCTATATATCCATATGTGCCTGCACGAGCAGACCAATTTGATGAATCTGCATTTAGAAGCTTAGCAGTTCCAAAGTCTGAAATACAAGGTTCATATTCGCAATTGAGCAAAATGTTCTTGCTTTATCACACGTTCCACTATTGGTGGGGAGCAATCATGGTGCATATAAGACAGTCCATGAGCTTGATCTTCATCCTAGTGCTCCAGTCGAACTTGTTAGCTTGATCTTCTTTGCTCAATACTAAAGCCAGAATACCTTTTTCTAGGTAATCATAGACCAAGAACAAGCGATGGGCGTGTGAACAATAACCACGAAGTTTCACAATGTTCTGGTGCCGTATCTCTACTAGCGTCCTTATTTCATTAAGGAATTCTTTGCCTTATCTCTACTAGCGTCCTTATTTCTTCACTGCAACAATGCTGCCGAAAAGAAGCCCCTTGTAGACACTTCTGGAACCTCCCCTTCCAATGCAATATAGAGCATCAAAATCATTTGTTGTCTTGATGATTTCATGGAACATTTTTCTTCCGTCAAATTCCGAAATGGAATAAAGTTCTTTGTGCCCCACATTGCTCGATTCTGTATCTTGCAGTTTGCTACTTCTTTTTCTAACCAGATGGGTCGTCCAGTGTCTCATGAGTACGCTTGTCTTTAAATTTTATATGTCATATTTCCTTTTTAATCATATGTATGTTATACTGTTGGTTTACTCATACGGGCTGAAAGCTTACCGGGTTTGTGTTTACAATCCCGGTGCACCAATTCGATGGTGTATGAGATAGTTATGCAGGTGGGGATTAGCAGATTCGGAGGGCTTACACTAAAGATTTCTGAAGATTTCTTTATTATGTTTGTGGTGAGGATTGAGTGAATTTTACATTTTCATTGGTTATAATACTGAGGTATAAACTGGTTATGTATTATTCAAGTCGACTGAGTCGATTGTGGACTCCGTTTCAATACACTGTTATTATAAGATGATTTCAATATATTTGAGAATGTTTTACAGTTTTCATGGCTTTAAATTTGAATTTTTATCATTCGAAATTTCGGGGTTATGACAGTCAGGGCTCGCCGAACCAAGACTACCACCAACCAAGAGGGGGAAGGAGGTACATTAGAGCCTGAGACGCCACCAAACCTTCATAACAAATCTGTTGGGACGCCCTCCCAACCAAAGAAACCATGAGCATCGAATCCAAGCCAACCCTGTAAATCAATTACGCGATATGAGTATAAAACTAAAGATCATATGCCTAATGACTAATCGCTACTTTAGTGAATGAGATCAACTTACCATCTTCATGAAAAACAACACTGTGATCCATTGCTCTTTAATTGGAGGATACAAAATGCTAGGCAAGGTCTTCTGTTAGTCACTACTCTTTTGCTTTCTCAATGGACAGAAACTTACGCAATAACTCGTAGTGATAACATGGACCTTTACCATCTATATATAGAGAATCCTTAACCTTTAAGAGTCATTCCATTAAGAATATTCTCTGAGTTAAGTTATCTTATTTATGTTTCTAATTCAATACTGATTTGTTGTATTGCTTCTAGACTTAGATTAGGATTCCTTACCATAATAATATAATACATGAAATCATTAGGAACTAGATTTGATACTGTCTTTGTTTCCATGTAGAAATAGATTATGACATTAAGCATGATAATTATATAATTTGTGATATGTCAATTGATCTAACAAACCCCCGCCACCAATGGTCACAATTGAAAGCCGAAGATATCGCCATCAATATTAGAACTAGCCCAGAGTTCGACGACACAACCCCCCCCCCCCCCCACCAAAGACCAAAGAGAAGAAGGATGGATGTTGATGCAAAAAGGCACCTCTGATTAGATCCTTGACGGATTGAAGGCTCGAAGACCGCAAGCCATAAGCAAACCTAGCATGTGGCTTCCCTAAGAGAGAGAGAGAGAGAGAGAGAGAGAGAGAGAGAGAATTCTGCAAATCAACTTTTTTAGCTTGATGTTTTACATAAACAATCTTGATTTGCTTTTTTAGCTTTTTTCTTTAACCCAAAGTTATAGAGTAATTATTCCATAACCAAAATAAAGAATAAATTAACAAATCTAAGTTTGTTATTAAGTCTACAACAGCATTTCCTAAGCGAAGAACCTGAGATCAACAAAATGACATTCACCTTAATGAAGTTCCTTTGATAAAAAAACAAAAATCAAAATGACATTCACTGATTCACCGAATCAGTGTGATAACCAATTTAAGCAAATTATACGAAGAGGCCATAGTAGGAAAAGGTAAAAGAGGCAATGCATGCAACAACACCAGTAACGTCGCTCTGAAGCTAAATTAGCGCGCGCAAAGTTTAAAATCTTCTAATATTGGTTGTGGAATGCCATGTCTAATCATCATGGTGCATTTGGCTGAAATTTGTTGTCAGTCATGTCAAATATAGCCACACATTACATTCAATTTTCCCAAAGTTGATTGCATGTTACTAGCAGCTGCAAAATTGTTTGAGACCACAAGCTTAAGCCTCATAAAAGTATCCAGAGATAGCTTTGAGCTCTACTTGGAGAGTTGTGGGAAGTGAATTCCCCCGGGACAGTAACATCTCTTAGCTTTTATACTCGTATGCGTAGTTGCTACTTTGATCTAGCCATAGAAGGGAATAACCTATCTTGATTTTGCAGTGTAGATTTGATGTATTCACGGTTTTCAATTTGCTATGAGATTGGTTATAACTTATAACTATGCTACCGTCTGGACTTCCGAACCTTCGTGAGTTAGTGGGCTAAGACAATTACCCTTGGCTCAAACAGAAGTTAGACCATTACCCTTCTGCAAAATATACAATTCAAATTGAATATTCATCCGCCACCAACTTGGCACACGCGTTCACCGGTCCCTCCCTCCAGAAGCTAGCTCGATCGGCAATTCAGCACCATAGTGAACTCATGATGCTGCATTTTGGTTTCAGATCTGTGCTCATAGTTTCATCTGCAGATGCTGCTCCCGAGATCACGAAAATATATGATTTCATCTTCTGTAACAAACCCATATTTACAGTTTTTGATAAACTTCTCTGCGACGGCAAGGATGTGGGCTCAGCTCCTTACGGTGAGTACCGGTGGCAGATAAGAACCATATGCGTGCTTCAGATTTAGCCTTATTTCATTAAGAAAATCTGTTTGAGACGTCTCCTCACCATCATGTACTGAATGGAGTTTCTTCACTGAAACGATACTGCCGAAAAGAAGCTTTGCCTTGTAGACACTACCGGATCCTCCCCTTCCAATGCAATATAGAGCATTAAAATCATTTGTTGCCTTGATGATTTCATAGAACATTTTTCTTCCGTCAAATTCCAAAATGGAATAAACTTCTTTGTGCCCCCACATTGCTCAGTTTTGTATCTTGCAGTTTGCTACTTCTTTTTCTAACCAAGACAATTTCAAGGAAAGCAAGGAAAAACAAAAGTGTCCCCAAAACAGGGAAAACAATGATAAACACAAGTTTTCGATCCCTTTTTGTGGCATACTTATTTTTCATGGAGGGGCAGGGTTGAAGTCATACAATAAGGCCACACAATCCTTCATTGCCTTCAATATGATCATCTTCAATTGCTATGTTGTTTGGGACGGGACCCTGCAACTGGTTATAGGACATGTCGATTTGAACTAATATATGCATTTGTTCGAAACTTCTGGGTATGGAACCAGAAAGATTATTGTGGCTCAAGTCTAGCTGGGACAACTGGATTAAATTCCCCAATTTAATAGGAATATTTTTGCTGAACTGGTTGTTGCTCAAATTCAAGTAGTGTAAATTTGAAAAGCCACCTAAAGTGCTTGGAATTGATTCAGCTAAGTAGTTTGAAGATGATGCAGCGCCTCTTTTGTTGTTGTCCGTATATGTAGTTTTAGTGTTTTTTTTGTCAATTGATAAAAACAAGTTTACTAATGCATGGAGTGTCTTTTCGTAGTATATGGTGTTGTGTTTCATGTTGTGGCCCGTTGGGTCCTTTGTTTATTTTAGAGTAACATATTTACAATAAAATTGGAAATAAACGTCATACGCATTTGAATTAAATGGCAAATAAGTACAGTATATGATTACTTAAGCCGGAGAAAATAATTATCTGAAGTGTGAAAACACTTGATCAAAACAAAGCATGAAAATGCGAAACATGTAGAGCCAGAGATAGATTGTGCTGGAGGATGTATTCATTATGGGAATAGGCGCAAGTGTTGTGCATTCCATGGGTTGGGCAAGACCCGACTGTTCTCATCCTGAAGGAAGAATGTGACTGAACTAGAGGCATTGACTTTCTCGAATGTGGCGTTCTCATGACCCACTCCCCGAGTGTCAAGTCCCGAGAGATGACCCGCTTGTTATAATGCTGGGCAATATTTTGCTTATTATTAATGTTCCGGAGATGGGTATTATCACAGCGGTCCTCTAGGAGGTTCATGTTGAGTTGTAATCTAGCCGTATTTGTATCCGGGTCATAAGATTCCACCTGTTCACTGGGGATTTCGGCTTCAACTAGAATGACAAATTATGTGCCGAATGATAGGAGAAAAGGCATTGTCCGGTGGTAGAAGTGGGGGTGCTCTGGATGGCCCATATCACCTCAAGAAGTTTTGATGCACATAGTCCTTTGGCCGCCTCTAGTTTTTTCTACATGGTTTACTTAATTATTTTGTTCACGACTTCTTCATGGACATTGGTTTAGGGGTATGCCGAAGAGGCATAAAATACAGTAGTGCCATGTTCCGGGTAAATTCTCGAAAAAAATCATTATCAAATTGTGTGCCATTGTCTGTAATAAAAGCTTGGGTAATGCCAAAGCAGCAATAGATTGCCCGCCAAAGGAAGTTGATAACTTTGTTAGTTGTGATAAGGCCATGGGCTCGGCCTCTACCCATTTGGTGTTGTAGTCGACAACGACAATGGCGTTTTTTTGTTGATCCTGGGAAGTAGGGAATTTACCAGTGCAATTTAAGCCCCATTGAGCGAATGGCACTGGAGAGACAAAAATGGAGAGTGGGACTGTTGGCCGGTTGGAATGATTAACAAATTTGTGGCACTGGATGCAGGTTCCCACAATGACCTTTATATCCGCCTCGAGTGTAGGCTAGTAGAATCATGTCCGGAATACTTTCAACATAAGAATTTTGGCACCGGAGTGGTTCCCACAAGTGCCACTCTGGAGAGACTACAAAATTCGGTGCCCTTGCTCTGAGGTAACGCAATTTAACTTGGGAAAGGATTGGCCCCGGCAGTATAACTTGCCTTCTCGGACAAAGTACAAAGCGACTTTGAGCCTTAGCCTCTGGGCCTCTTTTTATCAACTGGGAGGGTGCCAATGCTGAGGTAGTGGATAATAGGGTCCATTTAAGACGTGGGTGGAGTTGGGTCCGTGGCAAATATCCCAGAGTATGGTTTAGAGATGCTAGGCCGATCCAAAATTTCAATTAAGGTATTCGGAGAATCCGTTTGTAGTGGAAATGTAGCCAGCCGAGCCAAAGCATATGTCTTGGAATTTTTAGAACGGGATATCTCTCGGATCTGATAACTATTGAATACCCGAAGTAAAGCATTGGCCAAGCTTTGGAAGGAAAAAAGGTGTGACTGCTTTGACTAAAAGCCCCCACTGACTTGGTTTACAACCAGTTGAGAGTCACTGAAGATGTGGACCTAAATACCTTCTATGAGAGCTTCATATTTGTTGTGTTATTGGAGACTTTACACTCGAAACGGAGAGCATATTTATACATGTGTCCCTCTAGTGATGTGCTCCATTGCTCATATTAATTGTTTAAAACCCCATTAATGACAATAAGAACAGTCATCAAAGCTTAGGAAGGAGAAAAAAAATGTCGATATAGCAGAAAAATGCTGGGTTTTCGCTGAGAGACGGAGAAAGAAGAAAGAAGAAGGTGAGGAAGAGGTAGAATGATGTTGGGTTTGTGTGCAGTTGTGTAATTAATTTTAGGGGAGATCATAAAAAAGTCACATTTTGGTAATCGAATTAAAAAAAATTCACCAACTATTTAAAAATTATAAAAATGTCATTTTTAAAAAAACTTTAGAGCGTTGCCCTTGAGTTTTAAGAAATTTACAAAATGCCACTACATGTAATTTTATCCTCTCTCTTTTCTCTCTCTAATATGCAATATCAATCAAAACAAAGATGATGCAGCTTTTCTCTCTCGAGGCACGGGGATGACATTAGAGGAGATGTAGGGCGACGCTAGAGGCGCGACTGGACACATCGGAGGCGCGGTATTGGACCACGTTGGAGGTACGGGTATGACCTCCGAGACTCAGAGACGAGGTGCGGGGACGATGGGAGGAGGAATGACATCGGAGCTACGGGGATGACTCTAAAGGCGCGGTACTAGACCACATCAGAGGCTTGGGTTGATAGGAGAACTTTGTGCGACATTCTTAACATGTTTTTACCTCCATTTTGTACTTTGTTTAGCCCTTATTGTTTTACTATTGAGTGATTGAGTCGTAGTAAGAGTCTTAGGCGATATTGGATGCTTTTTTGTGCTTACATGAGTTAAAAACGTAGAATTGGTCTAGAGTCCTAGTTTGAGTAGGAATCCTTGTAGGACTAGGAAACCTTGTTAGACTAGGAAACGTATCATGTGGGAGAGTCCTACTTGAACTGAAATTCTTTTTTTGAAACTTTCCTAATCTAGATGAGCTCATATATTACATTTGTCTTTTCAAGACAACAATTGTCTAGATTATGACATAATTTTCGAAACTAATTATCTGTTACTTACGATTTTATTTTCTTATTTTTAAATTGGATTTAAGAAATAATACTAGAGGAAAACAAGGAGAGCCGTGCCCACATGGAGAGTTACTCACGGCTTGGAAGATAGAGTTAAACAAGGAGAAGCCGTGCACATGAAGCTTAGCAATTCCAAAGTCTGAAATACAAGGTTCATATATTTTCACTCATTTGGAATTATGAATCTGCTCTATATTTTTGAAAAGGTCTGGACGTATACTTTCAAACAGAGTTTACAGAATGAGATTACAACACCTGAGGAGGGAGTGGCTCTAAATTTACTAATTTAGTGAACCATATTCTTATGAGAAAATACAAGTTTACATGAAATGAAATGCTCAAACTATTGAAACTAATCAGTACATGTTTGTATCCACACAAGAGCATCGTATTTATGCCATACTAATAGGAAATACTCAGATTAAACTAACTAATGAGTTCCGCAAGTGTAATCACTGGTTGTCCTGAAGAGCTTGCAGGTTGGGATGAGGATGAGTTCCGCATATGTGGCTCTTTCGGATCAGGATGGCATCCAAACCGTAACATACTTTTTATCCCGGATGAGTTGCTGGAATTGAAGAGGTGGTCCTTCTTTTAGAGGATATGGATTATTGTTCTCTTCCACCAGAGGGGAGGAACTGGAGGACGGTCATAAGGAAGTTCAACCAGAGATGGAGGTCGAACAACCGGTGAGAGAGCGATCGAATGATGGTCCTCGAAGAGATGAGCCGGAGCAGGAGCAGGCAGGTCCTTCTTGGGTGGAGGGGAGTCGACGTGTGGGAGAGGTGTTGGTGCGGGAGGGATTGATGTGGCAGGATGACCACTCGTGGCAGAAGTGGCAGAAGGGATTGTCCGGTGGCAGAAGTGGGGGTGTTCCGGAGGGCCCATAGCACCTCAAGAAATTTTGATGCACATAGTCCTTTGGCCGCCTCTAGTTTTTTCTTCATGGTTTACTTGATTATGTTTTTCACGACTTCTTCTTAGCCATTGGTTTGAGGGTATGCCGAAGAGGCATAAAATACAATAGTGCCATGTTCCGGGTAAATTCTCGAAAAACATCATTATCAAATTGTGTGCCATTGTCTGTAATAAAAGAATGGGTAATGCCAAAGCAGCAATAGATTGCCCGCCAAAGGAAGTTGATAACTTTGTCAGTTGTGATCTAGGCCATGGGCTCGGCCTCTACCCATTTGGTGTTGTAGTCGACAACGACAATGGCGTATTTGAGTTGAGCCTGGGCGGTAGGGAATTTACCAATGCAATCTAAGCCCGATTGAGCGAAGGGCACTGGAGAGACAATAATGGAGAGTGGGACCGTTGGCCAGTTGGAATGATTAACAAATTTGTGGCACGGGATGCAAGTGCCCACAATGACCTTTGTATCCGCCTCGAGCGTAGGCTAGTAGAATCATGTCCGGAATACTTTAAACATAAGATTTCTGGCACCGGAGTGGTTCCCACAAGTGCCACTCTGGAGAGACTACAAAATTTGGTGCCCTTGCTCTGAGGTAACGCAATTCAACTGGGGAAAGGATTGGCCCTGACAGTACAACTTGCCTTCTCGGACCAAGTATAAAGCGACTTTGAGCCTTAGCCTCTGGGCCTGGGAGTGTGCCAATGGTGAGGTAGTGTATAATGGGGTCCATTTAAGACGTGGGTGGAGTTGGGTTCGTGGCAAATATCTCAGAGTATGGTTTGGAGATGCTAGGCCGATCCAAAATTTCAATGAAGGTATTCGGAGAATCCATTTGTGGTGGAGATGTAGTCAGTCGAGCCAAAGCATATGTTTTGAAATTTTTAGAACGGGATATCTGTTGGATCTGATAACTATTGAATCCCCGAAGTAAAGCATTGGCCAAACTTTGGTAGGAAAAGAGGTATGACTGCTTTGACTAAAAGCCCACACTGACTTGGTTTACAACCAGTTGAGAGTCACTCAAGATGTGGACATTTGCAAGTTCTCGGAAAAATTTCATACCTTCTATGAGAGCTTCATATTTTGTTGTGTTATTGTAGGCTTTAATCTCGAAACGGAGAGCATATTTATACATGTGTCCCTCTAGTGATGTGCTCCATTGCTCATATTAATTGTTTAAAAACCCACTAATGACAATGAGAACAATCATCAAACCCGACGTAGGAGAAAAAAATGTCAATATAGCAGAAAAATGTTGGGTTTTTGATGTTAGACGGAGAAAGAAGAAACAAGAATGTGAGGAAGAGGTAGAATCATGTTGGGTTTGTGTGCAGTTGTGTAATTAATTTTAGGGGAGATCATAAAAATGTCACATTTTGGTAATCAAATTACAAAAAATTCACCAACTATTTGGAAATTATAAAAATGTCATTTTTAAAAATCCTTTAGAGCGTTACCCTTGAATTTTAAGAAATTTACAAAATGCCACTACATCTAATTTTATCTTCTCAGAGACTCAGAGACGAGGTGAGGGAACGATCAGAGGAGGGACGACATCGGAGCTGCTGGGATGACTCTAGAGGTGCGGTACAAGACCACATCGGAGGCGCGGGTTGATAGGAGCACTTTGTGCGACATTCTTAATATGTTTTTACCTTTATTTGTAGTTTTCTTATCCCTTATTGTTGTACTATTGAGTCATTGAGTCGTAGTAAGAGTCTTAGGCGGTATTGGATGCATTTTTGCGCTTACATGAGTTAACAACCAGCATTGGTCTAGAGTCTTAGTTTGAGTAGGAATCCTTGTAGGACTAGGAAACCTTTTTAGACTAGGAAACTTATCGTGTGGGAGAGTCCTACATAAACTAAAACTCTTTTTGCGAAACTTTCCTAATCTAGATGAGCTCATATATTACATTGGTCTTTTTAAGACAATAATTGTCTAGATTATGACATAATTTTCGAAACTAATTATCTCTTATTTATGATTTAATTTTCTTATTTTCAGATTGGATTGAATAACTAATACTAGAGGAATACAAGGAGAGCTGTGCCTACATGGAGAGTTACTCACGGCTTGGGAGATAGAGTGGAACAAGGAGAAGCTGTGCACATGGACTCCTATCATCAACAAGTCATGCAACAATTAAATATGATTAAAGAAAAAGAGATGTAGCCAAGTCATGCAACAATTAAATAGAAGATGAGCATTAAAGGAATAAAACATGACATGATTTAAGGGAATAAAACATGGCATGATTTAAGGGAATAAAGCATGATATTATTTAAGGGATTAAAGCATGACATTATAATAGGAAGGAAGAGGCAACATCAAAGACCAAACCGTGCATCCTACCCTCTCTATATATACAAGGCTTCACCTCTCAAATGAGAGACTTCTCCTTTGCATTAAAAATCCAAACCTTTGCCAAAATACTACCTCAAATATCCTTCACCAAAATAGCAAGTCGTTCTCTCCCATATACAAATTCCATCTCCACCAAAATCACCATTGAAGACAAACTTCCAAGGTTCCTACAATGTATGATTCTCGCAACTCTTCTTCATGAGTTTGTTCGTTTTTGATTTTCTACAATACTTTTTCTATGAAGATTGTAGTCTGATGTTTATGTGAGATTATTGTTTTGTATTAAGAATTAAAATTTTTCAGATTGTTTTATTGGATTTTTGGATCTTTGCTGAATTGATGGTTTTCTATAATTATTGAGTTTGTATTTGTTACGACCCGAATCTTTTAAGATTAGTTGCGTATAGTTTTATCTTTTACTCGAACCGAGAGTCGTAATACGTGTGACGACTCTAAAAGTTGACTTTTTGATGCGTAAGTTTTTCGGGAAACTTTCCTTCACGAAATTCGTAGAGCTCGTCGATACGAATTCGTGGACACGCGGCACACCTAAATCGGAGTTCGTATGAAGAAGGTACGAACGTAGTTGGGCATTTTTGGAATTTAGTATAAATAGCGGGTTAAATTGAAGAAAAAGGGGGAGAGTGGAAAAAAATTGAAAAAAATCGGGCGGGTACTGTTTATCCCGACCCGTCGCCTTCCTCTGTCGTTTCCGCCGCCGTCAGGCCGATCTAGGGTGGCGCACCGGTCCCGTTCGAATGCTAGTTCAACCCTCTATCGATCTGGGGTGGTGGCAACTCCTGTCTCGCCGCCATGAAGGAGCGCTGCCGCTCGAAAGTCCCGCCACCGCCGAACCTGTTTTTCGTCGGATGTCCCTCCTCCGACCGCCATGGCCTGAAATTCTTGAGGGGTTTTGCTTGTCTCAGCCTCGTCGATAACCTCTCTAAAGGAATTTCAATTCTAGGGTTTGTGAATAGTGCCGATTTTGTGTTCTTCGTTAATCGGACTGTTTAGGCTTGGATTTGGACTTTGTTGTGAACTAGAAAGTTGTTAAAAATGTCGTATAGATTGTGTTGATGAAATTTGGTGATGATTGGAGGTCGCCGGTAGCCACGCGCTGGAATCCAGCCGAGTGTAGGGTTCAAAATAACCCTCTTGGTGTAGGGAATTCGTGATTACATTGTGAGATTGGATCGATGAAGTTAAGGATTGTTAGAATTTGTTGAAAATACACGTTATTGGGTTTGTAAGTCGTGAAAATTCACCCGTTGGATTGATCCTGTTTTCGTCCTAGGATATAAGGATTATTTAATCGGACTTACTAGATGTGTTGGTGGTTGACTTGGTCGAGAATGAGATTCTCGATTTATTTCCTCGACCAAAATGGTGTTTATCTTACTAAGTTGAACTACGAATGGCTTGATCCCTCGTAGAGGCAAAAGAGGTTTGGGTGTAGCCACAATCATTTTAGATTAGATTTCGGTTTGCTGGTTTTAATTTGGTTTTAATTTGGTTTTTAACGCGTAATTAGGTTAGTTTGGGACGGGTCGTTTGAGTATTTCTATTGTTGTGTTCTAATCATCTTTCTCAGACTGTTAGATAATTTTCAGATATGTGCATATGAATTTAGTGCTTGGATGCAGTCCCTAAGATTGTGTTTGAGTACTAGATTCATCAACCATATTGACACAAATCGAATCATGCCCTAAGTAGGTTCGGTTTGTGTTGATTAAAAATGTTAAAAATTCTGGAAATTTGCATGTGAAACCATGGTGGGTGACGCCATACATGAAACATGTCTCCAACAAAGATTTGGTGCTTAAATGTAATCTTGTTTGATTTATACTCTAAGTGTTATTGAATTCGATTGCATGCAAATTTAGATTAGGCCCTAAGTCAATCTAAATGTTAATTGAAATCTCGCATTGTTAGATGATCCCCTAAGGCTCTAATTGTATTAGTGTTTAAAAAATATGTAATTGGTCGAATTAGAATGCATGATAGGTTCGAACTTGTAGTTATGTGGTGTAATGGTAAATTTGGTTTAAGTTTGTTAAAGAGAAGTCGATCATGTAAATAGTAATTTATGATTTATTTTCAGTAGTAGTTTTATAATCCAACTCAAATCCTCTAATCATATGATAAGTTTTGAGGCCATTTTCATTTCCCGGACTGAACGATCCCTGTTTATTCTATACTAACGATGATATTTAACAGGGTTTATTATAAACGTTTTAATTAACGATTTTCAAGACTCAGAGACGAGGTACAAGGACAATCAGAGCTGCGGGGACCACACTGAGGAGAGGACAACAATGCTGAGGAGAACTTGGAACAAGGGCACGGGGGCACTAGATCAGACTCATCGAGAAGATGGTGGAGATGTGGATGCCCACATCAAAAATTTTATTTTTCTTTGTCACATTATAGTTACACTATCCGTAATAGAATAATGTTTATATGACTAGTAATGTGATATGTAGTGTAGTTGATAAGTATTCTAGTCAAAGAAGTAGTCTGACTACTAGTGTGACTCCTAATGTAACATCTAATGATGTGATTATCAATGTGACCCATAGTGTGGCTATCAGTATGCCTACCAGTGTGACACCTTGTCTGACTCCTAGTGTGGCTATTGGTGTGACATCGTCATTGTCGATATTTAGATTGTATTAGTTTATTTAAGCAGTTCAAAAAATCACATAAAGTAGTCACAAGTGTTGTCATACTACCAAATACAGTGGCAGTCACAATGTCAATATTATATCTTTCACGATGATTGCCAATGTGACTGCAAGAGTAACATGTCGTGTAACAACATTGTAGCTACTAGTGTGACTGCTAGTATGACAATATTCACACGGTGCCGAGAGAAATGCTAAATCAGGGAAATTATGATAAAATTCAAAAGAAATTGGTATGAGTATGCTCAAAATGAAGTGAATAACTAGAATTAAGCAGCGTTGAGTTACGGTTTCCTCGAAATATCTTGGAGTACTACCACAGACAGTGGCAATCCCTTGCGAGGGTTATTATGCTTTTCACAGTGATCGATTTGGAGTGAGTATGGTATCAAATGAAAGAGAAGAGAGAGATCTTTCTAATGATACCAACCATGCTCAAATCCGTCTCCAGAAGGCCAAGTTATGGCCATAATTAGGTGAAGAAGAAATAACGAGAAGAGGAAGAGTGTGAGAAAAGAAATAAATGACAATTTTCTAATTTTGTTTAAAACTTGTTGACATTTTTCTAATTTTCATTTAAATGAAATGACCATCTTATAATTGGATTTTTTTCATTAACCTTTTTATAATTTAAGATTGAATTTAGTACTAAACAATAATTTACCCTTAATTTTAATTTTGTTTATTCAGAAATTAACCAGAGTTAAGTATGGGAGAGTCATGTGACACGTGGCGTAATTTGATGGGTGTCACATATTTAGGAAAGGAAAATTGGGCACAAGTGACGTGCTAACATCCCGTATAATAGCACAAACCTCCTCAACCGATATATAATCTAACTCTCCAAGCTAGCAAGGTGTTCAATTCTATAAGTAATACCATATGCTTTCACGTACGTTTGTTGTGCTGACAATTGAAAAAAAAAATAAAAAATATTGAGCATACCTCCGATAATCTTTGATGAAGCAGCCTACCACAGATAAATTCTCACCAACTCCCTTAAGAGCATCTATGAGCAAAGCACAATCTGACTCAAGCTCCACCACGTCCTAACCTTGGTGGATAGATAATAAGAGGGTAGCCCTCATTCCTTCCGCCTTAGTGTGAATCACCGAAGCAACGTAGTCCATACTCCATAGGTCGAGTTAGAGCTGCTAAGCACCTACCATTTTTATCCCGGATAACCACTCCAATACCACGTCTCGGCAATTATAGAATGTGCCTCGCCACACCATGGTAATTCTAGCATCCAAGATAATTCATCATGAATTTCTCAAACTAGTCAGAAAAAAGCTTGTGCATGAAAGTTGCAAACCAGTCCTCCACATTGGCTCTAGGTAAACGATCATACTTGTCACATCCCGAAGTGAAACATGAACATTATATTGGAATTTTAAGGAAGATTTACAAGCACACTAAACGAATTGAGTGAAAATGGCAAATGAACAAACTAAATCTTTCACAAGATAAGAAGTACTTTTTACATTTCCGCGAAGTTACACTTTTACAAACACAAGATGGAAGGTGATGCTAGTGTCACCGGCCCAAAAAAGAACAAACAAACAACCCAAAATATAAACAAAAAATTTAATGACAAATATTCTAAAACAATCTAAGATGAAAACTTTACTCGAAAACATTAATACAAGACATGAGAATGAGATGCATGAAGGCGAACACGAACGCTAACTCTCAAAGAGGCTCCTAGCTCAAGACATAATAATTAAACCTGTAACAGAATTAATATAAGGCTGAGTGTCGTCCACGCTTGCCCAGTAGGGGCCAGCTCGCCCATGAGCGTTGAAAACCAAAATCGGGTAAGTATTTAATTACTATTCTACCCTTGTGTGTGTCTTAGCCTAATAGGTTTCATGTTAGGAGATAGATTAGGACTCCGAATCCTACGGAATTGTGGTTTTTGTAATGCCTATATATAGGCCACCATATCTTTCAATAATACACAATTGTTTCATCCTGCATTACGTTATCACGCAATTTGCCCTAAAACCCTAAACTTTTAGAGCCCTAGAACTTTTTTTCTCTCTTCTCCACCGCTGGTCGCCGTCGTCTCCGGCCTCCGGCATCTTCTCGTCGGCGCTCCTCGTCGGTGCAGCCCCTGTCCACCTCTCCTGCACGCGACCCCCGCATCCAGCCCCTGCATGCAGGCATGCAGGCACGCAGCCCCGCAGGGTCTCCTCTGCATTCGCTCCACAAAAACATCTTTTTGCCCCGCAAGTCCCCGCATCAAAGCATTCAAACTTACTCCTCCCGCATATTCACGCAAGAAACGAAAACTTCACAAGCAAGGTCTTCGCTCAAGAGAAGCTACTCCCGTCTACTACAAACTTTCAAAGGTAAATTTTTCATAAAGGTTCCCGCTTTTGAACGTATAGATATATTATATCGGGCGCTATTAGCATTCTTCTTGTCTTTATTCCGGCCTTTCTTATAACGCCGATGAGACTATAGAGGGATGGGTTTCCCCTCTTGGTCGATGTTTTCTGTGTGACGGTCCTGGGGGAGTCACGATTGTTTTGAAAGGGATGTTAATCGATTTTCGTGTGGTCGCCTGAGTGCACCGCTGTTTTAGGTGCGATCTTGAGTATCGCCGTTTGCATTGATTTTTCTTTTGACCATATACGTCACCCCTTATAATTCCAATTATACTTGAATCTAATCGATTCCATATTTGTTTTTGTACATGTCATCGCCATCTCGACTGGAATTTGGCCTTCTTGATCTAGAAGGAAGGGAATACCACCTCTGGGTTTCCGACATGGAGCTCGCTTTCGAGAGCCGAGGGATCGAAGGTATGTTTGCCGACCCTCTTGCTGATTTCCCACCCATGGCTAAGACTCAGACTCTCATCTTTATGAGACGTCACATCCATGCAGCTCTTAAGAGGCAATACATGAACGTAAAAGATCATAAAGAATTATGGGACAAACTACGGTTGCGGTACAACAACGTTAAAGATAAGCTTCTCCCCGAATTGACCTTTAGATGAGATACCATCCGTCTATTGGACTATAAGAGAGTGGATGACTTTAACCAGGATATGCTATGCCTACAATCCGATCTTGGCACCGTTGGTGTCATCGAGACCGACCTAGATCTTCTCAATAAGACATTGGACACGTTTCCAATCAATTATAAGGTTCAAGCTCATACGTACCACACTCATATAGAGGAAGGGAAGATCCGGTCTTTCGCCGACTTAATGGCGCTCTTGGCTAAGAAGGAGAGACATTCTGAGATCCTCCTCAACAACAACAATAGACATGTTGGCACTAAAAAGATTTCTACGCCACAGTCTAACTACGGGAAAGCTCTTAAGCAAAAGAATCAATCAAGGAACGCTCTATACCAGCACCAAAACAACAACTCTCGTAGTGGGAGGCAACAAGGCCGGTCTCGGCCTAGGTCCAATACTTGGACTCGTGACGGTGGCGGCGACGTACCCTCCGGGGGAGGCCGTCCCCATCCCAAACCTCAAGGAGGTTGTGCGCCTCCTCATGCCTCCATTTCCGGTAATGGCAAGTCTCCATGCTTCAAATGTGGCTCCTTCAAGCACTTTAATCGCTATTGTCACGCTAGCAAAGAGATGATCAAGGCATAGTCCGCCTACAAGAAGTTTCTACAACCCGAATCGAATAATGTGGATGAGGACTCTGAGATCAAGACTCATTACATCTCCATGAAGCCCGAGCCCCTTGCTTTTAAGGCTAGGCCTCCGGCCGCTACCATGGATACTTCCAACTTTGATTAGTCGTTTTAGCTTCTTTAGCTTTATGATTTCAAGTATTGTTATGGCCGACCGCCATTGTTATTTTCATTGAATTTGTAATAGTCTTTTGATTTTGGAATTAGAAGTTCATGTGTGATGTATTAAAGATTGGCCTTCAATAAAATTTCTCATTTTCTTGCTTACGAGATGATCTCTTTGAGAATTTTATTTACCTTACACTCAGCATGATAATCAACGTGTGCAACTCACGTGCTTTTAAATTAGACGCTTTTAGGTTATATGGGACCCCAATAGCACTACATTGTGAATTTGGAACTTAAAATTTGGAAAACGGACCTCGGAACGTCAAAAACGATGTCATTTTGCCCTTGCCCTCGGAACGTTTTCCGGTGTTTTTCCGGCGTATTCGCCGCCTTCCGGCCATTTGTCGGCGTTTCTGGCACTGCCCCGGTTCCTGCCGGTGTCCCCTGTTGGACCTGAAGTTCCGGCCTTCATACCTTTTCATCGTTTCTCGTCATTTTTCTGGCATATTTCCAGCAGTCTTTGTTGCCACGTTTTCCTAGTCCAAATTTCACCCGGTTTTGAGTTCTTTTGACATGGTTTCCGGTTAGTTTTCCGGTTTTCTCCAAGTCCATTATATGCACTCACCGGCACTCTTTGTGTGTGTTTCCACACCATTTTTGGATGGTTTTCTACCACCTATAGTTTACCGTTTGGTATTTCACTACTTCAATACCATGATTACCAACTCTTAAGTTGAAGAATGTAGTTCTATTGCCATGTGATACATTCGAAGAGATCGCACTTGGTTCTGATTCCCTTTCTTACAATATCCTACGGCGTAATGTATAGAATTGTTCCTGTGTCGCTGACTCTCCTAATTGTCATTTTGTAGATGTCTCGCGGCGAAATAGAATGTCTAGATGATTGCGGAACCATCCACACTGTCCTACGGCACATGCAGTTATTCAAGGATCTAGTGTTTTCGACTTCCTCGATGACTACAATGATTAGCTCAAAGTCCATCATTCAAGGAAGCGGCACCGCTTCTTTCATGTTGCCTAATAGTACGACTCTCAACGTCGTAGACTCTCTTTATGCGCCGAAGTATCCTTGCACCTTGCTAAGTTTTAAAGACATACGTGCCAATGGTTTTCACCTCAATACTTATGTTGAGAATGGAGATGAATATCTTTGTGTTACCTCTGAGAAAGCAGGCAAGCGCCACATCTTAGAGAAGATGAAGAGTCTCGGAAATGGTTTGTACCTTACTTCCATTCGAATTTTTGAATCATATGCGGTTGAACGCAACTTTTGTGATTTAGACTCTTATATGCTTTGGCATGCCCGTCTTGGGCACCCTAGACGTAATATGATGATTAGAATTCTTAAGAATTCACATGGTCATCCATTTTTCAAGTCACGGAAGCGATTGGATGGACCTCACCCGTGCTCCACACAGTGAGGCCGTGCCTACCCGTGCACCGCACGGTGTGGCCAAGCCTGCACCTCTCGGCAGCTCCATGGCATTCATGCCGTCAGTGGAGGCATCCCCTCCTTCACAGGAGCTTGTGATGTCTCTCGTGCTTTCAAATGCCTCCATGGCAATTTCTGATGCCCATCGCTCGTTTTGCAAACCATGTTCTCTTGCTAAATTTCAAGGAAGTCCTTCTTTTGCTAAGGCTTCGACCGGGAACATTCCATTCTTACAACGTATCCAAGGTGACATTTGTGGACCAATTCAACCAGAATGTGAACATTTTTGATATTTTATGGTATTGGTTGATGCATCGACGCATTGGTCACACGTCGCTTTGCCATCCACAAGGAATGCTGCATTTGCTAAGTTATTAGCTGAGATCATCAAACTTCGGGCTCACCACCCCGACCATCCTTTCAAATCCATTCGTTGGATAATGCTGGAGAATTCACTTCCAAAGCTTTTGATGATTACTGCATGTCTATTGGGATCGAAGTTGAACATCATGTTCCACATGTTCATTCACAGAACGGTCTAGCAGAGGCTACCATCAAGCGTATTCAGCTTGTTCCTCTGACAATGGTTATAGGTACTAACATGTCGGTCTCTGCGTGGGGATATGTAGTGTTGCATGCAGCGACACTTATTCGTTTCCGACCCGCGGCTAGCCAAGCGTTTAATGCGTACCAGCTGGTAACTAGTTACGAACCCATTATTTCACACTTACGCATTTTTGGTTACACCGTCTATGTGCCTATTACACCTCCACTGCGTACTAAGATGGGTCCTCATAGATGATTATGTATCTATGTTGGCTATAATTCCCCAACGATTGTCCGCTACTTAGAACCAACCACCGGAGATCTCTTTATTGTAAGATTTGCAGATTGTCACTTTGATGAGACATGCTTCCCGTCGTTAGGGGGAGATGGGAATGTTATCATTCCAAATGAACATTAGGAATTGACGTGGTGTGTCCCCACTATGTATCATTATGATCCCCGCACTGCTCAAAGCGAGTTAGAAGTGCAACACATTATCGACCTCCAGAAAGTCGCGGATTTGATGCCCGACGGCTCTGTAGATATTGCTAAAGTGACGAGATCGAACATACCCGCTGCAAATGTACCGGCACGGTTGGATGTCCCGAAATACGAGTGTGGAAGACAAGCTCCTGGACCTAGCAATGTTGGCACCGCCCCTGACAGTTGGACAGAGGCAGGCGGCGGCCCCACCGTACGCCGTGGTGTTGCCGGCGCCCCTTGTGGCGATGATGCCGAGATGGCCCGGCAAGGAGCAGCTTCGACCACGGCTCCTTAAAGGAAAATGAGGAGACCGAAAAACTCTAGGGATTCAAAACCTAGAAAGAAGCGAATGACTAAGGCATAGCGCGTCATCAATGATGAATCACCATTGTATGGAGTTGTCTCTGATTACAGCTATGTCCATGAATCAACTCAAGTGTTACCGTGGGACGCTATGGAATCTTGTTTGATGCCAGAGAACAACGAAATCTCAGTGAACTACACAAGTGAGCAGTCGGTCTGAAACCGAGCCACTACATGCATTGATGACGTTTTCGCTTATTTCGTCGCACATGAGATCATATCTGAAGACGACGTTGAACCTCGCTCTATAGCTGAATGCGAACGCAGAGCAAATTGGCCAAAGTGGAAGGAAGCAATCCAAGCAGAACTTGACTCATTAGCGAAGAGAGAAGTCTTCGGAAAGATGGAATTGACTCCAAGAGATGTCAAACCAGTTGGACATAAATGGGTCATTGTTCGTAAACGTAATGAGATGAACGAGATCGTGCGTTATAAGGCAAGACTCGTGGCGCAAGGATTCTCACAACGACATGGCATTGACTATGAAGAGACTTATTCTCCTATTATGGACATCATTACCTTCCGCTACCCTATTAGTCTAGTAGTATCCGAAAGACTAAACATGCAGCTTATGGATGTGGTCACAACTTATCTCTATGGGGATCTTGACGTATAAAAGCTCCAGAGGAACTACCTTTACCTCCCTCAAGTGCCTCCAGACCACAGAGTGCTCATGCAGTCAGATTACATCATTCATTGTACGGGTTGAAGCAATCCGAAGAATGTGGTACAATCGGTTGCATCGATACTTGGTGAGAAGGGGTTATAAGAATGATGAACTATGTTAATGACATGAATATAATTGGTACTCTTGATGAGATTGAAGATACCGTGTCTTATTTGAAGTCGGAATTTTAGATGAAGGACCTAGGGAGGACGAAATTATGCCTCATTCTTGAGCTTGTGAATAGGGCCGACGGCATCTTAGTGCATCAGTCGAATTACATGCAAAAGATGCTTCGACGTTTCAATATGGATCTATGCAGTCCATTGTCTACTCCCATGGTCGTCCGAAGTCTAGATATCAAGAAGGATCCATTCTGTCCTAAAGAGGATGATGAAGAAGTTCTTGGTCCTGAAGTTCCATACCTTAGTGCAATTGGGGCACTATTGTATCTTGCTCAATGCACTAGACCAGACATATCTTTCGCAGTGAACTTATTAGCTAGATTTAGCTCCGCGCCTACGCTACGTCATTGGAATGGAATCAAGCATTTGTTTCGGTACTTGAAAGGCTCTCGTGACATGGGATTGTTCTACCCCTATTGCATAGGGAACAGCGCCACGGTATCTCCCCACACCACCTCCGTCGCCGACCCTGGCCTTGCCACCATACGCCGCAGCAACGCTGCCAGCCGCCATGACATGGAGACTGTGCACGGGGCCGAGAGCAACAACCGGTCCCGTGCAGCTCCTTCCCCCGATGCAAAGACTCCAAACAACTTGTTAGTTGGTTATACCGACGCAGGGTACCTCTCTGACCCTCACAAGGCTCGTTCCCAAACCGGTTATATGTTTACCATTGGGAATACGACGATATCTTGGAGATCCACGAAGCAAACTCTTGTTGCTACTTCTTCGAATCACGCGGAGATCATCAATCTCCATGAAGCAGTTAAAGAATGTATTTGGCTACGATCACTCGTTCGTCATATTCGTGATTCTTGTGGATTAGTCTCTACAACTGATCAACCTACGTGCATTTATGAAGATAATGTTGCTTGCATAGAGCAGACAAAATTAAGTTTCATCAAGGGAGACAACACCAAGCATATTTCGCCCAAGTTCTTCTACAACGTTGAACAACAGAAGTTCTTGAATGTTCAGATCAATCAAGTGAGTTCAGAATCCACTGTTTCGGATTTGTTCAGCAAGACTTTGCCTAAATCTACTTTTGTGAAACATGTGAAGAGCATTGGCATACGTTCTTTATCGGAACTTTAGAGTTTGGTAGACTTCAGGGGGAGTCTACATCACATGTTAAGATCTTTAAGTTGTTGGTGCGTTGTGCTATTTTTCCCTTTGATCAAGCTTTTTGTTTTACCCAAGAGGTTTTTATTTTGCTTGACAAGGTTTTTACCGAGGCAACGTTGTGCGCCATGCAACCTAGGCATGCGACACAAGGGGGGTGTTCCGGGAGAATTATTATTCTACCATTTAGTGTGTCTTAGCCTAATAGGTTTTTGTAATGCCTATATATAGGCCCCCATATCATTCAATAATACATAATTATTTTATCCTGCATTAAGAGGGTAATTTTGTAAAACATTGAGGGTAATTTTGAGTACTCAAAGTAAAACCATTTAATTAAAAACAATGAAATTTTGGGAAAATATCATGCTCAAATATTTTTGGAGCTCCAAAGGTAGGGTAAGACAAATTCAACTACAAGCAATGCTCGACCGATCCTAGTTACTAAATAGTCGAGACCAACTACACGTCTGTTGTAGCAACATAGTAGTGAGAATGTCCATTTACTGGAATGCCCTCAATAATAATAATTAATCATGGATCCAATAATAATCAGGGCATTGCCCCTCTGGAGGTTCACAGTTATCGACACCGTAGGATTATTTAGAATGTTAGGCTCCCGTCACTCTGAGGTCAACACACGCGAGCATTCACTACTTACTTTATCTCGAAATCGTGCCTAGTCTCGACTTTTCACAACATTTAATGTATCAATAAATTATCAACCGAGAACTAGACTATGCAATTCATAATTGGCTAAATACAACATAGGAGGGTTGGCTCTCCTACCTGGATGACATGCAGAATCCCAACCGTTATCCAAATCCATCATATAACTCCAAGTCTCTAAATAATCCTCATAACATCAAGTCTGAGTTCATGAGGTATTAAAAGAGTCAACAACAAAATCGTATATTGAAAATAAGTTGATTCAATCATTTTTCCTTAGTTTGACCAGGAAAGTCAATTCTTGACTTTCCATTGACCAAGTCTTTCCTGGGTTGACCCGGAGTGGCATAAGTTGACCAACTAATTTCCGACCATTTCTCGAATGACTCGAGAATAGTGAAACTTTAATTATCGAACGATATTAAGCACCTGTTATACATACTCTGAATCGTTTCGATGATTTTCTTATACTGCCGACATTTTACTAAGTTAAATGAGTTCTTGATTCTCGAACTGAGCAAGACTCGAAACTACTATTACTGGTCGTAACTAAACGTTACATTAATCGTCGCCATTTTAAATAAATTGTTTACAGGGCATTTCGTTAGGTTGGTATGTTATTTAAGGAAGAACTGGCCCTAAATTTTCTTCGGTTAGAGTAAAACCGTTAAAATCATTTAGTAAATAGTAAAAAAGTAACTCAAGATAAAACTGTAAAACAATGAGATATTGCAGACGTAACAAGAAGATTAAATTCTACCTCTAAAATGCAGAGGTAAAGGCAATGACTCTCTTAGCCTCGATTTGGAGTTGATGCCTTGCTCATATTTGTTGCTACTGCCCAAATGCTTCACTAAGCTCGCCGAAGTTTGGGTTTATTGGCAAAAGCAAATCATAGAAAGTAGAACAAAGAGATCAAGTTCTAATCTCAATAAATCAAGAAGAAAGAAGGCGAGAAGTTTAAGAGAAAGACTGGCCGATGCTTTTGGAATGGCCAAAGGGAGGAGGCTCGAAGGTGGAGCACGGCGGCAATAAAGAACATGGAAAGAAAGCCTAAGTTAGTCCCTGAATTTGAGAAACTGAAGAAAGAAACTGAGTTGGGTATTGAAGGAATCGATTAAGCTTACCAAAGAGAGGATTAGGAGACCGATCGAAGTTGAAGGAATCGTCAGAATCATAGGAGATGGTGATCTGTTTTCTTTTTCCGATTTTGTTGGTGTGGTTTTGTAGAGAAGAAAGAGGAGAGTTTAATGGTGGGATTGCATGTGTTTTTCCTTGTCGAGAGAGAGAGAGAGAGAGAGAGAGAGAGAGAGAGAGAGAGAGAGAGAGAGAGAGAGAGAGAGAGAGAGAGAGAGAGAGAGAGAGAGAGAGAGACTATGTTGCAGGCAGAGAAAAAAGAAAGAACTTGGGCCCAGGTCTTGGGCTCGGGTCAACAAAAGAATTGGGGCTTTTTACAAAGCCTGTAAACTAAACCCAAAAACTGAAATTCTATTTTTAGAAAAACGTTCGAAAATAAAAATAAATTTTAGAAAATCTTAAAAACAAAACCGAGCATCAGAAAAATATTTCGAAGACATTTCCAAGCTCGTGGCGACGTGTAGTTTAATAACGACGTATTAAACAACATACTTGACATTTATGCTAAATGTCAATTAATTACTCATAATATATCGGTAATCGAGATTGTTGGATAATCAAACAGTCCCAAAAGAACATACATGGTTTCTTCATTAATAAATCTATAGAAAGGGGACGATGTAAATAGAGTTTATTTATATATCCCTGAAATATATATCCCCAAAATATTAAAGTATCTTTTTAAAACGAAATAATCATTAAGGATAAGTTAGTCATTTCACAGATAAGAATAACAAATATAAAAAATTAACATCACCTCTATTAATTAAAGAGATTTGGCGTATGGAACGACCAACCCTCTATTTCCTACAATGACCCTCCCAAATAACAAATAGCCTATGGGTGATCAAATGGTAAAACAGTAACTATACAAATTAGGGGATATAATTTCAGTTTATTTGGAACTAACTGGCCACGTAAACCCCCCCAAATAACGAGAAATTTTTCTGTGTTATCGTAACACCACGTGATAATACCAAGTGGTCTACCATTCTAATCACAATTTGACATGCAAGATTTAATCAGAACAATTATATTTTAGCTATTTTGTTAAAGATTGTTTTAGGTTTCTTTTCTAAAACCCTAAACTCTAACCTTAAACCATAAATCTTAAACCTTATACCCTAAACCCTATACCCTAAACCCTAAACCCTAAATTATCAATACCCATTAGGTCGTTTCACAAATAATAAAAATATATTAGATTATAATTTAAGTGTAATAAATTCACATGTTGAAATATAATACATAAAGAGTACCACTAGGTATTGTCATATGGTACTACGGTAGGATATAAAAATTTCTCCAAAATAACCAAGCTTCCCTTTTCCCCATCCCCCAACTCCATGTCTCCAAGCACTCGCGCGTTCACTTCATTTGTATATAAATTGCAGACTTTATATCATGCCTTGATTAAATCCCTACTTTATATCACACTTCATTTTCCTCTTTGTTATGTTGCTTTAGTTTATATACCTTTTTTTTTTCAATAAATCTAATTAAATTTGCAAAGACGTTTGTTGTATTTACACTCCTCATGCTGCAGGTAGAGTGTTGCATTCCTTTTCACAATTGATTGAGGAGGTATATACCAAGCCTGATTGAGAAAAAAATACTTTTCCGTTAAGTTTATTTTTATATCGCTTCACAATTCTACATTTATTTATATCATCTCTTTTTCATTGTAGTGCTTTGCGATAACATGTTTTTCTCATCCATCTTCTTTTTTAGATAATTGTTCTCTCCAACTATTATCTTCTGTATAATCTTTTAATTTTTTTTCTAAATCGTGAATATTATTTTAACGAGATTGTAGTAGCAATAGTTATCTCTGAATGACAGTTAAATTGTGAAGTGACAGTTAAGTACCCACATGGAACTGCCACATGGAATGAGATGTTTGCAAGAAATTAACCTCATTTGTGTCTAAGCTAGAAGGGCCTTAGCAAACTATATGAAAAAACTAAAAGAACTGCCCTCAAAATGAAAATTTTCAGTTTCCTATATGTAGAATTTTAGAAAATTTGTGGGAAATTTTCAGTCAAATGAATTATTATTTGAGTATTCATAATCGTGATTTACCAAGTTACGAGCCGCATCATCTCTGACTTTGGCATCAACGCAACATAACAGAACTGCTTTCATAGTGATAGGTTTGATGTTGTCATACAATCGGATAATAAGCAAGCAAAGTGTCACGCGCTGCACGTAAGGTTAGTGCAGGCGTGTATGTCAATGAAGGGCATTGACATTGTAAGTGGGGGAGGGTGTCACGAGCTGCACAATTGGTTGTGCCATCGGGACACTTCCTAGGCGCTATGCCGAAGAGTGGGTGTCGAGCGGCAAGCATGCAAGCTGATTGCGGGCTGATTGGGTGTTCAGTGGCATGTCGAAGTGGCAGTTTCGTAATTAAGATGAACTTCTAGGTTCGAGGCACTTAGGCTCGGAATTTGGGAAAAGTCTGAACACGGAAAATGTCCGGGACGTCGAAAAGAGTTGAATACACTTGACGGCATATTTTTATGAGCTTGTATGAATTAATTATGGAAGTTGCCCCTCCTCAGATATTTGATGTTTC
Source organism: Argentina anserina (assembly GCF_933775445.1). Classification (NCBI taxonomy): domain Eukaryota; kingdom Viridiplantae; phylum Streptophyta; class Magnoliopsida; order Rosales; family Rosaceae; genus Argentina; species Argentina anserina. Next base: position 6,602,282 of record NC_065874.1, read on the forward strand.
CTCCTGCAAAGTCCAGTTTTCTCCAATATGCTCTATAGGGGGGGTACCTGGTGTCTGACTCTCCACCACCCTCGGTGCCGGCCTTATGGGGCACTAAGCGAGTCACTCCTGGGGGACCTTGGGGAACCTAGGAGCCGGGCGGATGTCACCAAAGAGTGGTGGCATGCGTTTCCATGAGTCAGGAAGTGTCATGGACAGTATTGGCCGGTAGGCCGATATTGCGGGTTCATGCAGGTGGCGAGGTTCGTACGTGGGCGATCCTTATGCCAGCGGCATGGACGAACTTGTGGGCTTAAGGAAGATGTGTCGGAACCCCGTGGCGCGCAATGGCCACGGAGTAAAGCGACGTGGGCATAGGTTAGGGGTTCGACCTTGCCCAAAGGAAAGAGTTGCCAGCAAGCACGGAAGGGCGACACCGTGCTAGAAGGAGGGAAGCCTATAGTGGGCAGATGCGGGCAAGTGGCCTATGAAAGATATGCTGGCAAGACGGATACGATATCGGATGACATGTGGGAGGTGAGCCGGGGAGGCGAGCCTCGCCCAAGAAGTTAAGACCCAAGGGCAGAATTGCCCACATGAATACCCCGTAGGTGAGGGGTTAACAAAGGATGCCTATATGCCGAGTGAGCATGATGATGGATGCTCAGGAGGCAAGTAACGTGCGCATGCTTCCAAGGGACGGTCAGATAGAAGGAAGCGAGGATCTTCAATGTCTCGACCTACTGTCATGCCGCTTGCTACGAGGTGAAAGGTTCACGCTTGTTAGTAAGGGGTTGGCATGGAAGCGTATTGGTTGGGCGAGTGTCATGGGAGCACCATGACACGAGGAAGCGATCGGTAAGGGGTTGGCATTGAAGCCTATCGGTTGGGCGAGTGTCGTGGGAGTACCATGACACAAGGAAGCGATCGGTAAGCGGATGGCTTGGAAGCCTATCGGTTGGGCGAGTGGCATGGGAGTACCATGACACGAGGAAGCGATCGATAAGTCACAAGTTGTGACACTCATGTGTGAGTAGCTTTCATTGGTGGAACCTCACGAGCAAGGAATGTAAGAGGGAAAGATCGGAATGACACGGGAGGCGCACAAGTAAGAAAAGAAAGTTGGCATCATGAATGGATGTTGAGTTAGACTGGTCTTGGTTAAGAGTAACCTTGGCGCCGCACGGGTCATATTCCGCTGCGTAGTAAGTCGGCCCGTGGCAGTTGGTATCAGAGCCTAGATGGTCGATGAATGGTGAATGACCTTCCAGGGCTGAAGATTTATTTGATTAAAAGGGATACCAATTGGACAGCGATGAAGACGGATGTAACTGGCTTAATAGTGGGTGCGGTTGCATTGTCCATGCAAGCCTTTGAAGTTATGAAATGGCCGAGAGCAGGCCAAGAGTTGCCGAGAGCAGGCAAAGAGGGGCCGAAAGTAGGCCAAGAATCGGGTTGAGAAACGAGTAAGCTAGAACAAAGGAAGGAAAGGCAAGTGCCTTGTATGAATGTGTTGACACTTGTGGGGGACTAGGTGAATTGTCCAAGGAAGAGTCGAATGAGCATATCTATCAGACCTTCTCCTTGAGATCGTAAGCAGCCAAGAGTAGGCCCACTTCTCAAGGGGAGTCGTGAGTTGTTACATCCTCGAGACTGTAAGCAGCCGAGAGTAGGCCCATTTCTTGTAGGATCCTTGAGATCGTAAGCCGCCAAGAGAGAGCGCATTTCCAAGGAAGCTTTTAGCAGCGCTCCTTCGATGGTCGAGTTCATGAAGCCAGAGAGTTAACACGAGTTGTCAGCGATAAAGCCAAGAGTGGGCAAACAAGAGATTGTAAATGAAGGGTTCTAGCGAGCTCTTATATGACCGGGTTGGGTCAATTGAGTGAGATAAAAGGCCAAAAAGGGGCCAAGCAAGATAAGAAGGCCGTGGTGGCCAAGTTTGAGAAAAGCCAAGATGGCGAGGGTGAATTCCATGAAAGCAGGCAGTGCCGATTGTCAAATTGATTGTGCGATGGATGAATGTCGCAGTGGGTGACATTACCTAGGTGTGCACTTGAGAAAAACACACTGAATGTCAGAGGGCGAGCGCTATGTCTTATGGGGGACACGTCTTATGGGGGACGAGCTCGTGCAACGTCTTATGGGGGACGCACTTCTGCCTAAGTTGTGGGAGTATCAGGTGTTCATTTGAGAGTGAAGGCTGGGAAGACAAAGTTGATGGCACTATCCGTATCAAGCTTCAAGAGAGTGAAGCAAGAGGAAAAGTGGGGGAGAACCCCAAGCAAGAGGAAAAGTGGGGGAGAACCCCAAGCAAGAGGTAAAGTGGGGGAGAACCCCAAGTGCTACGAGAGGAGTAGCGAATGTGAAGCCAATAGTACCAGGCAAGAGGCCAAGAGGGTAGAGTGATTGAGCAAGGCAGACCAGCCCACAATAGGCAACTGCGAGAGTGCCGGGTGATCATGCCACAGAAGAGTTATGAGATAGTAGGAAGACTTCCAAGAGGGCAACTGCGAGCGTGCCGGATGTCTTGCCTTGATGATGGTGGAATGTCCTAAGTTTGGACAAGTGAAGAGCTTAAGAAGCAAAGCCGGGGATGCTATGAAGAAAGCCGGCATAATCAGTGAGAATGAGAAAGGCGGACGAGGGTGGATGATAAACTCTAGATGGCTTATGCAAAAGAGAAAATGTTGAAGGTTGTCTTTGGCCAAGTTCACAGATGGGCGCAAGTAGGCGGTGAAGACATTGTCATTTGCCAAGTTCACGAATGGGCGCGAGAAGGTCGTGACCAAGGTGTGTCAGCTGCCAAGTTCATGAGTGGGCGCGAGAAGGTTGTGACAAGTCATGCTAGCCAAGTTCATAGGTGGGCGCGAGAAGGTCGTCACGAGATGTGATTCCAAGGTTGGAGGGACAACGAGAATTGAAAGAAGTATGATAGTAAGCAAGCCTATAGAGCCAGCGAGAAGCGGACGAGAGTTGCACGTCAATGAAGAGCATTGACATTAAGTGGGGGAGGATGTCACGCGCTGCACGTAAGGTTAGTGCAGGCGTGTATGTCAATGAAGGGCATTGACATTGTAAGTGGGGGAGGGTGTCACGAGCTGCACAATTGGTTGTGCCATCGTGACACTTCCTAGGCCCTATGCCGAAGAGTGGGTGTCGAGCGGCAAGCATGCAAGCTGATTGCGGGCTGATTGGGTGTTCAGTGGCATGTCCAAGTGGCAGTTTCGTAATTAAGATGAACTTCTAGGTTCGAGGCACTTAGGCTCGGAATTTGGGAAAAGTCTGAACACGGAAAATGTCCGGGACGTCGAAAAGAGTTGAATACACTTGACGGCATATTTTTATGAGCTTGTATGAATTAATTATGGAAGTTGCCCCTCCTCGGATATTTGATGTTTCCTCCTGCAAAGTCCAGTTTTCTCTAATATGCTCTATAGGGGGGGTACCTGGTGTCTGACTCTCCACCACCCTCGGTGCCGGCCTTATGGGGCACTAAGCGAGTCACTCCTGGGGGACCTTGGGGAACCTAGGAGCCGGGCGGATGTCACCAAAGAGTGGTGGCATGCGTTTCCATGAGTCAGGAAGTGTCATGGACAGTATTGGCCGGTAGGCCGATATTGCGGGTTCATGCAGGTGGCGAGGTTCGTACGTGGGCGATCCTTATGCCAGCGGCATGGACGAACTTGTGGGCTTAAGGAAGATGTGTCGGAACCCCGTGGCGCGCAATGGCCACGGAGTAAAGCGACGTGGGCATAGGTTAGGGGTTCGACCTTGCCCAAAGGAAAGAGTTGCCAGCAAGCACGGAAGGGCGACACCGTGCTAGAAGGAAGGAAGCCTATAGTGGGAAGATGCGGGCAAGTGGCCTATGAAAGATATGCTGGCAAGACGGATACGATATCGGATGACATGTGGGAGGTGAGCCGGGGAGGCGAGCCTCGCCCAAGAAGTTAAGACCCAAGGGCAGAATTGCCCACATGAATACCCCGTAGGTGAGGGTTAACAAAGGATGCCTATATGCCGAGTGAGCATGATGATGGATGCTCAGGAGGCAAGTAACGTGCGCATGCTTCCAAGGGACGGTCAGATAGAAGGAAGCGAGGACCATCAATGTCTCGATCTACTGTCATGCCGCTTGCTACGAGGTGAAAGGTGCACGCTTGTTAGTAAGGGGTTGGCATGGAAGCTTATTGGTTGGGAGAGTGTCATGGGAGCACCATGACACGAGGAAGCGATCGGTAAGGGGTTGGCATTGAAGCCTATCGGTTGGGCGAGTGTCGTGGGAGTACCATGACACAAGGAAGCGATCGGTAAGCGGATGGCATGGAAGCCTATCGGTTGGGCGAGTGGCATGGGAGTACCATGACACGAGGAAGCGATCGATAAGTCACAAGTTGTGACACTCATGTGTGAGTAGCTTTCATTGGTGGAACCTCACGAGCAAGGAATGTAAGAGGGAAAGATCGGAATGACACGGGAGGCGCACAAGTAAGAAAAGAAAGTTGGCATCATGAATGGATGTTGAGTTAGGCTGGCCTTGGTTAAGAGTAACCTTGGCGCCGCACGGGTCATATTCCGCTGCGTAGTAAGTCGGCCCGTGACACAAAGCAAGGCCGCAGAGTCCTCCACCTGGATCATTAGTTCTTAGAATTCTCATGTATCCATTTTCACCCCACTTTTCCCCCCATGAATTCTTGATTAGCCAGTAGTCGGTGTCTTTTTCAGTCCCATACCCAATAACTGTTACAGCATGGTTCAGGTGTTCACCACAAGGACCTTCGAAGACGCCACCTCCGTACATCTTAAATTCCTTTCCACTACCGTCGATGGCAACCGCGATCGGTTGGAAGGAAACAGCATTGAGGAGAGGACGTTCTCTGACATAAACCCCATTGTTCACTCGACCATAGCTAGTAATCGTTGCAGCATGATGAGCTGCCTTACGAGTGTCGCATGCTTGGAACGTTTGGTTTAAAGAAGTGCTCAGGTATGGGTACTCTTTTGTAGTAGCAATTCCTTTATTTTTCATTATGTATTTAAAAGCTGATTCTATGTCACCTTGTTTGCAGCGACTACCATCGTCGTCACATTCCAAAAGTTGTTGCTCGGACAAGGAGACCAATTTGCCGGTTTTGATTTTTGTAATCCCTTCCACGGCGGCCACCGCCGCAAATGTCCAGCAAGCACCTACATATAACATTCCAAAATAAGGCAAGAAAGAGTGGATATAGGAAATATATAATACGAGGAAGGTGTGAGGTATATATGGTTCTAGCTTCTCAATAACTTACCACATGAAAATTGATTCTTGATAGGAGTCACAGCTCCATGTTCCCTCCAGTCCATCCTAGCTGGGATTTGCTCGGTGGCCAGGCGCCTTTGGTACATAAACGATTCATCTTTGGATGAAGCCGTGAAACTTGAGTGGATGGGCGTTTTGTATCCAGTATGAGGTTTGAGGAATTCTTCATCAGTCGTATCAGAGAATTGATTGACACTTAACGTGTACGACTTGTCCCCGTCATTGTTGAATTTTTCCACAAACTCTACATTCTTCTTGAATATAGCAAAACGCCGTTCCTTCTCTGCGCTGTCTTGGTAGACACGCCCATACTCGGCCATCCATTGCTCATGTTTTTCAGCAATGGAAGCTTTGTAGACTGCGCGAGATGTGGCTTGGGATGCAAATGTCCCCAAGACGATGCATATGGCAAGCGTCACAAGGTTTTCTCCAAAAGCCATCTTCGAAAAACAAATTAGTACCCTCAGATCTGTGTAAACAACTAATAATGAGTTTGGAACTAATAGAATAATTATTAAAGTAGCCCTGGAACCTAAGCACAATATGAATGCTTCATGGGGTTTGTAGTTGTATAGAAGATGATCGAGCGCGCATCTCAGCCATCGCCGGGTCACCACTCATACTCATACTTATTAGCCCCAAGGACTAAAATATCGGTAATTTGGGAAATATTGAGGGTTAAAAAAATAGTAATTTCAAAAAATATATCGGGAAAATATCGATATTGAAAAATAATTTATGAAAATTTAAATAAAAACATGGAAATATTGGATGTAATTTTGAGAGATGTTTATTTAATCAATTGTCTACTATATTTCGTAAGAAAATATTGTATAATTTTTAGTCTATAAGGAATTGTAGTAATTTGAGATAAAACAACCATTGAGAATTCGTAAAAATATATTTTAAAGTATAAATATCTAATTGACTTGAAAAGAATATAGTGAATAATGCATTGTTGAGCTTGTTTCATAAATTCATCATCAATTTATATGACATTTGGTAAGTGGAAGAAAAATATTAAGAAGAACAAATGAAATAGTAGTGGTGCAACAATGCATTACATCTTTTTATGTATTTATAGTATAGTAATGTTAACAAAGGAAAGAAATTAAAAATTAGCTAACAACTAACTTGTAGTTGAATAATAAGGAATGAAAAAAGAAACTGGTAAAATTAGCTCGGATTAGACAATTTATCAAATTTTATTTGTAAGATGATATATATATATATATATCATAATAATTAAATAGAAGAACAATAACAGGATTTGGTTAAGATGGTAAGGTCATTAGGTGTCTAACCACGTGATTAGGAGTTCGATTCCCTTCAAAAGCTTGTTTTAATTTTAATTTGTGGTGGCGACACATGGCAGAACAAGGTAATGGCGGCGACACGTGGTGAAATGACGTTATGGCGCGATATTTTCCAATAATTTCGAAAATATCGCGATATATAGGGAAATGTCGAAAATATCAGACGAAATAAAAATGATATATGAATGATATATTTTTAGGCGAGAAAAACGAAATTATCGCCTAAATATCGGCGATAATTTCGATTTTTCAGTCCTTAATTAGCCCCCCTTTTAACGTTGCAATATGAACCACTAAACACCAGCGTCATTTCCATCATTTTGGACCTTCAGCAAATAGTCAAATAACGTTATTTAAAAAGAAAATAAAAGGCCAATGTGACAGTCTTCAAGCCCGATACCATTAGCAACACGACAACACCAGTCTCTTATTTGTAAGGGAGAGGTCGTGAGTTCGACTCGTTTTAGTATTTCAGTTCTTTTATTTAATAAAAAAAAGTATATAGATGTAAATTTCTTATTGATGCGACCGGCAACTGTCCATTGTTTGAATTTCAAAATTTGAAGACTGAATTTCGACGTATTTTTCGCAAGTGGATGAGCATAATAAATATAGAATCAATGGGTTGTTGTAAATTTTTTTTTTTTTTTTAGTGGAGAAACTGAGTACATATTTATGGATTCCTGATTAAGAGTTGTAGAAAAATGAGCACGAACAAGTCCAACTTTTGTATACAATGAAGTCCTAATGACTTGCTTTGATCGGGCATAGGGCGAATGTTATCTTTTTTCTTCGTGGACAAAATGAGCATCAACAAGTCCAAATTCTGTGTTTGTTTCTTTGATGATGAAGGTCGAAATTATATGGTGAGAAATGTCTTAGTGACTTATTCAAAAGAAGAAAAGTCTTAGTGGATGCATAGACTTTTACGGTCTTTTTTCCCCTAATCAAACTGAAAATGAGTTAGATGATATTAGCTTCTCGGAAGCAAACAAAATCTCACCTTCAATCCCACCGCCGATTCCCATAATGGAGAAATTATTAACAAAAAAAATTAAAAAAATCTTAAAAAATAATATATGGAAATGCAAACTAACATAAGATTTTTTTTTAAATCACGACGTTATTTTCATTAGTGGAACTCAAGAAAAAGAGAATGATACAAACAACCACTTCACTCCCTCAGCACTACCAGATAATGGAACTAAGCAAAGAACCTCAATTAAGACCTAAACTTAAACAAGATAACTTAATGCAATCCAACTCTAGCATGAACCTCAAATCAAAAGAAAAATTTACCAAATTAGAAAAAAAAAATACTTGTGTGACCAGCTTGCTTATTTTATTGATTGAGAATCACTTTACACAAAGGATGTATTGCCAAGATCTAAACTAATTAAATTGGCCTTAAGACAAACAAAAAATTGATTCAACAAAACAATACCACAAGACCCACATCCCACGTCCAGCTAAGCAAAGCAGGCCCAAAGCCCACAACCAAAGGAGAAAATTTGAACTTGGAGACACCCTTGTCATGAGCCACCTCGATGTTGTCAGTATAATATCTCGTATGTGAAAGTTGTTAGCAACAAACATTTGGTTTCTGATTTTGGGATGAGTAAGAGAGGAGATTAAAAATCAGAAAATCAGTTTTTTTCCCAAACTCAGCTCGATTACTATTCACCCGAACTCGGGTATTGTTCACGTGAATTTTCCCTATTTGTTGCTGAATCTTTCTCCGACCATATCTCCGTTGTCCGGTGACAGAATGGAGTAAGACCGTGGCGTTGGAACCGTCTTTTCGTCTCCTACCGATCTTGGTTAGTCATTGAGAGAGGTTCGAGCTATTTGAAGCCCATAAATGAATAAACAATACGGCTGCTCCTTTTAAAGAAGTGAGAAGAACTCTCTCATCCGAAAAGCAATCAAGGTGATTCTTCTTCTATTTTAAAGCTTGTATGATGTATATCAACCCTCTAAAACAGTTTTATCTATTTCGAAACACACAAGGAGAATCGACGAATTCTTTTTCTAGGGTATGTGAATAGTGCTGATTTTAAGTTTTTCCTCAATTGGACTGTTTAGGCTTCGATCTAGGGTGGTAAATTTTGAAGATCATTGGTTGTCACCAGAATGGTGGCGGCCCATGAACAATCTTCATGAACAATGATTTGTAAACAGTATTTCATTAACAATGTTCAGCTATAATGAATCGTCACCTTATATTTTACGTATCGTTTTCTAAGCATTTTATCATGGTATTAGGTGACTGACAAATCGAGTGAGGGAATCGCTCTCGGTGTCGTGGAAGTTGCACGCAAGAAATAAGGTGAGTAAACCTCACAATGATCATCATGATCGAAGTAGTGTTATAATTATTGAATTTAGTTTGAGCTGTTAACATAGTCGTTGCATCACTGTCTTATAAAAATTGTTCTAAAATATGTTTTGGTTTAAATTACGTGAACTTGATCATCTATGGTTCATGGGTAAGTGAAACACTATTTTAATAAATGATTTTAAAAGGTATTAGTGATTATAGACTATGGTGAATGTGAGTAAATCTCACTATGACAAGTCTACCCTTGGCGGTGACTCATATTTACGATTTCTTAAAAAGAGTAAACTATGACATCTATATAATATAGTTGGTTGTGTATGTGTACAAAATGGTAAATACGATACATATATATATATATATGGGTTGCTATATTGTATAATGTTACGGTTTTATTTCAATTATGAGATTGTATTGTTTTGATTAATTGTGGCGGATGAGACCGGAAGGGAGATAATGTACTTTCCGGTATAATGGATCATTAGAGTGACTATATAAATATTGTTGTGCAAGAGTCGCTTGGTTGTAGTACAATAACATGTGTGGATTGTTATATTGTACGTGTTGTTGTGGTGTGCATATATATCATGCGTGGATTGATATATATTGTATGTGTTGTTTGTGGTGTGAATATATATCATGCGTGGATTGATATATATTGTACCTGTTGTTGTGGTGTGCATATATATCATGTGTGGATTGATATATATTGTACGTGCTGTTTGTGGTGTGCATATATATCAAGGGTGAATTGATATATATTGTGCATGGTTTTAATATTGAGTTAGTGGGTAACAGATCGGTTACTCAGTGTTTGTCGGTGTACTGCATGAGGGGTAACAGATGAGTTGCCTAGGTCTCATGAGTGCCCATGTTTTTTAGTGATATTTGGGTAACAGATGGGCTACCTAGTGTCTGCCGGTGTACTGCATGAGGGATAAGAAATGAGTACATGGGTCTCATGAGTACCCATGTTTTAAATGATTTTAGGTAACCTGATGGGTTGCCTAGTGTCTTTCGGTGTACTGCATGAGGGGTAACTGATGGGTTGCCTAGGTCTCATGAGTACCCATGTTTTTGAATGATATTGTGTAACAGATGGGTTGCCCAATGTCTCATGATTACACATATTTAAATAATATTGGACAACCAGATGGGTCGTCCAGTGTCTCATGAGTACGCTTGTCTTTAAATTTTATGTCATATTTCCTTTTTAATCATATGTATGTTATATTGTTGGTTTACTCATACGGGCTGAAAGCTTACCGGGTTTGTGTTTACAATCCCGGTGCAACTATTCGATGGTGTATGAGATAGTTATGCAGGTGGGGATTAGCAGATTCGGAGGGCTTACTCTAAAGATTTCTTTATTATGTTTGTTGTGAGGATTGAGTGAATTTTACATTTTCATTGGTTATAATACTGAGGTATAAACTGGTTATGTATTATTCAAGTCGACTGAGTCGATTGTGGACTCAGTTTCAATACACTGTTATTATAAGATGATTTCAATAGATTTGAGATTGTTTTACAGTTTTCATGGCTTTAAATTTAAATTTTTATCATTCGAAATTTCGAAGTTATGACAGTCAGGGCTCGCCGAACCAAGACTACCACCAACCAAGAGGGGGAAGGAGGTACATTAGAGCCTGAGACGCCACCCAACCTTCATAACAAATCTGTTGGAACGCCCTCCCAACCAAAGAAACCATGAGCATCGAATCCAAGCCAACCCTGTAAATCAATTACGCGATATGAGTATAAAACCAAAGATCATATGCCTAATGACTAATCGTTACTTTAGTGAATGAGATCAACTTACCATCTTCATGAAAAACAACACCGTGATCCATTGCTCTTTAATTGGAGGATACAAAGTGCTAGGTAAGGTCTTCTGTTAGTCACTAGTCTTTTGCTTTCTCAATGGACAGAAACTCACGCAATAACTCGTAGTGATAACATGGACCTTTACCATCTATATATAGAGAATCCTTAACTTGTAAGAGTCATTCTATTAAGAATATCCTCTGAGTTAAGTTATTTTATTTATGTTTCTAATTCAATACTGATTTGTTGTCTTGCTTCTAGACTTAGATTAAGATTCCTTACCATAATGATATAATACATGAAATCATTAGGAACTAGATTTGATACTGTCTTTGTTTCCATGTAGAAATAGATTATGACATTAAACATGATAATTATATAATTTGTAATATGTCAATTTATCTAACAAACCCCCGCCACCAATGGTCACAATTGAAAGCCGAAGATATCGCCATCAATATTAGAACTACCCCAGAGTTCGACGACACAACCCCCCCCCCCCCCCCCCCCCCCCCCCCCCCCACCAAGAGAAGAAGGATGGATGTTGATGCAAAAAAGCACCTCTGATTAGATCCTTGACGGATTGAAGGCTCGAAGACTGCAAGCCATAAGCAAACCTAGCATGTGGCTTCCCCCAGAGACAGAGAGAGAGAGAGAGAGAGAGAGAGAGAGAGAGAGAGAATTCCTCAAATCGACTTTTGCATCTCTTATGCTCTCGTTTGATGTTTTACATAAACAATCTTGATTTGCTTTTTTAGCTTTTTTCTTTAACCCAAAGTTATAGAGTAATTACTCCATAGCCAAAATAAAGAATAAATTAACAAATCTAAGTTTGTTATTAAGTCTACAACAACATTTCCTAAGCGAAGAACATGAGAGCAACAAAATGACATTCACCTTAATGAAGTTCCTTTGATAAAAAAAACAAAAATCAAAATGACATTCACTGATTCACCGAATGAGTGTGATAACCAATTTAAGCAAACTATACGAAGAGGCCATAGTAGGAAAAGGTAAAAGAGGCAATGCATGCAACAACACTAGTAACGTCGCTCTGAAGCTAAATTAGCGCGCGCAAAGTGTAAAATCTTCTAATATTGGTTGTGGAAATGTGGAATGCCATGTCTAATCATCATGGTGCATGTGGCTGAGAAATTTGATGTCAGTCATGTCAAATATAGCCACACATTACATTCAATTTTTCCAAAGTTGATTGCATGTTACTAGCAGCTGCAAAATTGTTTGAGACCACAAGCTTAAGCCTCATAAAAGTATCCAGAGATAGCTTTGAGCTCTACTTGGAGAGTTGTGGGAAGTGAATTCCCCCGGGACAGTAACATCTCTTAGCTTTTATACTCGTATGCGTAGTTGCTACTTTGATCTAGCCATAGAAGGGAATAACCTATCTTGATTTGGCAGTGTAGATTTGATGTATTCACGGTTTTCAATTTGCTATGAGATTGGTTAGAACTTATAACTATGCTACCGTCTGGACTTCCGAACCTTCGTTAGTTAGTGGGCTAAGACAATTACCCTTGGCTCAAATAGAAGTTAGACCATTACCCTTCTGCAAAATATACAATTCAAATTGAATATTCATCCGCCACCAACTTGGCACACGCGCTCACCGGTCCCTCCCTCCAGAAGCTAGCTCGATCGGCAATTCAGCACCATAGTGAACTCATGATGCTGCATTTTGGTTTCAGATCTGTGCTCATAGTTTCATTTGCAGATGTTGCTCCCGAGATCACGAAAATATATGATTTCATCTTCTGTAACAAACCCATATTTACAGTTTTATATAAACTTCTCTGCGACGGCAAGGATGTGAGCTCAGCTCCTTACGGTGAGTACCGGTGGCAGATAAGAACCATATGCGTGCTTCAGATTTAGAGTAACAAAATGGTTCAGTCTTTCCGATCGAGGAGTTAGAGAAAAAGAAACAACCTTGCTGATTGAGAATGTCAAACAGTCATCTATGTTGTCACTAATTAAGCGAATTATTTTCTTTGCTTACTAATGATGTGATTCGTAGGGTGACTTTTGGGAAGAAGTATAATGGTGATGGTGAAGGTGCAATGAAGTTTGATAAGTTGCTTGGGGAATTTATGGAGTTGTTGGGTGGTTACTCTGTTGGAAAATTTATTCCATGGCTTTCTTGGGTTAATTACGTTACCGGGTTTGATGCAAGAATAGAGTTTTTTGAATACAATTGTTCAGGAGAACATGGTTACTTAGGATTCTTGGCACGGAGGGAGATATCTGTGGTGAAGGTGAAGCTAAAAAGGATTTTGTGGGTGTCCTGCTCGATGTGTGGAAGAACAATATATGTGGCTTATCATTGGATAGAGTACCAACTAGCATTCGATAAAATGATGAGCCGTCATCAGTGAGTTCCTTCTTAAAAACGGTATCCAACTAGTACCAACAAAAAATGTGTTAAAAAAAAAACTAGTACCAACAATAATCTATCCTTTAGTAGTACAATAGTTGACGAATCCTAACACAACTTCGTTCATCAATTAAACTTGAAAATGGTTGATTAGAAATAGCAACTGCACCCTTGGCTTGATTGTAATAGCATATAAGCTAGGTTATTTGACTTATTTCGCCAAGTTTTTCAGAGTTTTTAACTTTAGAGACGGAAATGAGAGTGGGCCGTATGTAACTCGGAGAAGATTGAGAAAACAAAGTGAGTTTATGGAACCCAACTTCATAACAAAACTGAATTTCCTCATAAAGAAGTAATGTAAGAATCATGTGGCTAATAACTTGGCAAATTATGGTGATACTTCCTCTGGGCTGACGTGGTGTGCCTTGTCCCCAATATTTATCTAAGCACAATGTAATAGCGACCAATTAGGTCTACCGAAATTTCGTATTCGTTAGTTGTTTTGTGTGACTTTTTTTTAAGAGTTTATTATTGGATCTCTGAAGTTCTTTTTGTGAAAAAAAAAGTAATGTAAGAATCAAAATTCATCAGTAATGTGCTAGGAATATCATAATGTCTAGTATACAAAGGACTCGACAGATTTCAAATAAAAACTCTCCAAATGAGTGAGATTTATATGTTGGACTAGAGCAAGGTCAAATTGAACTGAAATATGGGACCAAGAGAGCAAAATCATTTGTTTTTCAGGGCAGCATACTTTAGGAACCCGATGTAATTTAGTAGAAATTTCATTTGGATACAAAGATGGAAGGGTCGAAGTCACCTTCATTGGGCACCTGTAACTTCAATTTTTGCTATTTCGATAGTCAGATATCAATAATTTACCCTGGCATGTCTGTTGGATTTGGAAGGTCATATCTTTTCACTCATTTGGAATTATGAATCTGCTCTATATTTTTGAAAAGGTCCGGACGTCTACTTTCCAACGGAGTTTACAGAACGAGATTACTACACCTGAGGAGGGAGTGGATCTAAATTTACTAATTTAGTGAACCATATTCTTATGAGAAATTACAAGTTTACATGAAATGAAATGCTCAAACTATTGAAACTAATCAGTACATGTTTGTACCCACACAAGAGCATCTTATTTATGCCATACTAATAGGAAGTACTCAGATTAAACTAACTAATGAGTTCCGCAAGTGTAATCTCTGGTTATCTTGAAGAGCTTGCAGGTTGGGATGATAAGACCTGAGAAACCATGTGCATTGTTGGCCTGGACTGTGGATGTGGATGTTTGCATGCAATTGCCAGCCTTGCAATGGTTAGTAATTCATCCTGAACATGAGATGTGGGAGCGGGAAGGCGTTGAGTAAATAAGTATATATATATATATATATATATAGAGTTATAGAGTAAATAAAGAACAAAATTTCGGAAACGTGTAATTAACTAATTTACCGGGTGCTATATATCCATATGTGCCTGCACTAGCAGACCAATTCGATGAATCTGCATTTAGAAGCATAGCAGTTCCAAAGTCTGAAATACAAGGTTCATATTCGCAATTGAGCAAAATGTTCTTGCTTGATGTCTCGATGCACTATTGGTGGGGACCAATCATGGTGCATATAAGACAGTCCATGAGCTACACCTTTCACAATCCTCACCCTAGTGCTCCAGTCCAACTTGTTAGCTTGGTCTTCTTTGCTCAATACTAATGACAGACTACCTTTTTCTCGGAGGTTCTTCCCTCCACCCTGTTGAGGTTCACCCCATATATCTTAACGGCACGTGTTATACACGATTTAACGGACCTGGGTTACGCAACCAAAAAAGAGGTCGCAACAATGTGTTTTAACCGTCCAAATTGTAACCGGCACATTAATTTTTGGGAACTATGAGGAGCAACTGAGCAAGTGGTCCAAAAATTTGTCAGATCTTTAAGAATCCAGACCGAAGTCGCTCTTCTCTTCGTCTATAGACTGCCGATCCCTTCCCTTCCCTTCTTTAGAGTTTCTTTGTTCAGCTGTTCAACCTTTTTCCTATCCATATCCATTTCGTAGTTTTGATGCCAGGGACAAATATATAATTGAGGCCAATATCATCCATATCAATTGCAGAAAATCCAGTCAACATCTCCAACCCATGATTCAAATCCACTGTGACTCCATTCGCATGTTTCTCTTGCTCTCACTTTCTCCTGCTCTTCATATTCAGTACCCACAACAAAAAATCTGGGTTTTCTATGAAAGGGTTGTTTAAGAACATGAAATGGGTAATTTATATGGAGCCGTCTTCATCTGCTTTACCATTATTAAGATCTGGGCTTTTAAATTATTTTCTGGGTTTCCATGAGAGTGATGAGACCATATATTATGAACAATGGGTAATCAGTGTCAATAGAGATAATGAGTTAGGAGAAGGGAAAGGATGAGAAAGAAGAGGAGGAAAAAGGAGAGACACATAAGAAGGAAGATATATCAGAAAATAGAGGAGGAGGAGGAGAACAAAGAGGAGTGAAGGAGAAGAGTAAATTCGCACACTTTAAAAAAAAAATTAGCACACTTTTAGTATAAATGAAATATTTTACTTTTATCAGTTTGGACTGTGGTCACAAAACTGCCACGTGACATTTTGATATTTATATTAATTTTTAAAATGCTGAAATGTTTTTGAAATCATTATAAAATAGTTCGAGTGCTCGAAAAAGTTTTATAAAATTATAACGCTCTCAGAATAATACATTCTAATGATCGCAAGACGCATATATCATTTTAGAGGTAGGATATACAAAACATTTATCTCGGATCGTGATTCAAACACAGTGACAAACATATATAGTTAAACATTTAAGAATAGCCACATCTCACTTTTGGGATCAAATCAAACAGTCGATTTTTTATTTTGTCAAATTTTGTTACATAAAACACAACATGATTATTAAAATTGTATAACATGTTTCACATATTATATGTAAGTATGTAAGTTTCCAAACCAACTATACATAACAAATGAATTCTTAATAAACGGCGTAGGATATTATCAATATAGTGAAGTATAACTACATTAAAAAAATTACTTATTTTCATTAAAGTTTAGGCCTCGATCCATGTACCAAATTTATCTCATTCTTACACCTTAAGGACAGTCTTGTTGTGGGGTAATAAATGACTGAAATTTTTTACATGGGTGCATAAAGCAATCACTATGGGAGTATATTAATTTTTTGAAAATTTTTCGGGCACCAGAGTTATTTTTTGAAATTTTTTGAAGTAACTAAATAATTGAAAAAAGTTGTGTGAGGATGGAAATGTGCCACGTGGACTCTTTTGACTTTATTTTATTTTCAAGTTTTTGAAATCTTACTAGAATCTTAAAAAACAGTATGAAGTTGTTAGAAATGTTGAGTAGATTATGTTGATAAATTTTGGTGTTGATCGGAGGCTGCCAGAATAGTGGCAGTGCAGTTATACTTCGGTGAATTTCATCAATTTTTGACTTTGTTCGGTTCTCGATCGACGCAGTTAGCCCTTATTAACACAATATATCCTTAATGGTAGCCGTGTGCGTGTTAAAGTTTATTTTCTCAGTGTAGTTTGTCTATAAACACACATTTACATATCATCTAATACAACTACATTGCTATGCACAGTGTGATTCACATGACTAAAATTCACAAAATGATGTTCCGACCATTAGATGTAATCCCCACACTGAAATATGGCTACGGTTCAAATTTCATCAATTTTCGACTTCGCTCGGTTCTCAATCAACGTGGTTAGCCCTAGTTAACACAATACATCCCTAAAGGTAGCCGTGTGCGTGGTAAAATTTATTACATATTTTTTGAATGCATCGAGAGAACAAATTATCTCGAGATTGTAGTAATTTTTGGAGAATTTTTTGAACAAAATAACTAGTGAAAAGTCCAAAAATGAGTATGTAGCGCAATTCTGACCACCCATTTGACCACTTTTTTGTGTTTGTTTCTTTTTTACTGATTTCTCAACTTCAAAAACTCTTTTGAAATAGCTTCGGTGTCCTAAAAAATCCACAAAAATCATTACACACTACCACGGATGCACTCTATCCAGTGATGTAAAATTTTTCAAATAATTATATTCGGGTAAAACGGCTGCCCTTAGGCATGTATGAGACAAAACAAGTTAATTGTGTGGATCGAAGTCCAAACGTTACTGAAAATTAGTAAACTTTATACCACGGCTATAGTACACTATATCGACGATATCTTACGGTCGATTTTTATAATTTTTATTCCTTCAGTGTAGTTTGTCTATAAATACACACATTTACATATTATTTAATACAAATTTTATACTACATTACAAGGCACGTTATGTTTTATATGACTAAAATTCACAAAATGAAGCTCCGACCGTTGGATGTGATCCCCACACTTGAATATGTGTACGATTTGAAGTTCATCAATTTTCGACTTCGTTAGGATTTCGATCAATGCGGTCAACCTTAGTTAACACAATACTTCCCTAAAGAGAGTCAATAGAGCAGATTATTTAGAGCTAGAAGTAATTTTTGAGATTAAATTTATTTTAAATTTTTTAAATGCATCGTTGACACAATGATTAACTAGAGATAGTAGTAATTTTCGGACATGTGACACAATGATTTTTTAGAGTATTGCAGTTCATTGAAATTTGGTAAAAGTCAAAGAATGGACACGTGACACAATTTTAGCCACTTATTTGTCTACCTTGTTTTGTGTGTGGTTTTTAAAATGAATTATCAACTTTAAAAACTCTTTAAAAATAACGGTGTTGTCCGAAAAATTCCGTGAAAATTACTACACGCTACCATTGAAGCACTCTATTCAGTGATATAAAATTCTTCAAATAGTTATATTCAAGAAAAACAGCCACTCTTAGGAAGGTATGAGGTATAAATTGTTAACCATGTGGATCGAGATTCAGACGTTACTAAAAATTAGTGAAAGTTGTACCATGACTATAGTACACTATAGCGACGATATCCTACGATTGATTTTTTTAAATTTTATTCGCTCTCTGAAGTTTTGTTTTTATAAACACACACATTTACTTTATAATGTGATAAGTTAATTTTAATTTTTAAAATAAGTGACTAATTTTATTTTAAACTTAATATATAAGTTATGATACGTTAGTGAAGACTTTAGTGATTGACAACACTAGTTCACAATATAGTCTATCGACACCAAACCATGTGATCAGAACATATATTTAGTGACTTCTCTTAGAGTATATTAGTGACTTCTCTTAGAGTATATTAGTGGTATTTTCGATTTACCAGAAATTCAAACGGTCAAACAAAGCCTGAATTGGATAAAAAATTTACATGATCTATAAATATAAGTATCAAATACATCAGATGTTGTCGATTTATCTCGAGAAATTATCTCCATATAGTCGCTTTATAAATGCATAAAGAAATTGAATTCCTAAAATCATTTTATCAAAACAATATTCTTGAAACTAAAGCCCACTTATTTGGGCATGTAGTATAATTATACATTGTCCAGACCCATATAGAAGGTCATATTTTGTAAAGGTCTGTGCCAATATTTTCCTCTACGATAGCATACCTGTCTGATGGTCCCACCACACCAAAAGCTTCAGCTCCACCTCCGGCCACCGCATGGCGGCGGAGGGGTCTCTTTCTTTTCCTCTTCTCAATGGATATCAGTCCATGGTCTTGCATGTATGATCGATGCACTAGAGAGGGAGAATCAACGAGATGAATAATAAAAGCTTCCCGGTCAAATTCCATGATTTCGGCCAATCCAACCATTCCCTCACCATGAAATTGGTAAAATATCATTCCTCTTCTTTTTCTCTACATGCTAGAGTCGTTAATTTTCCGTTTGAACCCAAATTGATACCTTCTTTTTCTGGGGTTTCGCCCTCTCTTCACTGCCCTTTTTTTTTACCCGACTTGTTGATTTTCAATTTTGAACCCGATGGCTTTTAGACCTCCATATGTTCAATTCAAAGGTTGTTAGGATAGAATAGAATAAGAAAGGAAGAAGAGACTGAGAGGGGGAACCATATGCAATAATTTTTTTAAACAACCACAGTTGCACAAAAAGCGCGTGGTGTTCACTATGGCTCGTTAACACACTCTCGTCACTCCGTTAGTCAAATAACAAGATAGAACAAATTTTGTGGCTGTTGTGCTGCCACGTCAGTGAAATTAGCTGAATGTGAACCTTCACCCAGTGAAGGGAAGAATTTTCGCCTTTTTCTAGGTAATCATAGACCAAGAACGAGCGATGGGCGTGTGAACAATAACCACGAAGTTTCACAAAGTTCCGGTGCCGTATCTCTACTAGCGTCCTTATTTCATTAAGAAATTCTGTTTGAGACGTCTCCTCACCATCATGTACTGAATGGAGTTTCTTCACTGAAACGATACTGCCGAAAAGAAGCTTTGCCTTGTAGACACTACCGGATCCTCCCCTTCCAATGCAATATAGAGCATCAAAATCATTTGTTTCCTTGATGATTTCATAGAACATTTTTCTTCCGTCAAATTCCAAAATGGAATAAACTTCTTTGTGCCCCCACATTGCTCAGTTTTGTATCTTGCAGTTTGCTACTTCTTTTTCTAACCAAGACAATTTCAAGGAAGGCAAGGAAAAACAAAAGTGTCCCCAAAACAGGGAAAACAATGATAAACACAAGTTTTCGATCCCTTTTTGTGGCATGCTTATTTTTCATGGAGGGGCAGGGTTGAAGTCCTACAATAGGGCCACACAATCCTTCATTGCCTTCAATATGAGCATCTTTAATTGCTATGTTGTTTGGGACGGGACCCTGCAACTGGTTATAGGACATGTCGATTTGAACTAAGCTATGCATTTGTTCGAAACTTCTGGGTATGGAACCAGAAAGATTATTGTGGCTCAAGTCTAGCTGGGACAACTGGATTAAATTCCCCAATTTAATAGGAATATTTTTGCTGAACTGGTTGTTGCTCAAATTCAAGTAGTGTAAATTTGAAAAGCCACCTAAAGTGCTTGGAATTGATTCAGCTAAGTAGTTTGAAGGATGATGCAGCGCCTCTTTGTTGTTGTCCGTATATGTAGTTTAGTGTTTTTTTTGTCAATTGCTAAAAACAAGTTTACTAATGCATGGAGTGTCTTTTCGTAGTATATGGTGTTGTGTTTCATGTTGTGGCCCGTTGGGTCCTTTGTTTATTTTAGAGTAACATATTCACAATAAAATTGGAAATAAACATCATACTCAATTGAATTAAATGGCAAATAAGTACAGTATATGATTACTTAAGCCGGAGAAAATAATTAACTGAAGTGTGAAAACACTTGATCAAAACAAAGCATGAAAATGCGAAACATGTAGAGCCAGAGATAGATTGTGCTGGAGGATGTATTCATTATAGGAATAGGCGCAAGTTGTGCATTCCATGGGTTGGGCAAGACCCGACTGTTCTCATCCTAAGGAAGAATGTCACTGAACTAGAGGCATTGACTTTCTCGAATGGGGCGTTCTCATGACCCACTCCCCGAGTGTCAAGTCCCGAGAGATGACCCGCTTGTTATAATGCCGGGCAATATTTTGCTTATTATTAATGTTCCGGAGATGGGTATTATCACAGCGGTCCTCTAGGAGGTTCATGTTGAGTTGTAATCTAGCCGTGTTTGTATCCGGGTCATAAGATTCCACCTGTTCATTGGGGATTTCGGCTTCAACTAGAATGACAAATTATGTGCCGAATGATAGGAGAAAAGGGATTGTCCGGTGGCAGAAGTGGGGGTGATCTGGATGGCCCATAGCACCTCAAGAAGTTTTGATGCACATAGTCCTTTGGCCGCCTCTAGTTTTTTCATCATGGTTTACTTAATTATTTTGTTCACGACTTCTTCTTGACCATTGGTTTGGGGGTATGCCGAAGAGGCATAAAATACAGTAGTGCCATGTTCCGGGTAAATTCTCGAAAAAAAAATCATTATCAAATTGTGTGCCATTGTCTATAATAAAAGCTTGGGTAATGCCAAAGCAGCAATAGATTGCCCGCCAAAGGAAGTTGATAACTTTGTTAGTTGTGATAAGGCCATAGGCTCGGCCTCTACCCATTTGGTGTTGTAGTCGACAAGGACAATGGCGTTTTTTTGTTGAGCCTGGGAAGTAGGGAATTTACCATTGCAATCTAAGCCCTATTGAGCGAATGGCACTGGAGAGACAAAAATGGAGAGTGGGACTGTTGGCCGGTTGGAATGATTAACAAATTTGTGGCACTGGATGCAGGTGCCCATAATGACCTTTATATCCGCCTCGAGTGTAGGCTAGTAGAATCATGTCCGGAATACTTTCAACATAAGAATTTTGGCACCGGACTGGTTCCCACAAATGCCACTCTGGAGAGACTACAAAATTCGTTGCCTTTGCTCTGAGGTAACGCAATTTAACTGGGGAAAGGATTGGCCCCGGCAGTACAACTTGCCTTCACGGACCAAGTATAAAGCGACTTTGAGCCTTAGCCTCTGGACCTCTTTTTATCAACTGGGAGGGTGCCAATGGTGAGGTAGTGGATAATAGGGTCCATTTAAGACGTGGGTGGAGTTGGGTCAGTGGCAAATATCTGAGAGTATGGTTTAGAGATGCTAGGCCGATCCAAAATTTCAATGAAGGTATTCGGAGAATCTGTTTGTAGTGGAAATGTAACCAGCCGAGCCAAAGCATATGTCTTGAAATTTTTAGAACGGGATATCTCTCCGATCTTATAACTATTGAATCCCCGAAGTAAAGCATTGGCCAAACTTTGGAAGGAAAAAAGGTGTGACTGCTTTGACTAAAAGCCCCCACTGACTTGGTTTACAACCACTTGAGAGTCACTGAAGATGTGGACCTAAATACCTTCTATGAGAGCTTCATATTTGTTGTGTTATTGGAGACTTTACACTCGAAACGGAGAGCATATTTATACATGTGTCCCTCTAGTGATGTGCTTCATTGCTCATATTAATTGTTTAAAACCCTATTAATGACAATGAGAACAATCATCAAAGTCGAGGAAGGAGAAAAAAAATGTCGATATAGCAGAAAAATGCCGGGTTTTTGCTGAGAGATGGAGAAAGAAGAAAGAAGAAGGTGAGGAAGAGGTAGAATCATGTTGGGTTTGTGTGCAGTTGTGTAATTAATTTTAGGGGAGATCATAAAAAAGTCACATTTTGGTAGTCAAATTACAAAAAATTCACCAACTATTTAGAAATTATAAAAATGTCATTTTTAAAAATCCTTTAGAGCGTTGCCCTTGAGTTTTAAGAAATATACAAAATGTCACTACATCTAATTTTATCCTATCTCTTTTCTCTCTCTAATAAGCAATATCAATCAAACAAAGATGATGCAGCTTTTCTCTCTCAAGGCACGGGGATGACGTTCGAGGAGGTGTAGGGCAACGCTAGAGGCGCGACTGGACCACATCGGAGACGCGGTATTTGACCATTTTGTGCTTTGCTTAGCCCTTATTGTTGTACTATTGAGTCATTGAGTCGTAGTAAGAGTCTTAGGCGATATTGGATGCATTTTTATGCTTACATGAGTTAAAAACGCATAATTGGTCTAGAGTCCTAGTTTGAGTAGGAATCCTTGTATGACTAGGAAACCTTATTAGATTAGGAAACGTATCATGTGGGAGAGTCCTACTTGAACTGAAACTCTTTTTGCGAAACTTTCCTAATCTAGATGAGCTCATATATTACATTTGTCTTTTCAAGACAACATTTATCTAGATTATGACATAATTTTCAAAACCAATTATATCTTACTTATGATTTTGTTTTCTTATTTTCAGATTGGATTTAAGAAATAATACTAGAGGAAAACAAGGAGAGCCGTGCCTACATGGAGAGTTACTCACGGCTTGGGAGGTAGAGTTGAACAAGGAGAAGCCGTGCACATGGAGTCCTATCATCAACAAGTCATGCAACAATTAAATAGAATTAAAGAAAAAGAGATGGAGCAAAGTAATGCAACAATTAAATAGAATAAAACATGATATGATTTAAGGGAATAAAAAATGGCATGCATTAAGGGAATAAAGCATGACATGATTTAATAGATTAAAGCATGGCATTATAATAGGAAGGAAGATGCAACATCAAAGAGAAAACCGTGCATCCTACCCTCTCTATATATATAAGGCTTCACCTCTCAAATGAGGGACTTCTCCTTTGCATTAAAAAGCCAAGTCTTTCCCAAAATACAACCTCAAACCAAGGTTCTAAAACTTGCTACTCGGTAGTCGGTCGGCCGGCCGGTGAGTAACGAGTAGAGGAGTACTCGATCGAGTACTCGGGGAGTACTCGGATTCTAATTTCTGGATTTTATTATTATTTTTAAAACATATAATCTAATATATAATGTCCAAAATAATAAAAATAATCCATAAAATATTATAATATTTAAGAGATAATAATGTCTAAAAAATAAAAACAACCATTAGTCCATTACAATAACATAAGTAATAAAAGCAAACCAAACTCAATTCTTGCAAACAATCCCAAGCATATGTAACTATGCCTCAAATTCTTCTTCTCCATATCCATCTTGTACTCCCTCCGAATTTGACTCAAAATCAAAACTCCAGTCATATATTTCCTCTTCATCATCGGATATAAAATCATCCTCATCAAGTTCTCTAATTTCTTGGATTCTAGGACCTCTCCTAGGCTCTAAGCCACCATCCACTCTCGATTCCTCTCCAACCCTTTCACTAGGAAGATCCAAAACAACCCTAAAATCTTGTTTTTTTTTTCTGACCGAGTTGACCGATTTGGACCCGAGTTGGACCGAGTACTCGGCCAATTTTCTTCCCGCCGAGTAGAGGCACTGAGTAGATCAAAATCGCCTCAGTAACCAGCCGAGTACCGAGTACTCGCCGAGTACTCGGCCGAGTTGACCGAGTTTTAGAACATTGCCTCAAACATCCTTCACCAAAACAGCAAGCCGTTCTCCCCCATATACCAATTTCATCTCCACCGAAATTACCATTGAAGACACACCTCTAAGGTTCCTACAACGTGTGATTCTCGCAACTCTTCTTCATGAGTTTGTTCGTTTTTTATTTTCTACAATACTTTGTCTATGAAGATTATAGTTTGATGTTTGTGTGGGATTATTATTTTCTATTAACAATCGAAATTTTCATATTGTTTTATTGGATTTTTGGATCTTTGCCGAATTGATGGTTTCCTATAATTATTGAGTTTGTATTTCTATTGTTGTGTTCTAATCATCTTTCTCATACTTTTAGATTATTTTCAGATATGTGCATATGAATTTAGTGCTTGGATGTAGTCCCTAAGATTGTGTTTGAGTGCTAGATTCATCAACCATATTGACACAAATTGAATCATGCCCTAAATAGGTTCGGTTTGTGTTGATTAAAAGAGGTAAAAATTATGGAAATTTGCATGTGAAACAATGGTGGGTGACGCCATACATGAAACGTCTCCAACAAAGATTTGGTGCTTAAATGTAATCTTGTTTGATTTCTACTCTAGGTGTTATTGAATTCGATTGCATGCAAATTTAGATTATGCCATAAGTCAATCTAATTGTATTAGTGTCTAAAAAATATGTAATTGGTCGAATTAGAATGCATGATTGGTTCGAACATGTAATTATGTGGTGTAATGGTAAATTTTGTTTAAGTTTGTTAAAGAGAAGTCGATCATGTAAATAGTATTAATGATTTATTTTCAGTAGTAGTTTTATAATCCAACTCAAATCTCGCAATAACATGATACGTTTTGAGGCCATTTTCATTCCCTGGACTGAACGATCCCTGTTTATTCTATACTAACGATGATGTTTTACCGGGTTTATTATAGATGTTTTAATTAACGATTTTCAAGACTCAGAGACAAGGTACGAGGACAATCGGAGCTGCGAGAACCACGTTGAGGAGAGGACAACGATGCTGAGGAGAGCTTGGAACAAGGGCACAGAGGCACTAGATCAGACTCATCGGAGAAGATGGTGGAGATGTGGATGCCCACATCAAAATTTTTATTTGTTTGTCACATTATAGTTACACTCCATAGGTAGTCCATACTCCATAGGTCGAGTTAGAGCTGCTAAGAACATACCTTTTTTATCCCGGATAACCACTCCAATACCACGTCTCGGCAATTATAGAATGTGCCTCGCCACACCATGGTAATTCTAGCATCCAAGATAATTCATATCAACATCATGAATTTCTCAAACTAATCAGAAAAAAGCTCGTGCATGAAAGTTGCAAATAGTCCTCCACATTGGCTCCAGGTAAACGATCATACTTGTCACATCCCGGAGTGAAACATGAAAAGTATATTTGAATTTAAAGGAAGATTTACAAGCAAACTAAACGAATTGAATGAAAATGGCAAATGAACAAACTAAAACTTTCACAAGATAAGAAGTACTTTTTACATTTCCGCGAAGTTACAATTTTACAAACACAAGATGGAAGGTGATGCTTGTGTCACCGGCCCAAAAAATAACAATTAAACAACACAAAATATAAACAAAAGATTTAATGACAAATATTCTAAAACAATCTCAAATGAAAACTTTACTCGAAAACATTAATCCAAGACATGAGAATGAGATGCATGAAGGCGAAGGCGAACACGAACGCTAACTCTCAAAGAGGCTCCTAGCTCCAGAAATAATAATTAAACCTATAAGAGAATTAATATAAGAGTGAGCGTCGTCCTCGCTTTTCCAGTAGGGGCCAGCTTGCCCATGAGCGTTGAAAACCAAAATCGGGTAAGGATTTAATTAAAAACAAAGAGGGTAATTTTGAAAAACAATAAGGGTAATTTTGAGTACTCAGAGTAAAACCATTTAAATAAAAACAATGAAAGTTTGGGAAAATATCATGCTAAAATTTTTTGGAGCTCCGAAGGTAGGGTAAGACAAATTCAACTACAAGTAATGCTCGAACGATCCTAGTGACTAAATAGTCGAGACCAACTACACGTCTGTTGTAGCAACAGAGTAGTGAGAGTGTCCATTTACTAGAATGCCCTCAATAATAATAATTAATCGTGGATTCAATAATAATCAGGGCATTGCCCCTCCTGAGGTTCACAGTTATCGACACCGTAGGATTATCTAGAATGTTAGGCTCCCGTCACTCTCCGGTCAACACACGCGAGCATTCACTACTTACCTTATCTCGAAATCGTGCTTAGTCTCGAGTTTTCACAACATTTAATGCATCAATAAATTATCAACTGAGAACTAGACTATGCAATTCATAATTGGCTAAATACAACATAGGAGGGTTGGCTCTCCTACCTGGATGACATGCAGAATCCCAACCGTTATCCAAATCCATCATATAACTCCAAGTCTCTGATTTAATCCTCATAACATCAAGTCTGAGTTCATGAGGTATTAAAAGAGTCAACAACAAAATCGTATATTGAAAATAAGTTGATTCAATCATTTTTCCTTAGTTTGACCAGGAAAGTCAATTCTTGACTTTGCATTGACCAAGTCTTTCCTAGGTTAAGCAGGAGTTGATTAAGTTGACCAACTAATTTCCGACCATTTCTCGAATGACTCGAGAATAGTGCAACTTTAATTATCGAACGATATTAAGCACGTGTTAAACATACTCTGAATCGTTTCGATGATTTTCTTATACTGCCGACATTTTACTAAGTTAAATGAGTTCTTGATTCTCGAACCGGGCAAGAATCGAAACTACTATTACTGGTCGTAACTAAACATTACATTAATCGTCGCCATTTTAAATAAATTGTTTTCAGGGCATTTCGTTAGGTTGGTATGTTATTTAAGGAAGAACCGGCCCTAAATTATCTTCGGTTAAAGTAAAACCATTAAAATCATTTAGTAAATAGTAAAAAAGTAACTCAGGATAAAACTGTAAAACAGTAAAGTCAAACCGTAAAATTATAACTTTATGCCAAGGGAATAATAGTAATTTCATGTCATGATAAAATAGTAAAAGTAAAATGGTAAAAACTAATATTTTCACCCTTATCTCTGCAGTCTTATTTCCGGCCTCCCAAACCACCTTCGATCAAATAAACTTCAATCCACAAACAACAAAATCAACAAACAGCAACAATGAAATATTGCAGATTTAACAAGAAGATTAAATTCTACCTCTGATGACTAAAATGCAGAGGTGAAGGCAATGACTCTCTTCGCCTCGATTTGGAGCTGATGCCTTGCCCATACTTGTTGCTACTGTCCCAAACGCTTCACTGAGCTCGCCGGAGTTTGGGTTTATTGGAAGAAGCAAATCATAGAAAGAGGAACAAAGAGATTAAGTTCTAATTTCAATAAATCAAGAAGAAAGAAGGCCAGAAGTTTAAGAGGAAGACTGGGCTTACCAAATAAATGTGTACGGACTCGCCGATGCTTTTGGAATGGCCAATGGGAGGAAGCTCGAAGGTGGAGCACGGCGGCAATTAAGAACATGGAAAGAAAGCCTAAGTTAGTCCCAAAATTTGAGAACCTTACGAAAGAAACTGAGTTGGGTATTCAAGAAATCGATTAAGCTTACAAGAGAGAGGATTAGGAGACCGATCGAAGTTGAAGGAATCGTCAGAATCATAGGAGATGATGACCTGCTTTCTTTTTCCGATTTTTTGAGAAATTGAGAACAAGGTTGTGATTTGTTGGTATGGTTTTGTAGAGAAGAAAGAGGAGAATTTAATGGTGGGATTGCATGTCTGTTTTCCTTGCCGAGAGAGAGAGAGAGAGAGAGAGAGAGAGAGAGAGAGAGAGAGAGAGAAAGAGAGAGAGACTATGTTGCAGGCAGAGAAAAAAGAAAGAACTTGGCCCCAGGTCTTGGACTCGGGTCAACAAAAGAATTGGGACTTTTTACAAAGCCTGTAAACCAAACCCAAAAACTGAAATTCTATTTTTAGAAAAATGTTTGAAAACAAAAAAAAATTTTAGAAAATCTTAAAAACAAAACCGAGCATCGGAAAAATATTTCGAAGACATTTCCGAGCTCGTGGCGACGTGTAGTTTAATAACGACGTATTAAACAACATACTTGACATTTACGCTAAATGTCAATTAATTACTCATAATATATCGGTAATCGAGATTGTTGGATAATCAAACAGTCCCAAAACAACATACATGGTTTCTTCACTCATAAATCTATAGAAAGGGGACGATGTAAATAGAGTTTATTTATATATCCCTGAAATATATATTTATCGAGAATATATATCCCCAAAATATTAAAGTATCTTTTTAAAATGAAATAATCATTAAGGATAAGTTAGTCATTTCACAGATAAGAATAACAAATATAAAAAATTAACATCACCTCTATTAATTAAAGAGATTTGGCGTAAAGAACAACCAACCCTCTATTTCCTACAATGACCCTCCCTATGGGTGATCAAATGGTAAAACAGTAACTATACAAATTAGGGGATATAATTTCAGTTTATTTGGAACTAACTGGCCACGTAAACCCCCCCAAATAACGAGAAATTTTTCTGTGTTATCGTAACACCACGTGATAATACCAAGTGGTCTACCATTCTAATCACAATTTGACATGCAAGATTTAATCAGAACAATTATATTTTAGCTATTTTGTTAAAGATTGTTTTAGGTTTCTTTTCTAAAACCCTAAACTCTAACCTTAAACCATAAATCTTAAACCTTATACCCTAAACCCTATACCCTAAATCCTAAACCCTAAATTATCAATACCCATTAGGTCGTTTCACAAATAATAAAAATATATTAGATTATAATTTTAGTATAATAAATTCACATGTTGAAATATTGTCATGTGGTACTACGGTAGCATATAAAAATTTCTCCAAAATAACCAAGCTTCCCTTTTCCCCATCCCCCAACTCCACGTCTCCAAGCACTCGCGCGTTCACTTCATTTGTATATAAATTGCAGACTTTATATCATGCCTTGATTAAATCCCTACTTTATATCACACTTCATTTTCCTCTTTGTTATGTTGCTTTAGTTTATATACCTTTTTTTTTCAATAAATCTAATTAAATTTGCAAAGACGTTTGTTGTATTTACACTCCTCATGCTGCAGGTAGAGTGTTGCATTCCTTTTCACAATTGATTGAGGAGGTATATACCAAGCCTGATTGAGAAAAAAATACTTTTCCGTTAAGTTTATTTTTATATCGCTTCCCAATTCTACATTTATTTATATCATCTCTTTTTCATTGTAGTGCTTTGCGATAACATGTTTTTCTCATCCATCTTCTTTTTTAGATAATTGTTCTCTCCAACTATTATCTTATGTATAATCTTTTAATTTTTTTTTCTAAATCGTGAATATTATTTTAACGAGATTGTAGTAGCAATAGTTATCTCTGAATGACAGTTAAATTGTGAAGTGACAGTTAAGTACCCACATGGAACTGCCACATGGAATGAGATGTTTGCAAGAAATTAACCTCATTTGTGTCTAAGCTAGATGGGCCTTAGCAAACTATATGAAAAAACTAAAAGAACTGCCCTCAAAATGAAAATTTTCAGTTTCCTATATGTAGAATTTTAGAAAATTTGTGGGAAATTTTCAGTCAAATGAATTATTATTTGAGTATTCATAATCGTGATTTACCAAGTTACTAGCCGCATCATCTCTGAATTTGGCATCAACGCAGCATAACAGAACTGCTTTCATAGTGATAGGTTTGATGTTGTCATACAATCGGATAATAAGCAAGCAAAGCAAGGCCGCAGAGTCCTCCACCTGGATCATTAGTTCTTAGAATTCTCATGTAACCATTTTCACCCCACTTTTCCCCCCATGAATTCTTGATTAGCCAGTAGTCGGTGTCTTTTTCAGTCCCATACCCAATAACTGTTACAGCATGGTTCAGGTGTTCACCACAAGGACCTTCGAAGACGCCACCTCCGTACATCTTAAATTCCTTTCCACTACCGTCGATGGCAACCGCGATCGGTTGGAAGGAAACAGCATTGAGGAGAGGACGTTCTCTGACATAAACCCCATTGTTCACTCGACCATAGCTAGTAATCGTTGCAGCATGATGAGCTGCCTTACGAGTGTCGCATGCTTGGAACGTTTGGTTTAAAGAAGTGCTCAGGTATGGGTACTCTTTTGTAGTAGCAATTCCTTTATTTTTCATTATGTATTTAAACGCTGATTCTATGTCACCTTGTTTGCAGCGACTACCATCGTCGTCACATTCCAAAAGTTGTTGCTCGGACAAAGAGACCAATTTTCCGGTTTTGATTTTTGTAATCCCTTCCACGGCGGCCACCGCCGCAAATGTCCAGCAAGCACCTACATATAACATTCC
The DNA here is from genome assembly GCF_933775445.1 of Argentina anserina. Lineage (NCBI taxonomy): Eukaryota > Viridiplantae > Streptophyta > Magnoliopsida > Rosales > Rosaceae > Argentina > Argentina anserina. Next base: position 6,632,777 of record NC_065874.1, read on the forward strand.
AAAATAAGGCAAGAAAGAGTGGATATAGGAAATATATAATACGAGGAAGGTGTGAGGTATATATGGTTCTAGCTTCTCAATAACTTACCACATGAAAATTGATTCTTGATAGGAGTCACAGCTCCATGTTCCCTCCAGTCCATCCTAGCTGGGATTTGCTCGGTGGCCAGGCGCCTTTGGTACATAAACGATTCATCTTTGGATGAAGCCGTGAAACTTGAGTGGATGGGCGTTTTGTATCCAGTATGAGGTTTGAGGAATTCTTCATCAGTCGTATCAGAGAATTGATTGACACTTAACGTGTACGACTTGTCCCCGTCATTGTTGAATTTTTCCACAAACTCTACATTCTTCTTGAATATAGCAAAACGCCGTTCCTTCTCTGCGCTGTCTTGGTAGACACGCCCATACTCGGCCATCCATTGCTCATGTTTTTCAGCAATGGAAGCTTTGTAGACTGCGCGAGATGTGGCTTGGGATGCAAATGTCCCCAAGACGATGCATATGGCAAGCGTCACAAGGTTTTCTCCAAAAGCCATCTTCGAAAAACAAATTAGTACCCTCAGATCTGTGTAAACAACTAATAATGAGTTTGGAACTAATAGAATAATTATTAAAGTAGCCCTGGAACCTAAGCACAATATGAATGCTTCATGGGGTTTGTAGTTGTATAGAAGATGATCGAGCGCGCATCTCAGCCATCGCCGGGTCACCACTCATACTCATACTTATTAGCCCCAAGGACTAAAATATCGGTAATTTGGGAAATATTGAGGGTTAAAAAATAGTAATTTCAAAAAATATATTGGGAAAATATCGATATTGAAAAATAATTTATGAAAATTTAAATAAAAACATGAAAATATTGGATGTAATTTTGAGAGATGTTTCTTTAATCAATTTTCTACTATATTTCGTAAGAAAATATTGTATAATTTTTAGTCTATAAGGAATTGTAGTAATTTGAGATAAAACAACCATTGAGAATTCGTAAAAATATATTTTAAAGTATAAATATCTCAATAATGCATTGTTGAGCTTGTTTCATAAATTCATCATCAATTTATATGACATTTGGTAAGTGGAAGAAAAATATTAAGAAGAACAAATGAAATAGTAGTGGTGCAACAATGCATTACATCTTTTTATGTATTTATAGTATAGTAATGTTAACAAAGGAAAGAAATTAAAAATTAGCTAACAACTAACTTGTAGTTGAATAATCAGGAATGAAAAAAGAAACTGGTAAAATTAGCTCGGATTAGACAATTTATCAAATTTTATTTGTAAGATGATATATATATATATATATATCATAATAATTAAATAGAAGAACAATAACAGGATTTGGTTAAGATGGTAAGGTCATTAGGTGTCTAACCACGTGATTAGGAGTTCGATTCCCTTCAAAAGCTTGTTTTAATTTTAATTTGTGGTGGCGACACATGGCAGAACAAGGTAATGGCGGCGACACGTGGTGAAATGACGTTATGGCGCGATATTTTCCAATAATTTCGAAAATATCGCGATATATAGGGAAATGTCGAAAATATCAGACGAAATAAAAATGATATATGAATGATATATTCTTAGGCGAGAAAAACGAAATTATCGCCTAAATATCGGCGATAATTTCGATTTTTCAGTCCTTAATTAGCCCCCCTTTTAACGTTGCAATATGAACCACTAAACACCAGCGTCATTTCCATCATTTTGGACCTTCAGCAAATAGTCAAATAACGTTATTTAAAAAGAAAATAAAAGGCCAATGTGGCAGTCTTCAAGCCCGATACCATTAGCAACACGACAACACCAGTCTCTTATTTGTAAGGGAGAGATCGTGAGTTCGACTCGTTTTAGTATTTCAGTTCTTTTATTTAATAAAAAAAAAGTATATAGATGTAAATTTCTTATTGATGCGACCGGCAACTATCCATTGTTTGAATTTCAAAATTTGAAGACTGAATTTCGACGCATTTTTCGCAAGTGGATGAGCATAATAAATATAGAATCAATGGGTTGTTGTTAATTTTTTTTGTTTTTTAGTGGAGAAACTGAGTACATATTTATGGATTCCTGATTAAGAGTTGTAGAAAAATGAGCACGAACAAGTCCAACTTTTGTATACAATGAAGTCCTAATGACTTGCTTTGTTCGGGCATAGGGCGAATGTTATCTTTTTTCTTCGTGGACAAAATGAGCATCAACAAGTCCAAATTCTGTGTTTGTTTCTTTGATGATGAAGGTCGAAATTATATGGTGAGAAATGTCTTAGTGACTTATTCAAAAGAAGAAAAGTCTTAGTGGATGCATAGACTTTTACGGTCTTTTTTCCCCTAATCAAACTGAAAATGAGTTAGATGATATTAGCTTCTCGGAAGCAAACAAAATCTCACCTTCAATCCCACCGCCGATTCCCATAATGGAGAAATTATTAACAAAAAAAAATTAAAAAATCTTTAAAAATAATATATGGAAATGCAAACTAACATAAGTTTTTTTTTAAATCACGACGTTATTTTCATTAGTGGAACTCAAGAAAGAGAGAATGATACAAACAACCACTTCACTCCTTCAGCACTACCAGATAATGGAACTAAGCAAAGAACCTCAATTAAGACCTAAACTTAAACAAGATAACTTAATGCAATCCAACTCTAGCATGAACCTCAAATCAAAAGAAAAATTTACCAAATTAGAAAAAAAAAAATACTTGTGTGACCAGCTTGCTTATTTTATTGATTGAGAATCACTTTACACAAAGGATGTATTGCCAAGATCTAAACTAATTAAATTGGCCTTAAGACAAACAAAAAATTGATTCAACAAAACAATACCACAAGACCCACATCCAACGTCTAGCTAAGCAAAGCAGGCCCAAAGCCCACAACCAAAGGAGAAAATTTGAACTTGGAGACACCCTTGTCATGAGCCACCTCTATGTTGTCAGTATAATATCTCGAAAAATTTATAATTATTTTCTAATCATTGTTCGGAGATTTTAAAATTGGTGGTGATCTGATTATATAGTACGAGGGAGAAAACGAAAGTGTTCGAGCGATTTATACTCAGAAACGTTACCATGAGGGGTGAAGAGTTAACTTTTTTTTCCGTTAGGAATCTCAGAAAACTTCATTTATGAAAGTAGTAGAGTTCGTCGATACGAGTTCGTAGACGCGCGACACGCCTTAATCAGATGTCGTATGTGAAAGTTGTTAGCAACAACAATTTGGTTTCTGATTTTAGGATGAGTAAGAGAGGAGATTAAAAATTAGAAAATTAGTTTTTTTCCCAAACTCAACTCGATTACTGTTCACCCGAACTCGGGTATTGTTCACGTGAATTTTCCCTATTTGTTGCTGAATCTTTCTCCGACCATATCTCCGTTGTCCTGTGATAGAATGGAGTAAGACCGTGGCGTTGGAACCGTCTTTTCGTCTCCTACCGATCTTGGTTAGTCATTGAGAGAGGTTCGAGCTGTTTGAAGCCCATAAATGAAGAAACAATACGGCTGCTCTGTTTAAAGAAGTGAGAAGAACTCTCTCCTCCGACAAGCAATCAAGGTGATTCTTCTTCTATTTTAAAGCTTGTATGATGTATATCAACCCTCTAAAACAGTTTTATCTATTTCGAAACACACAAGGAGAATCGACGAATTCTTTTTCTAGGGTATGTGAATAGTGCTGATTTTATGTTTTTCCTAAATTGGACTGTTTAGGCTTCGATTTAGACTTTGGTGTCAACTAGAAAGTTGTTGAAAATGTTGTTTACATTGTGGTGGTAAATTTTGAAGATCATTGGTTGTCACCAGAATGGTGGCGGCCCATGAACAATCTTCATAAACAATGATTTGTAAACAGTATTTCTTTAACAGTGTTCAGCTATAATGAATTGTCACCTTATATTTTACGTATCGTTTTCTAAGCATTTTATCATGATATTAGGTGACTGACAAATCGAGTGAGGGAATCGCTCTCAGTGTCGTGGAAGTTGCACGCAAGAAATAAGGTGAGTAAACCTCACAATGATCGAAGTAGTGTTATAATTATTGAATTTAGTTTGAGCTGTTAACATAGTCGTTGCATCACTATCTTATAAAAAATATTCTAAAATATGTTTTGGTTTAAATTACGTGAACTTGATCATCTATGGTTCATGGGTAAGTGAAACACTATTTTAATAAATGATTTTAAAAGGTTTTAGTGATTATGAATTATGGTGAATGTGAGTAAATCTCACTATGACAAGTCTACCCTTGGCGGTGACTCATATTTACGATTTCTTAAAAAGAGTAAACTATGACATCTATATAATATAGTGCGTTGTATATGTGTACAAAATGGTAAATACGATATATATATATATATATGGGTTACTATATTGTATAATGTTATGGTTTTATTTCAATTTTGAGATTGTATTGTTTTGATTAATTGTGGCGGATGAGACCGGAAGGGAGATAACGTACTTTCCGGTATAATGGATCATTAGAGTGACTATATAAATATTGTTGTGCAAGAGTCGCTTGGTTGTAGTACAATAACATGTGTGGATTGTTATATTGTACGTGTGGATTGATATATATTGTACGTGTTGTTTGTGGTGTGCATATATATCATGCGTGGATTGATATATATTGTACGTGTTGTTGTGGTGTGCATATATATCATGTGTGGATTGATATATATTGTACGTGTTGTTGTGGTGTGCATATATATCATGTGTGGATTGATATATATTGTACGTGCTGTTTGTGGTGTGCATATATATCAAGGGTGAATTGATATATATTGTGCATGGTTTTAATATTGAGTTAGTGGGTAACAGATCGGTTACTCAGTGTCTGTCGGTGTACTACATGAGGGATAACAGATGAGTTGCCTAGGTCTCATGAGTGCCCATGTTTTTTAGTGATATTTGGGTAACAGATGCGCTGCCTAGTGTCTGTCGATGTACTGCATGAGGGATAACAAATGAGTACCTGGGTCTCATGAGTACCCATGTTTTAAATGATTTTAGGTAACCTGATGGGTTGCCTATGTCTCATGAGTACCCATGTTTTTGAATGATATTGTGTAACAGATGGGTTGCCCAATGTCTCAGGAGTACACATATTTAAATAATATTAGACAACCAGATGGGTCGTCCAGTGTCTCATGAGTACGCTTGTCTTTAAATTTTATGTCATATTTCCTTTTTAATCATATGTATGTTATACTGTTGGTTTACTCCTTTTTATTTAGGTTTCTAATTCAATACTGATTTGTTGTATTGCTTCTAGACTTAGATTAGGATTCCTTACAATAATAATATAATACATGAAATCATTAGGAACTAGATTTGATACTGTCTTTGTTTCCATGTAGAAATAAATTATGACATTAAGCATGATAATTATATAATTTGTGATATGTCAATTGATCTAACAAACCCCCGCCACCAATGGTCACAATTGAAAGCCGATGATATCGCCATCAATTTTAGAACTAGCCCAGAGTTCGACGACACAACCCCCCCCCCTAAAGAGAAGATGGATGGATGTTGATGCAAAAGAGCACCTCTGATTAAATCCTTGACGGAATGAAGGCTCAAAGACCGCAAGCCATAAGCAAACCTAGCATGTGGCTTCCCTGAGAGAGAGAGAGAGAGAGAGAGAGAGAGAGAGAGAGAGAGAGAGAGAGAGAGAGAGAGAGAGAGAGAGAGAGAGAGAGAGAGAGAGAGAGAATTCCTCAAATCGACTTTTGCATCTCTTATGCTCTCGTTTGATTTTTTACATAAACAATCTTTATTTGCTTTTTTAGCTTTTTTCTTTAACCCAAAGTTATAGAGTAATTACTCCATAACCAAAATAAAGAATAAATTAACAAATCTAAGTTTGTTATTAAGTCTACAACAGCATTTCCTAAGCGAAGAACATGAGAGCAACAAAATGACATTCACCTTAATGAAGTTCCTTTGATAAAACAAAAAAACAAAAATCAAAATGACATTCACTGATTCACCGAATGAGTGTGATAACCAATTTAAGCAAACTATACGAAGAGGCCATAGTAGGAAAAGGTAAAAGAGGCAATGCATGCAACAACACTAGTAACGTCGCTCTGAAGCTAAATTAGCGCGCGCAAAGTTTAAAATCTTCTAATATTGGTTGTGGAATGCCATGTCTAATCATCATGGTGCATGTGGCTGAGAAATTTGATGTCAGTCATGTCAAATATAGCCACACATTACATTCAATTTTCCCCCGGGACAGTAACATCTCTTAGCTTTTATACTCGTATGCGTAGTTGCTACTTTGATGTAGCCATAGAAGGGAATAACCTATCTTGATTTGGCAGTGTAGATTTGATGTATTCACGGTTTTCAATTTGCTATGAGATTGGTTATGACTTATAACTATGCTACCGTCTGGACTTCCGAACCTTCGTGAGTTAGTGGGCTAAGACAATTACCCTTGGCTCAAACAGAAGTTAGACCATTACCCTTCTGCAAAATATACAATTCAAATTGAATATTCATCCGCCACCAACTTGGCACACGCGCTCACCGGTCCCTCCCTCCAGAAGCTAGCTCGATCGGCAATTCAGCACCATAGTGAACTCATGATGCTGCATTTTGGTTTCAGATCTGTGCTCATAGTTTCATCTGCAGATGCTGCTCCCGAGATCACGAAAATATATGATTTCATCTTCTGTAACAAACCCATATTTACAGTTTTTGATAAACTTCTCTGCGACGGCAAGGATGTGGGCTCAGCTCCTTACGGTGAGTACCGGTGGCAGATAAGAACCATATGCGTGCTTCAGCTTTAGAGTAACAAAATGGTTCAGTCTTTCCGATCGAGGAGTTAGAGAAAAAGAAACAACCTTGCTGATTGAGAATGTCAAACAGTCATCTATGTTGTCACTAATTAAGCGAATTATTTTCTTTGCTTACTAATGATGTGATTTGTAGGGTGACTTTTGGGAAGAAGTATAATGGTGATGGTGAAGGTGCAATGAAGTTTGATAAGTTGCTTGGGGAATTTATGGAGTTGTTGGGTGGTTACTCTGTTGGAAAATTTATTCCATGGCTTTCTTGGGTTAATTACGTTACCGGGTTTGATGCAAGAATAGAGATTTTTGAATACAATTGTTCAGGAGAACATGGTTACTTAGGATTCTTGGCACGGAGGGAGATATCTGTGGTGAAGAAGGTGAAGCTAAAAAGGATTTTGTGGGTGTCCTGCTCGATGTGTGGAAGAACAATATATGTGGCTTATCATTGGATAGAGTACCAACTAGCACTCGATAAAATGATGAGCCGTCATCAGTGAGTTCCTTCTTAAAAACGGTATCCAACTAGTACCAACAAAAAATTTGTTAAAAAAAAAACTAGTACCAACAATAATCTATCCTTTAGTAGTACAATAGTTTACGAATCCTAACACAACTTCGTTCATCAATTAAACTTGAAAATGGTTGATTAGAAATAGCAACTGCACCCTTGGCTTGATTGTAATAGCATATAAGCTAGGTTATTTGACTTATTTCGCCAAGTTTTTTCAGAGTTTTTAACTTTAGAGACTGAAATGGGAGTAGGCCGTATGTAACTCGGAGAAAATTGAGAAAACAAAGTGAGTTTATGGAACCCAACTTCATAACAAAACTGAATTTCCTCATAAAGAAGTAATGTAAGAATCATGTGGCTAATAACTTGGCAAATTATGGTGATACTTCCTCTGGGCTGACGTGGTGTGCCTTGTCCCCAATATTTATCTAAGCACAATGTAATAGCGACCAATTAGGTCTACCGAAATTTCGTATTCGTTAGTTGTTTTGTGTGACTTTTTTTTAAGAGTTTATTATTGGATCTTTGAAGTTCTTTTTGTACATAGCACCTCAAGAAGTTTTGATGCACATAGTCCTTTGGCCGCCTCTAGTTTTTTCTTCATGGTTTACTTAATTATTTTGTTCACGACTTCTTCTTGGCTATTGGTTTGGGGGTATGCCGAAGAGGCATAAAATACAGTAGTGCCATGTTCCGGGTAAATTCTCGAAAAAAAATCATTATCAAATTGTGTGCCATTGTCTATAATAAAAGCTTGGGTAATGCCAAAGCAGCAATAGATTGCCCGCCAAAGGAAGTTGATAACTTTGTTAGTTGTGATAAGGCCATGGGCTCGGCCTCTACCCATTTGGTGTTGTAGTCGACAAGGACAATGGCGTTTTTTTGTTGAGCCTAGGAAGTAGGGAATTTACCAATGCAATCTAAGCCCCATTGAGCGAATGGCACTGGAGAGACAAAAATGGAGAGTGGGACTGTTGGCCGGTTGGAATGATTAACAAATTTGTTGCACTGGATGCAGGTGCCCATAATGACCTTTATATCCGCCTCGAGTGTAGGCTAGTAGAATCATGTCCGGAATACTTTCAACATAAGAATTTTGGCACCGGACTGGTTCCCACAAATGCCACTCTGGAGAGACTACAAAATTCGTTGCCTTTGCTCTGAGGTAACGCAATTTAACTGGGGAAAGGATTGGCCCCGGCAGTACAACTTGCCTTCACGGACCAAGTATAAAGCGACTTTGAGCCTTAGCCTCTGGACCTCTTTTTATCAACTGGGAGGGTGCCAATGGTGAGGTAGTGGATAATAGGGTCCATTTAAGACGTGGGTGGAGTTGGGTCAGTGGCAAATATCTGAGAGTATGGTTTAGAGATGCTAGGCCGATCCAAAATTTCAATGAAGGTATTCGGAGAATCTGTTTGTAGTGGAAATGTAACCAGCCGAGCCAAAGCATATGTCTTGGAATTTTTAGAACGGGATATCTCTCCGATCTTATAACTATTGAATCCCCGAAGTAAAGCATTGGCCAAAATTTGGAAGGAAAAAAGGGTGTGACTGCTTTGACTAAAAGCCCCCACTGACTTGGTTTACAACCAGTTGAGAGTCACTGAAGATGTGGACCTAAATGCCTTCTATGAGAGCTTCATATTTGTTGTGTTATTGGAGACTTTACACTCGAAACGGAGAGCATATTTATACATGTGTCCCTCTAGTGATGTGCTCCATTGCTCATATTAATTGTTTAAAACCCCATTAATGACAATGAGAACAATCATCAAAGTCGAGGAAGGAGAAAAAAATGTCGATATAGCAGAAAAATGTTGGGTTTTTGCTGAGAGATGGAGAAAGAAGAAAGAGAGGTAGAATCATGTTGGGTTTGTGTGCAGTTGTGTAATTAATTTTAGGGGAGATCATAAAAAAGTCACATTTTAGTAGTCAAATTACAAAAAATTCACCAACTATTTAGAAATTATAAAAATGTCATTTTTAAAAATCCTTTAGAGCGTTGCCCTTGAGTTTTAAGAAATTTACAAAATGCCACTACATCTAATTTTATCCTATCTCTTTTCTCTCTCTAATATGCAATATCAATCAAAACATAGATGATGCAGCTTTTCTCTCTCAAGGAACGGGGATGACGTTAGAGGAGGTGTAGGGTGACGCTAGAGGTGCGACTGGACCATATCGAAGGCGCGGTATTGGACCATTTTGTACTTTGCTTAGCCATTATTGTTGTACTATTGAGTCATTGAGTCGTAGTAAGAGTCTTAGGCGGTATTGGATGCATTTTTGTGCTTACATGAGTTAAAAACGCAGAATTGGTGTAGAGTCATAGTTTGAGTAGGAATCCTTGTAAGACTAGGAAACCTTATTAGATTAGGAAACGTATCATATGGGAGAGTCATACTTGAACTGAAACTCTTTTTGCAAAACTTTCCTAATCTAGATGAGCTCATATATTACATTTGTCTTTTCAAGACAATAATTGTCTAGATTATGACATAATTTTCGAAGCCAATTATCTCTTACTTATGATTTTGTTTTCTTATTTTCAGATTGGATTTAAGAAATAATACTAGAGGAAAACAAGGAGAGCCGTGCCTACATGGAGAGTTACTCACGGCTTGGGAGGTAGAGTTGAACAAGGAGAAGCCGTGCACATGGAGTCCTATCATCAACAAGTCATGCAACAATTAAATAGAATTAAAGAAAAAGAGATGGAGCAAAGTCATGCAACAATTAAATAGAAGATGATCATTAAAAGAATAAAACATGATATGATTTAAGGGAATAAGAAATGGCATGCATTAAGGGAATAAAGCATGACATGATTTAATAGATTAAAGCATGGCATTATAATAGGAAAGAAGAGGCAACATCAAAGAGAAAACCGTGCATCCTACCCTCTCTATATATACAAGGCTTCACCTCTCAAATGAGGGACTTCTCCTTTGCATTAAAAAGCCAAGTCTTTCCCAAAATACTACCTCAAACATCCTTTACCAAAACAGCAAGCCATTCTCCCCCATATACCAATTTCATCTCCACCGAAATTACCATTGAAGACACACCTCTAAGGTTCCTACAACGTGTGATTCTCGCAACTCTTATTCATGAGTTTGTTCGTTTTTTATTTTCTACAATACTTTGTCTATGAAGATGTAGTTTGATGTTTGTGTGGGATTATTATTTTTTATTAACAATCGAAATTTTTATATTGTTTTATTGGATTTTTGGATCTTTGCCGAATTGATGGTTTCCTATAATTATTGAGTTTGTATTTCTATTGTTGTGTTCTAATCATCTTTCTCATACTTTTAGATTCTTTTCAGATATGTGCATATGAATTTAGTGCTTGGATGTAGTCCCTAAGATTGTGTTTGAGTGCTAGATTCATCAACCATATTGCCACAAATTTAATCATGCCCTAAATAGGTTCGGTTTGTGTTGATTAAAAGTGGTAAAAATTATGGAAATTTGCATGTGAAACCATGGTGGGTGACGCCATACATGAAACGTCTCCAACAAAGATTTGGTGCTTAAATGTAATCTTGTTTGATTTCTACTCTAAGTGTTATTGAATTCGATTGCATGCAAATTTAGATTAGGCCCTAAGTCAATCTAAATGTTAATTGAAATCTCGCATTGTTAGATGATCCCCTAAGGCTCTAATTGTATTAGTGTCTAAAAAATATGTAATTGGTCGAATTAGAATACATGATTGGTTCGAACATGTAATTATGTGGTGTAATGGTAAATTTGGTTTAAGTTTGTTAAAGAGAAGTCGATCATGTAAATAGTATTAATGATTTATTTTCAGTAGTAGTTTTATAATCCAACTCAAATCTCCCAATAACATGATACGTTTTGAGGCCATTTTCATTCCCTGGACTGAACGATCCCTGTTTATTCTATACTAACGATGATGTTTTACCGGGTTTATTATAGATGTTTTAATTAACGATTTTCAAGACTCAGAGACAAGGTACGAGGACAATCGGAGCTGCGAGAACCACGTTGAGGAGAGCTTGGAACAAGGGCACAGAGGCACTAGATCAGACTCATCGGAGAAGATGGTGGAGATGTGGATGCCCACATCAAAATTTTTATTTGTTTGTCACATTATAGTTACACTCCATAGGTAGTCCATACTCCATAGGTCGAGTTAGAGCTGCTAAGAACATACCATTTTTATCCCGGATAACCACTCCAATACCACGTCTCGGCAATTATAGAATGTGCCTCGCCACACCATGGTAATTCTAGCATCCAAGATAATTCATATCAACATAATGAATTTCTCAAACTAATCAGAAAAAAGCTCGTGCATGAAAGTTGCAAATAGTCCTCCACATTGGCTCCAGGTAAACGATCATACTTGTCACATCCCGGAGTGAAACATGAACAGTATATTGGAATTTAAAGGAAGATTTACAAGCAAACTAAACGAATTGAATGAAAATGGAAAATGCACAAACTAAAACTTTCACAAGATAAGAAGTACTTTTTACATTTCCGCGAAGTTACAATTTTACAAACACAAGATGGAAGGTGATGCTTGTGTCACCGGCCCAAAATATAACAAACAAACAACACAAAATATAAACAAAAAATTTAATGACAAATATTCTAAAACAATCTCAAATGAAAACTTTACTCGAAAACATTAATACAAGACATGAGAATGAGATGCATGAAGGCGAAGGCGAAGGCGAACACGAACGGTAAATCTCAAAGAGGCTCCTAGGTCCAGAAATAATAATTAAACCTATAAGAGAATTAATATAAGAGTGAGCGTTGTCCTCGCTTTTCCAGTAGGGGCCAGCTTGCCCATGAGCGTTGAAAACCAAAATCCGGTAAGGATTTAATTAAAAACAAAGAGGGTAATTTTGAGTACTCAGAGTAAAACCATTTAATTAAAAACAATGCAAGTTTGGGAAAATATCATGCTAAAATATTTTTTGGAGCTCCAAAGGTAGGGTAAGACAAATTCAACTACAAGCAATGACTCGAGAATAGTGCAACTTTAATTATCGAACGATATTAAGCACGTGTTAAACATACTCTGAATCGTTTCGATGATTTTCTTATACTGCCGACATTTTACTAAGTTAAATGAGTTCTTGATTCTCGAACCGAGCAAGAATCGAAACTACTATTACTGGTCGTAACTAAACATTACATTAATCGTCGCCATTTTAAATAAATTGTTTTCAGGGCATTTCGTTAGGTTGATATGTTATTTAAGGAAGAACTGGCCCTAAATTATCTTCGGTTAAAGTAAAACCATTAAAATCATTTAGTAAATAGTAAAAAAGTAACTCAGGATAAAACTGTAAAACAGTAAAGTCAAACCGTAAAATTATAACTTTATGCCAAGGGAATAATAGTAATTTCATGTCAAGATAAAATAGTAAAAGTAAAATGGTAAAAACTAATATTTTCACCCTTATCTCTGCAATCTTATTTCAGGTCTCCCAAACCACCTTCGATCAAATAAACTTCAATCCACAAACAACAAAACCAACAAACAGCAACAAAGATTTTCAAAGCCTGTTTTTAGAAAAACGTTTGAAAACAAAAATAAATTTTACAAAGCATGTCTGTTTTCCTTGCCGAGAGAGAGAGAGAGAGAGAGAGAGACTATGTTGCAGGCAGAGAAAAAAGAAAGAACTTGGGCCCAGGTCTTGGACTCGGGTCAACAAAAGAATTGGGGCTTTTTACAAAGCCTGTAAACCAAACCCAAAAACTGAAATTCTATTTTTAGAAAAACGTTTGAAAACAAAATTAATTTTAGAAAATCTTAAAAACAAAACCGTGCATCGGAAAAATATTTCGAAGACATTTCCGAGCTCGTGGCGACGTGTAGTTTAATGATGACGTGTTAAACAACATACTTGACATTTACGCTAAATGTCAATTAATTACTCATAATATATCGGTAATCGAGATTGTTGGATAATCAAACAGTCCCAAAACAACATACATGGTTTCTTCACTCATAAATCTATAGAAAGGGGACGATGTAAATAGAGTTTATTTATATATCCCTGAAATATATATTTATCGAGAATATATATCCCCAAAATATAATCGTGATTTACCAAGTTACTAGCCGCATCATCTCTGACTTTGGCATCAACGCAGCATAACAGAACTGCTTTCATAGTGATAGGTTTGATATTGTCATACAATCGGATAATAAGCAAGCAAAGCAAGGCCGCAGAGTCCTCCACCTGGAGCATTAGTTCTTAGAATTCTCATGTAACCATTTTCACCCCACTTTTCCCCCCATGAATTCTTGATTAGCCAGTAGTCGGTGTCTTTTTCAGTCCCATACCCAATAACTGTTACAGCATGGTTCAGGTGTTCACCACAAGGACCTTCGAAGATGCCACCTGGGTAATTCTTAAATTCCTTTCCACTACCGTCGATGGCAACCGCGATCGGTTGGAAGGAAACAGCATTGAGGAGAGGACGTTCTCTGACATAAAACCCATTGTTCACTCGACCATAGCTAGTAATCGTTGCAGCATGATGAGCTGCCTTACGAGTGTCGCATGCTTGGAACGTTTGGTTTAAAGAAGTGCTCAGGTATGGGTACTCTTTTGTAGTAGCAATTCCTTTATTTTTCATTATGTATTTAAAAGCTGATTCTATGTCACCTTCTTTGCAGCGACTACCATCGTCGTCACATTCCAAAAGTTGTTGCTCGGACAAGGAGACCAATTTGCCGGTTTTGATTTTTGTAATCCCTTCCACGGCGGCCACCGCCGCAAATGTCCAGCAAGCACCTACATATAACATTCCAAAATAAGGCAAGAAAGAGTGGATAAAGGAAATATATAATACGAGGAAGGTGTGAGGTATATATGGTTCTAGCTTCTCAATAACTTACCACATGAAAATTGATTCTTGATAGGAGTCACAGCTCCATGTTCCCTCCAGTCCATCCTAGCTGGGATTTGCTCGGTGGCCAGGCGCCTTTGGTACATAAACGATTCATCTTTGGATGAAGCCGTGAAACTTGACTGGATGGGCGTTTTGTATCCAGTATGAGGTTTGAGGAATTCTTCATCAGTCGTATCAGAGAATTGATTGACACTTAACGTGTACGACTTGTCCCCGTCATTGTTGAATTTTTCCACAAACTCTACATTCTTCTTGAATATAGCAAAACGCCGTTCCTTCTCTGCGCTGTCTTGGTAGACACGCCCATACTCGGCCATCCATTGCTCATGTTTTTCAGCAATGGAAGCTTTGTAGACTGCGCGAGATGTGGCTTGGGATGCAAATGTCCCCAAGACGATGCATATGGCAAGCGTCACAAGGTTTTCTCCAAAAGCCATCTTCGAAAAACAAATTAGTACCCTCAGATCTGTGTAAACAACTAATAATGAGTTTGGAACTAATAGAATAATTATTAAAGTAGCCCTGGAACCTAAGCACAATATGAATGCTTCATGGGGTTTGTAGTTATATAGAAGATGATCGAGCGCGCATCTCAGCCATCGCCGGGTCACCACTCATACTCATACTTATTAGCCCCAAGGACTAAAATATCGGTAATTTGGGAAATATTGAGGGTTAAAAAAATAGTAATTTCAAAAAATATATCGGGAAAATATCGATATTGAAAAATAATTTATGAAAATTTAAATAAAAACATGGAAATATTGGATGTAATTTTGAGAGATGTTTCTTTAATCAATTGTCTACTATATTTCGTAAGTTGAGAATATAAGGAATTGTAGTAATTTGAGATAAAACAACCATTGAGAATTCGTAAAAATATATTTTAAAGTATAAATATCTAATTGACTTGAAAAGAATATAGTGAATAATGCATTGTTGAGCTTGTTTCATAATTTCATCATCAATTTATATGACAGTAGGTAAGTGGAAGAAAAATCTTAAGAAGAACAAATGAAATAGTAGTGGTGCAACAATGCATTACATCTTTTTATGTATTTATAGTATAGTAATGTTAACAAAGGAAAGAAATTAAAAATTGGCTAACAACTAACTTGTAGTTGAATAATAAGGAATGAAAAAAGAAACTGGTAAAATTAGCTCGGATTAGACAATTTATCAAATTTTATTTGTAAGATGATATATATATATATATCATAATAATTAAATAGAAGAACAATAACAGGATTTGGTTAAGATGGTAAGGTCATTAGGTGTCTAACCACGTGATTAGGAGTTCGATTCCCTTCAAAAGCTTGTTTTAATTTTAATTTGTGGTGGCGACACATGGCAGAACAAGGTAATGGCGGCGACACGTGGTGAAATGACCTTATGGCGCGATATTTTCCAATAATTTCGAAAATATCGCGATATATAGGGAAATGTCGAAAATATCAGACGAAATAAAAATGATATATGAATGATATATTCTTAAGCGAGAAAAACGAAATTATCGCCTAAATATCGGCGATAATTTCGATTTTTCAGTCCTTAATTAGCCCCTATTTTAACGTTGCAATATGAACCACTAAACACCAGCGTCATTTCCATCATTTTGGACCTTCAGCAAATAATCAAATAACGTTATTTAAAAAGAAAATAAAAGGCCAATGTGGCAGTCTTCAAGCCCGATACCATTAGCAACACGACAACACCAGTCTCTTATTTGTAAGAGAGAGGTCGTGAGTTCGACTCGTTTTAGTATTTCAGTTCTTTTATTTAATAAAAAAACGTATATAGATGTAAATTTCTTATTGATGCAACCGGCAACTGTCCATTGTTTGAATTTCAAAATTTGAAGATTGAATTTCGACGCATTTTTCGCAAGTGGATGAGCATAATAAATATAGAATCAATGGGTTGTTGTTAATTTTTTTTGTTTTTTAGTGGAGAAACTGAGTACATATTTATGGATTCCTGATTAAGAGTTGTAGAAAAATGAGCACGAACAAGTCCAACTTTTGTATACAATGAAGTCCTAATGACTTGCTTTGTTCGGGCATAGGGCGAATGTTATCTTTTTTCTTCGTGGACAAAATGAGCATCAACAAGTCCAAATTCTGTGTTTGTTTCTTTGATGATGAAGGTCGAAATTATGTGGTGAGAAATGTCTTAGTGACTTATTCAAAAGAAGAAAAGTCTTAGTGGATGCATAGACTTTTACGGTCTTTTTTCCCCTAATCAAACTGAAAATGAGTTAGATGATATTAGCTTCTCGGAAGCAAACAAAATCTCACCTTCAATCCCACCGCCGATTCCCATAATGGAGAAATTATTAACAAAAAAAATTAAAAAATCTTAAAAAATAATATATGGAAATGCAAACTAACATAAGTTTTTTTTTTTAATCACGACGTTATTTTCATTAGTGGAACTCAAGAAAGAGAGAATGATACAAACAACCACTTCACTCCCTCAGCACTACCAGATAATGGAACTAAGCAAAGAACCTCAATTAAGACCTAAACTTAAACAAGATAACTTAATGCAATCGAACTCTAGCATGAACCTCAAATCAAAAGAAAAAGTTTACCAAATTAGAAAAAAAAAAACTTGTGTGACCAGCTTGCTTATTTTATTGATTGAGAATCACTTTACACAAAGGATGTATTGCCAAGATCTAAACTAATTAAATTGGCCTTAAGACAAACAAAAAATTGAGTCAACAAAACAATACCACAAGACCCACATCCAACGTCTAGCTAAGCAAAGCAGGCCCAAAGCCCACAATCAAAGGAGAAAATTTGAACTTGGAGACACCCTTGTCATGAGCCACCTCGATGTTGTCAGTATAATATCTCGAAAAATTTATAATTATTTTCTAATCATTGTTCGGAGATTTTAAAATTGGTGGTGATCTGATTATATAGTACGAGGGAGAAAACGAAAGTGTTCGAGCGATTTATACTCAGAAACGTTACCATGAGGGGTGAAGAGTTAACTTTTTTTTCCGTTAGGAATCTCAGAAAACTTCATTTATGAAAGTAGTAGAGTTCGTCGATACGAGTTCGTAGACGCGCGACACGCCTTAATCAGATGTCGTATGTGAAAGTTGTTAGTAACATAAATTTGGTTTCTGATTTTGGGATGAGTAAGAGAGGAGATTAAAAATCAGAAAATCAGTTTTTTTTCCCAAAATCAACTCGATTACTGTTCACCCGAATTCGGGTACTGTTCACGTGAATTTTCCCTATTTGTTGCCGAATCTTTCTCCGACCATATCTCTGTTGTCCGGTAACGGAATGGAGTACAACCGGTGGCGTTGGACCCGTCTTTTAGTCTCCTACCGATCTTGGTTAGTCATTGAGAGAGATTCGAGCTGTTTGAAGCCCAGAAATGAAGAAACAATACGGCTGCTCCGTTTGAAGAAGTGAGAAGAACTCCCTCTTCCGACAAGCAATCAAGGTGATTCTTCTTCTGTTTTAAAGCTTGTATGATGTATATCAACCCTCTAAAACAGTTTTATCTATTTCGAAACACAAAAGGAGAATCGACGAATTCTTTTTCTAGGGTATGTGAATAGTGTTGATTTTATGTTCTTTGTTAATTAGACTGTTTAGGCTTCGATTTAGACTTTGGTGTCAACTAGAAAGTTGTTGAAAATGGATTGTGGTGGTAAGTTTTGAAGATCATTGGTTGTCACCATAATGGTGGCAGCGCATGAACAGTCTTCATGAACAGTGATTTGTAAACAATATTTCATTAACAGTGTTCAGCTATAATGAATCGTCACCTTATATTTTACGTATTGTTTTCTAAGGATTTTATCATGCTATTAGGTGACTAACGAATCGAGTGAGGAAATCGCTCTCGGTGTCGTGGAAGTTGCACAAAAGAAATAAGGTGAGTAAACCTCACAATGATCATCATGATCGAAGTACTGTTATAATTATTGAATTTAGTTTGAGCTATTAACATAGTCGTTGCATTACTAGCTTATAAAAATTGTTCTAAAAATGGTTCATGGGTAAGTGACACACTATTTTAATAAATGATTTTAAAATGTTTTAGTGATTATGAACTATAATGAATGTGAGTAAATCTCAGTATGATAAGTCTACCCTTAGCAGTGACTCATATTTACGATTTCTTAAAAAGAGTAAACTATGACATCTATTTAATATAATGGGTTGTGTATGTGTACAAAATGGTAAATACGATACATATATATGGGTTGCTATATCGTATAATGTTACGGTTTTATTTCAATTATGAGATTATATTATTTTGATTAATTGTGGCGGATGAGACCGGAAGGGAGATAACGTACCTTCCGGTATAATGGATCATTGAGTGATTAGGTGTCTAACCACGTGATTAGGAGTTCGATTCCCCTCAAAAGCTTGTTTTAATTTTAATTTGTGACGGCGACACGTGGCAGAACAAGGTAATGACGGCGACACATGGTAAAATGACGTTATGGCGCGATATTTTCCAATAATTTTGAAAATATCACGATATATCGGGAAATGTCGAAAATATCGGACGAAATAAACTGATATATGAAGGATATATTCCTAGGCCAAAAAAACGAAATTATCGCCTAAATATCGGCGATAATTTCCATTTTTCAATCCTGAATTAGCCGCCCTTTTAACGTTGCAATATGAACCACTAAACACCAGCATCATTTCCATCATTTTGGACCTTCAGCAAATACTCAAATAACGTTATTTAAAAAGAAAAGAAAAAAGGCCAATGTGGCAGTCTTCAATCCCGATACCATTAGCAACACGACAATACCAGTCTCTTATTTGTAAGGGAGAGGTCGTGAGTTCGACTCGTTTTAGTATTTGAGTTCTTTTATTTAATAAAAAAAAAGTATATAGATGTAAATTTCTTATTGATGCGACCGACAACAGTCCATTGTTTGAATTTCAAAATTCGAAGACTGAATTTCGACGCATTTTTCGCAAGTGGATGAGCAGAATAAAAAATATAATCAATGGGTATTTGTTAATTTTGTTTGTTTTTTAGTTGAGAAACTGAGTACATATTTATGGATTCCTGATTAAGATTTGTAGAAAAATGAGCACGAACTAGTCCAACTTTTTTATACAATGAAATCTTAATGACTTGCTTTGTTCGGGCATAGGGCGAATGTTATCTTTTTTCTTCGTGGACAAAATGAGCATCAACAAGTCCAAATTCTGTGTTTGTTTCTTTGGTGATGAAGGTCGAAATTATGTGCTGAGAAATGTCTTAGTGACTTATTCAAAAGAAGAAAAGTCTTAGTGGATGCATAGACTTTTACTGTCTTTTTTCCCCTAATCAAACTGAAAATGAGTTAGATGATATTAGCTTCTCGGAAGCAAACAAAATCTCACCTTCAATCCCAATGAAGAGAGGTCCACCTTCGGGAACCCACCGCCGATTCCCATAATGGAGAAATTTTATTAACAAAAAAAATTAAAAAATCTTTAAAAAGAAAATATGGAAATGCAAACTAACATAAGTTTTTTTTTTTAAAATCACGACGTTATTTTCATTAGTGGAACTCAAGAAAGAGAGAATGATACAAACAACCACTTCACTCCCTCAGCGCTACCAGATAATGGAACTAAGCAAAGAACCTAAATTAAGACCTAAACTTAAACAATATAACTTAATGCAATCCAACTCTAGCATGAACCTCAAATCAAGAGAAAAAGTTTACCAAATTAGAAAAAAAAATACTTGTGTGACCAGCTTGCTTGTTATATTGATTGAGAATCACTTTATTGATTGAAGAGTCGATTTTTTATCCGCTAGGAATCTGAGAAAACTTCATTCATGAAAGTAGTAGAGTTCGTCAATACGAGTTCGTAGACGTGCGAAACGCCTTAATCAGATGTCGTATCTGGAAATTGTTAGCAATAGAAATTAGGTTTCTGATTTTGGGATGAGTAAGAGAGGAGATTAAAAATCAGAAAATCAGCTTTTTCCCAAAATCAGCTCGATTACTGTTCATCCGAACTCGGGTATTGTTCACGTGAATTTTCCCTATTTCTTGCCGAATCTTTCTCCGACCATATCTCCGTTGTCCGGTGATGGAATGGACTAAGACCGGTGGCGTTGGAACCGTCTTTTCGTCTCCTACCGATTTTGGTTAGTCATTGAGAGAGATTCGAGTTGTTTGAAGCCTAAAAAATGAAGAAACAATACGGCTGTTCCATTTGAAGAAGTGAGAAGAACTCCTTCCTCCGACAAGCAATCAAGGAGATTCTTCTTCTATTTTAAAGCTTGTATGATGTATATCAACCCTCTAAAACAGTTTTATCTATTTCGAAACACACAAGGAGAATCGACGAATTCTTTTTCTAGTGTCTGTGAATGGTGCTGATTTTATATTCTTTGTTAATTAGACTGTTTAGGCTTCGATTTAGACTTTGGTATCAACTAGAAAGTTGTTGAAAATGGATTGTGGTGGTAAGTTTTGAAGATCATTGGTTGTCACCAGAATGGTGGCAGCGCATGAACAATCTTAATGAACAGTGATTTGTGAACAGTGTTTCATTAACAGTGTTCAGCTATAATGAATCGTCACCTTATATTTTACGTATCGTTTTCTAAGCATTTTATCATGCTATTAGGTGACTAACGAATCGAGTGAGAGAATCGCTCTCGGTGTCGTGGAAGTTGCACGCAAGAAATAAGGTGAGTAAACCTCACAATGATCATCATGATCGAAATAGTGTTATAATTATTAAATTTAGTTTGAGCTGTTAACATAATCGTTGCATCACTAGCTTATAAATCTAAATTTGCTATTAAGTCTACAACAACATTTCCTAAGCGAAGAATATGAGAGCAACAACATGACATTCACCTTAATGAAGTTCCTTTGACAAAAACAAAACAAAAATCAAAATGACATTCACTGATTCACCGAACGCGTGTGATAAGCAATTTAAGCAAACTATACGAAGATGCCATGGTGGGAAAAGGTAAAAGCGGCAATGCATGCAACAACACTAGTAACGTCGCTCTGAAGCTAAATTAGCGCGCGCCAAGTTCAAAATATTCTAATATTGGTTGTGGACTGCCATGTCTAATCATCATGGTGCATGTGGCTGAGAAATTTGATGTCAGTCATGTCAAATATAGCCACACATTACATTCAATTTTTCCAAAGTTGATTGCATGTTAGTAGCAGCTGCAAAATTGTTTGAGAGCACAAGCTTAAGCCTCATGAAAGTATCCAGAGATAGCTTTGAGCTCTACTGGGAGAGTTGTGGGAAGTGAATTCCCTCGGGACAGTAACATCTCTTAGCTTTTATACTCGTATGCGTAGTTACACTTTGATCTAGCCATACAAGGGAATAGCCTATCTTGATTTGGCAGTGTAGATTTGATGTATCCACGGTTTTCAATTTTCTATGAGATTGGTTATAACTTATAACTATGCTACCGTTTTGAATTCCGAACCTTATGCGTGGGCTCAGCTCCTTACAGTGAGTATCGGCAGCAGATAAGAACCATATGCGTGCTTCAGATTTAGAGTAACAAAAGGGTTCAGTCTTTCCGATCGAGGGTTCAGCCTTGCTGATTGAGAATGTCAAACAGTCATCTATGTTGTCACTAATTAAGCGAATTATTTTCTTTGCTTACTAATGATGTGATTTGTAGGGTGACTTTTGGGAAGAAGTATAATGGTGATGGTGAAGGTGCAATGAAGTTCGATAAGTTGCTTGGGGAATTTATGGAGTTGTTGGGTGGTTACTCTGTTGGAAAATTTATTCCATGGCTTTCTTGGGTTAATTACGTTACCGGGTTTGATGCAAGAATATAGATTTCTGAATACAATACTTCAGGAGAACATGGTTACTTAGGATTCTTGGCACGGAGGGAGATATCTGTGGTGAAGAAGGTGAAGCTAAAAAGGATTTTGTGGGTGTCCTGCTCGATGTGTGGAAGAACAATATATGTGGCTTATCATTGGATAGAGTACCAACTAGCACTCGATAAAATGATGAGCCGTCATCAGTGAGTTCCTTCTTAAAAACGGTATCCAACTAGTACCAACAAAAAATGTGTTAAAAAAAAACTAGTACCAACAATAATCTATCCTTTAGTAGTACAATAGTTGAAGAATCCTAACACAACTTCGTTCATCAATTAAACTTGAAAATGGTTGATTAGAAATAGCAACTGCACCCTTGGCTTGATTGTAATAGCATATAAGCTAGGTTATTTGACTTATTTCGCCAAGTTTTTTCAGAGTTTTTAACTTTAGAGACGGAAATGAGAGTGGGCCGTATGTAACTCGGAGAAAATTGAGAAAACAAAGTGAGTTTATGGAACCCAACTTCATAATAAAACTGAATTTCCTCATAAAGAAGTAATGTAAGAATCATGTGGCTAATAACTTGGCAAATTATGGTAATACTTCCTCTGGGCTGACGTGGTGTGCCTTGTCCCCAATATTTATCTAAGCACAATGTAATAGCGACCAATTAGGTCTACCGAAATTTCGTATTCATTAGTTGTTTTGTGTGACTTTTTTTTTAAGAGTTTATTATTGGATCTCTGAAGTTCTTTTTGTAAAAAAAAAAAAAGTAATGTAAGAATCAAAATTCATCAGTAATGTGCTAGGAATATCATAATGTGTAGTATACAAAGGACTCGACAGATTTCAAATAAAAACTCTCCAAATGAGTGAGATTTATCTGTTGGACTAGAGCAAGGTCAAATTGAACTGAAATATGGGACCAAGAAGCAGAGCAAAATCATTTGTTTTTCAGGGCAGCATACTTTAGGAACCCGATGGAATTTAGTAGAAATTTCATTTGGATACAAAGATGGAAGGGTCGAAGTCACCTTCACTGGGCACCTGTAACTTCAGTTTGTTCTATTACGGTAGTCAGAGATCAGTAATTTACCCTGGCATGTCTGTTGGATTTGGAAGGTCATATCTTTTCCTCATTTGGAATTATGAATCTGCTCTATATTTTTAAAAAAGTCCGGATGTCTACTTTCCAACGCAGTTAACAGAACGAGATTACTACACCTGAGGAGGGAGTGGCTCTAAATTTATTAATTTAGTGAACCATATTCTTATGAGAAAATACAAGTTTACATGAAATGAAATGCTCAAACTATTGAAACTAATCAGTACATGTTTGTACCCACACAAGAGCATCTTATTTATGTCATACTAATAGGAAATACAAGAGATTAAACTAACTAATGAGTTCCGCAACTGTAATCTCTGGTTGTTCTGAAGAGCTTGCAGGTTGGGATGATAAGACCTGAGAAACCATGTGCATTGTTGGCCTGGACTGTGGATGTGGATGTTTGCATGCAATTGCCAGCCTTGCAATGGTTAGCAATTCATCTTGAACATGAGATGTGGGAGCGGGAAGGCGTTGATCCAATACATCCTTCAGCAATATGTCCTCGTTAGCGGATTGAGACGCAAGAGAGGAGATGATTTTACCCACCTGCTTCCCCATTATCACTTCTAATGCCAGCACCCCAAAGCTATAAACATCACACTTCTCAGTTACCTTCATTGTGTAAGCCAACTCTGCCAAAGACACAAGATACTTCCATACATAAGTATGTATATATAGAGTTATAGAGTAAATAAAGAACAAAATTTAGGAAACGTGTAATTAACTAATTTACCGGGTGCTATATATCCATATGTGCCTGCACGAGCAGACCAATTCGATGAATCTGCATTTAGAAGCTTAGCAGTTCCAAAGTCTGAAATACAAGGTTCATATTCGCAATTGAGCAAAATGTTCTTGCTTGATATGTCTCGATGCACTATTGGTGGGGAGCAATCATGGTGCATATAAGACAGTCCATGAGCTACACCTTTCACAATCCTCACCCTAGTGCTCCAGTCCAGCTTGTTAGCTTGGTCTTCTTTGCTCAATACTAATGCCAGACTACCTTTTTCTAGGTAATCATAGACCAAGAACGAGCGATGGGCGTGCGAACAATAACCACGAAGTTTCACAATGTTCCGGTGCCGTATCTCTACTAGCGTCCTTATTTCATTAAGGAATTCTTTTTGAGACGTCTCCTCACCATCAAGTAGTGAATGGAGTTTCTTCACTGCAACGATGCTGCCAGAAAGAAGCTTTGCCTTGTAGACACTTCCGGATCCTCCCCTTCCAATGCAATATAGAGCATCAAAATCATTTGTTGCCTTGATGATTTCATAGAACATTTTTCTTCCGTCAAATTCCGAAATGGAATAAACTTCTTTGTGCCCCACATTGCTCAGTTCTGTATCTTGCAGTTTGCTACTTCTTTTTCTAACCAAGACAATTCCAAGGAAGGCAAGGAAAAACAAAAGTGTCCCCAAAACAGGGAAAACAATGATAAACACAAGTTTTCGATCCCTTTTTGTGGCATGCTTATTTTTCATGGAGGGGCAGGGTTGAAGTCCTACAATAGGGCCACACAATCCTTCATTGCCTTCAAAATGAGCATCTTCAATTGCTATGTTGTTTGGGACGGGACCCTGCAACTGGTTATAGGACATGTCGATTTGAACTAAGCTATGCATTTGTTCGAAACTTCTGGGTATGGAACCAGAAAGATTATTGTGGCTCAAGTCTAGCTGGGACAACTGGACTAAATTTCCCAATTGAATAGGAATATTTTTGCTGAACTGGTTGTTGCTCAAATTCAAGTAGTGTAAATTTGAAAAGCCACCTAAAGTGCTTGGAATTGATTCATTGAGTATGTTGGTTGACAGGTCAAGATATTGAAGATCCTTTAATGATCCAAATTCTGAAGGTATGTGACCCCAGAGTTGATTGTCATTCAAATTCAGATTCAACAAAGAAGTCAATCTCCCAATCTCATTAGGAATCATCCCAACTAAACCATTTGAAGAAAGATCCAGTACATGAATTTGGTTTGCATTGCCAATCTCAGGTGGGATGCTGCCAGTCAGGTTGTTTCCAGCGAACCGGAGAGTTCCTAAGCGCGTAAATCTCCCCCAAATAGGTGATATTTCCCCGTAGAAGTTGTTGTGGCTTAGGTCTATATAATTAAGATTTGGATAGGCATCAAAATCTTCAGATATATTGCCTGTCAGTCTGTTTCGATGAAGAAGGAATCTAACTAAGCTCTTGCAAGTTTTCAAGCTTTTGGGGAGTGGACCTATGAAATGGTTTTTGTATATAGTAAAGTTTTCCAGTAATCCACCCCGGCAAATATTTTGAGGCAAATAACCAGAAAATTGGTTACTATCCAATTCCAGTATAGTCAAGTTCACGAGATTCCCGATCTGCTCGGGAATAGATCCAGAAAGTTGGTTTTCACGAAGAAACAAGGCTTCTAAGTTTCTCAACTCACCCAATGATACAGGAATGGAGCCACTAAGTTGATTTGTGCTCAACTCTAGATCTACTATGGCTTTCAAGTTACCTATTTCTTTTGGAATGGCACCAGAAAGTTGATTTCCATAGAGATAGAGATACTGGAGATTTGTCATATCACCCAAAGATGTTGGTATTGAACCAGAAAGATTATTCATGTGGATATAGAGAGACTGGAGATTTTTCAAATTACCCAAAGATGTTGGTATTGAACCAGAAAGATTATTTTTGTGCAAGTGCAACAGAGTGAGACTTTTTAAGCTTCCAAAATTTGGAGTGATCGGACCTGTTAATTGGTTGTAACCCATTTCAATTTCAACCAAATTTGAAAGGTTTCCTATCCCCGAAGGGATCGGACCAGAAAGTTCATTTTTATAGAGATACAAATACGTCAGGTTGATCAAATCACCTAGAGAAGCAGGAATTGGACCTTCTAGGTAATTATAGCCAAGATAAAGCTCGTAAAGAAACTTAAGCTGACCTATCTCTTGAGGAATTGAACCATTTAACTGGTTATCAGTTAGGTGCAAGACCTGAAGATTTGCGAGAAGACCAATTTCCGGGGGGATTCCCCCAGACAACTTATTAAATGATAGATCAAAATAGGTGAGTTTGGAGAGGGAAACAATCTGAGGTGGGATGACATCAAAGAGTTGATTCAAGCTGAGGTCAATGTATACAAGATTGGGTAGAGAGAGGAATGGAAACTTATGCAGCGTACCTTGTATACCAGAATTGGTGAGGTTTATCCTGTTGACACTCCCTGCAGTGTTGCATGAAATGCCTGTCCAAACATCGCATGGGCTTGCAATTGCTTTGGATTTGGTGGAATTACTGGGGGAGTAAGTCCATGAGGTCAGATTATTCTGATTTTGGTTTTGAAAGCTGGCTTTCCATTTGAAAAGAGCCTCTGCTTCACTAGATTTAGAACTAGCAGAAGAAAAAGCCTTGTTTGGTGAGGAAACTACCTGGACATACAAAATGACTACAGCTAGATAGCAAGCCTTACCAAAAAAATCTGATGTTCTCATGGTTTTTTTTTTACGTGTTTGCGGTATAAAACATTCTAGTACTTCATGATCTATTTATAAGTATTCTACACTGATGGCATTTGCTATCGCCTATGGGGGGTTCTGCAACGTTATAGTTCAGGACTTCAGGGTTGATAATTCTGCTTACATTTCCTTTAATAACTATGATGGTTTTGGTTTATTTGGGGAGACTTGATGAGTCCAAGTCTTTGTACTAGCGTGTCGAGTGGAGTGACGAGTTTACGTTTTTGCATGTTTTCTTTGAATCGATATTTGGAAAGTTTTGAATCTTTGGTTTGCATGTGGAATAAAATGTTAGAAGTCGGTCTTTATTGGTGTTTAATGGAAGTTTCCTTGACATGAGGTCATGAGCTTGGCGTAGAGGTTATTGCATGAGATGGAGACGAACTGGGACCGTTTTGATGGCCTTATGCACTGTCTTATACGCTAATTTTCTAATTTCTTAAGAGTGCGGCTATTACCGTCCTACGATCTATTTTGTTCACATTACTTATTTACCCCACATTTTAAATTTAATATTAAATTTATTTATTTCACCCACTTCTTTTTCCAAGCGTGTCCTTATTACCTATGACATATCGAATTTAAAAAGAAAGTTTTAAAAAAAAATCTTTCAATTAATTTACATCAATATAAAAGGAATAATAAAGTTTCTAATTATGATTCTAGTAATCTAATTCATATATTTCTTCTCCAAATATTTTTTTTTTTTTTTACAAAAAATAAGTTTAAGTGTTTATCTAATATAAATGTCAAAAAATTCATAGTTTAACAACTTTGAGTTGTAGAAAAAAATCGTAGATTATCAACTTCGAGCAATGAAAAGAATATTGATTTTGGTGTTAAATATTTTTTTTATAGATGTTCAAAATGTATTATATGTTCCGGGAGAATTACTATTCTACTCTTATGTGTGTCTTAGCCTAATAGGTTTCCTGTTAGGAGATAGATTAGCATCTCCATAATAGATTAGGACTCCGAATCCTACGAGATTGTGGTTTTGTAATGTCTGTATATAGGCCCCCATATCATTCAATAATACACAATTATTTCATCCTGAAACACGTTATCACGCACTTTGCCCTAAAATCCTGAACTTTTAGAGCCCTAGAAATTTTTCTCTTCTCCACCACCGGCCGATGTCGTCTCCGGCCTCCGGCACCTTCCCGTCGGCGTTCCTCGTCGGCGCAGCCCCTGCTCGTTGTCGCTGCAGCCCCCCCCCCCCCCGCTGCCCCTGCAGCTCTGCACGCAGCCCTCCCCGCAGCCCCTGCAGCCAGCCCCTGCACGTAGCCCCGCATATCTACGCAAAAACATCTTTTTGCCCCGCAAGACCCCGCATCAAAGGATTCAAAATTGCTCATCCTGCATATTTACGCAAGAAACGCGAACTGCATAAGCAAACTCTTCCCTCAAGAGAAGCTACTCCCGTCTTGTCTACCCTTTTGAGCCTATGGCCTGCCGAGCACAATAGCCATTTGGGCTTCATACTATATTTTTTTTTCCTTTTCCTTTTTCCTATTTCATTATTCAAATGTTCATTGGTACGTTTATTTCTAACGATATTTCACGTGCTCGTATAGGTAAAATCATTGCTCGTCGTACCATGGTGATGACATTCATGCCGAGATGGACGATAATTGTGTCATCTACATACGATTTCGATCGTATCCTCCCAAGATTTTTATGTCATCGGACGAAGATCGAAAAGGAATTCATCAAGCAACTTCATGTATGACGATCGATATGCAGAGCAATTTAATTATATGCGGTCTATTTGGCAGACCAACAAGTATGTTTATCTTAAAGTTGCTGCTTTTGAACATATATATATAAATTATCGGGCGCTATTAGCCTTTTTCATGTCTTCTTTTCCGGCCTTTCTTATAACGCCGATGAGACCAAAGAGGGATATGATTCCCCTCTTGGTCGACATTTTTTGTGTGACGGTCCTGGGGGAGTCACGTTATTATTTAAAGGGAAGAAATCGATTTCGTGTGGTTGTCTGAGTACACCGCTGTTTTGGGTGCGATCATGAGAATCGTCAATATGCATCGATTATTTTGTGACCATATACATCACAACCCTTCTAATTCCGGTTACATAGTTGAATAGTTTCGATTATTCGAAACCTATACAACCCTCGTTTCTTATGGATGCTTCGTCATCGCGACTGTTATTTGAATGTTTGAGTTTTCTTAAACTCATGTCTATAAACGATAATCCCAAGGTCTACGTACTCATTTATTTGAGTTGATTCATTACTCTGATGCAACACTATTTGCTGACAAAAGATCCCAAAAATAACGAATTCTATGGGACACACTTAAAGTGATTTAATGAACGTCTATGACGTTGTATTATCAGAGTTGACCTTGATGCATACTCCACATCCAAGAAACGCATGTCATTTTTGGCACCTGTATCTATTTCTTGAGGAAATTTTGGAGATGGAAAAGTAACATTCTTCCATTCTTAATTAAGCACATTTTTGAGCCTCAGGCTAAGGCTCCGCCCGATCCGATATGCAAGATTTTGTTGCTACAGACTTTTGATTAGTCAATCTATTTTGACTATGTTTTTTGCTTACTATTTTTCAAGTATGACGTTGGCATTGTAATGTTTCTTGCTCAACTTTAGCTTAAGTCGTCTATTGGAATTGGAAGTTTGGTTGTGTTGTATTAAATATTGGCATATTCAATAAATTTCTTGTATTCCTTGTTTACAAGATAATCTCGTGAGAATTTTATTTGCCTTGGCTTAGCATGCATGGTCAACGTTTGCAACTCACGTGGTTTTTAAATTGGCCGCTTTTAGGTTACATGGGACCCCAATAGTACTACATTGTGAATTTGGAAATTAAAATTTGGAAAACGGACCTCGGAACGTCAAAATTGACGTCGTTTTCCCCGGTTACTGTTCCGGCGTTTCCGGAACGTTTTCCGGCGTATTCGCCGCCTTCCGGCCGTTTGCCGGCGTTTCCGGCACCGCCATCCGGTTCCGGACGGCGTTCCCTATCGGACTTGAAGTTCTAGCACCTCCATACCGGCCAGCTCCGGCCGCCGCCGGCTAGTTTTCCGGTAAGTTTTTCCGACGATTGTTTCGTCGTTTCTTGTCATATTTCCAGCAGTCTTTGCTGCCACGTTTTCCTAGTCCAAATTTCATCTGGTTTTGAGTTATTTTGACATGGTTTTCCGGTTAATTTTCTAGTTTTCTCCAAGTCTTTTCATAGCTCAAATGATTTTATTATTATTGGTGACCACCCGCACCAATTGGATGGTTTTTACCACCCAAATTGTTTGGTATTAAACTGCTCCAATACCATGTTTTTCCAACTCTGAAGTCAAAGAATGTAGTTCTATTGTCATGTGATACATTCGATGGGATTGAACATTTGTTTCAATCCCCCTCTTACAATATCCTACGGCGTATTATCTAGAGAAGTTCACCGCGTCGTTGACTCTCTTAATCTTCATTTTGAGAATGTCCCGCCGTGTCATGCTAATTGCGTAACCACCCACACTGTCCTACAGCGCAGGTAGTTGTTTTACGGATCTTGTGTGGAGATTGTGTTTTATATCTTCGTGTCTTGCTAAGTTTTAAAATGCCATATATGCCAATGATACATTTTCATCTTGATATTTGTGTTAAGAATGGAGAGGAATAAATCTGTCAGATTTCATTGACAGTAGCTTTTTCAAGCTTAGACAGTAGCCTTGTTAGCATACAGACATAGCTTTGCTTGCCTGCAGCAGTAGCTTTATGTAAGTCAAGATTCTTTGAATCATGGGTTCAGTTTTGTTGTCTTCTCGGTTTTGACATGATCATTTTTTGGTTATTTTAAACAAGATATAATGATTCGAGTTCTTTGCAATTAACATGATCATCTATTTTTCATGTTCACGAAGCTTTGGAGGATCACCTCACCCGTGCCACGCACGGTGAGGCCGAGCGTGCCCCTCTCGGTGGCTCCATGGAATTCAGGCCTCTTCGGTGGCGGCATCCCCTCCTTCACATGAGCTTGTGATGCCTCTCGTGTTTTCTAATGCCTCCATGACAATCTCTGATGTCTATCGCTCACCACCCTTCCTATCCTCTCAAATCTATTCGATTGGATATTGTTGGAGAGTTCACCTCCACGATTTTTTATGATTTCGTTTTGCATGTCTACTGGGATCGTCGTTGAACATATTATTCCTCATGTTCATTCACTGCACGATCTAGCAGAGCTCGGACTTGGTTATGGGTACTAACCTGCCGATTTTTGCATGGAGACATGTAATGATGTTGCATGCAGCGACACTTATTCGTTTTAGACCCACAACTTGCCAAACGTTTAGTGCGTACCAGATGGTTACTGGATACGATCCCAACATTCTTTTCATTAAACGCCTATTTGGTTAAAGTTGTTTATGTGCCTCTATTGTAGTTATCTCAATAGGTCTACTCGAAACGATTAAGTATTCTGGTTGGTTATGATTTATGAATCACCAACACTTGTCCGCTATTTCCAATCTACAACCGTTGTTGGGGGGAGATATGGAATGCTCCCATTCCGGTTTTAACGCCAGGAATTGACGTGGTGTGGCACTATGTCTCATTAAGATCCCGCACTACTCAAAGTGAGTAAATATGCAACGTATTATCTACCTCTAGAAAGTCAAAGATTCGATGCTCAATGACTTTACCGATATTGCGAAAGTGACGAGATCGCACATAAATGTTGTGATGTGCCGGTAAGGTTGGAACTCTCAGAATATGGGAGAATTTCATATGACCTGGTCCTAGCACCATTGGCACCATCCCTGACAGTGGGAAAGAAGCCGGCGATGGCACCATCGTACGCTGTGGTGTTGTCGGCGCCCGTGGTATTGCACCACAAAACAAGGGTGGCAAACGCAAACATGGACTAGTAAGGGTCATAGCTTCGGTTTTGGCTCCTGCCTAGATGAGGGGGAGACCATTATTCTCTGGAATCAAAACCAGAAAGAAGCGAAGTGCGTAGGCACAAGTATTTCGCCCATCATCAAGAGATATTCTCTAAACATGTGTATCAACTAAGTTTCTGTGGGACGCTACAGACTCCTTTTGTTGATGTTAGAGAAGAATAGTAATCTCACGATTGTATACAGTGCGCGCGTGTGTTTAATGGATTGATCTCCCGTGATTGATGATGTATTCGCTTATGCTCTTATTCCGTTGTAAAACATCAACAATGAGCAACTTGACCGAAGTGGAAAGAATCAATACAGGCTGAACTAGACTTGTTATGTTGGTCGTTGTTCATAAGTGTAATAAGAAAGATGAAGTCATGCGATATATGCAGGACTTATGGCGCAAATATTGTCTCATTATCCTAGTATTGACTACGATGAGTTATATTCTCACGTTATGGATATAATTGCTTTCCGCTACTTAATCAGTAGTAGTGTCCATGAAAACTGATTTGCAGCATATGATAGTGGTCATAGAATATCTGTAAAGGGATCTTGACGCAGATATGAGAGTGCCCGAGGGACTTTAAATGCCTCTAGAACACGGAGAGCTTATGTAATCAGATTGCGACGTTTGAGAGAACGTAGTACAATCGGTTGCAAGAACTCATACCCATATGTGTTCATATGAAAGCTAATTCTTGATTCTCTATTCCTTCTAAGTATAGATGATGAAGAGATTCAATGAGCTATACATTTATACATGTTAGTGTTGTTGGGACACTATTCCTTTCATTATGACGTGATTAACTATACGCCTATGCATTGTCATTGGACTTGCATTGCTTCTTTGACATGGGTTTAGTTCTACACTTAGTGAACCAACACAAATCCTATCCACACCAACGCCGCCAGCAGCTCCAGCAACATCAACGTACGCTTTGGTGTAGTAGTCGACACTGGTAGCGTAAAAGATACGTACGGTTCTGCTTCGGACCAAAATCAGTCATTCATTGGTCCATTCCCTCATTCTTTTTGCGAAAGACACATTGAATGTGACAAATCAGAATCTGTCCAGTTTCGTAGGTCAACTTCAACGAGACCTACAGGACAGCTCGCTCGATGAAATATGGTGAAATTGATACCTTTGGAAAAGTCTATGTGTCTACTTTCCAGGGACACCAACCATTTGTTCATAGCTATCATACTGAGTGAGTTATGGCTGTTTTAGCAAAGTAGGACAGTTATGTCCGGAAATTTGCAAGTCAGTCAACTTCGACATAGCATTGTGAACTGCTCTGATCGGATTAGGTTGTGAACCTTATGTCACTAGAAACCACGGGTGTCTACTTTCTAGAACATTTTACGGTTCACTGATACCTATTTTGACGAAGCAGTTATGGCCATTTAAGTGAGTGAAAGTCATTCTACCCGAGAATCTGATTTTCATTACAAACTCTTGTTTTGAGTTGTTATGCAATCTTGTTTCCTAAGATCTAAGTTTGACTAAGTATAGCATGTATGATCTAAGGATGTGTGGTTAGATTAATGATTAATCATTAGCCCAAGATTACGTTTGAGAAACATGTAATGAACGTTGTATACGTTGTTCTTTGTACTCCATGATTATGGCACTAATCATGGGGAGTTGTTTTGTAGACTTCAGGGGGAGTCTACCTCACATGATGCTATCAAATATAGACGGTGCGTTGTGCTCTTTTTCCCTTCGATCAAGCTTTTGTTTTTACCCAAGAGGTTTTTATTTTGCTTGACAAGGTTTTTACCGAGGCAACGATGTGTGCACCATGCAACCTAGGCATGCGACACAAGGGGGAGTGTTCCGGGAGAATTACTATCCTACCCTTTTGTGTGTCTTAGCCTAATAGGTTTCATGTTAAGAGATAGATTAACATCTCCGTAATAGATTAGGACTCCGAATCCTACGGGATTGTGGTTTTGTAATGCCTATATATAGGCCCCCATATCATTCAATAATACACAATTATTTCATCCTGAAACATTATAAATATTTTATTAAGCTGCTAGTAATGATTTATGATTTGAATAACAAAATTACATATAATTATTGAACAAAAAAATAGAAAAAAATTTTGATCAAAAGAGAGAAATATTTTCATATTCAAGTGGAAAATATCAATATTTAATGAGAATTTAAATATATTTTGTATACATATAATTAATAATTATGTAATTTCGAAAATTAGTGTACTTATTTTGCATTTAGGTAATATAGTCTTTCAATAATTGAAATGTTTGTGGGATGAACAAAGGAGTTGATGGGGTTGCAATAGACACACCATTTCTTAATCCTCCTTTCTTTCTTTTTAATTAATTATATATTATTATGCAATGTTATAGTTCAGACTTCAAAAGAGCGTATAAGAATTTCTTTCATGACGTCTATGATGGTTTTGGTCGACTTGGGGAGCGTTTAAACGTGGAGTCGAAGTCCTTCCCTAGCCAACTGGTTCTACTCCTCGGCGACCAGTGTTTAATTTGAGTATGTCTGTTATCTTTGGAGTTGAAATTGAAGTCTTTGTATCTCATCCTTGAATGCTAAACGAAAAGGAAAATATTTGTGTCCATACCAATATGGATAGACACGTCCATATCCTCTTATTTTTATAGTTTTAGTAGTGTGATTCCATAATGTTAACCGTTCAAAAGTTTAAACGATCAATAAAAATCACCTCTGTAAAATATGGATTGAAACAAAAATTGTTTGTTAATTAAGTCGATTACATGAAACAAATAAACAGTAATTGTGAAAGTTAGTAGTCTCATAATCACCCGTCTATTTGTTTGATACAATCGGTTATACAAACGATATTTGTTTAAATTAACTTTTTCCAAAAATGATCTTTATTGATTAACAAAACTGTTGAACGGTTAAAATTTTGTATACACACTACCAAATGTATAGAAATAAGAGGAGTTTGGAAGCACAAGTCCTGGTATGGATACAAATATTTTCCAAACAAACATGATGGAAGTCTGTTTTTTTTTTTTTTTGTGTTTAATAGGAGACTGATATGCTCTCAATGGCTAAGGTTTTATGAAGTCAAGGCGTAGAAGATTTTTTTTTTTATACGAAGGCGTAGAAGATTATATATCGATACTTCTCAGTGAGTTTTTTTTATAGGAACTGGTTCAAGAGACATTAATGTTTACACAAGTTTTGACACTCCTTGGTAGTCATTGGATTTCAATACACTTAACGGTTTAGATTAATTGTAAAGTGACATGGCACGTGACTTGGAATTATCTATTTTCATAATAAATTTGATTAAACTTTTCTTTATTAGAAAAACAAAACGAAATTTAATTGAAATCTGGAAAAATCAAAGATCAATCCACACAAAAATAGAGAATCTTCTAAAAAACAAGAATAGAGAAAACAACGAAGAAAAACAACATGAAAAGAAATGTATACAGTCATTTAGATTATGCTGAAATGAGGCACATCACACATGGATCGCAGCTTATAGGGGAGACTAATTGATATAGTGGCCTTGTTTTGGACTAATTTGTAATATTAGCAAGTTTATTTAGCACGTTTATTGAATATTCATGATAGGTAAATCCCAGTTTTTGTTCTTCAATTTCTAAGAGTAAATTCCTCATATGGTACTTAATGTATGAAAATGAACAAATTAGTATCTAAAGTTTTACTCTGTTTTTCCTTTTGGTACTTCTGTTAATATTTGACGCTAAGCTCAATCAAACAAGGGTTATAATTGTCATTTTTAGTTCAAAAGCAAGATTTTCCTCCAAAACACTACTTTCCCATTCCCAACTTTGACGAAATTAATACCTAGAAAAATCAAGCTGCTCTTATGAGTTCTTTTGTTTGAGAATAGATGAAATTATTCAAGAATCTATCAAAAGGCATATAATTCTAAAATCTAATAGAATTTTGTAACATATTGATGTCTTACATTCTCAAAGAAATACCAGATTGATGTCTTTAAGTACATCCAAAGTAAATTTCAAAATACGCTTACAAAACCCACCTTACTAAACAAAAACAAGATTGGATGCTCTTAAAAACAAAAACAAAAACGTACATCAATCAAGATACTTAGCTAGTTCAATAGTTCCAATATTCTTGTCCTTACAAGTTCCGTCTTTAACAGATGCTATAATGTTTTTGCCTGAAGGGCGCAAACCATTTTAATGACAAAAAATAATTAGATTATATAAGTGACACAATCTGTAACGATTCTAGGAATCAAATCCATGACAAGCCATAATCAGATAAGGAAATGAGAAAAATCTAAAGAAACTAACTAAGGAAATGAAGTAATAAACTGATATTGATTCTTGGATGACATTACAAAAAGAGTAGATTGCCTTAATAGATAAAACCCTAAAGACTCATTTAAAAGACTATTGTCCAATAACCCGTTACAAGGAGGTCTAGATTGCCTTATATAGACTCCTTACACAATCTAACTAAACTAAGCAGAAATGTGAGTGGCATCATCTATATTAATGATATTTGAACATGCTGAATAATTGTGTTTCTTTGCAGCAACAACTTGTTTGGCTTTAACATTAACAGCTACATCATTATTTCCTTGATTTTGAACCCTCACATTAATATTGGTATTTCCTCGATTGCTCACATTTACATTGACCCTTCCTTGCGCTGCTTTGATTTCCTACACAAATTCGTAAAAGTTAGAAACATGTTAAAGGAATTTTGAAATTCAATATTAGATAATTTTACCTTAAGTTTTTGGCAAGTTCTTTGGTTATGCTTTGTACTCCCACAACAGCTGCAACTCCTACTAATGTATGCACTTCTCGGTTGATGTTAGAACTTTTCAGGTTGTGGTTGTGGCAGTACTTGTCCCTCCACTAGCTGATATAGCTTCCCCTTCTTCCTTTCTTCTAGCCTTCTTTGGCCTCCGTAGCATTCTTCTAAAATGGTGGATGTTGAGTAGGATGATGTACTATTTTCCACAAGTCTACTCCAAGAATTGGATTGATAGGTTGTAGTGCACATTTTGACCCTTGATAACTTAGGGCAGTTGTTGTGTACCAAGTCACATGTCCTTACTTTAAAAATAGGCGAGTCATCACGGATGGCGCTAGCATACAACCAAAAGGGACATTTCCTCTCAGACCTCTTACCTTTTTGCTTCTTTCACATACCGCAATGACTTCTTGTTATTTTTCTGAAAATAAAGATCTGTCGTAGTAACTACTGCATAGTGTCTCACTGCATCCTTGAACTGAAATCGATCATCAAAATGTTGGCCTATTTCAAAGTGAGGATTTTTCATATCTCTTTTAGGAACCCATTGTTTCCCTTTGACCTTCTTCTTCTTTCTACTTGATACTGAACCATCATCATCTTCATCTTCAGATTCCTCATTTCCACTAAGCAATTCAAAAAGAGTCAACATTATGGTCTGATATCTCATCTACAAGCCCCATATCTGTCTATTCCTCAAACTCAATTACATTATCAACATTTGCACCAAACTCTGACATCATCCTCCGGGTTTAGCTCATAATCACTATCCACTAACCTGCCATTAGCCTATTCTTCAATTGTTTCTTCAACATCATCATCGTTCTCAGTGTTATCTTCCTCAATGTTTTCAGTATCCAGCTCTTTTCTTTTTCTTTACTATTTCCCAGGTTAACAACTTTCAATGGTACCATAACCATCTCAAGCAAAAACTATACATGTAGA
The DNA here is from genome assembly GCF_933775445.1 of Argentina anserina. Lineage (NCBI taxonomy): Eukaryota > Viridiplantae > Streptophyta > Magnoliopsida > Rosales > Rosaceae > Argentina > Argentina anserina. The sequence continues at coordinate 6,670,113 of NC_065874.1, forward strand.
ACTACTTCCGAAAAATCTTTTACTTGATCCTCCTTCTCACAAACTATAACATCTTGGTCACCTCCTCCAACACAATATACCTCAACCATCCCATTCTCTGGTAAGTTCTTGATCATACCTATAGCTTCTTTGTCAGATCTAATGGGTGAGTATATAATTTTGCAGAATTTTTGAACCAATAATGCACATGAGGCTTTCTATATCCTAATCTCCAAGCATAAGTATTTATATTTGTCCAAGAAATTTTATCTGGATCAATTCCTTCCACCCAATGAACTACACCTCCACTGTATTCAAACCTTCCACCATTAATTTTGACAAATTGGCCACCATGGTGTATCTCTAATATGGCCAATGTATCTGAAAAGCAAAGATAATAATTATAATATAATAACATATATTAATTTTCTAATTACAGATAGGTAAGGATGCAAATCAATCATATATTACTACATATTAGTTTATTAAGACCAAACCAACTCGATATCAATATTCCATTCATGTGCACATAGAGCTAAACTCATTCAACTAGTAAATTTATTAAAGATAAAGACATGAGGAATAATTAAACCACAAACCCAATATAGAAAATTGATATCGCAAAGTGTAGAGATCAGATTCTTACCATGGAATTGGGGATTTCCACGAACCAAAAATTCCCTCCAATAATCAGACATCATAGAATCTTAGAAGTTCCTAACTGAAATTCTTCATTCTAGAACAAAAGAACTAATAATAGCAACCTAATTTTACAGGGGATTTCAATCTTTTAGCGAAGAGAGTTCATCAGCATAGTCGCATGGATACTGAGGTGAAAGTGGGGAAGTTTGAAAGAATTCACTACCAGAAAAAAGTCCTTAAGTGACGAAATTTCCAAGAGAAAAATATTTCGTCTCTTAGGTGGCTACTTAAACGATGAAAACTATCTCGTCTCTTAAGTGGTCATTAAAGAGACAAAGGTATAAGTTTCGTCGCTTAAGTTGTTACTTAATTGACAAAAGGTTTTTTAGTCGCTTAGGTAATTTCTTAAGTGACCAAACAACATTCATCACCTAAGTCGCTACTTAAGTGACAACATTTTCTCACTTTTTTATAAAAACTTAATTAGAAAAATAATCTCAAGTGTTCATGAAGGATTTTTTTTTTTAAAGAGGATGACCACGTAAAGTTAACATATTCTTCAATTTGGAATTTAGGACTGTAAGTGTTGACAGTTTTCGGAAATTGAGTTATGGGTAACATGTTATTAACATTTCATTTCATACCTAGGAATTTCAGCTTTATAGTTTACTGATGTGATCAATGCTTTACATAACTTCAAACAGTCATATATTTTTTAACTTACATATTTTCTTATACAAATTATATCTGACGGTTTTGTTGTTTAAATCCCATAAGATCATGTTATAGTTAATGGTTCAGAGACATAATATATGCTATATATATTTTAAATTATAAATTCTGTAATGAATATATAATTAAATTATTATTTTTCTTATCTTCACTTTGCTTTACATTGATTTCATAAAAATTACAATACTTGATGTCACCATCCATGGATCGATCTCACCCTAATTGAAATCATAAATGCAATTCAATGGTTTTAGAATGCCCGTTATATTAAAGTGAAGAAAGGAAGCCAAAGAACAAGCCATGGTTCACAATATATAAACAACGTCTAATTCTTCATTCTTGAATGTTCATGATTTTTTCCGAGCTGCATGTTCTCACCACCTGATATATATATATATCAGGTGGTGAGAACATGCAGCTCGGAAAAAATCAGAGCCGTAAGAGTTGTAAGTAATTAATCTCTGCATTTTAAACTTCTTAGTCCCCAAGTGGAGGCTCTGCCTCCTAAGTGTGGATCCTAAGTCGATCTATTTATTAACACTCCTCAATCCCCGATTGGAAGGCCTAGTCTCCTAGAGTGGTCCTTGAGTTGAATCTTTAAATCCTCTATTTATTGTGCTACTTGTTTGTATTTCTGCTTCTATTCTTAAAATTTTAGGAATTTACTTCTATTTACTGGGTTTCTGGGTTTCTTTCTTCTCCAACCAAACAATAAGTTTTCCAAGTCCAAACACTAAGTCCCGAATGAGGCATGAGCGGATGCGGCATGAGCGGAGCAGAGAAGAGTGTTACTCTTAGGTCTAAGTATTCTGATGTAAATTCTCTATCATTTTAAGTCTAGTACCAGATCCCTTTCATCTAGCACAATGAGCAGACTTTTCAGATCCAATTCAGTCTCCTCTCGAGGGTCTAGTTTCTCCTTGAATAGGATCCCAGACATTGTTAATGAAGAACATATAGAATACCAGTCAAATGATAATATTGACTCTAATGATTGGAACATACCTAGAGTACCTACCAGTGAAATTTATAGGAAAAAATGGAATCTTGCAGCCTTTAAAAGAGAACACCACATTAAATCAGTAGAACAAGTATACGCCTTAAGTAAACAACATGAAACCTGCCAACTTCTCAGTCCAGATTCAATTAAAAAACATCAGAAAGATGGTCACCATTTCCTTCATATCGGCTTAGTTCAAATTGGTATTAAGCCTTTAACAAGGCTTGGTCTTAATGCCTCCATTCTCTTATGCTTAAGAGACGCAAGGTTTACCAACTTCACTGACAGTACCCTTGGTTTAATCGAATTAAGTCTTTTTAATGGACTAGTTCACTTCAATTGTTTCCCAGATTTTTTAATCAGCCTAAGTGATCCTCATATTCTAAAAACATTAACCTTAAACATTAAGACCTCAGGATACAATATCCTTGAAGGAATCCAACCTCTTGCTTTAATCTATTGAATCCATTATAAAGTTACTGGCACAAATATGAATTTTCAAGACATTAATAGAAGTCCTAAAAGCCAAATCTTGTTGATTCAAAGCAGTCAAAATAATGCAAACATCATTGTTCCGCAAACTATCAGATGGTCGGATGTCCATCTCCCGGCTGAATGGTCTCTTACCAATGAATATCAACCAACAAATACTCAATGTAATCTTTCTGATTTAGATTCTATTCGTCAATACAACGATGGAACTATAAGAATTAATTCCAAAAAAACACCAAGAATTCAAGAAATTAGAAGTTCATCTAGGCATTCTTTTGCAACTGCCAGGCAATCATTTGTTGGCTCAACCACTGCAGATTCAATGTCTCGCCGTGATCGTGACATAGAACTCGATAATGTTATCAGAGAAATTCGAATAAAAGAATTAGAAGAACAAGTTCAGAATTTAAGAATTAACAGTATAAGAACAAATGAACAAGTCAGCTACCCAAATTATACTGAGACTGAAAATCATAATAATACAACTGTTGAAGACAGACAAAACTCTCCAACATCCCCAACAGCTTCAGATTTTATTATAGTTCCTCCAGAAAATCCTCATATAAATACGCTTAGTCAACCATTCAAAATCGATTATTCTAAATTAGATACTCATTTGGAGGCTAAAGAAAACATCCTTAGGAGAAATCTTTTTAGGATGAAATTTCCTTTTGAAAATCAAAGAAAACAATTATTTAAAGATTGGCAAAACATGATGCAAAAAACAAAAACTGAAATATTCTTTCTTGATTTCCTAGACCAATTAAATGAACATAAAAACATTCAAACTTTAACAAAAATAAAATGGCAAACTGTCGTTCCTAATTCAACTCAAACTAACACTATTTCTTCTAGTCATCCTCCTTCAGAAACTGTAGTTTTTAATCACAAATCAAGCCCAGTTTTAGCATCGCCTTTTAAAAATCCTTCTGAAGATCCAAAAGTTAAAAAACTTTACCCAGATGCTAAGAAGATCATTGAACAAAATAGTTACACAAATAATTACTTAGTTACTATTGGAGAACAATTAGACAAATTAGAAACAACACTTGATCATGTTACATCTAAAGTTCACATTCTACCTAACCCTAAAACAGAATCTCCCATAATTCACTTCAACAGTAAACCGACTGTCACGCCTACAAATTTAATTCAAAAAATAGAAAAATTGTTAAAAAAATCTAAAAAATGAACCAAGATCATCTAATACAATCTCTGTAATCAATACGAAACAAACTCTTAATTCTACTTCTGATAGCGATTCAACCATAATTTCCCAATTAGACAAAGCATTCCAAACTTTGAATATTGATCGAATAATGCGACTAAAGAAACAACATTCCAAAAATTGGACTGAAATGCCACTTCCAATAGATATTCAACCAAGCACTCATTCAAATATACAATTTGCAGTTTCTTCTGACAAAACATATGAATAGAACATTGATAATTTATCAGAACAAGAAATATTAAATAAACTACATCACATGTCAATGGCAGCAAATAGTTACATCACAAATCACAACTTTACACAACCCGAAATTATTGATATTCTATCCTCTGGGTTCACCTGAATGCTACATTCTTGTTGGGAAAAACATCTCACTCCTGATGCAAGGTTTGATATTAAACATGCAGGAAAATGTGAACCTGATGGAACCCCAATCTTTGACGAACGTTGTAATATGGGCGTTTCAGATGCAATAAATACCTTATTTTATACAGTCATTCAACATTTTATAGGTACTCCGAGTCATATTACTTCTCGAATTCATGATCAACTCAGTAACTTAAAATGTCCAACCTTAAGTGATTTTAAATGGTACAAAGATGTTTTCATATCTAGAGTAATGCTTCGAGATGATAGTAACTAACACTTTTGGAAAGAAAAATTCATAAATGGTCTTCCCAAACTTTTTGCACATAAAATTAGACAAGTCCTCAGTAATGAAACATGATTTATTAATTATGACTCTTTAACCTATGGAAATATAATTACAGTTATACAAAAGAAGGCATGAAAATGTGTATTGATATGAAACTAAATTCTCAACTAAAATCAGAAAAGAACATAGCCAAGTATGAATTAGGAATTTTTTGTGAACAATATGGTTTACCATCATTACCTCCCGCCAGACGAAGAAAGTCATCCAATAAATTTATTCATCATTCCAGGTCTAGTCGTCACAAACCTTATTTTCAAAAAAGAGAAAATTTTGAACCAGACAAATTTTATTCAAAAAATAAGCCAAAGAAAAATTGGAACAAAAACCGGAAATCTTACTCAAAGAAAAAATCTTTTGATAAAAGTAAAACGAAATGTTTTAAATGTCATAAAACCGGTCACTTTGCAAATGAATGTCAAGTTAAAACTACAATAAATCAATTAACACTTACACCAATTGAAAAAGAGAATCTAATCAAAGTATTAGAATTAAGAAATACAGATTCAGAAAATGACATAAGTGAAGATATTAGATCCTTCTCAGGATCATCTTTTTCTGAATCAGAAGAAGGATCTTCCCCCTCCCAAAAAAATCACTTTTGGCTGCAACGATGCTTGTTGCAAAACAATTAATGTTCTCTCTAAACAAGAAGAACAACAAGAGTTATTAATTGATTTAATTGCTAGAATTGATAATCCTGACTTAAAAACTGAATACCCCAAAAAATTAAAATAATTAATTACCCAAGAAGATGTTAGTAAAACTCTCCCGCCAAAAGTCAGTCTTACCTCAACATTTGATAGATTTAACAAAAGTAAAAAAGAAATTACCATCCAAGATTTACAACAAGAAATTAAGAACATTAAAATAGAAATTCATGCTTTACAACAATCTCATTCCAAGCTTATAGACGATAATATAAATATCAAACAAGAATTAAATATTATAAAAATAAATGATGCATTTTCTAACCTACAAAATCCTCCAGTTAATGAAATATTAGATGAAGAAAATAAAAAACCCAATGATGAAGAAGTATCTGAACAAAATATCCTTAGTGTTATTAATCATATTCAACTCAAAAAATGGTATACCATTATCCAACTCAGGATCAAAGATTTTGAACTCACGACAATAGCCCTTGTAGATTCAGGAGCCGACCTCAATTGTATCCAAGAAGGTTTGATACCTTCAAAATATTTTTAAAAATCTAAATAATCTCTCAGTTCAGCAAATGGTTCAAAGATGAATATCAAATATGAAATCCCTAGAGCACATATTTGCCAGAGTAAAGTTTGTTACAAAACATCATTTGTCCTAGTTAAAAACCTAACTGATAGGCTCATCTTAGGTCTACCATTTATTACCTTAATTTATCTTTTCCTTGTTAATTATGATGGAATCATTACTTACCCTTTTGACGAACCAGTCAAATTTAATTTTCTTTCAAATCCTGAAATTCATACTCTAAAAGCATTACAAGAAAATTCAGTTACAAAGACTATCAATCGTATTCAAACAAAAACTAAACAAATTAGTTTTCTCAAAGAAGAAATTAATTTTAAAAGAATTGATAACTAACTTCAAGATGCCACTCTTCAAAGTAAAATTAAAAATTTTGAAGAAAAAAAATTAAAGAACTATGTTCTGATCTTCTTACGTCTTTTTGGCATAGATAAAAACATATCGTTTTATTATCATATATAAAAGAATTCAACGAAAGGAATATCCCTACCAAAGCTCGACCAATATAGATGAATCATGAAATCATGGAATTTTACAAAAATGAAATTAATGAATTACTCAGAAAAAGAATAATTCGACCTAGTTAATCTCTTTGGTCTTGTGCCGTCTTTTATGTTCAAAAAAGTGCTGAGCTTGAAAGGGGTACACCTCGTTTGGTCATCAACTAGAAACCATTAAATACAGTTTTAGAATGGATCAGATATCCTATTCCCAACAAGAGAGATTTAATCAACAGGCTAAATAAATCAGATGTTTACAGTAAATTTGACATGAAGTCAGGTTTTTGGCAAATCCAAATCAATGAAATTGATAAATACAAAACTGCATTTGTTACCCCGTTCGGCCATTATGAATGGAATGTGATGCCATTTGGTCTTAAGAACGCTCCCAGTGAATCCCAAAATATTATGAACGACATATTTAATCCCTACATTCACTTTTCAATTGTGTACATTGATGATGTTCTAATCTTCTCTGAGTCTATTGATCAACATTGGAAACATCTTCACTAGTTCTTTTCCATTATAAAGCACAACGGTTTAGTGGTATCTGCTTCAAAAATAAAACTATTCCAGTCAAACATCCGATTTCTAGGATTCAATATCCATCATTTACAAATTCAACCCATTAACCCAGTAATCCAATTTGCAGACAAATTTCCAGATGTCATACTAGACAAAACCCAATTACAGAGATTTATTGGATCATTAAATTACATAGCAGATTTCTATCAAAATCTCCGAAAGAAATACAAACCCTTATTTGACAGATTAAATAAAAATCCTCCTCCTTGGACTATTACTAATACATCTATAGTCACAAAAATCAAAAATCATGTTAAAACATTACCTTGTTTAGGAATTTCCCTTCTAGATGCCTTTAAAATAGTTGAAACTGACGCCTCAGATATAAGATATGGTGGTATCCTTAAACAACAAATTTCTCCTAGTCATCCCAAACAAATTGTCCGTTTTCATTCTGGAGCTTGGAACCCGGCTCAGGCTAATTATAGCACAATCAAAAAAGAAATTTTATCTATTGTCTTATGTAAGCAAATTTCAAGATGATTTATTAAATCAAAAATTTTTAGTAAGGGTTGATTGCAAAAGTGCCAAAGATGTTTTAGAAAAAGATGTTCAAAACATTGCTAGTAAGCAAATTTTTGCCAGATGGCAGGGCATTTTAAGTGTTTTTGATTTTGAAATTGCATTCATCAAAGGAAGTGACAATCATATTCCATATTTCCTAACCAGAGAATTTTTACATGGATCTTCATCATGCAGCCAGCTTCGGCCGTCCGACGGCGAAACACCGGAAAAGAAAAAGTCAATCCTACCACACCAGTAATCAATCTTGCAACACCATCTCCAGTCAAAACATAAATATATAAGTCAGAAATTCTTGAGTCATCCACTAGTTTAGTCCCTCACACATGCCATTCCTTATTGCCAATTACCAATAAGTACAGCCCATTAGGTACTACTCTCAGTCCTATCAAACCAAATTATCAGTCAGCACTAGTTAGCTCATTTGACCCTTATAAGTCTGATCACACTAGTAAACCCCCGGTCTTCATTAACAAGAAGTCATCCCCTTATCAACTTAGGCAACGTGATTTCTGCCTTTTTGTTGAGCCATCTCTAAGTGATTTAAAATCCCCATCCGCCATAGTCAGCCTTTTTTGCCCAAATAGTCATTATCCTTCTAATAAATCTTTATCATTTTATAAGGATATTTTATATAAAACCCAGTCGGTCTCCATTAACTCAATCAAAGATCCCAATGACCCAAATAAAACATTGTACCATTCCCTTTACATTAAACAAATCATCTCTTTATCACAGTGGGAAGAAACCCCCTACATTCCTCACCAATCATTTGCATGTACTTACCATGAGTATATTGATGCATGGTACAAGATCTTCCTCTTCCATACAGAGGATTTGAATCATTCATGGTTTCTTAATTTTGATAAGAATCTCAAACGCCAATTTCCCCTGTGGTTTGGTGAATGGTGGGAGTACTATGGAGCTTTCTGTGATCTCATTCTCCCATAACTTCAAAACTTAGTCACCAAGTATTCTGAAGTAGTTCCCCATTCAAAGTATGAACAGAATTTCACCCCTACACTATTATTCATGTCCAAATATAAAATCCCTTGGATCATGAAATGGCATTATGAATTACACGACATAAATGTCGTCTCTCAAATTTTCTTAGTCAAATGGTGGGACAAATTCAAAATAGAAAGAGTCATAGAACAATTCACCAGAGAATTTTCAGTCATACCACAAACACTAGTCACTACACAATCTCCAGTTGTTATCCAGTCTTCTTCCACAAAAGCAACTTTGGTCCACCAGCCCTTCACGACATCTCCAATCCAAGCCCAAATTGCTCAGAGAAAATCAATCCAAGCCCAGTCTTCTTCAGTCTAAGCCCAACCGGCTCAATCATCTTCCAGTCAGAAAGTAAAGTCAATTAAATCTGCCACTACCACTGCAGAAGAATTACAAGAAATGGCTGATAAGCTAATCCAATAGGTTGTCAATCTCTCAGAGCAAGCTGCCAATTTATCAGCAAATAGTGAAGGAGGCGATATCGAAGACGAAGATTGTTCTTCATCGTCTGAAGCAACTCCAAGTCAAGACCCATACGAACTGTAGACAATCCAGTATGTCTCAAACCCAGTCAAGATTCAAGCCCAAGTCAAAGATCCAAGATCCAAGCAAAGTCAAAATAAGCTTTTCCACCGAAGCTACAGTCACCCGGCAAAACACTGTTCACTCACATGTCAGACAGTCCACTATTCAGCAATAGTCAACAGTAAAAGCAAATTCGTTTTCCTATATAAGGAGGTCCTCTCCTTCATTAGAAACCACCCCGGAATTTTCCAATTCCTCTCTTCTCTCCCTCTCTGGACAATCTGAGAGCTTCTTCATTGTAATAGTACTTTTTTTGTAATTCATGCATAAGTTCTTAGTCAAAAAAAAAGGTATATCTGATTCAAGTATGAGTTGTCCATGGGTGGCGTTTCTCCATTGCACAATCAGTTCTTCTGCTCCAGTACCTTTAAGTTTAATTTAGTTTTAATTTTGTAATATTACTATCATCTAGTAAATAATCAATGAATTTTATAATACATGCTTCCGTGGTCTCTGGTATCATATATATATATAGCAAATGATCAAGGGTCCAAAGATATAAATTGTGTGGTATAAGACAATACCATATTATATGTGCATCTAGAAAGATATACTGGTTTTGCTATTTTTGGCTAATGTAGAAGGGAATTATTTGTTTATTTATTACGCTCAATCCTACTAACTTTATCGACGATATGGTAGCTTCGGTTGCATAAGTTCTAATATGTTTTGACATTTCAACCTCCTGCTAAAATTTGGGAAAATTTCAACCATTCCACCAAACTTTGGGGAAATTTTCAATCATTCGGCCAAATTTTTGGGAAAGTTTCAATTACAATTTTCGTCTTCTTTTTAATGCTCTATCCCTCACTTCTCTTCCTTAATGTTCTCCTGATTCTTTGCTCCAGTCTTCAAAATCCAACACCATGCCCAGATCTAACATCAAAGAGAGCTAGCACAGACAAGAAAAAGTGGGATGATGATCATAGCTCCAGAGGGCATTGCAGAATGAGGGGCGGCTCCGCCGATAGCAGGGGCCGAAGCAGGTGCTGCAACATCGAAATCTTGAGCAGTAGACGAGGCCGCAAAGAGAGCCACGGCAATAAAAGCAAAGACCAAGGCCTTGGCAGCAACAACACTCAAATGACCAATCATTGTTACAAGTATGTAGTTGTTGTTAAACAGCGACAAGCGTGGCTCATGGACCAACTGTACCGATATTGTCCCAACTTAGCCACCTCACAGGTGTTGGGTTTTAATCACAAAAGGCCTCGGTACAATTGGTTATTATCCACTCACTTATAATCTCTATTTTATTTGTCACTTCTTAGATGTGAGATCTCTCCTCTCCAACACGCCCCCTCACGTGCAACCTAATTTTTAGGTCTGTACGTGACAGATTAATATCCCACATACTGGGACGAAATAAACCAAGGTCCAGTAACCAACGACACTTGGTGACCATCCAATCGGAAACTCTCTGATGACATGATAATGACACCCATTTTGGGCCTATGACAAAGTGGCACCCAACTCGGGCCCACAACAGATTGGAAGCGCGACTAGAGAGAGACCCGCTCTGATACCATGTTAAACAGCGACAAGCGTGGCTCATAGACCAACCGTACCGATATTGCCCAAACTTAGCCACCTCACAGCTATTGGGTTTTAATCACAAAAGGTCTCGGTACAATTGGTTATTATCTACTCACTTATAATCTCTATTTTATTTGTCACTTCTTAGATGTGAGATCTCTCCTCTCCAACAGTTGTTGATCGATAAGAGGCAATCAAGCAAAGGAGGATGATGGGGAATGAGAAGAGAGGTAGAAGCAGGGTTGGACCTCCATGTTTGAATTTGATAGATCTAAATTCTTGTTTGAGAATCCAATCATGAGGTTTTAATAGTAATTGGAATTTGATTGGTTATGTGTTTTGAAATTTGTTTCTGGATAGAGGAAGTACCATTTGGGTATCTCAATCTGCATCATGCTTCTGTTAGAGTGCTTTGATTAGTTCTATCTTATTGCTCTCCCTAATCAGTTGTGTTTGGGAATTTGGGTCTAAATCCAATCGGTGGTGGAGAGTTAGGAAGAGGTGGAGGTGGCGCGTGATGGTGTTTTGATCTCCATTGATCTGGGTTTGGCTGGATGAGGAGGTGGGCGCGTGAGATGACATCGAATAAAAAGAAAGGAACTGAAAAGAAAATGAAAATAATGAAAATTTGGGAAATTAATATAATAATATTAAATAATGAATTAACCAGAAATTTTTTCTTTTATAATTTCGTAAACACTAAAGTGACCAATACTTCATCGTAGGTGATGATTTTTTGTTGCTTTAGTACTTAAGAGATGAAACACTTTTCGTCCTATAAGTACTCACTTAAGCAATGAAAACAAAAAAATTGTTGTTTAGGTACATAAGTCACGGCCCTTATGCGACAAACTTTAAACAACAAATATTTTGTCGATTTGGTACTTATACGACAAAAAATTGCTCTTAGACGACGAAATATTTTCGTCATTTAAGACTTTTTTCTAGTAGTGGAATGAAGGGAAGTCATGGTTTTAGAGGGTTGAATTTCAAAGTGACAAAAATAACCCTTAAACAACACGTGCTTCTCACGTGACGTAACTTAACATCAAACATAAACAGAAGTACCAAAAGGGAAAACAAAGTAAAACTTCAGGTACCAATTTGTCCAATTTCATACATCAGGTATCAAATTGTCCAAGTAGTAATACATCAGGTACCATATGAGAAATTTACCCGAAAGAAAATGCCAACAACATTTAAATGAAATGGAAAAAAAAAATCAGAAATCCTCAGGAAATTAAAGACCAAAGGAAAGCCATTGGTGTGCTTCTCAAATCCTTTTCGTTCCAGCCATTGATAGTCAAATTCAACTATCCTCATGGTGTTCTTCTCCTCTCTTGTTTTTTTTAGGGTTGTGATGAACAAATACTGCATAGATCAATTGAATTTGGTTTTTGTTCTTCTAATTTAAATAAGTTAAATTTAGTTTATTATGAAAATAGGTAATTCCATGTCACGTGGACACGTGCCCTGCCACTTTACAATTACTCTAAATCGTTAAATGTATTAAAATCCAATGACTACAAAAGAGTGTAAAAATTTGTGTAAAATAAAATGTTCATTGAACCAGATACTATTTTTAATTAATAAATATTTTTTTTTAATTTGTGTTATACCTAGCCCTTGTATCATTTTAATTCTTGTTCCGACACTGTCTTCGGACCGCATTTTAATTTGTGTTATACTCTTAGATTTTGTACCTTCCCCAACAACCAAATCACCCTCATTTCTATTCAAAATTAACTTTGGTTACACAAAATAAAATCCAGTTACGATGGATAGGATTGAGGGTCTAAGATGGATGGATAATACATGTATTATTCAAAATTAAAAATTCACATTATTCCTTTGTCACTATATCATGAAAATGGCTTTGCATTTGGTTGCACATGGTGAACTTATACACAACAAAATTTCATGGGGAATCGGGGATAAGATTATGGCCTTCATGCGCAATTGTACGTATATGACACTATAAATGAAAGGAAACGATCGAACAACCTACTGATAAATGGTTATTTGATAAAATGGTTCACAAGGATGCCTCCAGATTGATTCCCTTCATATTCACAGATATCATTTGCCGGAGTCCCCAAGTTTCCGAAAAGCAGTTAGTCTTTCCCACACATTATTTCTTAGTCTGTTGTTGAATTTGTATCCGCTGGTTAGTTTAATTAATCAACTTTCTTGATGTCAATAATGTAGAGGAAATGATCATCGAGGCAAAGTTTTCCGGTCTAAATCGGAACACTGCATATTCAACACCGATAAGAAGCTGTAGAGTGTATAACAGACGATGTCTGTCAAAGCCATCTGAAAAATACCGCATCAGGGTGTTCAATGCACAAAACCAAATTGTGGTCCACCAGAACATATTCCTGAAGGCTGCAAGTGACGAACATATGTGGTGGCGGTATATTGAGGGGGGAGCCTTTCTCACGAGGATCACTAAGTTGATGGCTAGTTGAAGATTTTTTCGTTTCATTTACTTTTCAATCTCACATTCACATCTCACCTTTAGTTTTTAAATATATATAAGTAGATCATCCATCAAAATTTTCATCCAAATCGATAATCGTTAAGACATTCATAGTTACAATTTATGAATTATATAATTGAACGGTTTGTATTTAACAAATTTTGTTCGTTCATTAATTTGATATACTTTAATACCCTAACGATCACCAGATGCAAATTTGTAGAATTGCTATGCTTATATATATATATATATATAATATAATATAAAAGGTAATGTGATCGAAAAGTGGTCTAATGATTGAATAATTGAAAAGTCTTCTACTAGTCCTCACTTAAATGGTCCTCACTGGAAAGATATTTGTATTTCAAGTACTAGCTATATATGCACGTATTCATCCTGCTTTATGGATTCATTACAATTTCTCTCCCAAATTATACGAGAGTTTTAAATTCACACCCAAGTATGTATTAGATTATCATTAGAATTCACTATCTTTCATTATTGAATTAATACTCCAATGATTAATACACTATTTTGGAATTTTTTAGATATTATGTTTACGTATAATGTTCTTAAGTTGATAACTATTCGTAACGTTTTAGGTCATTACAGCCTTCTGGTATTTCTTTTCTATTCAACGAGAAACATCGTGTTAGGACCAAGCATGTCGAACTATTGCTGGATGTGTGCCTGTCTATGATTGCGGCAGTAATACTTCATTAAATAGCACATTTCTAAACAAATTATGCTCTATTAGGGCTCGACTCAATGCCAACAGTTCGGTTTATGAGCACTAATCAAAAACCGACACTGAATTTTCGGTTTCATGTTTTTTAAAACCGAAACCGAAAAATATATATAGAAACCGCAGTTTCAGTTAATTTATAGTTCGGTTCGGTTTCAGTTTTCTTTCAGTTACAAAACCTAATATCCTTATTGACATTTTGTATTTGACTAATGAAAATAAAAAGATTAAAAGAGAAGGAGTAAGCTACACATTCAATACTTTAATTAAGTTACATTCATAAAATAAATAATCAAAAACTCAAATATTAACTAAACAAATGTATTGTGTTTTGCTGAAACACAACAAGTTAACCAAAATAAACATTAAACCTCATGAGCTTCATCACCATATGTTCAGACTTGTCTTAGCATGAGGGCTAGTTAACAAAACTCTCAAGCATTACATTAAATCTCTACATGCATGATTGTACACATATTACCTTGTACAAAATCACATATTTTTGCATGTATATATTTTATTACCAATTTATTCTTTGCATAAGCACCCGATTATATATGTTCACCAAATACAAGTTATAACTTTACCTCTCAATTCTCAGTTCGGTTCGATTTCCACCTGTTTTTTTTTTTTGAAAGCATGAAACCGACAACCGGCACCAATTGCTCAGTTCGGTTCGGTTTCTGACACCGACACGGCGATTTCTTCCGATTTCAGTTTCTCGACTTCGACGCGGTTCAGTTATGGCCCGTTTCGGTTTATTAGATGTCAGAAAGTCCAGCCCTATGCTATATAGACTCGTCAAATGCAACTGCCTTTGATTTTGGAATGTGTCGTGAGATTCTTAAATCTGGTAACATGGGGCAAGCTAACTTTTCAACAAAATTCCTTTACTATTTTTGGTGGTAATCTAAGGTACGCGCGCACCTGACTTTTTGATAGATATTCATTAATTTACATATAGCAATCAATAACTTCTTTAAAAAAAATTACCCTGATGAATTTATTCACTAAAATATAAATGCACCTAAAGTTTTAGTATTCACAATTAGTATGCTTTAACATGATCAAACTTTGTCGCATGGTTTAATTGAATGGTGATCAAACTTTGCAGTAATTTTGGGACCAATCTCGTCACAAGTACCTACTAGTGGGAAAACTGCTTTGCGATAATAATTTGTGTTATCGGGTTACTACTATATATAATTCTCATTGGGAATGACAGGTTGGTAAAAAAAAATATGTTTATACCTATGAGTCATTCTAAAAAAAAACAGTGAGTATGAATTTATACAAAAAGACAGCAACTTCCTCACAAAACTTAGCTTATGCTGGTATTTATAGTGCATGAAAAATATGTTTAGATGTTATTCCCTCATCCGATCAATATACAGATACAATGATATCATTGATATTTTTCTTTGTTGAAACAGACATATATACAGTCAGAAATTCAAAATTCTATGAAGATTGGAGAGGAAAGAACAACAAGGCATAATTTGAATTATAAGGATATCGAGAAGTGGATGTCAATTCATTATTCATGGTCTTCCTGATGAGAGGAAGAATTATTTCTGGAAACTCACTGTTCATATTCAGATAAATCAGATCCACTGAATTTTATTTTGCGTTAATGCATTAAAGAAAGTAAATTCCTCGACCTGCATCAACCTTATATATATATATATATATATATATATATATATATATATATATATATATATATATACATACAGGGCTTTTCAGGTAAGGAGGCCCTTACCTTAAGCTAAGGTACGGATTTCCATTTTTGACCAACTTTTCGATCGAGTTTTCACATCTCCACCGTCTAATATCTAGGTTATAATGTATAGATCATCGCCACAAAATTTCAACCGATTCCATAACCGTTAAGGTACTCATAACGTCGATTTTCTACTCAAAATATGAACGGTTCAGGTTCGGCAAATTCAATCCATCCATTGGTTTTGATTAGTTTGATACTTTAACGATGATGAAATCGGCTGACATTTTGTGGAGATGATCTATACATTATAACCTAGATATTAGACGGTGGAGATGTGAAAACTCGATCCAAAAGTTGGTCAAAAATGGAAATCCGTACCTTAGCTTAAGGTAAGGGCCTCCTTACCTGAAAAGCCATGTATATATATATATATATATATATATCAGTCTATATCTAGAGTGAACTTTCATTCTGAAATTACAGAGTGGAGTTATAATTTTGACACACTTTTCGGTCAAATTTTTTCATCACAAATGATTTAATATTTAGGTAGGCTATTAAAGATCATCTTTATAAAGTTTCATCCAATTTGGTTATCGTTAGAAGGTGTTGATATATATAGTGTTTCAGGTGCGAACGTCCCGATTCCGGCGACGGCAGGCCGCAACGACGCAGCGGACCAGCATAGCTGCACTACCCACCTCCCAACGATCCTGTAAGTGCCGACCGTAGCTCTATCGGCGACCCACGGCAGCCGGAATCTGCAAAATTCAAGATTCTAGGCAGATTTCGGCCGCCGATGGAGCTCCGGCCGACACAGATAGGACCACCGGGATGTGAGGAGTGCAGCTCTCGTGGTCCGCCCCGCCCTTGCGGTCTTCCATCGCCGAAAATGCCGAATCCGTATGATTCGTAAAGTATGGACGTCTGCAACCTAAAAATCCTCATATATATATATATATATATATATAACCTAGATTAGAAGCGGACGTATGCAATAGATGCAAAAGTGCGGACTTATATAGCTCAGAACAGCTTAGGGCGGTGCATATGGCTGTTCAGAGGCCATTAACACTGCGGACGGCGTCAGCATTATTATTTAACTCATCCTTCAAGGTGAAGGCCAAGGTGATCGAAGAAGAAGATCTCCGGCACCGGAAGTTCAACATAAACTTCATGCACCTCATCAATCTCCGCTTCTAACTCGTCTCTGAGTCTTTCGAGCTCAAGATGGAGGTTTGGTTTGTACCCGCAAGGCCAACGCAGCCATCCGCACTGCCTGAGCCGTTTTGAGACGCGTCCGTACTTTTGCATATTTATGGACGTTCGCTTCATGATCCTACATGCAGCATGCCTCTATTATATTTATATGTATGTATAAAAAACCTTCCTCAATCTCATCACTGATTCATCGATGTGCCTAATATATCTATATGATTATACAAATTTATATTCTTCGAAATATGGATGAACAAGTCTTGTGGGCATTCTGTGAGTATAGCCGTTTTGGCGGCCCACCCGAATATATTACCGACGAGAAAGACAAGAGCATTGCTCTAGCCGGAAAACCGCTTGACACTCTGTATTTGATCATAGATGGCATAATTGAAGATGTCCAAACAATGCCTCGCCATGATTGTTGTGGAGAAGAAGTTCTGCATTGGGCAATATCGAACTATAAGAAATCGAAAGATATAGAGCATTGTGATCATCTTCCTATTTCTACAAATAATGTTAAATGTCTGATAAAAATAGGAGCTTTCAAGTTTACTGCCGATCAGTTGATCAACATTCTAAAGCAGTTGAAAAATTCCGAGCAGTTGGAGGCGTTGGTACTTACCCACGATATTAGCAATACCGATCGGGCAATCAAGGTAATAGAACCTAATCAATCCATTTGTTTCAACGTACCTAAGTACTATAGCGTTGTTGTAGTTTGATTATGTAAGTCCCTAATTATTAATGAAAATTTATGTCATTCTGTTTATCAATTTATATTTTAACAATTAGATTTACAGGACTGGCTGTTGAGAAATGGGTTGCCTGAGGATCTGAAGGCAAACATCATGAATTATCCACACCAAAACAAGCTGCTAGCGGAAGGAAACATGGATGCTGATGTTGATGTGATATTCTATTAGATATTTAATGAAATAAATTATCTTCGTTAAAAAATTAAATCAACCAAGAGCCCGACAAAATTGCACACGTGACCGAAAGTCAACAAAATTGGTGCGGATCCGAATAAAACTTGTGTCAGCATATAAACGGATGATCGTAATCAAAGCTACGTGATTCCGACTTAAATCGAAAATTGAATGTCGTTGACGATTCGAAATGGTAATCGGATATTTGATTAAATTAATAAATTATTTAAATGACTATAATTAAATCAATTATTTTCTGTTTAATTTAGTTATGAGAATAACTAATTTTAAATTAATCGGAAAATACATATTGATTTAATTATACAATTAAAGAATTTATTATTTTAGTGTCATTAAAATATTCTACAAAATATAAACCTTGACACTATAAATACACCCCTTCAACATAAAGAGGGGAGGGATTTTTGACTTGAGAAGAAGATAGAAAATCACTTGAGCAAGATCACTCTCGACAAATCCCGAAGTCTCTCAAGTCCACGAAGATCATCAAATCCACGAAGAATCGTCAAACCACCAAATCGCTCGTTCTTCATCAAATCCAAATTCAAACTCAAGTTCACGAAGAATCATCAAGAGGTCAAATCGCTCGTTCTTCATCAAATCCAAATCCAAACTCAAGTCCACGAAGAATCGTCAAGCGACTAAATCGCTCGTTCTTCATCAAATCTAAATCCAAACTCAAGTCCACGAAGAATCATCAAGCGGCCAAATCGCTCGTTCTTCATCAAATCCAAATCCAAATCAAACTCAAATTCTCAAGATCAAGTGCACGTCACCCTTGAGCCAAGTCATATACGGAGATAGAATCAGAGGAGTTCACAAAGATTGTAACCCCGCGCTTGATATTCAATAAATCACACTTTATTTATGCACGTGTCTGCATTCTTGTTTATTTTCATATTATCGTTCTACAAATTGGCACGCCCAGTGGGACATTTTTGGCCTCTCATCTCTTTCTCCGAAGAAATCTTCAAATCCGTTGGTGCGATGGTTTCCAAGAACAACCAAGCCGTCCTAACGAAGAAATCCAAGTCCAAAACCGCGAGGTCAAGCGGAGAGGCCGAGCCGGTCAAGAAGTCCAAACAAACATCCTCCAAATCAAAGAGTGAACCGATTGCCCTTGTCACCCGGAGCGTGGCTAGAGCTCAACCCACGACATTCATGGCACTTGCTAGTAAGCCTCGTCAACCAGTCATCACCTTGGAGAGCTTGGGAGCAATAAAGCATGCCTCTCAAAGTGGGAAGAAGCGAGTGTCAAAGGAGGAGGAGCCAAATGAGCAATCTCTTCTACCCGTTCATGGTGATGGCCCTATCCTGGAAGATGTTTTCTTTGATGAAGAATCAAGCACGGCGTCATACCATGGAAGTCCCAAAGAAGATGGCGATAACTTTCATTATATGGCACATGAATCCTCTTCTGACAATGCGCAGGTCTTGGTGACGGGGGCATCCACAATCGAGGAGCAACTCTCCAATCTGTTGGAGATGGTTGTAAAGCTCACCTGAACAGTTGAAGAAAAGGATGAGCAAATCGCTGAGCTCTATAGCAAGTTGGAACATCACAATGATGAGAACTCCACCAAGGGGTCGCCTGACAGGAGAAAAGTAAACGAAAAGGGAGAAATGTCCAAGAACAATGACGAATCGCTTGGTTCCTTATCACTCCAGCAATGGCAGGACATCATCACCATCTCAATTCGGGCTCAATATGGAGGTCCTTCTCATAACTCCCTCACTTACTCCAAACCTTACACTAAGAGGATCGACAGCTTAAGGATGCCGCGGGGGTATCAGCCACCAAATTTACAACAATTTGAAGGTAAAGGGAACCCAAAGCAACACATCGCCCACTTTGTGGAGACTTACAGTAATGCCGAGACAGAAGGCGATCACCTTGTCAAGCAGTTTGTTCGCTCGTTGAAGGGAAATGCCTTCGAGTGGTATACAGATTTAGAGTCGGAGTATGTTGACAGTTGGGACCAAATGGAGCGCGAGTTCCTTAATCGATTCTATAGTACAAGGCGGACAATGAGCATGATGGAGCTAACTAACACGAAGCAACGAAAGGACGAACCCGCGATCGGCTACATCAATAGATGTCGCTCACTTAGCCTTGATTGCAAGGACCGACTGTCAGAGGTATCAGCCGTTGAAATGTGCATCCAAGGCATGCACTTTGATTTGCTATACATCTTGCAAGGAATCAAGCCTCGTTCTTTCGAAGAGTTGGCTACTCGAGCCCACGACATGGAGTTAAGCTTGGCAAGTCATAAGGGAAAGAATGAAACCCTGGTCGACCAACGAAAAGACAAAGTCTTCGGAAGCAAATTTGACAAGGTTGTGAAGAAGCCTTCCAAAGAATCAATGGTCATCAATACTGCACCGGTTAAGATCTCTACGCGGGATAAGAAAGAGTTCAATAAGGTGGAACCTCCTCGAACCTACGATAGGAGTAAACGCACGTTGAAGGAGATGGAGCGAAAGACGTACCCGGTCCCAGACTCTGATGTGGCGGGCATGTTAGAGGGTCTGCTCGAAAACAAGATAATAGAGCTTCCGGAGTGCAAACGTCCAGAAGAAATGCATCGAGTCAACGATCCAAAGTATTACAAATATCATCGCCTCGTTAGTCACCCTATAGAGAAGTGCTTTGTTCTCAAGGATTTGATAATGAACCTCGCTAAGCAAGGGAAGATTGAGCTGGACGTTGATGACGTTGCTGAAGTCAATTGTACTACCGTAACATTCGGGTCGTTCAAGCCAGTTCCACTCCCTTTTCACCCGATGAAAGCACCGTTCTGCTTCACAAAGGAGGTGCGTGGACATAAGAAGACCAAAGAAGTTAAAGAATGTCTTGCTTCCACACCTATCCTCGAAGTTGCCTCTAATGTCGATGACGAATGATGGATATTGGTCACCCGAAGAAGAACTCGCAAAAGTATGATGTCAAATTCACCAATTGCCCGAACAAGTCTGAAGAAATCACCTCCACGACGAGAGGAGAATGGACGAGGGCGTTTCGAGATGAAACAACCAAATGTCACTTCAATGGCCACAAGTTGTGAAGTTAGCTCCGAAGGAGACGAAAAGTTTGAAGCAAGAGAAATAGGTGCAAGTCAAGTGTTAAAGAAAAATGAGGTGTTGAAACAATTGGAGAGTCTACATTTCCAACTTAGCCCCTCTGACTTGATGCAATTGCCAAAATCGACGAGATGCGCACTTGTGGAAATGCTCATCGACGTAGGAAAACACTCCACATGCATGAAGGAATGTGGCGCGTGTGATGCATATTGTGATAACATTCACTTCACAGACGATGACCTCCAATTGGGCTCTAAGCCACATAATCGGCCTCTTTTTGTGACAGGGTACATGCGAGAGCGGAAGTTGAATCGCATGCTCATAGACGGAGGGTCAGCAGTAAATATCATGCCCAAGTCAACCATGTCTCAACTCGGCATTAACGTTGATGAGTTATCAAGGAGTCATCTCATGATCCAAGGTTTCAACCAAGGAGGACAAAGAGCGATAAGAATGATCCGACTAGACATGGACATCGGAGAGCTAAAATCAAACACCTTGTTTCATGTCATCAATGCGAAGACCTGGTACAACTTGTTGTTGGGACGACCATGGGTGCATGAAAATGGCATTGTGCCATCCACTTTACACCAATGCTTCAAGTTCTATCGCGGAGGTGTGAAAACCGTGGTAGGAGATACCAAACCATTCACAGAAGCTGAATCATACTTTGCGGATTCTAAATTCTACATAGATGAGGAGTCAATGAAAGAAGTCATTTCAGTCGGAGTACCCTCTACGGGGAAAGCCGCTAGAGTTAGGAAGAATGATGTCAAATCAAAAGACATTGAGCTTCATGGTGAAGTGTCGCAAAAAGTCTCATCTGAAACAGAAACATCGTATGCGGAAAGAAAATCCAGCCATGCCTTTCCGGTCCTTCGCTATGTTCTGAAGTCTAGACGAAGAGTGGGGGCGTCTCCATTTGTGGGGACAAAGTCATAAGACTATCCACGAAAATTAGAAAAAGATGATGTGAAGTTGTTGAGAGAGGAATCAACATTGCCATTGATAAAAGTGAGCAACCGAAATCATACAAAGCAGCCACTAAAGGGGTTTGTCAAACCAATTCTAGGTAAGACGGAACATGGATTGTTGCCCAAGAAAAGAACGAGTGAAGGATTCGATCCTAACGCAACGCATACAATCTGTTAGAAAAGGCCGGATACAACTTTGGTTCATCAAGCAAAAAAGGACGATCAAGCTGCAGCAAAGATGACGCATGAGCTCGATGAGCCACAAAAGAAGTTAAGAGAGCAAGGGGCAACATTTGATTCTTCTAAAGCTGGTCTCGGTTTCGCTTCGAGCAAGCCAATCAGAATTTCAGGAAAAGAATGGTGGAGCGAGCCAGTGTGCAACATATCAGTGTAGAGGTAGTTGAAGAAAAGAGTCAAGAGGTTCAGTCAACCCCTCGCATTTCGTCGTTCGATCGCATTCGTCCAGATCCCCGAAGAATAACATCAGAACGTATTGAAGGATCAACCACAAGGGTGTCAGTTTTTGACCGTGTAAACATAGCAGCAAGTAGAGGTTCAGTCTTCAATCGCATCGGTAGTACAACCACTCGACCTTCTGTATTCAAAAGAATGTCAAGTTCAGACAAAGATATGAGAGAGTCAAACATCATTCCGCGAAATCCTACATTGGAAAGGATCCAAGCACCTAAGGAACTACAGATATGCAAGAGGAAAACGACCTTTAGTCGAGCGGAGAGCAAAGAAATCTGAAGTCTTATCCCGTCACGCATGAAGAGACATTGTGTGTTGGAAGTGGATTCCACGAATCAACTCAAAGTGAAGCAACATACCATCATATTCACTAACCAAAAAGGAGATAACGACCTCGGTAATGGTGATGAGGATGACATTGTCCAAACCTCTTATCATATCACGGTGGCAGAAGCAGATGCCGTAGAATAAGACGATCATGAAGATTTTGAAATTGTAGTAGACGAAGCTCCTCCAGAACTTGAAGATGGGAGGCAAGCCACTATGGACAAACTTAAGGAGATTAACTTGGGAACATAAGAAGACCGAAGACTTATTTTTGTGAGTGTGTCTTTAAGTTCTGAAGAAGAAAAAGAATATCTTTATCTGTTGCTCGAGTACAAAGATGTCTTTGCCTGGACGTACAAAAAAAACCGACCTAGATCCAAAGGTAGCAGTTCATCGACTTGCTGTCAAACCGGAGGCTCGGCCAACCAAACAAACACAAAGACGCTTTCGAACAGAACTTCTTCTTCAAATCGAAGCAGAAGTTAATAAGTTGATTGCCGCAGGCTTCATTAGAGAGGTTCAATATCTCAAGTGGATCGCAAACATTGTTCATATCAAGAAGAAGAACGGACACATCCGCGTTTGTGTAGACTTTCGTGACTTAAATAAGGCATGTCCAAAAGATGATTTCCCTCTATCAATCATAGAGCTCATGGTGGATTCGACAACCGGGCATGAGGCTTTGTCATTCATGGACGGATCATCAGGTTACAATCAGATAAGGATGGCCATGGAGGATGAGGAACTCACTGCATTTCGAACTCCCAAAGGAATTTATTGTTATAAGGTCATGCCATTCGGGTTAAAAAATGCCGGTGCGACGTACCAACGTGCTATGCAGAAAATTTTCGTTGACATGCTGCATAAGTACGTAGAATGTTATGTTGATGATTTGGTTGTCAAAACAAAAAAAAAGAAGTGATCACCTGCAAGATATACGGAGAGTGTTCGACAGGTTACGCAAATACCAGTTAAAAATGAATCCTTTGAAGTGTGCCTTCGGCGTCAGTTCTGGAAAGTTTCTTGGATTCATCGTAAAGCACTGAGGCATTGAGGTAGACCAATCCAAAATTAAGGCCATCCAAGAAATTTGTGCGAATTGAAAAGCCTCCAAGGACGACTTGCCTTCATCAGACGGTTCATATCAAACTTAGCGGGCCGTTGCCAACCATTCAGTCGACTCATGAAGAAAGATGTTCCATTTGTATGGGATGAAGCTTGTCGCAATGCCTTTGAGAGCATAAAAAAATACCTGGCGAATCCTCCGGTGTTGGGTGTACCTATCGCCGGGAAACCTCTTATCCTTTACATCGCGGCTTAAGAGAGTTCACTTGGGGCCCTTCTTGCCCAAGAAAATGAAGCCAAAAAGGAGAAAGCCTTGTACTACTTGAGTCAGACCCTCACCGGACCTGAGCTAAATTATCCGGCGATAGAAAAGATGTGTCTTGCACTCATCTTCGCCATTCAAAAGTTGAGACATTACATGCAAGCTTACACAATGCACTTGGTGGCGTGAGCCGACCCAGTTAAGTTCATATTATCTAAACCAGTTCTAACCGGACGCATGGCTAAGTGGGCATTACAATTGAACCAATACGACATCGTATATGTGCCCACGAAAGCAGTGAAAGGACAAGCGTTGGCCGACTTCCTAGCAGACCACCCTATTCCAGCGGATTGGGAAATCTTATAAGAATTCCCAGACGAGAAAGTCTTCCTTGCAGAGGTCCTCCCTACTTGGAAGATGTTTTTCGATGGCTCATCTAGGGCAGACGGGGCTGGGGCTGGTGTTATCTTTGTCTCTCCACAAAAACAGATATTACCTTATTCTTTCACTCTTGGGAAACTGTGCTCCAACAATGTCGCAGAGTACTAGGTGTTGATCATGGGATTGCAAACAACGTTAGAAATTGAGATCCAAAGTCTCGAAGTGTATGGAGACTCGAAGTTGGTGATTGATCAACTGCTCACTAATTACGAGGTCAAGAAGGAAGATTTAGTACCTTATTTCCAACTCGCCACACAACTCTTGAAAGGTTTCGATAAAGTTACACTTATACATGTGCCACGGAAAGAAAATCAAATGGCGGATGCATTGGCAAACTTGGCGGCAACTTTGGCATTGTCTAGAGACGAAATTTTGGACATCCCAATTTGCCAAAGGTGGGTCATGACAACAAAACCTTCACTCCAGTGTGCCAGTTCTCATGTAGTGTCAGTTTACACCATTGATGTTGAAGATTGGAGGCATGCTTTTATCAACTATCTTGAGCACAACAAGCTTCCCGAAGATTTGAAGCAAAGGTGGAGCATCAAGTGGCGAGCACCGCGCTTCCTCTACTACAAAGAAACTTTATATCAGAGGTCATTTGACGGGGTACTTCTTCGATGCTTAGGAAAAGATGAAGCGGTCAAAGCCATGGAAGAGGTTCATTCTGGAGTATGTGGAGCATATCAGTCAGGACCAAAGTTACATTTTCAAGTAAGACGACTAGGGTATTATTGGCCCACCATGGTCAAGGATTGCATGGAGTATGCACAAAAATGCCAAGCTTGTCAGTTTCATGCCAACTTCATTCATCAGCCACTTGAGTCGTTGCATCCGACAATTGCTTCGCACCCATTCAATATCTGAGGAATGGATGCAATCGGACACATCACTCCGAAATCATCGGCTGGTCATATATACATTCTGGCAGCCACGGATTCCTTCTCAAAGTGGGCAGAGGCGATACCGCTCAAAGAAATAAAGAAAGAGAATGTTGTGGACTTCATTACGGGAAGCATTATACATCGCTATGGTATACCATGGTGCATCATCACAGACAACGCCAAGTACTTCTCGAATACTGCAACATAAAAGTTAAGCAAAAAATTCCACTTCAAGCTTCACTTCTCTTCAATGTACAATGCTCCGGCAAATGGTTTGGCAGAAGCATTCAACAAAACGCTTTGTAATATTTTGAATAAAACTGTCAGCAAGAAGCATAAGGATTGGCACGAGAAATTGGGCGAAGCTCTTTGGGCTTATAGAACGACGTATCAGACGGCCACAAATGCTACACCTTATTCTCTCGTCTACGGTGCCGAAGCCGTGTAAGCATTAGAGAAAGAAATCCCATCATTGAGAATCGCTTTGCAAGAAGGTCTCACAAATGAAGAAAATGTCAAGTTGCGCCTGCAAGAGTTAGAAGCTTTGGACGAGAATAGGCTTGATGCACAACAACACTTGGAATGCTATCAAGCTCGGATGTCACACGCCTTCAACAAAGGTGTTCGACCACGGTCATTTCAAGTTGATGATTTAGTTCTTACTGTTCGAAGACCCATCATTATGACGCACAAGTCTGGCTCCAAATTTAAGTCAAAGTGAGATGGTCCTTACATCGTCAGAGAAGTATACACCAATGGAGCTTACAAAATTGTGGCGGAAGACGGTTTGAGGATTGGTCCCATTAACGGCAAGTTCTTGAAGAAGTACCATGCTTGAAAACATCAAAAGATGCTCCAAGTCTGCATGAGCTTAAACTGCGCAAGACACACAAAAAAAACAAAAAAAAAACAAAAAAATGCTCCAAGCCTGCATGAGCTTAAACTGCACAAGGCACCCCAAAAAAACCCTTGAACTACGTGATGACTTGATTCATTCTTTAGGAGAATACGTAAGCATCTTGAGAATAACAATCTTAAGTTCAGTCACATCAAAAAAAAACTGGAGCCGAGCCAATACTGTAGCGGAACCGGTACTTTAGCGGACAACATCTTCTTTCTCTTTTTCTCCCTCTTTCTTTTCTCCCACTTTCGAAAATTGCTCCACCTTTTCTTCTCTCCCACTTCCGGAAATTGCTTCACCTCTCTCTTTTTCTCCCTCTTTCTTGTCTCCCACTTCCGAAAATTACTCTAATGTCTTCTCTTTTCTGTCTTCTCTCTCTCTCCCTCTCTCTCTCTCTCTCTCTCTCTCTCTCTCTCTCTCTCTCTCTCTCTCTCTCTCTCTCTCTCTCTCTCTCTCTCCGTCTCTCGGCACCTTCATCTTCTTCTTCCTTTCTCCCAAGTGTGGTTGTTGCATCCAACTCCAAGAATGACCCCACCAAGGAGGCTTCTAACTTCACCTCCTAGGTTATCATCGTGAACCACCCTGAACAAGATCGAAAATGGATATGCTCTAGTCCGTGACTGCCACACCTCCCACATTGCTGATTAAATTCGGTGAGATCTTGATCAAAAAGGAGATTGAGAAGGAGCCCAAGTTCTTTAAGGATGGAGATGCCAGTACTGTTATAGATGTTTCCCACCAAGCCCATGGTTGTCAACACTTTCTCTGAGTACCCACCTCTTGGTCGATTTGTTGTGAGAGACATGCGTTAGACTGACTATTGCGGTTGGAGTTATTAAGAGCGTTGAGAAGAAGGATCCATCTCGTGCCAAAGTCACCAAGTCTGCTACCTAAAACAAAAAAACAAAAACAAAAAACCAGAGGATCGTCCCACTTGCTGTCTTCGTGCTCCTCGTCCATCTCGAGCTTCTTGAGAGTGCGGCGGGCAAGGAGGAGGCCGGTGCAGTAGGCGGCGGCGTAGTTAGTGAGGTCGATGCTGAAGCCGTAGCGGGGGAGCTCATGAGAATAGGCAGAGGTGAGGACGAGGTCGCCGGAAATGGTGGCGGAGATGATCTGAGAGGAGATGTCCTTGTTGGTGAAGTGGACGACGAAGTGAACCAAAGGTTGTTTCCGGAGGCGAAAATGCAATATCAGGAGCTCCAATGGACAACTAGTAGCTAATGTAGCTAGGAAAAGAGTGAACAACACAGTCATGTTTGGGGAAAATAGTAAATTCGGAACATGGGACTACCACTGCTACTTGGCGGAGTTCAAGGCGGTGGAGGAGAGGAAGGTTGCTGTTGAGGACACCATGCTCTCTTACAAGGCTGTTGCTGAGACACCATGCTCCCTTACAAGGCTGCTCAAGATGATATACGGCGTGCAATATAAATGAAGCAGTGTCAATGTGTGATGGTTCAGGCAAGAATGGTACATGTATTTATAAAGAGAAAACTTAGAAGATAAAGACTAAAAGTTGCTTTCATACAGAAGTAGAACGTGCAAGAATGGTACATTACTTCTGAGTTGGGCATCACCCAACAATATTTCTTCTTCTGAGAATCCTGTCATCTCAACCAGAGATGTCCAATGTCAAACAAAAGTGGAAGACTTGATTCTCAAGGCTGAGGACTTGAAGAGTGTAGCCTCCAAATGCGGATCACAGTGGAACTTCGACAATTGTATGAATTCTCAGCAGTTGGTTGATGATGGTAGAGATCGTCTGGCTGATGCTGCACTAACGTCCACGATTGAGGAGGGTATCCGGCTTCATCAGGGTCATGACATGATTCTCGAGCAACTAGTTCTAATTAGAGAGACCATATTTCGGAAATTAGATGACCAGGGCCGGAAATTAGACAACCAGTGCCAGAAATTAGACGATCAGGTACGGCGATTAGACGACATGGCTGCATATTTAACCACAGTGGGTTATACAGGGAATACTCACACATCTTCGACTCCTCCAGCACCTTGAGGATTTATGTAGAAAGAGAGATATTGTAGGTTTTTGTATTCATGTCAAACCATACTGGGTGGAATGTTACTATGTGTCATTATAAATGGTCATGATTCAGGAAAAGCATCCATACTGTCACGTCCTGTTTTCGGGATTGTCAATCGTGAGTGTCGCTGGTTATATGAGCTTCATGCACATGTGAGATTGCTCCAAGATCAGAAGTGTGGGAGATACATGGTTACTCCTTCCGATAGGTTCAGGCAGGCCGATCCGGTTAAGTTTGGAGAGCTTGTCGCTAGTTGGGGACTTAACGTCGAAGAAGGGAGTTGATCGCCCTACGCACTGGTCGGGGTCTGGAGCCGATCTGTAATAACCCAATTTTTTTTTGGGTTCAAATTGTATGAATTCTTAGAAATTATTAAACTCTGGAAATTTTAACAAATCACATTTTCGCTTCATGACGATGTCAAATCGAAAACGGAACCGTCTGCGGAAATCTAAATTTGAAAAACGTTACGTTTCCGTGATGCGGGAGTTGACTTTTACTCTGTCACTCGTTTTCAAAAACTTCCTTTACGAAAGTTGTAGAGCTCGTCGATACGATTTCGTGGATACGTCATGCGTTCTAATCGGACGTCGTATGTGAAAATTATTAGTGACGGAAGTTAGTTTCCGATTTTGGAAAAGGTATAAAAATGAATTTTTAGAAGCTAGGGTTTCCAAAAACAGAAACCCTCACTTTCCTCTCTCTCTCTCTCTCTCTCTCTTTTTCCCCCGAAGCCCTCCCCATCTCTCTCACCCGACCTCTCTCTCTCTCAAATCGCCTCCGGCGATCTCTCCACTCAGGCCTTTGTGGCTCTCACCGCCGGTCCCTGAGGCACTGCACGATCTCCAGCTGCCACTCTCTGACGCATCACGCCGCCGCTCGCCGCAACGAAGCTCGATCGACGACTGTAAGGTTCTTCGTTTCGTTACCGTTCAAGCTCTGTCTCCGGCAACCCAAGCACTCAGTGATAGTCCCTCCCACCGCCCCTCACCCCCGGTGCCTTCTGCGATTGATTTGGGACTCAAATCAGGCCGCATCACATCCTCCCCGAAAATCGACGCCGTCGGCATCTCGAGCACCTCCGGCGGTCCTAGATCCAATCTAGGTATGGAAATGCATTAATTTGACTGTTGTACATGTTGTGTGTGAATTTTGTGTTGATTTGAGGAGTTTCGGATGAGGAGGAGGGGAGGTACGTACCGCCGCCCTAGGCGGCGCGTGAGGGAGACTGAGATGGGCTAGAGATGGCCTTAGGCCGTGGAAGGGTGGAGGGGAAGAAAAGGAAGAGTTTTGGGCGGCGGTGGGCGAGTTACGCGCTGGTTTTGAAGTGGCGCGTGGGCCCCACGCACGGTTTCCAGAAGTAGCGCGTGAACAGTAATTTCCGAACAATAAATTTTGTAAAAAGTAATTTCTATATGGTAATCGTAAAAAGTAATTATGTACAGTAATTTATGTTCGATAATTGTAAAAAGGTAATTTTTGTACAGCAAATGCAAAAAAGTTATTTTGTACAGTAATTATAAAAGTAATTTTCTGAAATAGTAAATCGTTGATTATTATTTACCGAACAATACATTGGTGTACAGTAATACGTAAACAGTACATACGTGAACAATAATTACGTAAAAACTGTAAATTGCTAAATAGTAAACAGTAGTACTGATTCGGCATTTGAGGTTTTACATTCTAACCATTCTATTATACAACTAGGTGATCGACAAAACAAGTAAAGGATTTGCTTTCGGTATTGTGAAAATTACGCTCAGGAAAATAAAGTGAGTAAATCTCACTATGACGAGTTTACCCTTGGAGGTGATTCATTATTTACGCTTGTTTAAAAGACTGAACTATGATATGTATATGGTATAGTGGGTTGTGTATGTGTATAAATGGTAAATACGATACATATATATTGGTTGCTATACTATATACTGTCATATTCATATTTCAAAATGTGTTTATTTATAGCACTAATATTTATTTTATTTGAGCATGAATCGCTTGTCTTTTTGTACAATAACATGTGAGGAATTTATTATATGTGGTTTTAAGTTGAGTTATGTTAAACCGTTTTTCTGTCTTCAGACCTGTCTTCGGACCTGTTGGCATGTCGGAACCTAGCCTTGGCAAGGGCGACAGTTACGATTCAATTAGAGCTCTAGTCTGTCTGCCGGTGTATTGCATGAGCGGTAACAAATGGGTTACTTGCTTATGAGTACCCATATTTTTGGATATTGGGTGACAGATGGGTTGCCCAATGTCTGATGGCGTACTGCATGAGGGTAACAGATGAGTACATGGGTCTCATGAGTATCCGTATTATAAATGTATTTGGGTAAACAGATGGGTTACCCGATTTCTCATGAGCACTTATATTTTTCAGATATTATTAGACAACTAAATGGGCTGTCCTATGACTCATGAGTACATTTATAATTAAATGTCTTCAGTATTTTTCTCTTTGTATTACTATGCGTGTTATACTGTTGTTTTACTCATACGATCTGCAAAGCTTACCGGGTTTGTGTTTACAATCCCGGTGCACATATTCGATGGTGTAGGTGATAGTTCTGCATGTGTGGATTAGCAGAACTTGATAACTACTCTGAAGATTTCGAAGTTTCTTTATTTTATTTTGTTGTGAGGATTGATAGGATTTTACATTTCCATTTGATATAATACTTGAATTATAAATTGGTTTTGTAATAATCAATTCGACTGAGATGTACTATGATCTCAGTAACGATACGCTGCGACTATAAGATAATTTCAATTTATTGAGATTGTTTTAGAGTTTTCCATGGCTTCGATTTTGAGTTTAACACTTGAAATTTCGGGGTCGTGATACGATCCCCTGATGAGTCCAAGGCAGAGTGAAACCAGTGCATTGCCCCGTTGGATAAGGCTGGCTCCATGGAGATGGAGCGCCACATGGACCAAGTGTGGCAGCTGAATGGTTAGGTCCGTGACAATGCGCTGTGTTTATTAAGTGATATTTTCAACATTTTTCGTTGGTATACCCGTTTCGATAAATTGAATTGAAACTAAAATGCAAGCGGCTGGGCCGTAGAAATGAGGAAAGAGAGTGTCATTGAGCTTTACATACCTGTCTTGATAGTTCTTTCCTGATATTTATTCCACAGTTCGTAGTTTACAAGAGCCTTATATGAGTAGTTTCTTTTGCAAGAGAGAGAGCTTCTACTTCTAAAACGTAGCTCATGTTATCCCCTCATTTGTTCTTTGGAAAAAAAAATGTAGCACATATAGCATTACTCATTCAATCACAATACCCCTTGAACTCTCTAATTTTAGTCAATCATATCCAATTACTCCAAAAATTGAGCAATTATACATAAATGAATGAAACTAGAGAGCTCAGCGGGTAATTTGATGAGATTAGTACTGAGATGATGTTCCCTTTACACAGGTGAAAATGTCTAATCTTTAAGTGAAGTTCATATTAATATGGTGGTGGCCCAATCGTAATTTCCTTAACGGGCCTGTCAATGAACTATAAAAGGGACCTGTTAAGACGCGACATGTTTCTCAGAAGTGTGCAGAGAACAGAGGTGAAGCAATGGAGAGCAGCGAAGAAGAAGAGGACTTCCCATCACTAGAGAGCATCACTCCCCAGTCCAAAGTCGACTCTCTTTACCAATCCCACACCGAAAAGGTTTGCTTTCTTCTTCTTACTTCACCTAATCAAAGTTGTTTTGACCCTCTTTCGAGCATTTTGAGCTGTTTGTGGGTTTGCTGTTTCAAATTAACCTAAAGATGTTGAGTCTACTTAACTGATTCGCTACTTTTATCAACTGAATTTGGTTATTTGTTACATGGGTACTCAGTTACTTCTGAGTTTAGATTGAAGGAACGGTTGTATTTGCTTTCTGGGTAGAATCTGGGCGTTGTGAGCCTAGGACTTTTGTGGGATTGTATGCATTTATGTAAAACACCTAGAGTTCTAACTGTTAGTTGTTAATTGTGATTGTTTTGTTGGTGTTGCTTCAGCTGTTATTGTGCCGAAGAGAGTGTTGTTATTATCGTACTTGTAATCTGAGGGAAGACAAGGACGTTCCTATAATGTGTGTGTACTTGTTGTTTATGCAGGGAATTAGAAAGCTATGTTGCGAGCTGCTGGATTTAAAGGAGGCGGTGGAGAACTTGTGTGGAAATATGCGGACCAAATACCTGGCTTTTCTGAGGTAATATTTTGATACTGATTTTGTGAGTACAAAGAATAAACCAAACATTGGTGTGATATGTTGTTCATTGAGAAGTACACGAGTTTGGCATTTTTGAAAAAGCTTACTATCAAGCATACTAATACAGTAGTACTGTACTGTGCTTGTTGGGAAGATAAGAATTTAGGCTATAGGGTTGGCTGCCTGGTTGCGTATTTTTAGGTTCTTATGGCTCAGCTCAACATCAGCAAGGGCCTTTTATAGGGAAAGTTGCATTAGGAAACATTACATAGGTGTCATGATGATTCCACAATTGTTCATCTTTCAAGTTTCATTCAAGCATACATTTTTTAAAGTTCCTCCAAGCTCTGATATCTATGTCTGAGGAGGGTGATGAAATGGAGGAAGTGTCGGTGGAGATCTGATATCATTTTCAGCTCAATGGACTCTTTGCCGGATTTGATGTGTGAGAATGCCAAGGATGGTGAAAATCTAGAAGTGACATTTACAGTTGCAAATATACAAAATTGTTTTACTTTAGCAGAAGTTATAACTTATAGGTCACTTTAAAATTAAATCAGTTCTAAAGTTTATTATTCACCTGGTGGTCATTTTTAATTGTAGAATATCTGAGGAGGCTGTTGAAATGGAGCATGAGTTGGTTGAGCTCCGAAAGCACATTTCATCTCAAGGGCTTCTTGTTCAGGATTTGATGACCGGTGTATTCCGTGAATTGGAAGGATGGAATCAATCTAATACTGATGAGATTTTAGAGTTTCATGAACTTCAGGATCCCTTACCAATTGAAGAAGATGATCACAAGATATTTCTGGACAAAATTGATGTTCTCTTAGCTGAACATAAAGTGGAAGAAGCATTAGAGGTTTTAGATGCTGAGGAGAGAAACTCTCCCGATCTGAAGAATTCAGCAGATTCTTCATCAACTCAAGGATCAATTTACAGATCGGATTTCTTAAAAAGGAAAGCAGTGCTTGAGGATCAGCTAGTAGAGATTACTAAACAACCTTTTATAAGTTTTGTTGAGCTGCAAAAGGCTTTAACTGGGTTAATGAAGCTTGGAAAAGGTCCTTTAGCACATCAATTACTGCTGAAATTTTATGGGTCCCGTCTTCAAAAAAGCATTGAGGCTCTCTTTCCGTCTTGCTCTGTGTGCCCGAAGACGTATCCAGCAACATTATCCAAGCTCGTATTTACTATAATTTCATCAGCAACCCTGAAATCTGGTTTAATTTTTGGTGATAATCCTGTGTATACAAATCGAGTCGTTCAGTGGGCAGAGTGGGAAATTGAATATTTTGTACGGTCAGTGAAAGATAATGCACCATCGTCTGAAACAGCTTCTGCTTTAGCCGCAGCTAGCATTTGTGTTCAGGCTAGTCTCAGCTACTCCTCAGTGCTGGAGAAGCAAGGTCTGAAATTGTCAAAATTAATTTTGGTGCTGTTGCGGCCTTTCATTGATGAAGTTTTAGAATTGAACTTTAGACGGGCTAGAAAATTTGTTCTTGACTTGGTGGTAGCTGATGAGTGCATGTCATTCTCACCTCGCTTCGCACCTCCATTGTCTGCATTTACAACATCATCAGAGGGCGTTCTTGTCGATAGCGGGATAAGATTTATGTGCATTGTTGAAGTAAGTTTGTCTCATAATAATCTATCCACCAATATTTCTGTAATCATGGGTCAACACACAAATTATAATATAGGCTAAATTATGCTATTAATTTTGAAGATTGTGGATTTTAGATCTGGAAAACTTCTAGACTTAGATGTATATCTGGATATTATAGTATGATACAACTGTTTATATATATATATATATATAACGCTATTATGAGAAAGGAAATT
This sequence comes from Argentina anserina, assembly GCF_933775445.1. Taxonomy (NCBI): domain Eukaryota; kingdom Viridiplantae; phylum Streptophyta; class Magnoliopsida; order Rosales; family Rosaceae; genus Argentina; species Argentina anserina. The sequence continues at coordinate 6,704,510 of NC_065874.1, forward strand.
GCTGTAAAAATACTTATCTTATGATCATTTAACCAAGCCCTGATCCCAACTACTCATGATAGGGAAACATTCTAAACTGATTATACATGTAATTTGATTCTTAAACATGGACTTTCATGTTGGTGTGATAGTTTTATTGAAGTAAATAAAATGTTGCATGCATACCCTCTTATTTTGTGGTGACTTTGTATTGAATGTGCATGAGTAAGTATACAAGGAGCGTATACCTGTCTGTAGGCACATCTAAATCTGTTTCTAAATAGATTTAGAATGATTTTGCAATCGGGTTCTTCATATGCCTTTATTTCGCTCTGCACATGTGCAGGTCAATTGGTTATACGCAACTGTTCAGGCTTTAAATTTTGTTTGTGCATTACTAATTTGTAACTGACGACCTCAAAAGAGCAGCTCAAAATCTTGTGTTGGTGTAAACATTTTACAGGATATATTGGAACAGTTGACCCCTATGATCATTTTGCATTTCGGGGGAAACATATTGAGCAGGATTGGAACTCTTTTTGATAAATACATGGATGCCCTAATCAAAGCCCTGCCAGAATCATCTGATGATGACACTCTTACAGAACTCAAGGAGTTTGTACCCTTTAGAGCTGAAACAGATTCAGAACAGCTTGCTATTTTGGGAGTTGCATTTACCATTGTGGATGAATTACTACCGAATGCTGTAATGATCCTCTGGAAGCTGCAGAGTGAAAATGTGGAACCAAAAAGTGGACCTGCTGAGAATGTCTTGTCTAGTCCAAGCACTTCTACAGAGTTCAAGGAGTGGAAACGCCATCTTCAGCATTCGTTTGACAAGCTAAGAGACCATTTCTGCCGGCAATATGTCTTGAGTTTTATTTATTCAAGAGAAGGAAAAACACGATTGGATGCACAGATATATCTAAGTGAGAACGGGGATGATTTGCATTGGGACTCTGACCCTTTGCCTTCGCTTCCATTTCAGGTCTTTTTTTCTTCCTTGTCCAAATAAATGGTTGATATGTGACATACAGTTAATAAAGTTAATTAATCTATGTAGTTGTTTCCTTATAATGCTGATGTTAGACAGTTGAAGACTTCCCATAGCATGTCATATTTATGTTGTTGCCTATGTCTGGTTGAAGTGATGTGGTTGTCCTACTATTGCAGGCACTATTTGCAAAGCTGCAGCAATTAGCAACTGTAGCAGGAGATGTATTACTTGGAAAAGAGAAAATACAGAAAATTTTACTTGCTAGGCTCACAGAAACTGTTCTAATGTGGTTGTCTGATGAACAAGAGTTTTGGAGTGTCTTTGAGAATGATACATGTCCGCTTCAGCCATTTGGGTTGCAGCAGGTATCTATCCTTCCAAGCTGTCCATCACAGCCATATTGTTATTATAGTTTCATGATTTAAACTGCTCAAGTAGAATAGCTGTTTTATGTCTCACACACAGTTTGGCTCATAATCAGCTTCTTTGTTACAGCTTATTCTTGACATGCACTTCACTGTGGAAATTGCACGGTTTGCTGGTTACCCATCACGGCATGTCCACCAAATTGCATCAGCCATCATTGCTCGTGCTATTAGAGCCTTTTCTGCTAAAGGGATTGAACCACAAATGTAAGTCGCATTGTTATCCTCATAGTTTGTTTCTTTGTCCTTCTAACCTGTATTATCAACCCCAAGTAAACTTCTTATGTTTCATCAGTGCACTTCCGGAGGATGAGTGGTTTGTTGAAACTGCAAAGTCATCAATAAACAAGCTACTTCTGGGAACCGAAGGGTCAGATATGTCTGAAGCTGACCAAGATCACATCAATCTGCACGGCCATATCATGGAATCAGATGATGATGAGGATGATGATTCTGACTCTTCCCTCTCATCACTAGAGTCTACTGAGTCTTTTGCTTCTGCAAGTATGGGTGAACTTGATAGTCCAAGGAATTCTGATGATTAGAGCGCTTAAATTCCTGAGTCAGCAATCCAGACCATAATGAAAAGAAAGGAGTTCCATTCTGTAGAATATATATCTACTATTGAAATCAATCTCAAAAGTTCGTGTATTAATGAATGAAAATTGTACTATTGTTTTGAAAAACCATTCCTCCCCATCTCCTAGTCTAATCCATTATTAGTTGGTCATGTGGAGTTTTTCTTTTTCCAGTTACATGGAGTCTTATCCTATCTAATGTTCCGTTGGTAAAAAGCCACAAACAGCTAGACTTCTAAATTTTGTTAGTGAACAAGAGAATTTTCCTAGCACATCAATCTCTTCATACATGAAGCTACTGATACATCTAGTAAGCTCAGTGAAACACAAGTAAACTAAATCAGTATAGAAGTGAAATAGACTAGTCACACAAGTTAGCTTATCTCTCATTGAAGTAGTTAGGAAAATCTCTTCAAGCAACTCATTTTAAATTTCTGTCATTTTTTATTTAAGTAGATTTCTAAAGCGTACTTCAAATCAGATGTCTTCTTGCCTTTGAACTAGTGTACTTATAGTGATACGTATACTTGCATTTTCAGACCAAATTCCCGAAAATGAACTGGCCAAATCAGTTTTCATTTATTTATAATATATTATTTATTATTCTATATTTTAATTTGAACATGGAATGACATGTATACCCCAACATCAATTGCTCGGGGTTTAGTTCAACCCTACGAACACAACAGTTTCTGAAGTCTTGAAGCTCTAGACCACTTGAACCCAAACCTTCTCCGAGCTCAGGCGCCGAACCTTCACCGCACAGACCCACAACCCTAAACGGCTTCAACTCCCCAAAAGGTACTTACTTTTTCTCTCTGCCTACTCTGTTCTGGTATCTCCAAAACGAAACCCATCCATTATTTCTCTCTCTTAAATTATACAGACCTTTGATTTTTACTAATTCGTACTTTTCTTGATTCTTTAGGCAATAACTGTTAGCTTGCGTCATTAAAGTTTTAATCTTTTCTCAGAATTAGTTGCTGCTGTTGAAAAGCTGGCGTTATTCTTCTGTAAAGCTTATAACTTGAGTCATAATCAGAGGATTGTGTTATGTTTTTGAGTCTTTATGTGTGGAATGAGATTGCTAGCATATGAATTGGAGGATTGAAATGTGGTTGATAGTTTAATGTGTTTACAATGCACACATTTGGGGTATCTGTAACAGTTTGGATTAACCCTTTTTTTCTCAGCTCGAGATTCTGCAATAGCTATCATTATTTATACTGTGTGTGAAGGAAAATATTACTGAGTAGAGACGTAGAGGTGGAAGGAGGAATATGGGAAAGTTGAGCTACAAGAGGCTCTCTGGAAGCCAGAACCTAAGGCAAAGGCTTGTATTGGCGACACTCTCGGCCACACCGGTTTTAATTGAGAACATACGCACTGAAGATATGTGGCCCGGCTTGCGTCGTCATGAGGTATCCTTCCTCCGGTTGCTTGAGAAGATTTGTGATGACTGTGCCGTGGAAATCAATGAGACTGGTAACTATTGCAAACGCCAGACAGTTGTTCCATACATTTTATTTTTCGTGCATATATCTGTTGTGTGTTGGAGGGAAGACTAGAGAAAAGTATATGTATGTAGGTGTTGACATGTTGTTGTTTTGTGTTGGAGGTCTGAGTATTGTTTTGTGTCTCGGCAGGCACGAAATTGAAGTTCAAGCCGGGGATAGTGATGGGAGGGAGGAATCTGGTGCATGACTGTGGTCTTACTCGATCTATTGGCTATTTCTTGGAGCCTTTGATTGTGCTTGGTCTCTTTGCCAAAAAACCTATCTCCATTAAACTTAAAGGTACTGCATTATATGTTTTGTTTCTCGGTTTGCATGTAAGATAACATGTGCAAGTACATAACATATTTTGGTTGGTAATATGGTAAAATTATAGTACTATTAAGCTTGCTATCTTACGGGAATCGTCAATATGGGATTGTGAACAATGGTTAAGAGCACTTGTGGCTTTTTCCAGTGGTTGCAGCTGAATTATTTTCCTAGCGAATGATTTTTCTTTTTATTTTCAAACTTTTTCAATCTTGTTTTGATTTAGAAAACTTAAGTGATGGAAGACATCAATATGGATAGCCTTTTTGACTCTTTAATTGAGCAAAATTTACAACCCTTCTTGCTTCCTGATTCTGTGCGACTGCACCAACTACACCACTCCTGTCCTCATCTCCACCTGAGCTTGTCCACAATACCCTATGTTTCTCACTACAACAGGAATTTCCATAATCCTTATTTCCTCTCTGGTTCTTCATTCAAATATCAGAACTTTTTCCTCTCGCTGGTAACATCTTTTCTCTTTTTCCCTTGAAATGAAAATTCCTTTTTTCTAACTCTATGTGAATTACATGATTATTGTGTATTTAAATGGAATAAGCCCTAGAAAGGCCCTAGGTTTCAATTTCATCTAGTTTCTTAATAGTTTAGACTTTAGAATAATTTAAAAAGCTCAAAAAATATGGGATTTTTCAAGCCTTCAACCATCCTTTCAGCATAGATGTGGTATCTAAATTAGTGTCCCCAATATGCCTTGGTGTCCACCATTACTGCATTAATATATCAAAATTCCTCATCTCAATATTTTACATGACTTTAATTATTACCTGCAAAAAGGGAACAGGCACTAGGTTAAGAGTAAACACTTTGTGGCGGTTGTTTTATTCTTTAAGGTTGTGCCTCCTTAAGTGAATACCTTTTTCTTTCCAGGAATTACAAATGATTCAAAGGATCCATCTGTTGATACCTTTCGATCCACTACCTTTCCCATGCTTAAACGCTTCGGTGTTCCTTCAGAAGGGTTGGAGCTGAAAATAGAGAATCGTGGGTCTCCTCCGCTGGGAGGTGGTGAAGTATCTTTGGCAATCCCAGTTGTGCAAAGTCTGACTGTGAGTTCTTGTGACTTATTGACCCTGGAATGACTTCAGATCTTCATTTGGGTTATGTATTCAAATTGTATGTTTTACTCTGCAGGCAGTGAAGTGGATTGATGAGGGGATGGTTAAGAGGATCAGAGGGGTTACATTCTCAACAAGAGTGTCTTCACAGTTTGAAAACAATATGGTTTTTGCAGCTCGTGGAATTTTTAATTCCTTCCTTCCAGATGTTCACATATTCACTGACCATAGGGCTGGTGTACATGCTGGAAAGTATGTTTCCAACTTTTACCAGATAGTATATATAATTAAAGATACAAGTTAGGACAGTGCACTTTTAAGGTTATGTTGAATTTGGAAATTGACTTTATGCAGTTCACCTGGTTATGGAATTTCACTGGTTGCGGAAACAACATCTGGTTGCTATCTCTCTGCTGATACAGCAATTTCTTATACACACGAGGAAGAGACAGCTGGACTTGAAGATGAGAAAAAAGAGCTGATGCCTCCAGATGAAGTTGGTGTACAAATTGCTTCTGTTCTGCTTGGGGAGATTGAGCAGGGTGGAGTGGTAGATTCAACACACCAGGTTTGTCATTGATGCATTGTACTAGTTATATGCAAGCTGAGTTCTCTTCTCAATTTTATGGATCTTTAGAATCTTAAGACGAGAAGTTAAATGATCAATTGGGAACTCATGTGGTGGAAATAAAATTGGATATTTATTTGGCAAGATGAAGCATTTCTATTTCATAGATCAAAATTTACGTTGAAGGAAGATTTAAGAAAAATATGAATATAGGTATACCAGTTATTCTTTTCCCCCTTTGTGAAGTCTGAGTATCCCCTAATACTTTGCGCCATTTTTTGTTTGTAGGGTTTGTTGTTTCTTCTCTGTGCATTATGTCCACAAGATGTGTCAAAAGTCCGGGTAGGAAAGCTCTCTCCTTATGGTATTGAAACACTCCGACACATCAAAGATTTTCTCGGAGTTCAATTTGTGATTACAGCTGACCCAACCACGGGGACTGTTATGCTCAAGTGTGTTGGCTGTGGGCTTAAGAACCTATCTAGAAAAGTCTCATGATAGCCCCAATATGAGTTCTACCAGCCACTATATATCTCGTGTTTAAAGAATGAACAGAAGGCGCATGGTCGGCATGGATCCACTATGGAGGGAACAGTGCAATTTTGATGCAGTCTATTTGAACTCCTTTAATTGACAGGGAAAAGTTTGGCACCTTGTAACAAATTAGTTCTAGTTTTTATTCTATCATACTTTTTTATTCTATTATACAATTCCTGGAATTGGAATTATTGGATACATGAAGTTTCCAGCCTATATTCAGCAAAATTTTAGTGTGGTCAAGCGTGCGCCTAATAGCAAATTGAGATGTTCTTGCCTTTCAAGGATTGATGTTGTTGGCTGACAGCCTATAATTGTTAAACAATCTGTTTGTGATAAATCTTCACATCCTTCACTTCAATGCTTGCTTTGTATCTTCCAAAATATTAAGAAGCTAAAGAGCGTATTGATATCCGCCAACCTTTTAACCAGCTACTTGATCAGAAAACAAAAAGACTTTGTTTGGTTTGTTTGAATGAGTAGTAGCATAGGCACTAACCTGTTAGACGAAATCGGAGTTTCATAGCAGTGATATTATGGTTAATAGTTACCAATTAGATACTCTCTGTGTTCTTAGGCAAAAAAAAAAAAAACCCATTTTGGACAACTGAGGCCCAGATTGTAATCGAATTGTTGTCCAAGCCTGCAAAAAAGCGCGGGAAAGCTGGCCCATATGTATAAACGAAGGGTTTTAGGGTTTCAGGAGAATTGTGAGAAAAGAAAAATGGAGAAGGGTATCCAAGAAACCATAAATCTGAGGAGAAATGGCGAAGAAGAAGAAGCTGTGGATTTGAGCAGTAAGGTGCACCTGCTTCCTTGCTGCATCAAGTTCAATGGCCCTTGTGATGTCTCAAACTACTTCAAAGTTCAAACCCAATCCCACCGGTATATATGTCCCTTACAATTTGTTGTAATCAATCCTTGCTTTCACTTTGTGTTGACTAGTTGGGAGTAATGGGTTGCTGTTGGTTTGGATGAAGGGATGGAGTCCGAGGGTTTGAAGACGCAGGAGGCTTATTTCCGGGGAAGGAAGCTGCAGGGAGCTTGTGTTTCTATCCCTGATGGCTATTCTGGTGTGTATTTATTACTTTGTCCATCTATGTTTGGATTAGTTTTTGATCTGTATGTTTTTGTGTTGATGCTCTTTAAGTGGGTTATTTGAATGTGGTTGGTAAAAGTTTAAGTCTTTACGCAGCTAAAAAGGCCAGTTCTTTTTGGTGTTCTAGAATCTTGGGATCCTTAGTTTAGGGCCTATACTGCAAAGCCGTGCTTGCAAAAGTGTTGCTGTCGCAGTGGTAATGTTTTGGATTCTACAAAAGCCACTGAGGCAATGTAGCGGAAAGTACCAAATTATAGAGTGGTTGCAGAAGGCTCAAAATACAACAATTTCAGATATAGAAGAAACTAGAGATTTGAGGGAGTAATTATAGGAAACAAAGGTTCAAATATGACTGTTACCTTTGCATATGCGATCTGAAACATAAAACGTTTAGGATTTGTCTTCATCAATGTCTAGTGCCGCTGTGCGTGTCTGACCTTAAATTTTTGACAAATTTCATATTAGCATAGATTTGAGATGTGTGGGTTGGGCAGAGGCTATTAAAGGTGTCTCTGAATAAAAGCTAAATGTGAGCCTCTGTATTTCATGGAATGGTGATACTCGTGGTAATTCGAGATGGTGCCTTGTCTTGTTGTATATGATGGGGAAGCATGTTTTTCTTGTTTTCCCTTGCATTGTGCTTCATTACAGTAAGATCCTCTTATTATTCAACACATATACATATGCAATTATGCATACAAGAACATAATCAAGCAGGAATGATTTAAACATGGCTGAGATAATAACAAATGATATTTCTGAATTTTGAATTGTTCATCTTTACTATTTATTCCTTATAGGATTTGTTCTTGGGAAGAAGAGTCTTGACAAGAGAAAAGCTTCTCATAGATCTGATGGGAATTCAAACTGTTGGGAGATAAATGCCAAATACAAAAGCATTACATATTGGAATCATGGCAGCCTTCCTTCGCAGGATGATGCCTTGTTGCGCTTGCTGTTTCAAAGACTGTAAGTATGAACACCTCGTATGTTTTGACCAAAGGAAACTTCGTATGTGTTCAGCAAATTTTCATACATTCAGATGTATATGGCATGTGTCGTGTATGACGATTGTTGATCTATCATTTTTATGTACTTACTACTGGGCGATTTTTAGCTGCCAATACTTTTTTTAGCTTGTATACCTGTTTTTTTCACGGGTATCAACTTTCAAGCGTCAATTCCACATTATTACGCATAAGAGGATTTTATTGATTAGAACTAGCTTTATGGGTTGTTAACATTTGAACCAGCTTTGCCAAAAATCAGTAAATTATCATGACTCCATGAATTGGACTGTATATGACACGTGGTCGACTGGATCTTGATCTATATCTGAACCAGAGATCTGTTATACAAGAAAACCAAAAATTGGATTGTGTTGATGAATTTTATGTAATATCATTTTATTGGTAAATGAATGTACATGAAATCTTATCTTTTTTTTGTATGACTGCAGATGCATGAACCAGTAACAGCAGAGAATTTGGTTTCTGCATCCGCTGCTCTGGAAAAGTGCATGACATAGTGTCTAATTGCAGATTCACAGCCAAATATTGCATCCATATCCATAGGCGGTGGAGCAGGAGTTGGTTGTACACTTGAACCTATCTACACCACCATTACTATGGAACCTACCACCATGACGGATGGCAACAGTAAAAACCTCTGTTCCTGTTCCTGCAAGAAAGAGTCCTATGCTCATTACCATCTTTTTTTTTATACAAAATAGAGTATATGAGTATACAACATCTCTATTTGCAAATCAAAACGAAAAAAAAAGTTCACATTATTCCGTAAGCATCTCAATTCAAAGGCAAACAATCAATCAAGGAAAATCATACTCCTCATTTTTCACTTCATAATAAGAGCAAATAATGAGTAAATAACCAATTCAAATCAATAAAAAAGTAACTCACTGTAAGGGAAAACTATCGAAGTCAATAAACAAATTCAAACCTAATTTAATTAATCCAGGAATTTCTTCATTTTGCCTTGCAACGACCCAAGCAAAGCCTTCTCAATTCCTCTTTTTTTCTTTTGGGTATTTTTTTTTCCAATCTCTTCCGTCTCCTATCTTACTCATCCCTTTCACTCATGCCTCTCCCACTTTCCTTTTTTTTTTCTTTCTATTCTCTTTCATCTCATCCATAGTCTCCTCTCCCAAAATCGTATCCTTACCAAAACAAGACACCCAAATAAACAAGGCTTTAAAGATAAACAGTAGAGCAAAACTAATTTCTACCTTTTCTTTTCTTTTCTACTCTTCAAACTACATATATATATATATATATATATATATATGTATATAGTAACAAGTAAAAGTAAAGATCTTGGCAAAATCTTTAAAAAAAAATCTCAGTAAAAAATACGATAATAAAAATTAATGAAAACAAGATTTCTACTTTTCTATATCATTATTAAGTTTTCAAAAAACAAACAATAATAAAAATTCATTAAATGCATTTGGGTGTGCTTCCTGTTTGGTAACAGAACTTGAAATAATCAATGTGATGATAAAAATCCTTAATTAAGTTGCAACAAACAATCACATTAAAGTTTGTTCAATATATTGTCTGCATATAATATATCCACATGGATAAGAAGAAATTGATTCGTTTCCAAAAAAACAAATTGATTGAATACACCAACTACCCTAAACAGAACAGCTAGCTGACATCAACATGCTGACATCATCATTAGAATTGGTGTTTAATTTCCGTTGTAAATTTTAATGCAAATTGATTTTAACCCATAAAATGGGTCCCACAAAAAAGCCCAAAGCCATAGAAATAGCCTTATACAGCTCAATCTTTGGCATTATAGCCACTTAAATTTTTTTGTTTGGCATGGCTCCTTGGATTGTAGATGGAAAATGTCAATTTGGGGGGTTATATACACCTCTTAATCCATGGTTGGAGTTGAACTTACTCATTTTTTACTATTCCTAAAAATGTGGGGTGATCTTCCTAGATAAAGCGAGATTTCAAATTCATAAAGATAAAAAAATCCTAGTGCGTAGGACAGAAAATTTTGTTTTTTTTCTCGTTTTTACCCTTTGTTTATGAAAATTTATAAAATTAACAACTTAAATCAAGGGCAATAAAAGTAGTAGGCAACTTGACATTCCATAAAGACTATTGACTTAATTAAGACCAATATATAATACAGTAATAAGTAAAAGTAAAGATCTCAGTAAAACTTTTTTAAAAAGATCTCAATAATAAATACGATAATATAAAAGGTAATTGATATTTTTTATTTAAAAATTAACCATTAAAATTAATGAAAAGGAGATTTCTGCTTTTCTATATCATTATTAAGTTTTGATAAAAAAATTATAATAACAATAATAAAAATTCATTAAATGCATTTGGGTGTTCTTCTTGTTTGGTAACAGAACTAAGGAATGAAAAATCGAAATTTTCGCCGAAATTTCATTTTTTTTTCACATAAGGATATATCTTTGCCATACTAAATTAATCGTCCAATTTTTGTGATATTTTTGAGATTTTCAATATTTTCTGATATTTTGTGATATTTTCAATAAATTTAAATTTTGTGTACCTTTTAATATAATTTTTTATATAATTAAATTCAATTTCACTACCGATATTTTTCGATATTTCCAATAAATCTAAATTTTATGTACCTTTTGATATAGTTTTCTATACAATTAAATTTAATTTCACTACTTTCTTAGTTACACCTTTCATGATCATTATCCTATTTTTCATTTTTTATGTCTTATTGGGTCATAGATTAGATCAATAAAGTAAATTATTATTAATTCTCAATGGTTAAGTATGTACCGTATCATGTTAACTTATAATACAATTCACTATAACTATAAATTAATGCTTATATTAGATTCTCTATGTGATATAACGTTCTGATAATTAAAATTTTGTACAAAGTCCTAATATATTTATAATTTTATATCTCATAGATCATCTACGTTGTTCTAAATCACTCATGCAATTTCATGTTCAATGTATCATATTCATATGTATATAAGGTGTGATGGTCTAACCTCTCTTTAGATTCCCAATTATAAAAAAACTATATGTTCAAACTTTAAAATGTCAATTTTTCAGAGTTCTTAACGACAGTTTCACCTTAAATTATTATAATTCATTATAGACTAATAATTATACAATATTGTCTTATGAAATATAGTAGATAATGACCATGCTCGTACATGAAAACTATATTCTTGCCTATTTAGTTGAATATGAATTCGCTCTCTCACTTTCATTTATAGTTCATATTGTTTTGGTAAGTTGACAAACAAAAAAGAGAATTGAGCTAGGGAAGTTATTCAAATTTTTTTTTGTGTTTTACCAGATTGTCCATGTAATATGTTGCTTTTAAAAATAAAATAAAAAACAGTTTTTACAATGAAGGATAATTGAGTAATAATGGCTAGTAGCAGTTCCATATGTGGAATTGTCTTATTTAATATAGAGATAGATTTAATAGACACACATAATATACAAATTTTTTTGACATACAATCTTTCTTTCATAAATTAATATAACTTTGATGACTTATTGATTTGGAACAGAGGATAAGACTGCTTGGAGGATGGACGAAGAATTTGCTAGAGAAATGTTGGCTGGGGTCAACCCTATCAATATCCGTCGACTCCAAGTAATCTTTGTATCATTTTTCTTGTCTATAATTATTGAGAGAGAGAGAGAGAGAGAATAAAAATAAAAATAGTAGCATCAAAGATAGGTCAAGGATAGTCAGTCCTAATTTTTGTTAATCATATTATTTACATCTTATGTTACCACAGGAGTTTCCACCAGCGAGCAAACTAGACCCAAGAGTTTATGGTGATCAAAGAAGTACCATAACAGAAGAACACATCAAGCATAACTTGGATGGGCTAACGGTGCATCAGGTAATATTTTCTACAATTTTCTTCAAAACTAAAAAGGCATATCATGTATATATGATAAGTGATCCGGATTTTATATGAAAGTAACTGATGTAAATCATGTAATATAACGAATTCGTCTGGGTTCATAGGCACTCAGCGACAACAAGTTATTCATATTAGACCATCATGATGCCTTCATGCCTTACCTGAGGAAGATAAACTCATCAACAGATAATAGGATCTATGGCAGTAGAACCCTCCTTTTCTTGAAAGATGATGGGACTTTGAAGCCATTAGTGATCGAACTAAGCTTGCCTCATCCCGAAGGAGATCAGTTTGGCTGCACTAGCAAAGTGTACACACCAGCTGAACATGGCGTTCAAAGCTCGATATGGCAACTAGCAAAGGCCTATGTGGCTGTAAATGACACTGGCTCTCATCAACTTATCAGTCACTGGTATACTAGTTCACTCTAGCTTGTCAAAGAATAAAAGCATAGAGAATATGTTCATATGTTCATAACATATGTTTTGTCTTTCGGTCATAGGTTGAATACCCATGCCGTCATTGAGCCGTTTATAATAGCCACCAACAGGCAGCTGAGCGTGCTTCATCCAGTTCACAAACTTCTGCATCCTCACTTCCGTGACACGATGAATATAAATGCACAAGCAAGGCAAGTTCTCATTAATGCTGGTGGCTTTATGGAGGCCATATTTTTCCCAACTCAGTTTGCCATGGAGATGTCAGCTATGGTTTATAAGAGTTGGGTTTTCCCAGACCAAGCTCTACCTGCAGATCTAATCAAGAGGTACAATACATTATAGAACAAAAAATAAAGAAAAGAACACATTTAGTATATCTAACGTACAAGATATGATATATGCGCACATAAACGTGATATATAAGATACATTCTCACTTACCATGTTACGAGATATTTTGGCTTTTGAAAGGACACCTCAAGTATACTACTAGTTTATATTCACATGAATAGAGAAAACATTTTATGTAAGAATCCTAGATATTGATAGCTCCCAAGTATTTGGATCACTACATGCCACTAGGTGTGACATAGTTCAAAGATGACTTTTTATGGGGTTTGCTACCATTCTCTAACCATGCGTATGCATCGCCTATATATACAGAGGGGTGGCTGTTGAGGACGCCAATTCTCCACACGGTGTTCGCCTACTGATAGAGGACTACCCATTTGCTGTGGATGGATTGAATATATGGTCTGCAATAAAAACTTGGGTCACAGATTATTGCTCCTTCTACTACAAGACTGATGATATGGTCCAACAAGATATTGAACTTCAGTCATGGTGGAAGGAACTTGTGGAGAAGGGTCATGGTGACAAGAAGAATGAACCTTGGTGGCCTAAAATGCGGACTCTTGACGAGCTCATCGAAACATGCACTATTGTCATTTGGATTTCTTCGGCTCTCCATGCAGCCGTCAACTTCGGACAGTTTCCCATGGCAGGATACAATCCGAGCCGGCCAACTAAAAGCAGAAGATTCATGCCTGAGATAGGAACCCCAGAATATGAAGAGCTCAAGACCAATCCTGATTTGGCTTATTTGAAAACTATTACTGATCAGCTTCATACTCTACTTGGTGTTTCGTTGCTGGAAATTTTATCTAAGCATGCTAGCGACGAAGTTTATTTGGGACAGAGAGACACACCTGGATGGACATCGGATACAAAAGTCTTGGAAGCTAAGTAGCACGGACACGGATACGATTCGATACGTAGACACGGCATATATAAATTTTTTTAGACACGGACACGTGGTGGACACGTTAATTAAATATTATTTTAATATATATTTTTATTTATTTATTTATTTGAAAAATTATTTTATAAATTTGAAAGTATTTAGAATTTTAGATGTATATATATGTCAAAGTGTGTATTCAAATGATGAAAACATAACTTGTTAGAATGGCCAAGGACTTGATAAGTACCTTGGATAACCAAGGTTCAAATCCCACCACAAGCATTCTTATTTTTATCACGAGTTTCTCTCCTTATATATATATATATATATATTAAAGTGTGCATAAATATACAAAAATTAAATCTGTTAGAATGGTTGAGGAGTTGTTGAGTGCCTTGGATGACCAAGTTTGATTCTCATCATAAGCACTTTCACTTTATTATGAGTTGGTGCGTGTCCGCGTATCCGATTTGGATACTCGCGTGTCCGGGCCGTGTCCAAAGTCAGTTCGCATGTCTGAGTGCGGACACGCGTGACCGGTGCGTATTGGGGCGTGTCCGGCGTGGTCCGTGTCGGACACGTGATACGTCACTGCAATGGCGTGTCCGTGCAACCTAACTTAGAAGCCTTCGACAGGTTCGGAAAGAGACTAGCTGAAATTGAGGATGGTATCATGCGTATGGATAATGACGGGAAGCTGAAGAATCGAGTTGGACCGGTTAAGGTGCCATATACTTTGCTCTATCCCACCAGTGAAGCTGGACTTTCTGGCAAGAGAATCCCTAATAGTATCTCGATCTAAATAAGCATGTATTTTATTTCTCTATCGTTGTTGTTGTACGTTGTTGTAACTCTCGTCAGTGTCGTAGTTGTTATATTTCTCTGTTTTAATCACGGGCAGAACCAGAAACAAAGAGTGGGTATGGCTGGTTTTAGAGGCCTTAACAAAATTGTTGCCGAAAGCGAATAAATTAAAGCAAACGTCAAGATGTTGTTATCGAAGAAGATGTTGTTACCGTGGGAAAAAATGGGCATAGAACATAAAGAAAGACAGTGAAATAGAAGGAGAGAAAATGACAAAATCATTATATGTACTCGGTACATAGTTTATGTGGCGTACTATTTTAATGTTATTGGTGTTTTTTTACTGTGTTTGTTTCTTATTGGTTACTCATATTTTAAAAAAAAAATTGTCTTTTAACCGCGTGCATGTTTATTACACCATGGAGTAATATGATTAGTTAAATGCATCACATGACAATGTCACGTAGGGTCCAGATACATAGAATAATTACTTGAGAGAAAATATACAGGAACAAAAGAAAAAAACAAAAAACGAAGAAAAGGGGCATGATGAAGTGAATCATTCCTGCAACCAACCCTGTCGATTTACAATCCAACTCGACACCTAGCCAACTGAACAAACTGATTTTTTGTGGAGCCTATAATGTCACATCCCGGAAACGGATGCAAGCAGTATATTTGAATAAATTTGGTAATTAGTAAGCGTAATTCATGCATTACACTCACTAATGATAAGAAAATCTAAAAACGAATTTTTTTCCACAAAAACAAGAAGAACAAACAACTTAAAGTATTTCCGCGAATTCTACTAATTACAGAGTTACAAGTTAACAAACAAAGAGACGGAAGATTGTGAAATGTCACCGGCCGAAGTTTTAAACAAAATACAACAACAACCCAAATAGAGAATAAAAAATACAAAGAGTGACTAAGTATTTACAACAACCTCGAAAAATACAAACATTGATATTAAGGAAAAAGAACAACTACAATCATGCAAAATGCGACAGTTCTCTAAAGAATGACTCCTAGCTTCGAATAATAGATTGACGACACTGTAGTAGGGTTTAGCGTCGTCCTCGCTTGCCCAGTGAGGGCCAGCCCACCCATGAGTTTGAAAAAAAAACAGGTAAGGATATAAAGTTTTGTAAAACGTTTGAGTGTAGTTTGAGCTCAGAGAAAACCTTTTCTCAAAACAATGCAGATTTAATAAATACATCATGCAAAAACAGTATGACCATTTTCATAGGATTGTAATAAATATTATGAATACAAGACCGATCCTAACGACTAGGAGGGAAATAGAGTCACCCCGTAAGTCGAGGCCAACTACGCTTATTGCTAATAATAACAATAAGTGAGTGAGAGTATCCATTTAAGACAATACCCTAAAATAAATGAATAACACGCAAGGTGGAACGATAACAAGAAATTGCCCCTCCGGAGATTTTACGGTTTTGACACCGAGGGGTCATGGACCGGTATCCTAGAACCCCATTACTCTCAGGTTTATAACACTCGAAACAATCATATCTTAAAAATTGTCTAGTCTCGGCTTTTCACAAACATTTTATGCATCAATAATAATTCTGTAACGACCCTAAAATTTCGAGCCTAAAAACTCAAAATTTCAAAGTCGTTAAACACTAAACAATTTCAATGAAATCGAAATCATTTAAAATGCACAGCGGATCATTACTGAGTTCTCAATACAACTCAGAAAACCCATTATTACAACCCAAATTTATAATTCAACATTACATAAGATGGAAATGTAATAATCCTCACAATCTCTCACAAAACTCACAAATAAATCCACACCAATTCTCACACACAAATCCACGCTAGAAACCTCACCACAAGCAGGATAGGAACGATTTCGAGTCTCCGGAGTCGTCACTCAATCTCCACTAATCAACACCTGCGGAATTATCCCATACACCATCTAATTGGTGCATCGGGATTATAAACACAAACTCGGTAAGCTTATAGCTCGTATGAGTAAAATGAAAATATATTTCGCATATCAATATATATACGAAAAATCACAAATCAGCAAATATAAATGCCCTCATGAGTCAATGGACGGCCCATCTGGTTGTCCCAAAAATATATGAAATGAAAGTGCTCATGAGAAATCGGGCAACCCTTCTGGTTACCCAAAAACATTTATAATACGGGTACTAATGAACGCTGGTACACATCTATTACCCCTCACGTAGTACACCGCTGATATTGGGCAACCACCCGCTACCTAATATCCAAAACAATCTGAGTACTCATGAGCCGATAACCACCCGTTACCTCACATGCAGTACTACGGCAGACAAACTAGAGCTCTAACTGTATTGTAACTTTCGCCCGGCCAAATGCTAGGTTCCGACTTGCCAAACTCATACAATAATCTCACATCATATTGTACAAACATCAAGTCCGAAGACAAATCAATATTTTAACAATCTCCACGTTAAAATCACGTACAATAATCTCACATCATATTGTACAAATCAAAATCACATGCTCAATAAAATCTTGTCATCGAAATGACATCATCACGATAAAATCATAACAGTACATTATATAGCAAACTATATATATATGTACTTATTTACCATTTATACAATATATATATAATCCACTATATCGTATACGTGTCATAATTAGTAAACACGTCTGAAAACAAAACGTTTAACAAACGCATATTAAAATCACGTATAATAATCTCACATCATATTGTACAACTTAATTCACATGCTCGTCATATAATTCTCGTCATCAAAATGACTAATTCCAATGAATTCATAACAGTATATAATATAGCAAACTATATATATAAGTACTTATTTACCATTTATCCGAATATATATATTCCACTACATCATATACATGTCGTATTTCAATATTTAAAACTCTTGCAAAAATCTTGAATTCACCGCAAGGGTAGATTCGTAAATAAGTGAGATTTTACTCACCTTATCGACTCGACTGTAATTCCACAATTTCCGAAGATAATTCTTTTCCTTGATTTATCGTCCACCTTGAAAAGATATGAAAAGAATTTAGAATCGTTTCGTAAACCTTTAAATGCCGAAACAGTAATAATCGGTTACTCTTCAGCAATTTTCGGTTTTACGAATTTACTATTCACTATTCAAGTATTTACTATTAATGTATTAATGTATAAATACACATCCAATACGTATCTCTGTACGAGTACATATTGTTTACGTATTTCTGTACGTATAAATACTATTTAAATGTACGTAATGTCTCAGTAAATAAAAATTACCGAATTACCCTTCCAAAAATAATTTACATTTACATTTATTGTGTCGGAGTTACTGTTCACGCGCCGCCGCACGTGCGGCGGCGCGTGGGATACACGCGCCACTCGCCGGCGACCGCGCGTGGGGTCTACGCGCCTACTCCGACGCCGGAGCGTATCACGCCACCTCCGCCCCAAAACTCATCCTCTCCTCCTCCTCTTCCTTCCCATGGTCTCAGACCCCTCCTAAGCTAACTCACGCACCCCCACGCGCCGCCTCTAGGCGGCGGTAACCCTCTCCTCCATCCTCCTCCGATTTTCCACAAAAACTTCCACAATCAATACAACAACATCACAACCCATTCAATTTCACAACCCTTACCTCTATCACACCGTGGAAGCACTGGAGGATCGCCGACGAGCTTGAACCAGTCGATTTAGGCTCGGTGACGTGCAGCGAGTCTCCAAGACAGCGAGAGACGGTGCGTCGACCTCGAGGTCGACTGCAGGGGGCCGTGCGATGCTCGATGTGCCGGTGGTGTGGCTCACGGACGCACGGTGGTGGAGAATCGGCGAGGGAGTAAGATCAGGGAGGGAGAGGGAAAGAGAGAAAAGGAGGCGCGCGGGGTGAAATGAGAGGGAGAGAATGAGGGGTTTCCAATTTTGGAAACCCTAAACTGATAAGTTTTCCTTTTATACCCCTTTCTAAATCGGAAACTAACTTCAATCGTTAATAACGTTCACCTCTAACGTCCGATTCGAACGTGTCACATGTCCACGTACTCGTATCGACGAGCTCTACGACTTTTGTGAAGAAAGTTTTCACAAACGATCGACGGAGTAAAAGTCGAAATTTACGTTGCGGAAACGTAACGTTTTTAACTAAATAAACGTTCCGAAACGTTTCCGTTCGAGTTTCGTAATTTTGCAAGCAATCCAATTTTTTTTTTAATGAATTTCACCACTTAACATAAATTAAACCGTCCAAACATCGTTCTGAAAAATCGGGTTATTACAAATTCAATAAATAAATCAATCTCGAGTCCTACACTATGAATTTCATATTTAAGGCCAAAGCAACATGAGAGGGTTAGCTCCCCTACCTGGAATGACGTGTAAAAATCCTGAGTCCAAAACATATGCTTCCGCTCCAATCTTGTTGTTGCTCCAAGGATCGAATAGCTCTTGTAACACCTTTTCTGAATTCCAACGAAATGTAGAAGAGTAATTTATGGTAAAATTGTCATACATTAAAATGGTAACTCTGTCAAGGGCATAAGAGTAATTTCACATGGACTGTAAGACTGTAAAAAGATTAAAGTAAAACAGTTAAATCCCATTTTTCACCCAAACTTCTCCGATCATAAATCCGGCAACAAAACTCGACTCTAATCATTCTAACTTCAATATACAAAACCAACATAGCATCACCAACAATCCAATAACACCAAACAAACAACACATAAGCTAAGGAACTGGCTTGCTACCTCAATTGATTTCCAAAAATGTATAGTGCACAACTCTAACTCCAAACCAAGCTGCTGCTCCTTCCCGAGCTGCCATAGTTCTAGATTTCATCCCAAGCAATCCAAATGATTGCCTCGTCGTCAAGTGAGAGTAGAAATTTCATCGGAGGTTGGGTTCCAAAACAGAAGCAATACAAAGAACGAGCAATGAAATTAGGATTTGATTTGAAAGAATTGAATAGGTTTTCAAACGATGGATGAAGCTTACCCAAGGAGATCAAAAGATCGATCTAAGCCTTGACTGCTAGTCGGAATTATCGAAACTCCGTGACGGAGGAGTGGTGGCGACGCGGTGACAATGAGGAGCAGAAAAGAGAGAAGTGGATATTTATGCTTCAATTTAAGAAATTGATGATTGACTTGAATTGGGTATGAGAGAAGAGGGTCAAGTTTACCAAGGGAAGTCGGAGAAGCTTGTCGGAGCTCTAGTTTTCAGGCCGGATTCCATGGAAGCCCGACTACTGTTTAATTCACAATCAAATTGGAAATTGAATTGTAAGGATGATCGATGGACATCATCACGTAGAGAAAGAGGAGGCGAACATAACGGTGGCGATGCATGTGGTCGGATTGCTGAGACTGCGGCAGGCAGTGGCGCTGAAGGTGAGCTCGGTGATGCTCTCGGTGGAAACTGAACAAAGAGAGAGAGAGAGAGAGAGAGATGTCGAGTAGAGATGAAGAAAATGAAGAGAGATAAAGTTGGTTGTTAAAAGAAAAAGGAATTGGGCTAAAGACTGGGCCTCGAGTTTGGGTTAGAGGAGAAAGCTTAGAGGATGAATAGCCCAAATCAGATTATAGACATTGATCCAAACACTGAGGTTCGACGTAGTTAAGTCGACAACTAAGTTAAGTCACGTAAAACAGATTTAAGTAAAACATTTTAAAACATAAGAAAATATTTTGTAAAGTCAATAAAAATAATTTTGAGCGTTAGAAACACTCATGATAATGGGTAGTTTAATATTGACGTATTAAATTACGTTAATCGACAAATGTCGATTAATTAGTCCTAATGTGTCAGTTAAATGAGATTAAAAATCTCGGATATTACATATAACATATAGGAAGTAAACTACGTTGTTGTTTTTCGACTGGGCTGACTAGCCCATAACGTAGTTCCGCCCCTGGTTTTAATTGAGGGCTATATTGCTTACATTATTCCATCCTCTTAACTAAAACTATTGCCTCGAGCTCCAGTTCAAGCATTTCTTACATTGAGGTACTCATTTCGGCAAAATTAAGATGCATACAGTACACCGAATATACTTTACGCACTTACATGCATGGACTGATAAGAATTTAACACATCTATCTTCTTTTTTTCAATGATTTTTGATAGATGAAAAATTCAAATAAACGAGGAGATTATGAGGAGTATGGGTTTTCATGATCAGTGGGTGAGTGATGGGGTGTGTTCAGACGGTCTCTTACTCTTTTGTGCTCAATGGTGAACCGAGGGGTAAGCTTCGGCCCTCGAGGGGATTGAGGCAAGGTGATTCGACCTCTCCATATCTTTTTCTTTTATGTGCAGAGGGCTTATCTCGAATGTTATCTTATGATGAAGGGCAGGGGTTGATTCATGGGGTGAAAATTGCTACGGGTGCTCCTACGATTAATCATCTATTTTTTACGGATGACTCTTTCATTTTTATGAGAGCGGAGGAGGTGGAGGTGACTGGGCTAAAGAATATTTTGAGGGTTTACGAGGAATCTAGTGGGCAACAAGTTCATTTTCAAAAAAGTTGTATCTCTTTCTCTAAGAATGTTAGAATGGAAGACAAGTTGGCTTTGGCAGAGATGTTGAGTGTAGAAAGTGTTTCAAAGCATTCCAAATATCTTGAATTGCCCACTGAGATCTCTTATTCTAAGGCCGAGGCATTCAATAGCATTTCTGAAAAGGTGCGAGTCAAGATGAAGGGTTGGAAGGACCAGTTATTGACTATGGCGGGGAAAGTGGTAATGATTAAATCCGTTGTTCAATCTATTCTTACCTATGTGATGAGCATATTTGAGTTGCCGAAGCATATTTGTAATGAGATGCATAGAGTGATGGCGGAGTTTTGGTGGGGGGATACGGAGAGTGGAAGGAAATTCATTGGGCGACATGGGAGAAGATGTGCATGCCCGAAAGATGAGTGTGGTTTGGGGTTTAGGCATATGGAGCTATTCAATCAAGCTCTCCTTGCAAAGCAATGTTGGAGGCTCCTACAACAACCAGATTCTCTGATTTTTCCGTCGCTCTTTGTTTCTTGATGCTTCTTGTGAGAAGGGAGCCTCCTATGATTGGCGGAGTCGTATGAAAGGGAAAGATCTTATTTTGAAGGGAGTTAGGTTCCAGGTTGGGTCGGGGATAAGCATTTTTGTTTCGAATGACCCGTCGATACCTAAGCCTTACTCGTTTAGGCCTCTGTTTGGGGTGATTGAAGGCCTTGAGGACTTAACAGTGTGTGAGCTTATTTATCCAGTTACCCTCGAGTGGATGGAGGATTGCTTAGTGGAACTTTTTGATAACGATGATGTAAACTTGATTAGGAGAATCCCTATTAGTGTCCGTAGCATGGAGGATCGTCTAGTTTGGCATTCTTACAAGCACGGTGTTCATTCGGTAAAGAGTGGGTATCATGTAGCTAGACGTGTGCAAGTGAAGTCACAGGGTTCTTCTCACCCAAATAATGGGAATGAGCTGTGGAAGCTAATCTTGAAGGTTCGTGTTCAACGAAAAATTCGGAGCTTTATATGGAGGTTAGTCAAGAATATTGTGCCTTGTCACACCCCGGTTTTTTAAGGAATTTTTTTTCGATCCGGGGTGTGATCTAAAAAAATAAACTAAACAAATTGAAAATAGAATGACACATTTTTAAAGAAATTGATTTTTTATTTCATTATAGGGATACAATGGTGTTTAAAATCCAAAAGTACTAAGGGTGTTTACACACTTACAACATACACCAACTAACTCTAATTCTTTCAATCAACTAATCTTCACAGTTCTCAGCTTAAACCTGCATAACTATAGAGGGGTGAGCTCAAACTGCGGCTCAATAGGGAGTTATTCCTCTCAAACAAAGATGATCAAACAATCAATGTATAATGTATGTATGCACGCTCTACTCCAGTTAATCCACATAAAAGAATACATTGAACCTATATGTGTTTATACCATGTATTTTACCAAAAATGTGGCTCATGACACTCAACCATATGAACTAACTTCCACCAAATATCAATCTCATAGTCCTCTTTTTCAAGTCATCTTGTCTATTCCCCTTTCTCCAGCCCCAATTACCTTTTCACATCCTATACTAATTGTGCAATAACCATGGGCATACATGGATGCATGGTACCTGCTGAGGTTATGGACTCAACTACGCAAAAGATCAATACTATATTACATTCATCACCCTTATCCTTCAATATGGCATATAATGATGCATCAACTGATAACATATACAACAATGGGATATAAACAAATATTCAATCATTTACACATCAAGCCGACAAACTTATATGCACACAAATCCAAATGAGTAGAGATTCCCCAAATCTCCCTACCTGGATTCCAAACAATTGCAAATGCATATGTTCCTACATAAATAGTAAATATCCAAATACCAATCACATATCAATAATCGCACAATTTATTTTTAAACATACAACTCACATTATCGCTCAAGTACATACTTAAAAAGGTCATGTCCTAAACAAATGATACTTAGTAGTTCATGTCACTTATTTGACATGCTAAATACTAACCAAATGTAATGCATGTCTATTTTGAAGAGCAATCGACACATAAAACTATTTTGACTAAGCCATAACTTATTTTGACTAAGCCATGCTATGTTTAAAAATTAAGAATGTCTAAAGTCAGTTTGTTGTCAAACTAAACAAGTTTGATGAAGAGAAACTACTGACATCAAATGGAACAAATCAGTAACTTAGTAACAATTGCAGACTTTCGTAATGTAGACTAACAAATTCGAAAAATCATAATTCATTCTACAAAAAACAATTTTATGAGATTTCAGTCCTCACATGATCTTTCAAGTGCCTACTACAATTTCTATGAAGACAACAACTACATATATATAACCAAAACATACAGGTTTTTGGCAAAAATGTGACTGGTTCTAAAACTAATGTGCTGCATTACTGATGCAATCCTTTAACTTCTTAAATTCATAACATGATCCAACTTTGGGATGATCTTTAATGTTTAAACTACAAATGTTATGAAAACAATTTCAAATGATCTATTGAAATATGCAGCTTTTCAGTACAAAATTACGGGATATAAAACTTAAAATAACTAATATGCATAGTTTTCTGATTTAGATCCTTAACTTTAAATCATAACTTGATCTAGAAAGCTCATTTTCATGAAACTCTAACTCTTAAATGATCTTTGGCCTGTTTACTACAACTTTCATGAAGACAACAACTTCAAATACTGAACTGAAATGTACAGTTTAATTAAAAGGCTGCTAGGTTCTGACAATGTTCTAAAAATCACCGCCTAGGCGCCCGGAGACCCCTGGCTGTCGCGATTTTGGGCTAAACGACGGTGTTAGGCGGCTGGCCGATTTTTGCCTGCCTATGCGGCTGGGCGGATCCCGGGCCGATTTTTGCCCGCCTAGGCGGCTGGGCAGATCCTGGGCGGTTATGTTTTTTTTTCTTTTTTTAGTTTTGGATTTTGAGTTTGATTCGGATACAAAAGATGTACTTGAATGATATGGAGAATAAGCATTTGATGAGCTCCGAGGGATTATGCTTGCAAAAATGCATTCCCGTTGTTCGAATTGTTTTTCTTATTTTTCAAATGGTTGGTGAATTGTGTTTCTTATTATTGATTTTCCTAAGTTCATTATTGTTGAATTGTATTTCTTTTTTTCCTAAGAGGCTAAGATCATTAAATCAATATTGTTGAACATTTCTAAGGATTAAGGAATAAGGATTAAGAACATATGTATTTTCAGTATTCTAGACATTATATATATTGTTTACATTAATTTCATGCATTATATTCTTATTTTAATTTTATTTATATAATTATTTGTTATTAAAAATTTAAAATATATATAAAAATACAAATCCGATTAATCCTCTGGGTGCTGATTTTCAGCTGTCCGCCCGATTATCGCCTAGCGTTTTTTATAACCCTGGATTCAGATATCAGAAAATAGTTTGCATACTATGCTTTTTCACTCAAACTTGACTAACGAATTGTAAGAAACAAGGCACATATCAAGTATGACAAATAAGCTTTCTAAACATGCAAATGGTTTCTGAAATAGAATTTTAAATCAAAGGATATGGCTGTTTAATTGCTACAGCAGCTCATACCAAATTTAAGATTTTAAAAAATTATATGGATACAAAAATGATGCTTATAGATTCTGATATCTTAATTTTTTAAGAGCAAATGAGAATCCTAGCTTAAATAGTTGCTAAAAATTACTCATGACTCCTAAAATTGCAGATTCAAGGTTTTAATCATCTTAACAAGTTTCTAAACTTAAGTAATGTTTGTGAAACATGTAGGATGTTAACATGACAAAAACTTAAGCTAAACAAGAACTAATGTGATCTCTCTCTCTCTCTCTCTCTCTCTCTCTCTCTCTCTCTCTCTCTCTCTCTCTCTCTCTCTCTCTCTCTCTCTCTCTCTCTCTCTCTCTCTCTCTCTCTCTCTCTCTCGTGCTTGTGTAAAAGGAAAAGATACACAACCTCTAAAGATATTTTTGTTCATACTTATCACTTAATTACTTGATCACCAAGCATATGAAGAGATTGACATGATTGATCTTATCTAGCTATATGACTTGATTAACAAGAAATGAAAAGATTAACATAAATGATCATATCTAGAATATGTAAAGGAATAAATATGAATGATCATATCTAGATATAACTTAATGACCAAGAAATATAAATGGATGAGCTTATCCGAATTTAACTTAATCATGAAGAAAGAGCATGGATAAACATAGATGGTCTTATCTAGATATAACTTAATTATTAACATTTCCAAAAAAAAAAAACTTAATTATTAAGAAATATATATATATATATAGTAAAATTTCGTGTCGTTACATGCTTACTAAAATGGAATTGAGCAGAAAACATGTTAATCTTGTAGAGTGTGTGCCCGTTCTGTAAGGGTATGCCAGAGTCCACTTTGCATATTATGAAAGACTGCTCGGTAATTGCCTACATATGGTTGGTGAGACCTTTGGGCTTACGTGCTAGAAGCCATGCAGCTATAACGATGGATGTATGATCTGGGAGATGGTTCAAAGTTCAAACTCTGCACACACATCAGGTTGAAATTTTATTTGTTCTCTTGTGGGCCATCTGGGTTTAGAGGAATAATGTGGTGTGGAAAGGAGCTAGTTGATCCTATGAGAACTGTACAATGGGCAATGAATTCTCTTAAGTACATGCAGCTGCACCCTACTAAACCCTCAAAAGTGAAAGCTAGAAGAGGTGTGAAGATGAGGTGGCGTTTCCCTGATGGTAGGGTAAAGTTGAATTTTAATGGCTCTTTTCATGATGGAAGAGGTGGTGGGGCAAGTATGATTGTAAGAGATGAGATTGGTGGGGTTAGATGTGCATGGTCAAGAAGGTTGAACTATGAAAATTCATTGGGTGACATGGGAGAAGATGTGCATCCCGAAAGATGAGGGAGTGTTGGGGTTTAGGCATATGGAGCTATTCAATCAAGCTCTCCCTGCAAAGTAATACAATAACCAGATTCTCTAATTTTTCGTGTCTTAAGGATAAATATTTCCCTCGCTCTTCGTTTCTTGATGCTTCTTGTGAGAAGGGAGCCTCTTATGCTTGGCGTGAGTCTTATGAAAGGAGAAGATCTTATTTTGAATGGCGCAGAAAACATGTTAATCTTGTAGAGTATATGTGCCCGTTCTGCCGGAGTCCAGTTTGTATATTATGAAAGACTGTTCGACAGTTGCCTGTATGTGGTTGGTGAGTCCTTTGGGGTTACGTACTAGAAGCTATGTAGCTACAACGATGGATGCATGAATCTGGGAGATGGTTCAAAGTTCAAACTCTGCAGACACATCAGGTTGAAATTATTTTTGTTCTCTTGTGGGCCATCTGGGTTAAGAGGAATAACGTGATGTGGAAATGAGCTAGTTTTGATCCTGTGAGAACTGTACAATGGGCAATGAATTTACTCTTTGAGTACAAGCTGTTGCACCCTATTAAACCTTCTATAGTCAAAGCTAGAAGAGGTGTGAAGATGAAGTAGCATTTCCTTACAGATGGTAGGGTAAAGTTGAATTTTAATGGCATGGTCAAGACTCAAGAAGGTTGAACTATCCGATGTAGCAAAGAAACGTGAAGGCACTTGCGTTTCCTGTTTCCGAAGCTTAATTATGACACAACCGCTTTGGAAGTGTTCGGAAGCCCCAAAATCGCGATTTTAGAAAAGACAGGTTTTGGAAGTGCAAGTTTCCGAAATGGAACAACGAGTTTCCAAATTGGAAGCGTATCGATGGCTATAATTTAGGAAGCGTGAGGTTTTTATGTCTTTTTCTAAACAAATGGAGGACTAAACCTATTTTAGTTGAGTCATTTAAATCATTTCGACCTCCCCCAAAACAAATGAGAATGAAGATGATGTTAAAATAATATTGTATTTATTATATTTGTTATTATTTATTTATTTTTGAATAATATATATTTCTGACACTTCTAAAACGTACCCGTTTTTAAAAAAATTGAAAAAAAAAAAACACTTTCCCGCTTTCACGTACCCGATTTCTTGCAACTTAGGAACTATCTCTCCTCACCTCTGCATGCAGAGGCTATTGCGTGTATGTTGGATCTCTAAGTCAAGCTTTGGAACACGGTTGGAATCAAATTGAAGTGGAGAGTGACTCTTCTGTTCTCATCACAACACTTAGATGCCAGGGACATGGTAGAGGCTAGTCCGATTCTTGATGATTGTCGTGCTATGATGTCTTTATTTGATTTCATCTCTATTGGTCATGTTTCGTGAAGCAAAAATTGTAGCCATAGATTGACTCACTTTGCTAGTTTAGACAGAGAAGTTGCATTTAATTTATCCGAGGTCCTGAATTTCATCCAAGATGTCTTTTATGAGGATAAGTGTAAAGCTCAAGGGCAGGGTCAAGGTTCCAGTATTACGTCCCCCTCAGTGCCGACTAATAATATTATAATTAATAAAGATAGAAGGTGGGCTCCGTGGCTCCGTGTAGGCTGTTTTTCCTCTCTCTCTAATAAAAAAAAATATATATATATACAGTAATAAGTATAAGTAAATATCTTAGTAAAATATTTTATAAAAAAAAGTCTCAATAAAAAATATGATAATAGGAAAGATAATTGATAATTTTTATTTAAAAAATAACCATTGAAATCAATGAAAACGAGATTTCTATTTTTCTATATCATTACTAATTTAAAAAAATATAACAATAATAAAAATGCATTAAATGCATTTGGGTGTGCTTCCAATTTGGTAACATAACTCGAAATAATCAATGTGATGTTAATTAAGAATTAAGCTGCAACAACCAATCGCATTAAAGTTTGTTCATTATATTGTATGCATGTAATATATCCTATATCAACATGATTAAAAAGAAATTGATTGAATACACCAAGAGCTTATTCAGGGCAGGTCCACTTTGCATCAACCATGTGCTAGTCACGTGCTCTATTATTTTAAGCAGTCAATGGTTAGTCAATAGAGCAAAAAAAATGTGGGGTAAGCTTTAACCTTACCGTGCCTTTTCAGCTGGATCTAACGAGATCTGATTTTTGAATCTCTTGAGTTACCTCTTTCTCAAATGCCATCATATATCAATCTCACTCACTCGATCTGACCCACTCAGCCATGACTTAATCTGCAAATTGCTCAACCTTGTTCATCTTCTGGGTATTCAACGGTTGGTGTTCTGAAGGTGGCGGCGGAGACTAGTTGTTGGCTTGAATCTGAGATTTTTGAAATACAGGAGACGATTCCATCATTGGTGCTGGTCTGCTCATGTTGTTTGACCTCTGCAAAGAGATTGATAAGGAAATAAGAAATAGCAATGGAATGCTGCATGACCAATTATTCAATTCATATAAGGACGAAAATGGGTCCGCCAATATTTCAGCCATGAATCTATGATTTGTTTTTTGTTTTTAAATTAAATCTGACGTTTGAGTTTCATGGGTAATTTAATTAAAGTACTTAATGTGTATTTACATTTTACAGCGTTTTGACAAAAAATTTTTTATTGTCTCAGTTATCCTAAGTTCCTAATGGTGTTAGTTTTGGTGTTTGTGCCATAAAACATTTAGATTAAATAAACGGCTTAGATTGTACAATATTTGTTAGTTCACTAGTACCTTGGTGCTCTGAATAGGTTTCCTACACGAACAACTGTGATAAACGCACTGTCGTAAAGAAGTATAGAACATCATCTGGACCATACACATTTAAAAAGACCAACAAAAAAATTACCATAAATGGAGATAAAACCATAAAATGACAACATTAACCAAAAACAGGTGGATCTCCATCAAACCTGAACTAGTTTGCCATGAGTAGGAAAATATAAGATTTAGATTCGAAAATTCTTCCCTTTAGTGGGTGAAGGTTCATCCACAAGTTTAAGTCAAGTGTTGGTTTTGACTAACACCCAAAATCTCCGTTAACATCACACAAATTGCCAAAATGAGAGATTCTATATATCCTCACAAGAATTGTAACAATTGTAAAATACACACAAATTCGATCAAAAATTCAAACTTTCACACTTCTGAAGTCGATCCTCATTAAATCTTAGTTCAATGGGTATCCAAGTTATTTAATCTTACACACAGACTATCTGAGTTGTAAATCCAATGTCATTCACATAAACTATACATAAGCAAGCAAATGGAGAATGTAAAGCTACAACCTTTAAAAAAAGCTCAAAGCCAACAATTCAGATTGTAATCATAGCAAAACAGAAGAACCCATTTTAGAAACAATGGAAGCTAATAGAAACATATCAAAATCAATGCCTGAAGGAGAAGACCGGTGATGAGTTTGGCTCAGCCAACGCATCGGTGGCTCTATTTCAGATTTCTTTGGCTCTAAAACTCAATCAGATGGTGATGACAATGTAAAAATCCTAATTTTTAGTTATGTTCTGTTAGTGTGTATACCACACACTCTGTTAACGGAAGGGGAAAGTGAATGTTTATTGGGTGGAGGGAAGAAGTTCTGATTCAGATTGAATAATTTTTTTGCTATTGATCCGGAGGTTCTTCCATCCACCCAGTGGAGTTTCATCTCATATTTGTTAAAGGCAAGTGTTACACACTTGCATAACAGAGTCAGTTAATTTTTTATATTTAACTTAAATTGTGACTCACATTATGCCATGTCATTAGTTTTAATGGAAGATAAATGTTCACGGGGTGGATTCAAGAATTTTTGCTATTGATCTCCTATGCTGTATCTTTTTACATTGAGCTCTCATCCTCTTCTAATGTAGAAAGAGAAACTATGTGGCACGACCCAGTACAAAGTGGTTGAGAGATTTAGATCAGTGGTGTTAACTCAAACGTAGGTCCGC
The DNA here is from genome assembly GCF_933775445.1 of Argentina anserina. Taxonomy (NCBI): domain Eukaryota; kingdom Viridiplantae; phylum Streptophyta; class Magnoliopsida; order Rosales; family Rosaceae; genus Argentina; species Argentina anserina. The sequence continues at coordinate 6,734,400 of NC_065874.1, forward strand.
CCCCTTACACTTCCTGCATGTGAATACTTCCTATGTGTTTCACAGTTTCAGCAAAAAAACAAAAACACAAAAACCAAATATATTTTTTTGGACCATGCACGTACATTACTGTAAGAGCTCTAGCTTCTCATAATACAACACTTCGAGAAATTATTATATATACCCTAAATTATTATATATACCTGACACATATTTTATGTGGCGTACTTTTCTAATGTTATTGATTTATTTTTTACTGTGTTTATTTCTGATTAGATACTTATATGTAATCAAACTTGTCATTTTCACCGCATGCGTATTAATTATACCATTGCGTAATATGATTAACTGGGTACACCAGATTGCAGTGCCACGTTGTGTTGGCTACACAGAATAATTACTTCCCTATAAATACCAGAGCGCCACTCTCTCCCTCTTCACAGACCAACGTACTCTCCCCAACTCCTTTTCCATAACCTTTGATTAGCTATATTTTCGAATATACAAGATGTTTAAACTCCCCCATATTGTCCCAAACATCATTGACAACCTCAGACATGGTTCCGGTAAGAAGATCAAAGGAACCGTGGTACTGATGAAGAATAATGTGTTGGATTTCAACAACGTTTATGCTTCCGTTGCCGACCGTGTGCATGAGTTGTTGGGCCGAGGCGTTTCTTTGCAGCTCATTAGTGGTGATTCTTGTGAGTTTTTCTCATCTCATCTCTTCTCAATCCCAGGTAGATCTATATATGCACTGACATGATCTTCCTTCACACTCGCAAGTGCAGTAACTTCTATAAAGATTTAATGATGTTGCCGAACTTTGAAGTCAGACAGCACATTAACCGAAAAAATGGTTTTAAAACTCTTGATAGTCTTGCTAAATATAGACTACACACTGCAAAAAAGTAAACATGTTTGTAATCATCAAAATATAGTCTTTTTCGGATCGTCTTTTTTTTTTTTCTCTCCTTACACTTTGCTCTGTAAATTGTTGCAGCATATGGATTACAAGGGAAACTCGGAAAAGTAGCATATTTGGAAAACTGGATTACTACACTCGGTCCCGTAACAGCAGGAGAGACTGCATTCAAGGTTACCTTTGATGTTGAAGGCGAAATAGGAGTTCCAGGAGCGTTCATAATAAGAAACAATCATAACAGTGAGTTCTTCCTTAAGACAGTCACACTCCATGAGGTTCCAGGTGCTGGTCAGATCCTCTTTGTATGCAACTCATGGGTTTACCCTGCTTCCAAATACAAGAAAGACCGTATTTTCTTTGCTAACAAGGTAAGTACTGATGTTATAACTTAACTCGAATTCTTCTAAGATTCTAACAACATGCAGTTTTGTGAATTACTTGAAAACGAAAATGAGGGATCTATGAAACTTTTGCAGACGTATCTTCCAAGCGATACTCCATTGCCACTGCGTCAATACAGACAACAGGAGCTTGAGCAGTTAAGAGGAAACGGAAAAGGAGAGCTTAAGGAATGGGACAGGGTCTACGACTATGCTTTGTACAATGATATCGGTGACCCAGACAAGGGTTCCAAATATGTCCGTCCAATTCTTGGAGGGTCTAGTCAGTTCCCTTACCCACGTCGAGGAAGAACTGGTCGACCACCAACAAGAACAGGTACATTAGAATGATTAGATGGCCTTTCAAATATATTTCATCTGATCAAATTTGAACATAAACAGTGAAGTTCCATGGCAGTAGTAGTTGATATACGTAAATTGTTGTTAACAGATCCCAACACTGAGAGTAAGCTGCCTCTAATTCAATCGTTGCGCCTAAACATTTATGTGCCAAGAGATGAAAGATTTGGACATTTGAAGATGTCCGACTTCCTTGCTTATGCACTGAAAGCTTTGGCTCACTCCGTTAGGCCAGCTCTACAAGCTATGTTTGATTTAAAGTTAATTTCGAACGAGTTTGATAGCTTTGAAGAGGTTCTCAACCTCTATGAAGGAGGGTTGTCGTTGCCTGTTGGTTTTCTGAAGGATATTAGGGACAATATTCCTTTGCCAATGATCAAGGAAATTTTTCGAACTGACGGTGAACGATTCCTTAACTTTCCAGTGCCTAGTGTGATCAAAGGTGAATAACTATATATGAGCTCATTTGCATTGTATGCTACTAACCTTCTTGCACGGCCATGTGTGTGTGCAAAATGACCGTGCTCGTGCATCAAAATTATATTCTTGCCTATTTAGTTGAATATGAATTCGCTCTCTCACTTTCATTTATAGTTCATATTGTTTTGGTAAGTTGACAAACAAAAAAGAGAATTGAGCTAGGGAAGTTATTCAAATTTTTTTTTTTGTGTTTTACCAGATTGTCCATGTAATATGTTGCTTTTAAAAATAAAATAAAAAACAGTTTTTACAATGAAGGATAATTGAGTAATAATGGCTAGTAGCAGTTCCATATGTGGAATTGTCTTATTTAATATAGAGATAGATTGAATAGACACACATAATATACAAATTTTTTTGACATACAATCTTTCTTTCATAAATTAATATAACTTTGATGACTTATTGATTTGGAACAGAGGATAAGACTGCTTGGAGGATGGACGAAGAATTTGCTAGAGAAATGTTGGCTGGGGTCAACCCTATCAATATCCGTCGACTCCAAGTAATCTTTGTATCATTTTTCTTGTCTATAATTATTGAGAGAGAGAGAGAGAGAGAGAGAGAGAGAGAGAATAAAAATAAAAATAGTAGCATCAAAGATAGGTCAAGGCTAGTCAGTCCTAATTTTTGTTAATCATATTATTTACATCTTATGTTACCACAGGAGTTTCCACCAGCGAGCAAACTAGACCCAAGAGTTTATGGTGATCAAAGAAGTACCATAACAGAAGAACACATCAAGCATAACTTGGATGGGCTAACGGTGCATCAGGTAATATTTTCTACAATTTTCTTCAAAACTAAAAAGGCATATCATGTATATATGATAAGTGATCCGGATTTTATATGAAAGTAACTGATGTAAATCATGTAATATAACGAATTCGTCTGGGTTCATAGGCACTCAGCGACAACAAGTTATTCATATTAGACCATCATGATGCCTTCATGCCTTACCTGAGGAAGATAAACTCATCAACAGATAATAGGATCTATGGCAGTAGAACCCTCCTTTTCTTGAAAGATGATGGGACTTTGAAGCCATTAGTGATCGAACTAAGCTTGCCTCATCCCGAAGGAGATCAGTTTGGCTGCACTAGCAAAGTGTACACACCAGCTGAACATGGCGTTCAAAGCTCGATATGGCAACTAGCAAAGGCCTATGTGGCTGTAAATGACACTGGCTCTCATCAACTTATCAGTCACTGGTATACTAGTTCACTCTAGCTTGTCAAAGAATAAAAGCATAGAGAATATGTTCATATGTTCATAACATATGTTTTGTCTTTCGGTCATAGGTTGAATACCCATGCCGTCATTGAGCCGTTTATAATAGCCACCAACAGGCAGCTGAGCGTGCTTCATCCAGTTCACAAACTCCTGCATCCTCACTTCCGTGACACGATGAATATAAATGCACAAGCAAGGCAAGTTCTCATTAATGCTGGTGGCTTTATGGAGGCCATATTTTTCCCAACTCAGTTTGCCATGGAGATGTCAGCTATGGTTTATAAGAGTTGGGTTTTCCCAGACCAAGCTCTACCTGCAGATCTAATCAAGAGGTACAATACATTATAGAACAAAAAATAAAGAAAAGAACACATTTAGTATATCTAACGTACAAGATATGATATATGCGCACATAAACGTGATATATAAGATACATTCTCACTTACCATGTTACGAGATATTTTGGCTTTTGAAAGGACACCTCAAGTATACTACTAGTTTATATTCACATGAATAGAGAAAACATTTTATGTAAGAATCCTAGATATTGATAGCTCCCAAGTATTTGGATCACTACATGCCACTAGGTGTGACATAGTTCAAAGATGACTTTTTATGGGGTTTGCTACCATTCTCTAACCATGCGTATGCATCGCCTATATATACAGAGGGGTGGCTGTTGAGGACGCCAATTCTCCACACGGTGTTCGCCTACTGATAGAGGACTACCCATTTGCTGTTGATGGATTGAATATATGGTCTGCAATAAAAACTTGGGTCACAGATTATTGCTCCTTCTACTACAAGACTGATGATATGGTCCAACAAGATATTGAACTTCAGTCATGGTGGAAGGAACTTGTGGAGAAGGGTCATGGTGACAAGAAGAATGAACCTTGGTGGCCTAAAATGCGGACTCTTGACGAGCTCATCGAAACATGCACTATTGTCATTTGGATTTCTTCGGCTCTCCATGCAGCCGTCAACTTCGGACAGTTTCCCATGGCAGGATACAATCCGAGCCGGCCAACTAAAAGCAGAAGATTCATGCCTGAGATAGGAACCCCAGAATATGAAGAGCTCAAGACCAATCCTGATTTGGCTTATTTGAAAACTATTACTGATCAGCTTCATACTCTACTTGGTGTTTCGTTGCTGGAAATTTTATCTAAGCATGCTAGCGACGAAGTTTATTTGGGACAGAGAGACACACCTGGATGGACATCGGATACAAAAGTCTTGGAAGCCTTCGACAGGTTCGGAAAGAGACTAGCTGAAATTGAGGATGGTATCATGCGTATGAATAATGACGGGAAGCTGAAGAATCGAGTTGGACCGGTTAAGGTGCCTTATACTTTGCTCTATCCCACCAGTGAAGCTGGACTTTCTGGCAAAGGAATCCCTAATAGTATCTCGATCTAAATAAACATGTATTTTATTTCTCTATCGTTGTTGTTTTACGTTGTTGCAACTCTCGTAAGTGTTGTTGTAACTCTCGTAAGTGTTGTTGTAACTCTCATCAGTGTCGTGGTTATTGTTTTTCTCTGTTTTATTTGAGGGTTATATTGTTTACATTACTCCCTCCTCTTAACTAAAAACTATTGCCTCGAGCTCTAGTTCAAGCATTTCCTTCATTGAAGTCTCGTTTTAGAAAAATTTAAAAAGTCCTCACTCACCAAAAAATTGTGTATACACGGCGTGTATGATACATAACATAATCTCAGCCGTCGAAAGTACTTAGTATTCATGACCTACTGTATAGGTATATGATTTCTTCTAATATAGGTTGTTCACAATTTATCGCATATAGTGCACCAACTTCATCTTCCGATAGGACGGGCTGGCAATTGGGAGGAAAAACAAACCAATCAAGAACCGATGGCCTCGGGAACTGAGAAACTCGGCATCTGAGATAGGTGGTACGGTATACCAAACCGAACACAATAATATGGTACGGCGGTTGCGGTATGTATTTTTGAAGATACGGTATCCGGTAGCAACCGAGTTACTCATATACCATCTGAAATACTAGGAAAAGTTTCAAGTTTTGCAAGAAGCAGAACCCGAAAGCCTAACCTCCTGGGTACAAACTCAAGACGTGAACCACTACACCACCTGTGCTTGTTGCTATAATATGTAACAAAATAATTTTTATTAACTTACACAATATCTTAACGCAACTTATTTACTATATATTAGACACGCTATAGGTGGTGGTACTGTTCATAAGGATTTGACAAATAGCCATTGCTTTCCAGGTAATTTACGTGACTGCCATGGGATAGATTATTGTCATATTTGTCATTCTCTTTGTCGACTCTAACTCTGCTTTATGTGTTGACCTCTTCCTTTTCTCAACTCTCTCCTGAGATTCTCTCTTCCTCTCAGAATCAAAATCTTCCGGCAAACTGAACACAACTTCAATTGGAACTGTCTACACTGAAGAATCTTCCACTGTTGGTGAGTTCCCGTATTCAAAGATTAATTTCATGTTTCAACCATTTGTTTTCATCCTTCATCATTGATCCATCTATGGGTTTTTGCTGTCTCTGTAATCATCTATCTCTTCAGAATCAGATCTTTCTCAATTTGGGTGTAGGTTCTTGATTGGTTCATCAATTATACCGCTTTTTTTCTTCTGATGTTGGGTTTCAATTTTTCATCAAGTTTCATATAATCGTATTTCAAGTAGGAGGTTATCATACTTTAATTGCCATCTATTGTGTTCTCTTAGACTTTGTTTGGAAGTCGGATTTCTCTTTCTCGACGAAATAGAAAAGAATTGTGAAGGGAGAAAAGGATCGGCCTGAACCACCACCACGTTGGTTCTACAGACTTCAACGAGCACTGTTCCACATTTCCCTCGCTCTTCTTTCAGCTGTTTCTGGTATCTTCATCTGCTCTTTTGTTTTTGTTGTGCGTCTCAGTGATTGCTATGGCACATAACGAAGATATTTATGTGTTGAGTTGTCGGAATTTATTCTTCTTGATCAGCGGCCTCTGTTACTTGCTGAGTTGATCAATCTTTACAATCTTCGTACTCAGGATCGTCAATATTGCTTCAATTTGGGTTTTATTATCATGGTGGGTTTTGTTACGGGACCGATGAAAAATAAGTTTGAGATACGATACCTTTATATGATTGACATAGATTACCTATATCTGATTGTTTTTCTGTTTTTTCAACATTTTTTTTCCTGCTATAGTTTGTTATCTTTAAATCTGGTTTGTGAAGATAGTGTAGAGCAAATGGAAGGGCTCCAGAAGCAAATTGAAGTCTTACGTTGATTGGTTGTATGGTGATCTACAGTGGTGAACCTTTGCTTTCATAACTAGCTGTGTTCTAATTTTTTTTAGAAGAACTGTGTTCCATATATGATCATATAAGCAAATTGTAAATTCTGAATGCTGTATAAATTTGATCTGTGTTTATTAGCTCCACATGCGAATTTATAATCTCAAGTAGTATGTGGTTTTTGCATCTGACTCTTATTTTTGTTTGACCTTTTTCTAAATAAGAGAATTCAGTTGATTTTAATCAATGGTCTTCTGTGCCAGACCGTACTAAAGTATATAGTCGAGTTGGAATGTTTCTAAGTGTTTTTGTTGTTTCATTGTGTGTTCTTCGATAAATACTTGATCTGTTTGTTTGAAATTGATTTTAATTTGGTTGACAAGAATCAACTATTTCTTATTTAAGCAGGCTTGGCACTAAAGTTGAGAAGGATGTTGGTACAAAGAAATAGTTGAGAGACAGTGAGTCTGCTGATGCCAATGAGGAAAATTGTGTGGATGAGCCATAAGAGGAGTTTTTCTATGTGAGTACTTCAATTAGAAGATTGTTGATTAGTTAGCCATAGAGCTCCTTCAAGCTTTTAAGAGATATGCATAGGTAAGACTTAGAGTAAGTGTTCACTATGGTACAACATTTACCTCATTCGGTTTCTGAATTTTCATTTATATTTAAGAAAATAATATGGTCCCTGTGATTTTTTTTGTTTAAGGGGAAGTCTCTGCTATCAGTTGCTGACTTAAGATCAAAGGAGGAATTCTTTTAAAAATAAAAATTCACAGTATCTTCTTTATTGACACAAACTGAAGGTCTTTTATGTATTAGTGTAATTTATTTTACAATGAACTTTCTGAGGTGATAGTAAATAATATTGGGCCAGGCTAGCACTGTTGTATTATGCAAAGAGAGAAACTCTTGACATGACTGTGCCACTTAGGGTTGATTTCATCAATTACCATTTATGTAAAAATCAGATACAGTTAAGTATAAGTTTTTCTGTTTCTATTATGCGTATTATCTTTGCATGTGTTTTTGTTCATCTCATAGTGAAAATTCTAAAATTAGATTAGTTACAACACCTTTCTTCTCAAATGAACTGATTGAGGAAAAAATGTCTTATGTTCCAATAGTTGCTACTTAAAGCTTATGAAGTTTTCAAACATTTGAATTTATCTTTTTAACTTCTTGCTTTTGGTTATAGGTGAACCAACAGCTGCCTGAAGAAACTCAAGAGTAGTGGGCAATGAACTAGAATTAAATTAGTTAAACATAGATTGAAGTAATGGTGACTAAAGTAGTAGCTATAATCAAATACTACTGATGCTCATTTGTTTTCAGTGAGGTTTATATATAACACTTATGAAACTAATCTAATACTCAATTGGTGTTTGTTTTTTTTTCTTTTCTTGACTAACCCCTATTATTCAGTGATTAGTGAGTTGACTCTTAGACCTTTTTCTTATATTATTATCTAGGTGCAACCTAAAGAGAAATCTGATATATATATATATATATATATATTAAATATTCACTATACAGTATTTAGTGTACCTGTTTTTATATGTATGAGTTAAATTCAGGCTTAGTTTTATTGGTTTGGAATTCACTTAGTTCATGTTTTATTTTTACATTTAAATCAGATTCTTTTTATCTGTAATGGACATGAAGTTCAATATTATATATCAACAGAAGATATAGAGATGTTGGGACAAGATGGAAAAGAGGTGCATAATTGTATGGTTTTTTTTTCTGGTAATATTTTGTCTGGCCAAATTTGACAGTCGGTGTGGTCTGAGTTGTTTATTATCTTCTCACATCAGGTTTTGACCTGCAGGGACAGAGAAGGGTCTCAGTCTCTCTTCTCCATGAGATTGTGGAGGTACTCTCTTTTTTTGGGTTCTATATAACAAAAATTTGGTATTCGGTATCCAATTATTGCTAAAATTCTGAGTTCATCATTATTATTTTTCTTTGCAGATTGAAGCCTTCAGTTGTACTAAACAGAAGAATAAGAATGACATGATAATTTGGGGTTCTTAAGCGATTATGTGGTTATAGGATGAAGTCGTAAAGTTATCACCTTACATGTGCAATTAGAGATGTAGATAATGAGGAGCTGTACAGTTTCTTTTTCAGTAATGTCACCATTCCAGGTATCCATCTTAAATTGATAACATTGTACAGTAATTTATTTTTCCTACTTGGGTAAGCAAGAAACTGATTATCTGTATGTGTCTTCTATGTTATAATATCTTTTGGTTGATTTAATTCATGTTCATTTCATTAGATTTTCCATCATGAGAAGTATAACTTGGCAAAATATTGCTTCAAGTATTTCACCTGTTATTTTACATTTTCGTTGTATGGTCAAATTTTCTTAGCAATTTAATGGGCATATCTGATATTAGATTAGGTAAATAGGTTCTTTTCAACTACTTGAGCTTCATTTCCATCATATGTTCATATAAATTATAATATCCATTTATTTTTCATTTTTTAAGATTTTACTAATTGAAGTACTACTCTATAATGAAGTAAACTACTACTGTGTAATATAGTTGTCACACGCTATGTTATTGCTTCAAATATGGAGAATGTTCTTTAGTTGTGGAAAAAAAATTCCGCTGCCTATTTAATCGTCCAAATAACAATAAATTAGTGGTGCATTAGAATTTTAGAAATCTCATTATTTGTAATTGGTATTGGGGTTTTCTTGATACTATTCATTAAAAAATAAGTTACAAAAATCTCATTATTCGTAATATAGAATTGTAAAACAAAAAATAGATCTGTTAATGTACCATGAAAACCAGTGAATCTGGCAGCCATTGGTCCATTACTTGATTCGCACCACTGGGAGTCTTCATAGCATAGATATCCCTTTTACTCCTGCGGTCCTTTACAAGCTTTTAATGTTGTTATTGGTATTCTTTGGTACATTGACTTAGATAATTGATATTCTTTCTGTCTTCATTGCAGCATCAGTTATTGGTATCTACTAAATGTTATTGGTATCAAATCCGCAGCAATGCGCGGGCAACTTTCTAGTATATGATCAATTGAATATCACCGACTTGTTCTGAAGCCGTTGTTCTTCCTTCTGCTCTTTCTAAGTCGATTATGTCTTCTATCTAATCAATTGATCGAAACCCATAATCTTAACCCACTTTCTTCCTCTTGTTTTCTTAATCTTAGTTCTTTTCTCATTCTGATTCTTCTCCTCCACCCTTATTGATTTCTCTTCAAAACCCAGATCCCCAATAGTTTCTTCCTCTACTCTTCGATTCCTTAACTACCCAATCCTCTGAGAATTTCGACGATTTCAAGGTGAAGCTCTATGCTTTTTGTTTTGTTTTCGTTATTTGTTGTTCATCTTCCTTCTTCTTTTCCAGATTTACACCCCTGGAAAAAAATTCACTCTGGAACTTCTCCTCCATTTTAATCGGAACTTCTTCAAGTTTCGGCAGTTGGCGGTTACCGACCATTACCAGCCGACAATATCGGCAACCGAGAAGTCGGTATGCATCATAATTCAGCTCGGCAACGGTTTGAATTTCCGTTTACCGACATATATCGGTTGGTAGATGGTTTGCCTAAAATGGGCTCGGTTTACTACCGAACCCAGCCATAGATATGAGGTTATTATTATTAATTTACTAGCATAACAACATAGTTTACTAAAATCTTAAGCCATTAAGGCCATCTCCAAATCGAAAGCATTAAAACCCAAATCAATAATTTTAGTTCTAAAATCTTAAGCCATTATGGCCATCTCCAAACCGAAAGTCATTAGAACCCTAGATATTAACCATCTCCAACTCATATGACTAAATTTTTAGTTCCAACTCATATGACTAAATTTTTAGTTCCAAATTATATTAAAAATTTGAGATTGTTATTATATGTTTAAGTAATATAATTTTATATTAGATTATTATTTTAAGTAAATAAG